>NC_139516.1:65356457-65956457 GCF_947247035.1 Vipera ursinii | reverse complement strand
TAAGGTTGGTTTATTACAGGATTCTCAATCTGCAGTATGTCAGAGGCTACCAGAACAAAGTTTTAGCACGTCTCAAGTGCCACAGAGACATAACAAAGTAAAGTTTTTGATATTTGACATGAAAATATTACAAGACTTCTCACCCAAAGCCAAGTAATGCAGCTTTTAAGAATATGTAGGTGTTCTTTTGACATGCAGTAGTTACCTATGTGTGAGTCGGGGGGGGCATATAAATTTGTTTAATAAATAATAAAGATACTGTTTTGAAAAAGCATTGGGACCCAATTTTAAAAAACTTTCTGAAAATAACTAATTCAAGCAACACGTACCAGGAAAGATAGTCTCACAGTACAAAGGCTATAAAATAGAGGAACAGGACTTTGAAATATATTTTCTGCATAGGGAGCTGAAATGGAGGTTTCCTCATTGTGTTAAATATCCCTCCCTTGATAACTATAGATTTTTTTTAAAAAAAAATCCTTGTCCCCACTGCTGCACTTCTGTGATTCAGAGAAGAGCAAGGAAGTAAAAGGTCAGTGTGACTGGGAGCAACTTTCACCAAATACCATTTGACTGTAAAGGCCATTTCTCATATCCTGCCAAAGCAAAACCATAGAGCACTGGCCAATCATGGTTCCCTGGTGGACATCCTTGCAGATGTCAGTGTTTGCCTGAGGTATACTTGTTTAAGTGAATAAGGATAGACTGTGTAAAATTACTCTGTCAGGGACCTCAAAAATCCATTTTATATCAGAGGATATAAATGCTGGAGCATTGGGGTCATCTCAAGAGATACCAAGTATTCCTCTTAGTACTCCTCTTTTGTGGAAGAGCTAAAGAGATGTCTCAGCTATCCATCTTAAATCACGGAAGAGTTGGCCATCAAGAACCACTGAATCCTCAGAAACGTTAAAGAGAGCTACTCAGTTTTGTCTGCATCCCTCAGTTCTGTCCATTGTGTGTACTTACCCCCAGGCTTTTTTTCTCATAGAACGCTCAGAACGGCGTTCCGGCACCTTTTTTGGATGGAACCTTGTAGGGTAGGCAAGGCGGGTTGTATGACGTGTGAGTTCTGGCACCCTTTTTCTTTTACAGAAAAAGCACTGCTTACCCCTGAAGTCAACATTAGTCTATCTTAGCGCCTCTCAGCCTTGTCAATTTTAAGATGTGTGGGATTCGATTCCCAGAATTTCTCAGCCAATATGCAGTATGTTTTTTCATTAATATGTAGCCTGGCATATTATTACCTCAGCCCATAAGGCAGGTGTGTTTGAATTCATAAAAGAGCTTATAGTAGTGTTATATTGGTTTCTGTGTTTTTGGCATCTGGCACTTCCTCATTCAGTGGGAGGAAAGAAATGAGAGTTGCTACCACACCCTAATGGAAGAAGGTGTAGTGCTCATGGACCTCTGCTGTGACCTGTTTTGTTAGTGAGTCACTAACTAAATTGATTGGGTGGGTCCGACATTCATTTTCAAAGGGAGGAAGCAAGAGTTGCATTCAGTCACACAGAAACTGGGAGGCTCTTGGTGTGGAAGGATCTTGTCTTTTATTCACCTGCTCTTTTCTAAAGCCAACTTCTGCTCATCTTCTCCAACCTATGGAGTCTACTTTCAGAATTGTATTGTTTTTGTTGGTTGTGGCTGCATCGGCAGAAGAGAATCACTGCACATGTCCAACCAACAAACGGACACGTTGTGTCATGGAGCAAGGCATCTGCATCTGCAAGGCTTTCGGTTCAAATCAGAAAGTGGACTGTTTAACTCTAACTTCTAAATGTCTGCTTATGAAGGCAGAGGTGAATGCCCCAGACAGCAGGAATTTCCCAAAGCCTGAAACTGGTTTTTTGGACAATGATGGACTGTATGACCCAGACTGTGAGAATAGTGGCATCTTCAAAGCCAGGCAATGCAACGATACAGATACTTGTTGGTGTGTGAACAGTGCTGGGGTCAGGAGAACAGATAAGCATGATAAAAACTTACAGTGCATTGAGCTTGTTAGAACGAGCTGGATTTTCATCGAGCTGAAGCACAAAGAACGGGAACCTCCCTTCTCCCAATCTGAAGTAGCAAGCAGTCTTCTGCGCCTCATTCAAAACCGGTACATGCTTCGTCCAAGCTTCATCCCATCTATTGAATATGATTACCCATTCATCAAAATTGACTTGAAACAGAATGCTTCGCAGAAGTCCTACACAGATGTGGATATTGCAGATGTAGCCTATTACTTTGAAAAAGACATCAAACGTGACTCCCCTTTTGCCTCTGATAATAAATTTAATATCACGGTCAAAGGAGAACCATTAGTTATTGAAAAAGTCCTCATTTACTACGTGGATGAAATCCCCCCAGAATTCTCAATGAAATTCCTGAAAGCTGGTATTGTGGCAGTGGTTGTGGTGGCTCTCTTAGCCATTTTAATTGGGATTACTGTGTTTGTGATTATGAGGAGATGGAGGACTGGAAAATATGAGAAAGTTGAGGTTAAGGAGATGGGTGAAATGCAAATAAGCCGGGTTTCGTAGATGCTGTAATTTGAAAGCAGAATTAAGATTTTGGCACTGAGGAAATGAAAAATAGATAAAATTATCCCTTGTTGTTTGAAGGGAAGGAGGTATTAATTTTTCCTTCTAAAAATAATTAAAGGTTAGGGTTAGGGTTAGTTTGTGAAATATTCCCTAATTGCAAAATGGAAAATTGAAGAAGTTTGAAGATATATTTGAAGGTTCAAAGGAAAAAAATCCTAATGTTATAAGCTGTTCCTGAAATGTTCCAGTTTCATAGTGTTTTTTAAAGAAAAGAATGTTGTTCCATAGCTACACAGTTAGCTTAATTTATCTTAGTTTCTATAACTGTTTTATGTGTATATTAAAATATTTTTCTGTGTCACTCAAGCATATATATATATATATATATATATATATATATATATATATATATATATATATATATATATATATATATATATATATATTATTTCTACATTTAAGATTGGCTTTCTGTTTGTTAAAGATGCTACACTTTTATTTTGTAAGTTTAATTGGCTGAAAAGATTTGCTTCTGTTTTGGATTCTGTAAGAATGCTACTTTTGTAAAGTAATACCAGCATAGCTTTTCTAATGGAATGCATCTTGTATAACAGAATGGTATCTTGAAATAAATTTTCTTAACTTTAAAATGCTGTTAAACCTAGTCCTGTGATGAGACTGGGGTGGAGAGCATGTGTCCTACAGATCTTGCTGAACTAAAATTCCCAGTGTTCCTCACTGTTGGCCATGCTAGCTGAGGCTGCTGTGGTAAGCTAGTGCAGCTCTAAAGAAAGCCAGCATCATGCAAATAAATGCTGTTTCCTTGTAACTTAGTTGTGGAAAACCCAAATCACTTCCCCCACACCTCTGCTGTTTAACAGCCAAAAATGATTCAGCAGAGTACTTAGGAAATGACATAGTTTGCTGTTTGTTTACCAAGGCAATCTTTTAAATAAATAATGCACTCCCTCTTAGCTTTGTAACTTTGCCAAAATGTAAGAACTAGCAATGCTGTCTATTTATTTTAGTTTCAAACAATCTAAAACTAGGTATTGAAAAAGAAACATACTTATTAATGGGAATGCATTTCTGCAATTAGCAATCTATAAATAACCTATTGAAATCAACCTAAATAACATTTGCAAAAAAAGGAAGGATACTTACAATTTTTCAATTCATCTTTGTTTCACTGCAGACAGACCCAGTCTACAAATCTTAATCCACTGTTTTATGTGGTGCTTCCTGCAAGTTTAGTGCTAGGCTGTGTTCAATGTGCAATGTCTAATCTTTAAGGCCAGTTCTTTGATTAACAAATGATGTAATACAATATAGGCAGAATAAAATCACAACTAAAAAAGTGTTGCCCTACTGTAAAATAATCAGGTTCTCAAGATTTCTCCCCTACAATAACAGGCTATTAGAATAGTTATTATGAATTTTAATAGTGATCAGAAGCTTGCACAATTGCTTTCGTCATCACATGTTATTTCCCACACAGAAATGAATCCATGTTATCATAATTGAATAAAAGCTCCAATGAAGAAGAATTTCTCTAGCATGGCTCTGTGTCATATCATCCTTTTGCTTGATTTCCAACAACTGGTAAAGGAATGGATCCACGGAGTTGCAAGTATAACTTGAAGCTGTTCCGAAAGTCTGCTCTAAATTATTCTTTCAAAGCCAAAAGTTTGGAAGTACTGTAGTAGCAATAGTTGATTCTGTCTCTGTTTATCCATATATTAAGATGGCTGAAATCTACATTTTCATAAGGCCAGGAACTTTACAGTAGTTGATATAGCCCATCTCTTACTAGACAAGATAAAGTGGCTAGACAATCTGTCGCACTATACCATATTATTACTGTGGTGTAATGATTCTTGCTTAGCTCATTCCATGGGTGAGGGCAAGAAGGCAACTAACATCACATATGTCATGACATTGTTATACAAATGATGTAAATTACATCACCGATCTCATTTGTGTCATATGATGCAAGTGACATCATTGCTTATCAGATGATTATGGTATATGATATCAATCTAACAAATGTTGATCAAAATGATGGAGTATCACTTAAACAGTTGTATACATGCAGCTATTATTTATTTATTTATTATTTTGTCTTATTATGGCAGTAGTCATTGTGATTTATACCAGCTTAGTGATTGTGTTGCACAGTACATTAAGCTATACATCACAATTTTGCAAGACATGTACATCATGAGACATTTCCTGAGTAGGAATAAAATGATTATTTTATATAAAACATACAATACAAAAAAGGTGATTTTTCATATATTGGACTAAATGATTAAATGCAAATAAAGGATTACTGAAATAATTACAACTTGTAGAAGGTTGCGCTATCAAGATTACTAGTGGTTTTATACTACTTCTGGATCAGAGGAACATGTTCTAAAAACCATTGATATGGAACAATAGGCCAAGATTGTTTGTTACTGGGATTCACAGATATATCTGAGTGCTTTAACAAGGATGCTTGGCAAGGTTTTATTAAGAAATAAAATAAAATAAGCTTTTCTTCTCATCCATATGAGCTCTTCTCAAGTTCTTATATTTTAGTCACTTTTTCAAACAAGTTCCATTGAAAATGGGAATTATTCTCAGGTAAAGTGTAAACAAAACTACATTTTGTTCAAATATAGCTCAAATCATCTGAACAATTCCATCAGAATCATTTTGAGCAGTCCATGTTTCAGTGAAGCAAAACTGGAAAGGTTCTAGGTTGCTTGTGTTTTGATTAATACAATGTATAATGACAGAAGAAAGTTGAAAGATTCAATGGATAAACAAGGAAGATAAATGTGATTAATCAAAACTGTAAGACAAAAGAAAAACAGAAAAAAACCCTGATAAATAGGGTAGAGAAGATGTGTATGAACCAGATGTATAGGAGACAATGAAAGCAGGACAGACCATGCAGTTTAAAAGTGCTATCAAATTTCTGTAATTAGTTAACCTCATCTGAAAATGGATAAGCTTTGGTATTTCTATGTGTGCCATTGAGAAGGAACAGACAAAACTCTGAGGTTATAAATGGGGAAGGATATTGTACTTTATATGTCAGTAATTAATCAAAGGAACACAAAGATTAATTGCAGCAAGGAACATTGTATAATATATCTGGCCATATGTCATTTTTAATTCAAAGGCATCGCAATAACAGTTATTTAGCAAATTTTATGCCAGGGTTGACGGACCTGTGGCTCTTGGGTCCTAGCGAAAGGTACTGTTGGGAGATTAATTTTTGTCACTGTAACCTTAACAAACGAATGAGACACTTGAACCAATATGTTCCATGGTGTGTTGCTTCTAGCTTTTCTGTTGCTGACAAGGAGTGAACAGATCTAGGAAATGGTGCAATCCTATAGTAGAGGATGCCAAAAAGGCAATTTAGTTCCTCCAGAAAATGATTACTAGGAGATATTAGATACAGGCAGTCCTCAACTTACAGCCATTTGTTTAGTGATCAATTGAAGTTACACCAGTACTAAAACAAGTGACTTATGGCTAGTCCTCACACTTATAATCGCTGCAGCATCCCCATCTCATAATCAAAATTTTGATGCTTGGCGACCAGCATATATTTATGAGGGTTGCAGAATCTCAAGGTCATGTAACTATCATTTGCTCTCTTTCCAGCTGGCTTCCAACAAGACGATGGGGGAAGCCAAATTCACTTAACGACCGTATGATCCACTTAGCAACTGCACTGAATCACTGAACATCAATGGCAAAAGTGGTCGTAAAATTGGGCATGATTCAGCAACAGACATTCTGCTCCTAACTGTAGTTGTAAATCGACGACTATAAGTAGTAGGCACATTTAGAAGAAAATGTACAATTAAACATTGTACATTTAGTCAATTGCCTCCAGTCCATGTAAGACTACTCTTGAAAAATATATGGCAAGGATTGTGACTGTATTTCTTCAGTTCTGAAAGATTGTCTGAGGGCTTCTGCCTCACTCCGAGGATTTCCCCAAGGAGCTAAGACACGTAACTTTAATTTTCTCTTGCAAATAGTTAGCAATTAGATCTTAAACACAGTTTTAATATTGTGGATATTTTTCCTTTTTAATTTTCATCATACATCAGTGACAACTGTTGAAAAAATGGGATTGAAATACCATAAAGAGATTTCCTTGTATTGTCTGTTTTATAGGATTCTTTTTAAAATGTGTAATTACAAGTATTTTTCATAAATGAGATATATTTCAGTCAGGACAGATGACATCAATAACCAGTCATATTATAACAGCGATAAAAACAAAATAATCTATATCTTACATTTTTATTTAACCACTTCTTCAGAGAATGATTGCAATATTATAAATTGTTTCTCAATTCCCTGTTCCTTAATAGGGTTGTTAATACTATTACAACCATAATCTTTCCCATGCAGGTACAATTAGCATTTTCAAAGCCTCCCCATTGATCTGCCTCAGGGTTTTGATAAATTTCTAAGTGCTGCAAATTACCTCACTTTAATGCTGAAATTAATCTAGAAATATTACAATGGCCTATTAGGGTAGTGAGATTTGATTTTTCCAGATTTCTTTTTAAAAAATATGGCTTGGTAGCATTAGCAAAATTCCTTATGCCACAGTTTCTTCTTGTTAAGATTGTGCATGCTGGATAAGCTGACAAAGTCCTCATTTGATTTTCATGAAGGCCTTGAGTCCCTGAAGGACTAATAGACGTGGAATCCTTTCCCAGCACACTCCACATCCCGAGGAAATAATTATAAGACACAGAAGGCAGTTACTAAATGAGAGAATGAAAATGAGTTTGTAATCCTCCTTTGAGATCTTAGGTCCAGAACAGGTGACATATGCTTCCGTTATTTTTTCAGGCAGTTCTTTGGAATCAGTGTCTGTCTGAACACATATGTGTGTGTGTGTTTGAGAATGTGAGCAATTGGACTGGAAGACCTCCAAGGTCCCTTCCAACTAGCTATTCTATTGTTGTGGGTTACTTTAAATAACACCACATTAAAAAAGATACCTTAGTTTCAATTCTTTAACAAGGTGAAAAGTTCAAGGTGCCAAAAGGTGGAAAAATTCTTAATGCATATGCCTCCCTTTTACCTCCCATTCTCTCTCTTTGTAGGCATAGTTACTCAATACAAAAATGTTTAAATCTCTTACTACTTTTATCAGAAAAGGCTCTTGGCAAAGGGTTTGGAAGCTTTCTTTCGAAATATAATAAATAAATGAGGGTTTGAGCTGTTCTCTTATTAAAGACTGTGATAGTGTAACATACTTCTACCGTGAAAACTATATATTTTAAAGCAGGGGTGGACAACTATGCCCCCTTTACAACCTGTGGACTTCAATTCCCAGAATTCCTGCTCCAGACACATGAAGCCACCAGCAATCCAGTCTGATTTGGAAACTTTATTTATACATGCTGTATTCATAGCCCCCCTTTTGATCAGTGAAAGGGTTCAGAGTTACAATCTTCCTAATACTTTGGTCTTCTTGAACCAAGTGTCCTCTGATATTTGAGTCTTTAGCACCCATCAGTCCCACTCAGCATAATCAATGGCCTTGGTGGAGCAGTGGGCTAATGCCTCTTTAAGTAACACCAGCTGCCTGCAATTAGTGCAGGTTGGCGTCCCACCAGGCTCAAGGTTGACTCAGCCTTCCATCCTTCCGAGGTAGGTAAAATGAGGACCCAGATTGTTGGGGGCAATAAGCTGACTTTGTAAAAATGCCGCTGGGGGGGGGGGAAGCCCTAATAAGCAGGCATATACATAGAATGAAGGCTATTGCTAAGCACATTGATTTGTGCTTCTTAGATTGTAAGCCGCCCTGAGTCTTCGGAGAAGGGTGGGATATAAATGGGATAAAATAATAATAATATGGGAGCCATATACCAGGGATGAGCAACTATGGCCCCTTCCAACTTGTGGACTTCAATTCCCAGAACTCCCATGCTGGCTCAGGAATACTGGAAGTGGAAGTCCACAGGTTGGAAAGGGGCCATAGTTGCCCATCCCAGCCATATACCAAGACATTTAAAGAGGTAGTCTGCCAGCTTCTGCTTTATAAGGAAGTCATGTGGTGTGCTTTTCTTTTGGTGGCAACACTCCCTGCTTATTTTAAACATGGGGGAAAAATCTTGATGTTGCAGGCTAAGGGTGTTGGAAATCAAAAACCAATGTATTTGTAAGTTAGCATGTTAGAGAATCTCGAAGGTATTAGAAGATCTAAGGAAGTCAAGTTGTGTAACTGTACATATCCATTAGATCTACAGTATATATCCTCATCTTTCCTTCAACTCAAGACAGCACATTCAACAGTTTTTATTTATTAAACTACACAGTCATAGACTAAATACAGAAAGTTAAAAAACACATTACCCAGCAATTATAAACCTACTCATGCCTGCATTAGATATATCTGGGGAAACAATCAGATGCAAAAATTTTTAAATGTCATAGTGATGGTACAAAATTTTAGCTACAATTGTGAGACTTCCCAACCAGGGTCTTTTAGTAGGTAGCACGCGAATATCACGACAGTGGTTTCAGTAACTAGTGCACATATTATCTTCTCTAATTTTTCCCCATAATGATCATGTGACATGACTGGGCCAGGAAATACTCAGATGTTATTCAGTAAGTTTCGATGGCTCAGGGTAGATATAAACCTGGACTCCCTATACCTACACTAATCACTAGTTGCTCACAGATCAGAGGACAGTTTCTGAGCTTTCTTTTTCATCCTCTCTTCACAATAAAGGTGTTTTCCTCATTAAAATTCAAGAACAGCCACTGCTTATAATGACTACTTACAATGTCTTTTGATCTAGCTGTCTATTTAAAGAAAAATGCACTAATAAATTTCTAATTGTATGACTACACATGCCACATTTACATATAAAGTAGCATTCATGTTTAGATTTAGTAAATTTATCATATAATTATCTATGTTACAATTGGTGACTAGCTTGGAATTGTAATATATAGGTTTGCCAATCAAGGTTTTTTTTTAAAATAAACCTAGTGTGCAAAATTATTTAAACTGACAGATTTAAATAATTTGATTTGATTGTAAGCTGCCCAGAGTTATCTTGAGGTAAGATGGCAGTCTATAAATTTTATAAATAAATAATAAATCCCATTAGGTATATGCCCACAGGTGATGTAGGATCCCAGGGGATTCCAATTTTTATCAAGATGGCCAAATAAATCACATTTTACTATAGGTTTCCTGATTGTACAAAAGTATAAACAGCTTGTCATGGGAAACAAGACTTTTTTCTTGCTATCCTAGCTACTGTAAGTCAAAACAAAAAGTAAGTGATGATTTTAGAAACGACACTGAAGAGATTTTAAGCAGAAAAAAACCACCCCAAGCCATTGGTCTGATTAGGTATTTTTATATACCTATAAAATGGTATATAAGATATTAGCCATGAAATTAAAAGACGCTTTGCTCCTGGGGAGGAAAGCCATGGCAAATCTAGACAGCACACTAAAAAGCAGAGACATCACCCTGCCAACAAAAGTGTGTATAGTCAAGGCTATGGTCTTCCCAGTTGCAATGTATGGCTGTGAAAGTTGGACCATAAGAAAGGCTGAATGCCAAAGAATTGAGGCATTTGAACTATGGTGCTGGAGAAGACTCCTGGGAGTGATCAAACTGGTCAGTCCTAGAGGAGATCAACCCTGACTGCTCCTGAAGTTGAAACTCAAATACTTTGGCCACCTAATGAGAAGGAAGGACTCACTGGAGAAGAGCCTAATGCTGGGAAAGGTTGAGGGCAAGAGAAGAAGGGGACAACAGAGAATGAGATGGCTGGATGGAGTCACTGAAGCAGTAGGCGTGAGCTTAAATGGACTCCAGAAGATGGAAGAGGACAGGAAGGCCTGGAGAAACGTTGTCCATGGGGTCGCGATGGGTCGGACAAGACTTCGCAACTAACAACAATATACTTTGGAGGGATGACTGTTTGAAATGTTCCTCCAGATTCTATTCCTTTATTCATAATAAAACTGTTTCCTACATGTTGCCTGTTTTCAATTGTAAAGGTAAGTTTAGAAAGTAATACAGTACTGAAATACTGATCTTAAAAAACAGCCTCTTTAGGCAAGGTGCACATTATTTCTCACCTCTGGTTGTCATTTCTTATTTTACTTATGCTCTTATACTTTTCTCAACTTGACAATTTTATTGGTCCTAATAAAGATTATCCAACTAAGGACTAAAGATTTAGAAAAAAAAACTCCACGCACACAGAAACATAGTGTTTTATTTATTTCTCTTGGGGGGGGGGCGGACGGACACACACACAAACAAACACACAAACACACACACACAGAGACGCGCGGGCTTCTGATGGGCGAGCAGCATGCCGTTTTACTATAAACGCAACAAGATGGAAAGTTTTCTCATTAAAATTCAGTTACATCATAATTATCTTATGATTACCGGAACAAAACGAGGATGCTTGTGCCACCTTGCTGTTGCTTAGGGAGGGGGGGGGGAACATAGCACCGCCCTTTCGATGCAGAAAAGGGCACAGCATTTGTGAAAGAAAGGAATAAAATAAAAATGCTGCAATAGCAAAACAGGTCGGTAACGACGGGCATTTCCAGGGCCAGGCAGCTCTGCCCTGGCAATAAATTAAGCAAGAAGGTGCAGCGACCAGCCCTGGTATGCCCAAGTAACCAAGGAGGGCTCTCACCCAGCTTTGCGGCCGTCCCTCCTGGCCATCACTTGCCCACCGCAGCCACCGCGGCGTTCGGAACCAGCGTGCGAGTCAACAGGCCTTCCCTGCGACGCTCCGCCCTCAATCCCGGAAGGGAAACCAAGCGAGGGGGCGGCTTGGGCCTAGAGCGCAGCCAAAGCCCTTGAGCGGGAAAAGACAGACGGAGGGTGCGGCTGGGGGTAAGGGGGGGTTTGGGCTCCGAGAAAACCGCCTTTTTCTGGAGTCGAGCGGGTTGTAAAGAGACACATCCCGCGGTCGCAAGCCATCCTTTCTTCTCGCCCTCTTGAGCCCTTTCGCCCGCTTCTAACTTCCCTCGCTTTCGGGGAAGGCAGAACTTGGAGAAGGACGAGCTGTATAACTTTCGGCCCCTCCTACCCAACCTGGGGCGTCTGCTCTCAGCCGTTCCCCGGCCGGATGGGTCCATTCCCACGTTGGTGGTAGGTGCCGAGTCCGTATGAGCGCCAGCGCTGCCCGAGTTCTTCCTCTGTCTTCCTTTGGGTTCCTACGTCTCATAAAGCAGCCTTCTCTAGCGAGCGGCTCCTTAGCATCTGTTGGACTACCTGCCCCATCATTTCCTGCAGTTCCTGTTTGGGATAGCGGGTGGTGTAGTCAGCATTCCTGGAGGGAAATGGGTCAAGGCAGGCTAACATATTAGACCAGATTCCAAAATGTGTTCTGGTTACCATTTTTAACAGCACAGAACATTAGTTCTATGGGGTCCTTGGAGTTGTCTGAGCTTGGTGGTTTTATTTATTTGTTTTATTTATTTTTGTACCGTCCTTACAAGGTGACTGGGCGGCTTACAAGTAAGTTATAAAACAAGTAACAAATAGTTAAAAGATTAAAACAACACAAAGCTAAAATATTATTAAGATATACTAAAATCGAGCTAAGAGATGGGTGGGACAGGGCTGAGGTCTTCTTACCCCCAGACTAGCTAGCAAAGCCAGATATTTCATTACCCGGTTATTGCACTGATGATGTTACCTAGCTGGGTAATGAAATGTCTGCAAGAAAACCACCAAGATCAGAGCGTACCAAGGACCCCACGGATCAACTCTGAGCTACAAATATTCTCTTCTATTGGTAACATTAGCTCTGTCTGATGTAAAAACAGACTGTGGAAATATTTTTGCATGGATGTTGCAAGAAAGTTGAAGAACCAGAAAGGCAAGCATACATGGTATTCCCCCTTTACAGTTTGGAGGTGCATGATTTGGTTCTTTGGTTGTATAATCTGTGCTGGAGAATATGTGGGTATTTGTTGTCCACACTGGGTTTGGAATCTCAAAATGCAGATGTGGATGTTCAGCAAGGTGATTCTTTTAATCATAGGTTCTCCTGGAAATATGATAGGAGTACTTGTTTTAATTCTCAGTTGGTTTAATGGGTGACTTACTATATTGGCATGGAGTCTAGATGAATGTATTATATGTTTTTGCCTCCCAGAGACATTTTCCACAATTGGAAAAAAGAAACTTGATTAGGCAGTGCCTGATTGTCATTTTGCTCACTCGGCTAACCCTCCCCACCATCTTTTGACATCAGGCTATCTGTATTTTCCCAAGTTTCTAAGCATTTTTCTTAGCTAAAGTGCATTTTGAATATTGCCTCCTTTCTTTTGATATGAGTGGGAGTGTTCTTTGAATTACAGACAGCCTTGCTACACTTTAATGATCTATATAAATATCAGAACATTGTAAGGGTTTCATGGAATATTATGTTCATTATATTTATAGTTGTGTTTCATGAGATAGTAAAATATCTCATTCCTGTGTAGGTGGTGAATGAATGTTGGAGCAGAGAAATTGTAACTTATGTAGCAACGAGTTTAAGGCTTCTCTGACCAAGTCAACTGATTATTATTCTAAGCCAGAATTTCATTATCCATGATTTATTAAGCCATCTATTTTACCTTCACCTATTGCAGAAACTTACTGCAGTAGCATGATTCATGCATGAATCAAAATCAAGCCAATTGAGTTGTATGACTTCAGGTTTAGCAGAAAATACAAACCCATAAAAGGTATGAAATTAAACTTTCTTGAAATCCCTAGTATTTTATCTTCTATCTTTCTCCTGTAATTTGTTTGTCTATTTGCTGCCACCCACTTTCTCCTTCTCTAAAACTCTACTCTAATTTCTCTTTCACTATTTCAGTCTTGCTTCCTGTTTCCAAAGTTCTGCTTTATTTCTTAACTGTCGCCATTTTTAATTGTGTTTATATGCTCTCCCAAGGGATTAGCGGTTTTGAAATACTGTACTAAAATAATGGAACAAAATCTAAAGCTACAAAGGTTGAAATCTAGTTATGTCATACTGTTGCATGACATAAGAGGGACAGGAGTGCAATTCTTCTTTCATTTTAGTTGTTGCATGCTACTAAAGTCTGCTTTCTGTGTCTGTATGTGGTGAATAACAAGGAGTGGTTCTGCCACACAAGCAGAGATCTAGTCATGGCTGTGTTGAAAGTTATGAAAAATTAACTCAGACCAGCTGGTGATTCAACATCATAAGTTTCCTTCTTTGGCCTTCTTTGCTTGTTCTTGGTCCCTGAATCAGGTTGGACCACAAGTATACCTAACATGATTTATCCTAGAGCAACTTTTATGAATGAAAAATTCTGTCAAGCACATTCTCCAGGTTTACATGCTGGTTTCTAGGAATAAACCCTGGGTCTGGTCCTTCTCTTTTCATACTTCTTGTTTGTTTGTTTGTTTTATTTATACTTTTCATACTTCTTGTTTGTTCGTGTTTTATTTATTTGTTTGTTTAATTTGTATGGATGCCCATCTCAGCAAGTGACTGATTTGAATTAAGCCTTGTATTAAGCTATGTGTCCAAATGGTGGAATTCTGGCTTAATGTTGACTTATAAAAAGTGTAGATTTAGTTTGTCAAATTATTATTTGGAAACTAGTTAAAAATTAAGCAGTGGACTTTTATTTCCTGTCTTCATAAACAAGATTTATGATTGTCCAAAGCCATGCAGTGTTTTATCATGTAGCACTCAGGGTAGGTCTGTCAATTTTACATGAATTAATTGATTTGTTTTCCCTATTTGTATCACATGCTTATAAATTCATTCTTTTGTAACATTACATTTTGATTATCTTCATTTAGATATCAAAACTCGAACGGCAGAGAGATGGCTTTCATTGGTGGCTCAAGAAACTGTATTTTAATTCAGTTGGCATCTTCAATTAATTGGGGAAAATGCATTAATCCTTATACATTTTCCAGTAAAACTTTAAATGGAGCCCAGCATCAATTGACAAAGTGCCAAGCATGGAATAAAAAGAACAGCATTAGATTTTATTTGTGGAATGGCAATTCCAGAAACTGTGGAAACATCATGAATAGAACTTATAGATGGCTTCCAGATCCTAAAGATGTAGAAATATGTAGAAGTAGATGCAGCTATTTTAGAAGGCCTTGTATTCTCACTCAGCAAAAGGCAAGGAGAAAAGATGTATTATTTGGAGCTAATGTGCCTCAGAAATTACAAGATGTTGCTACTCAGAACATCCAAATCTTCAGATGCTTTCATGGATCATCCATACTGAAAGCTGCTCCAGCTCCACTCTTACTGATGATCTTGAAACCAGTGCAGAAGCTTTTTGCTATCATCCTTGGGAGGTAACTAATCAATATTGTCCTTCTCAAAGAGAATGTAACAGTCTTTCTTTAAAAAAGTAGGCATAATTTCTTGTAAATTTTGTGGGGTGTTTACAAAGGAGCAGTTTTGATAAAAGCTTATAGAATGCAAGAAAATATTGAGTTTCTTGTAGCTCTTTTAAAGTTACTGATGTAGCTCATCATATGGTAGCATTTTCGTCTTGGGTAAAAAGCAGAAGAAAACAGCCTGCTGCATTCCACTTTTTAAGCTAAAGAGAGCACTACACCACCTCCTTAACCTTGTTCAGTGCCCATTTGAACTTACAACAGCACTGAAAATACAACCAGTCCTTGAAGTTGAGACCTCCCTCTATTCATGGGATTGTGATTTGGGCATTGGCAACTGCTGCATATGACTGACAGTCGCAGAGTGGCATGGTTACGTGATTGGCATTTGCAGCCTTCATAGCCAGCTTCTGATAAGCAAAGTCAATGAAGTAGGAAGGAAGTCATAAGTTGTAGCTATGTGCACCTAACCACCGCACCACTTAATGACAGAGTTGCCGGCCCCTACTGTGAAGGTAAGTGTATAGGAATCTAGTGTTTGTACTCTAGCAAAAGTAACAGACTAGTTCTCTGGCACTTTCCCAGTCAGTGATATGGACAGTGTCTCGTGGCCCAGGAGGCAGATAAATGCTAGTATAGAAGCTGAAAGGAATGAAAGGATTTATGCTTCTCACTCAGTGCTACTTGGGATCAGTCAGTTGTTGGGTCTACATCAGTCATACGTAGCATCTTGATTGCTAGGAATTTGAGATATAAAATGAGTTCCCAGTTTGTTCTGTAGAATCCAACTTGGATTTCCAGAAATTCGAGCCAGTTTCTTCACTTGGTTTTATACTGTGGGAGTTTCTGTCATGCATTGAATATGGTGCCTTATTTGTTAGTTTGGAGAAAAATACATAGAAATACTACATGTACATTCTAAATATTTAAAATTCCAACCAGTTTGTGGCTTAAATATAGATTATTCTACTTTTGATAATTGGTATGTCTTGCAGACTCTAGGATTACATCTTGCATTAAACCGTAGTGTGGCTTGTTTAATTGACTCAAGGTTCAGTGCAAACCTTAAATTGTTTATTTAGTTGGATATGTTTAAATCATAGTTAAGTATGAAATAAACACTTATTTTACTAGTGCAAATTACACAAGAAAATGTTTCTTCGTATTACAGGTAAGTAGTTGAAGTGGCTAAATGCGTCTGAATCTTTTATTACAAATAATTTCCTTAAAATATGATAAAATAAATATTTATTATTTTACAGAGACTCAAGGATTTTACCAATTTGTAAAGCTTGTTTTGCAGTTCTTAGGTGGAATTGGCAGGATATTGATTTATTGATTAAGAAACAATTGTACTTTATTATTATTATTTTTTACTTTGACTTCATAACAGCCAAGTTAGTTGCAAACCTCTCATCTGGATATAATCTGTACCCAAGATTATATACTATATCAGTTGCTTGAAAATTGTAATATTTGTGTCTTCTAGGAGCATAAGAAAATGGTGGCATGCACTTCCTCCAAACAAGAAGGAGTTATTTAAAGAAGCTGTGAGAAGAAATAAATGGAAGATAGCCCTTGGAATTTCTAGCTTTGGAGTTGTATTTATCCTTTTTTATTTTACGCATTTGGAGGAGACACCGATAACTGGACGCACTCGGCTTGTAGTATTTCACAAGGATCAGTTTGCAGAGATGACGGAAATTGAGTATAACATGGTAGGTAATTACTGAGGTAAACAAAGCCTTTGTTTCTTGTTTTTTTAAATGGCCTTTTTTTTGTCAAAGTGCTATAATGTATGAAGTACATTGAGTTCATCCCTTTATTGTGGTATTCTGACTTAGTGATTTGCCTGTAGCCGTTACAATTTATAATCTCATAGACATTGTTATATTACAACAGCTATTCTCTCCCATTACTTGTTACCTTCTGGGAGGGGACTTCGTGGTATCCAAAGCAGAGCATCCAGATTCAGTCACAGTTTTGTTCCATACAATATCAGCCTTGTGAACTCTCAAGCTTCTGCTTTCCGCTATGTGTTCAAGATGGGCAGTGATTAATATTTATATGTATTTATATGTATTTATATGTAAGGCTGTAGTTATATATGTATGTATGTATATAGTATGTCTATATGTGTGTTATGTATGTGTACAGTTTTGAAAGCAGGCAACAGAATTTCATTTTTAATGTGTGCCAGTGTGCCCACAGTAAAGGATGACAATAAACGTTATCTATCTATCATTATTGCTGACTAGAAATAATGATAATTCTTTAATGTCCGAAAAGACATATGCCCCTTTTCTAGAGAAAATATATCTTTGCAGATATCCGATTGGATATCAAAATAAGGGTTGGTAGAAATTAAGGGTATTCTTTTGCTAGTATCTCTGCCCTTCTTGGCTTGTGAAAGTGGCCCAGGGTGTGTCGTGTGGGTGGGTCTAGCAGTGGTGAATTCTTTCAGTGGGGGAAGGCTGTTCCTTTGCATCTTAAGAAGGTTTTGGTGCACCCCCTCCTTAAAAAGCCATCACTGGACCCCCATGATGCTGGACAAACTTTCATCCTGTATCCATCCTCCCCTTTTTGACGAAGGCGATTGAGAAGGTGGTTATGCAGCAACTTCAGAGGACTTGGGTGATTTATCTGCATTTTTTCCCCAGTCAGAATTTAGAGCTGTGTATAGTATGGAAGCAGCATTGCTTGTGCTTTTGGGTGATCTGTGGCATGGGTGGGATGGTGACTTTGTGTCCATCGTTGCCTTACTTGATTGCCTGGTGGCTTTCAATACCATCAACCCTGGGTTCCTAGACCTACTCAGAGATTGGGGGTGGGTGGCTTGGTGTTATTCTGGTTCACCTCTTTTCTGCAGGGTTGGTTCCAGTCAATGATGGTTGCAGAGGAGAGATTCCGCCCTCAGTGTCTGCTGTGTGGGATGCCACAGGGGTCAGTGCTCTTCCCTCTCCAATTTAACATCTACATGAGTTTCCTGGATGAGCTTATCCATCACCAGGCAGAGGTATCATCAGTATGCTGATGACACTCGGTTGGCTTGATACTGATGAATAAAAATAAGTTCAATATCTGCAAAAAGTGTATGTAGACCTCTGCGAATCAGCTCTGGTTTAATTTTGATGGTGATTCCAAGAGGGTATATGATTCAGATATGTGGTTTGTTGGTGAACTTTCTTGATTTCAGCTACCTTGAAAAAAAAGTTCATCATAGACTATAAAACCCTGGTTTTTTTGAAATAGAATGCTGTGAAAATAGCAGGATTCACCAACCCTTCTGAACAAACTTTGTTATGTAACCTTGACATTTTAAAATATGCACCTTGTACCTGTTGTGAGGCAGAGATAGCAAAGATAGCAGAAAGACAGCATAGCAGCAGCCACGTTCTCCAGCAAAGGGCGTAATTTACGCTAAACCAATGCAGAAATCATCCTGCACAGAAACTGTTGGGGGGGGGGGAAAGCTCTTCTGGGACACCTAGCTTAATATAAGATACACTCCTGTCTTGGCCTTGTGGGTGGGTGTTTTGCTCTCTCCGATCACTGGGTTTTCAAAATGCCAGGGAAGTTGGTGTGGCTGTTTGACAAGTTTGAGCCACTCCTAAGGAAGATTTCTTCATCTCTGGCTTCAGTGGAATGTCAGACTGGGCCGGGTATACTGACAGACTTTGGCCTTTCCTGGGCAAGACTTAGAAGAAAAACCTCTGACTTGAGTCAGGAAATTGTAGTGTTGCTGCCTCTGATTACTAAGCTTCATAAGGTGCCAGGAGCATTGGCAAGGTTGGCTGCTACATTTCTAGCAAAACCTGGTTATGTCAGGATTGTGGCTTGCCTCATATGTTAAGTAGTTAGCTCTCCGGAACTGTTGCCTCTGGATCTCAGTACAATGGTGAGATACAATGCCACAAAGATACGCAGGGCAGGGGAAAAAGTAACCCCGGTAATTTTGTCTCCGTCTGTTCATTTACCTTGGTTTACACTCAGTTACTGTCCAGAGGCTTAAACTTGACTGATCAAAAAGAATTTAAAAGTAAGGTTTGATCCAAGAGTGTACTGGATAGGTCAAAATGCTGAAAGCTGAACTGAACTTCCTGTTGTGGAAGCAGCACAGCTTCTTGTTGTTTGGGGAGAAATTGTTACATGATACCCTTGAGGCAAGACACCATTTTTTATGTGTTGCAGAAGTCAAAGGGTATAGGAGGTAGTTGGAAGAAAAGTATTATTTGCAGCAAGAATTCTCCTTTCTTCTGCTTATCTGTCTTGGTTACCCTGCAGGATCTGAGTGGCATTTATCTGCATATATGATGACTGCCTTCTGTGTGGTGAAGGCTTCAGTTGACAATAGAAGTGGAAGGAAGAGAAAATGAAGAGAATGAGAGGAACAAAGAATATTTAAAGCATCAAAGGAGAAGCTGCTTTATAATGGCACTTAAATGCAACAGTGGTTTCTGATTTTTTAGCATTTCCTGACAGGGTTTTATAATGAGAACAATTGTTCCACCTTCATTAATAAGCCAATCCAGTGGGAAGGGTATGGAGCTGAATTGTAGCTACCATAAGGGTGTATTTCCTTTTGATTTCAAAGATTGTTCATAGGTTACATTTGATGGAGATTGTGGGGAGGGGGACATGGTGTGGCTAAGTGATGTAAACAGGCATTGCAGTCTCATTAAACAAGTCCTACCCATTATCTGATACGTTGTGATGAAATCTGTTAGGGCTTCTAATCTTGGCAACTTTAAGACTTGTGGACTTCTACTGCTGTGCGGGTGGGGGAATTCCGGGAGTTGACGTCCACAAGTTGCCAAGGTTGCACATCCCTGATGTGGACACTACGCTGTAAGCTTTACTTTCTTTTACCAAGGTAAAAAAAAAAATTCCGCATAAAAGCCCTCTATTCAATTTCCTAAACTTTATCTCAGGCAGACTGTGGCACGAGGGATAGCGTTTTTCTCCTGATTAATATTCTTTCATGTGTTTATTAAGTGGCCTCCATAGATATTCATATAGAGTTGCAGCTTGAGTCATTTGAGACAATTAATCTACTGTGCTTTTTCCCCCCTTCCCTTTTCCCCACCCACCTTCTTTTTTAACTATTTCAGTGGATGCTACAATTTAAGAATAACATATTGCCAGAAAAAGACCCTCGTTACCAGGTGGTCAAGAAAGTTGTCACTCATTTAACTGAAAGCAACAAGGACATTCCAGGATTCTCTGAATTTACTTGGACTATCCATGTGGTAGAAGAGCCTAACATGAATGCATTTGCACTTCCAGTAAGTAATACCTGAAAAGATGGCGCATAATTGAGAGAGAGAGAGGGAGAGAGAAGAAAACACCTAATTGCTTTCTAAATGGTTATTTTATCCTTTTGCCTACAGAATGGACAAGTGTTTGTTTTCACTGGTTTGCTAAGTGCCGTGTCAGATGTCAATCAGCTTTCATTCATTTTGGGACATGAAATTGCTCATGTTATTCTGGGACATGCCGTAAGTTTTGTTTTGTTGTGTGTTTTTTTTAAAAGAAATGTTAACCTAAAAATTGTCCCACTAGGATAAATCTTAACTGCCATAGTGGAGACTGTCATATTTTCTGCAATGCAGTGGGATAGACTGATAATTTTGCACTAAGAAACTGGGTTAGTCTTAATCATCTAGTGATTAATCACTTACCAGGAGTTCACAATAGACAATGTGCAAAATGTTTCAAGGTTAAAACACTCGCTTTTTGAATTTGAAGCCATTGTTGAAAGTGAATTATAGGTAATATGGCTTCTAGGGAGAATATGAGAAGAGAACAAGTGTCTTCCTACTTGGTAAGCTTTCTGAATGCATTTGAGTGGCCACTGTGACATAAAATGTTCGTGTTAGATAGACTGTTGGCCTGATTCAGCAGAGATATTCTTACGTTCTTAAACTAATTGCCAGATGGTTGGTGCATGTTTCCCCCCCATCATTTTAACAAGCATTGATACGCTGAGCCTTCTGCTACATCTTTTCTTTGGGGGGGGGAGGGGTAATTTGATTGTATATTTTGGGCTGTCATTGTTAATGAGGGAAAAGTACTTTAAACATTGTCCCTGTAGTTTTATTTCAGGACTAAAATATAGGAAAAGCGAATGATGAGAGAAGAATTAAAAAGATATCTTCATTTCCCCCCCCCCCCTTTGTTTCAAGGCAGAAAAGGCAAGCCTGATGCACTTCTTGGACTTCTTCTCACTTATTCTGCTCACCATGATTTGGGCTGTCTGTCCTCAAGACAGTTTAGCTGTGATAGGTCAGTGGATCCAGAGCAGGTTTCAAGAGGTAAGTTAACAGAGTCCTGCAATGTATCTTACAGATCAGTTTGAAATCGCTTCTATCTTAAAGCTGCCAGTTCCTGTTGGAAACAAGTTGCTGCAAACAATAGATTCAAGTCTGATCCAGAGGGCTATTGCATTTTGGAATGCTGGGCGAAACTATGGATTAGCTTCTATGAATAGCTGATACCGCAAACCTCATTACTTTTCTCCGTAGGCTGGTGTGAAGAATGTGATCTTCCTGATTAAAAATTAATGAGTACGGATACTAACCAGGATCTCATCTGTGATCGCCTTCATTTTATTAGATTGGTCCTACTTTGATCCTTGGTGGATCATGAGGTTTTTCTCTAGTCTGATGCGAAACAATCCTCAGCCTGAAATGCTGTCCGTTTCACCTTTGTTTCACCCACACGTGCCCATTCTTTTGACATTGGCAGTACTGGGAATCCTTTTATCTGCTAATTGGGAGGGTGCATGCCTCACTAGATTAGTCAGTATTGGTATCCCACTTTTATTATTTTTACAAATAACTCAAGGCGGCAAACATATCCAGCATACCTTCCTCATCCTATATTCCCCACAACAACAGTCCTGTGAGGTGGGTTGGACCAAGAGAGAGTGACTGGCCTGAAGTCACCCTGCTGGCTTTCATAGCTAAGGCTGGACTAGAACTCACAGCTGACAGCTTCCTGCTTTCTAACATGGAGTCTTAACCACTAGACCAAACTGGCTCTCTTTATTGAAACAATGGACTAATTCATGAAATACATTATTATTATTATTTAACTTTCCAACTTTGGACTGTGAGAACTGGGAGGGAATGTTAGGAAATGTAGTACTCTTTTATTTTCTTTGCAAATTCTCCGAACCAAGAGCAGGTTTTTTTTAAAAAAAGGTTTTTTTAAAACTTTGTTCTAGCAGTTGCATGTACTCTACTGAGTAATGTAAGACTTTCCTAGAATCAATACTTTAAAATTCAGTTGCAGCAGTCCTCATTTGTGGTGTTAAATATTGGAAGAATGGCGTGCAGGTTGTGGTGAGCTGTCCTCTTTTATTTATGTTATTCCTTTAACCTGATCACCCAGAAATAATCCAGACCTTGGCTTCCTGTGGTTGAACGCTCCAAAGCCTACAAATGCCCCTATTTTTCCTGTAAAACTTCTTATTGCAACCTGTTCTTCCGGCCAGTCAAGAATAAAATCAGAGAAGTAGGAAAAGACAGTTCAGTTTGCCTAGCCTAAATCAGCTGAAGGAACTGTCAGGGTGATCAATGGTACTTCAGCACTGAGCTTTCTTTATAGTTCAAAAGATGCCAAGACCAGTTCTTTCCTTCTTGTTATATCTGGCAGCTTCTTTCTCTTCATGTTGCACAACTTGAAAAATTGGGGGCAGCATATATTGTTTTTTTTCCTAGAAGGAGCTACCATGGAAATCTCTAGGGCAGGGGTCTTCAAACTTGGCCCTTTTATGACTTGTAGACTTCAACTCCCAAAATTCCTCAGCCAGCATGCCTGGCTGAGGAATTCTGGGAGTTGAAGTCCACAAGTCATAAAAGGGCCAAGTTTGAAGACCCCTGCTCTAGGGTTAGGCTTGGTTTTTCCTAGTTTCTAAAGGTATCTGGGTGGGTGTGCTATTCTTACTCCTTCAAAAAAGTTTCCTGTTTGTTATACTAAGAGATTGAAGATTGGTCATTGGGGAATTCTGGGAGTAAAGTCTGTGTGTTTTAAAATGGCTGAGGTTGAGAAACACCGACTTGGACGATAGCAGCAAAATACCGTGGTTTTGTGTGTCTTTCACATTCATTTCTAGTTGAAAAGGATGATTTTAGAATCTTCTTTTCTTTTCTTTTTGCATTTCCTAGGGGCCCTTAAAGATCTTTTGAGATTAATGGGTTTGTTTATTAACTCAGATTTATATGCCACACTGGCTGAAGACTTTGAGCTATGTATGAAATCAATATATACAGTTAGTAGGGTTAAAAGACAATACAGAACCAGGGACGAAAAGCAACTAATAAAGATAACTGACATCAGAATTATACAGTTCATATTCAGGTCATCTTGCCTTGATATTGCTTTGTAGTAGCTTATTACTGTTTTCTGTGTTGTAGTAGTTTTTTTTTTACCTTTCTATTTTAAATTGTATGAATGTATTTTTTTTATTTCCTGTGGGTATAGATATATATAAATACATAAATAAAGCCTCTTCTCACATTCCACAGATAACTGGGAAAGCCATGGCTAGTGGCTTGGTTATTTTCCATGCCATTATAATATGTTTATGTTTAGGTAAATGATTACTTTATATTTGCTCTTTACAAACAATTATAAGATAAAAGTAGATTTGGTCAGGGATTGGTCTTGGATAATTAGGATAGATTTTTGTTTATTACTTATACCTGCAAAATGGAACCAGTAACTTCTACCGTACAAGTCGTCCTCTACTTACAGCCATTTAGTCACTGTTCAAAGTTACAGCTGTACTGAAAAAAGTAACTTATACAGCCCTAGTGGCATCTCCATACCCCTGTGATCAAAATTTGGATGCTTGGCAACCGGCATGCATTTACAATGGTTGCAGTGTTGTCGCTTTTGTGGCTGATCGCTTTTGTGACCTTCCCAGTCCACTTCTGACAAGCAAAATGAATGCGGGAACTGTATGATTAATTGGACAACTGCGGGGAGTAACTTAACCCTAGCAAAAAAGGTTGTAAAATTGGGTGTGAATTATTTAACAACTGCCTTGCTTAGCAATGGAAATTCTGGTCCCAGTTATTGTTGTAAGTCGAGGACTACCTATAAAAGGTATAAACAAAAGATAATGCATTTATGTATTTAAATTGCATTTGGTAAATTGTGATATGCTACTTTTTTAAAATCTAGAAATACATTCCCAATGTAACACACATGGGTGTCAGCTCCTCTGGTACCTGTCATTCTTATCTCTCTCGATTGTGTGTGTCTGTGTGTGTGTTTCTGTGCATACTTCTGAATTATTTTTGACAGTTCTGGTGATTGGATTAGATCCTGCAGTTTTCTTGGAAAGATTTTAGGAGTGTTTTGAGATTGCCTGCTTCCTAGGGCTGAGAGAGAATGGCTGGCTTCAGGCCCAAGGGCAGGACTAAAGTCTGCTGAGTCATAGTGATGCCATAACTACTACTACACCAAACTGGTTCTGATTTTTTTTTGGATTTTAATTTATAGAATGCACAAGACAGTAGTGTGCAGCAAGGAAAAATGGCAGCATTTAGCATTTCCTACGTTTCCAGCAAGGGTTTTGATCCCCACCGAGGATCTTATTACATTCCCTCATCACCATCTTCTTAAACTACTGAACAAGCTCTACATGCAGCTGCTTTTAAAGATTACCTGAAAGCTACAGTTAGTGCAAAAGCTAGCAGACTAGAGGCTTGTTGGCTGTTGCCCACGATCCTTATTAACATCTGATTTAAACTGTAGATTTTCATCTATGTTGCTCTTTAAAGCTTGGCTGTAAAATTTTATACAGAATGTCTGGTATTCCTGACAATGGGATTAGAAACAGCTGGTTCTTCCCCATTTTGGGGAGGCTGAGCGGGCCAAAGCCCAGAAGCAGTTCATCTGGTAGAATAGGCTTTCTGGAGTGACCTCCATTGGGGAATCAATTAGCACTGGCATCTGCCTTTCAGAAGAAATTGAAGATGGGTGTTTGGGAAGTGATGCCGCCTGTTTATGGTTAGCAGAGTTGTGGTTTTTGTGTTTTATTTCTGTATTTTATATATATATATATATATATATATATATATATATATATATATATATATATATATATATATATATATATATATATATATGTAGATCTAGAGTCTCGGGTTTCTTCCCACGTACCTTTCATCTTCAGAAAGTTGTGGCGACGTTTCGACGAAATCCCATCCGTCATCATAAGGCCGGAGTGTTCCTCCTTTTTTAAACTGCCGGGGGGGGGGGAGAGGAACAAACAAAAAGAGGAACAAACAGCCACATGCTTCTCCCAGAAGAAGGAAGCTAAAGCCTGAGGATGACGGATGGGATTCCGTCGAAACGTTGCGCCTACACCTTTAGTTCTACGCGGGGAAAAACCCGAAAAACCAAGGATCCACATACAGGCACCCGCGAAAACCTATATATATGAAGATGAAAGGAACGCGGGAAGAAACCCGAGACTCTAGATCTACACATACAGACACCCGCGAGAATCTACGAATATATATATATATATATATATATATATATATATATATATATATATATATATAGTGTTTTAATTGGTTATTGTGGGATGCGGTGGCTCAGTGGGTTAGGATGCTGAGCTTGTCGATCAGATGGTCGGCAGTTTGGCGGGTCGAATCCCGAGTGCCGCGTAACAGAGTGAGCCCCTGTTACTCATCCCAGCTTCTGCCAACCTAGCAGTTCGAAAGCACGTAAAAATGCAAGTAGAAAAATAGGGACCACTACGGTGGGAAGGTAACAGCGTTCCGTGCACATTTGCCGTCTAGTCATGCCGGCCACATGACCACGGAGACGTCCTTGGACAAGCGCTGGCTCTTCGGCTTTGAAACGGAGATCAGCACTGGCCCCTAGAGTTGGAAATGACTAGCACACATGTGCGGGGGAACCTTTACCTTTACCTTTAATTGGTTATTTATTTATATTCCACCTTGGCAAGTATGTCCGTAACACACCTTCCTTTTCCTGTTTTCCCATGTGAGGTGGGTTGGGCTGAGAGAGAATTGCTGGCCCAAAGTCGCCCATCTGCCTTTCATGGCTAAGGTGGGATTTGAACTCATAGTTTCCTGCTTTCTACCCTGATGCTTTAACCACTGGGCCAAATGTAAGCTACCAAGAGTCTGGATTTCAGTGGGGTATATTTCAATAAACAAACAATAAATCTATACTCCTGAGTATTCTTATAAAGTAAGAACTGTAGAGAGTCCAGTGCTTTGTTTGGAAGAAAACCAGACATAAGTAAGCCATGTCTTTTCCAGATCTTCTTAATCCAGGAAATGAAGCATTTGATTTAAAGAAGTGCCGATAGACCCATCCTGCTCACCATGTGTGCTCCAAAACTTTTCCCCCCTTTAAAAATTCTACTCACTATTAAGCTCTATTTCTGTTACTAAACAAATGCACCCTTGCATTTAGCAGAAATTCAATGAGGATAATTTTCAGGTAGCCTTTGATAAGAAACTGATTTATTTCAGAAAGTAGCAAGTGTAAACACTGGGGTACTTTTGTTCTTCTTTCATTCTAGTTACTTTTTGATATGCCATACAACAGGACTTTAGAAGCTGAAGCTGACAAGGTTGGACTTCGGTTTGCTGCTAAGGTAAGAATTGCCTTTCTTAAAAACATGTTAAAGTTTCAGTTGAATTAATTCTCAGTAGATGGTGTAGCTGACAAATAGCTTCCCCCTTTAGCTGTGATGTCTTTTCATCTTTAGTTTTAGTCTCGGGATTATTTTCTTCCACCAACATTCATTTCTTAATACACTATGCACTTATAATCTACATGTGACATGCATATTATTAAATACCATCACTGCCACCTAGTGATAATAAAACAGTATATATTAGGATTTTAGAATATGTGAACTGTTTGGATTGCTAAATACAAGATCATAGTTAAATATTGTTGCTGAAGTTCTAGTGCAGAGGTCTCCAACCTTTTGGGTACCAGGGACCGGTTCTGTGGAGAGAGGTTTTTCCACGGACCGGCGGGTGTGTGGTTTTGTGTGCTGCCTGCATCCCGTGGATGTGGCTTTGCTTTTTTGTGAGGACTGGTTGGCATGCCACGACCCGGTACTGGTCCATGGACCAGGGGTTGGGGACCCCTAGTACATGTTAATTAACAGCAATATCAATAACTTTCCTTTATATTTGTGGACCAGAATTCTTCAAATTCCTTTCCAGGATATTATTGTTTATAAAATGATGAATAAATTTCAATGGTTTCTATACAAAAATCACACTGTCACTACTTTATTATGATAATATTCATTCCTTTCAGTAAAGGGAAGATGGGGTAAGTAAAATAGTCTTTATTATTTGATCACTGACCAGTACTAGAAAAGATGGGAGTAAACAGTGAAACCCAAATAGCTATCTTCTTTCAATCCATAACATTTATTAAACAATAGAACATAACACATTCCTACACCCCACATGTTCTCCACTGCTTTTCATACATGCACTGTGGTGCTGACATGAAAATCCAAACTTGTTTTTGTTGCCAAGAGAGTTGTATGAAAACAGGTGCTAGGCAACTGTAGCATGCTTTACCATACCAGATTCATACCCTTACATTATAAAACAGCTTTTTACAATGAGTCGCACATATAAGTAGTATATGAATATTTAATTACACACTTATTTATTTAATGTATTAAATTGATTTATATGGCCACCCATTTCACAAATTCAATTTTTCACTAAAAGCGAAGGGAAAAAAAACTTAATAGTGGTCACAGAAGATAAATCCAAAAAAACCCCCCAATTATTAAAGATCTCTCAATGGGCATTTAATCTCTTGACCCTGAGCCCTGGAGCACATCTAGATCTTCAGGCTTTATGAAAAGCCAGAAAGCTCAGAGCCAGTCTGATCCTGGGGTTTATATAGTTTTCCATTTAGTGGAGTCAGTGAGGCTACAAATATTTGTTAAATAAAACCATTTATTTCTGTAGTATTTTCTTCAGTACCTCCTGTATTTGTAAAGATTATTTTAAAAGCCTTGTTTTTATTGTTTGCACGTTGGTCTAGCAATTTCTTTCATGTGTATTTGTGTGTGTGTTTGTTTGTGCACGCACACACATTTGTTTTGCTGATAATGGTCCATATCTTAGTTTAGGTGGTTTTGTTTCTTTTTGCAGAACTGGTATTTCCTTTTCCTATATTTGCATGTGAGTCAGTTGTTAAATACGATGGCTTCCCCTTGTCACCCCCCCAAAAATTTTCAAGCATTCAACAGCAATTAATTTTGCAAATTACTTGATTTGTTTCTTGTAATCAGCTGGTATTTGATATTACAGTATTGGCATCTGTTAATACTTCTGCTGTTTCCTTGTAACAAGCTTCAATGTAGGTAGCCTTATTCTGTTGTTTTTGTGCTGCTCTACAGGTTTAATCATGTTTTGTTTCAATTCTTTTTTAGTTAAGAGTGCCTGATTTGGGAATAAAACAATTCAATAGTTATGCTGGATTTTTTTTATTTTCTTATTATTATTATTCCATTCACTTCTAAAGTAAGGAGGTCCTCCAATTACTTTGATTTCATAATAAGGTATGTCTCAGTTCTTGCAATAAAAATAGTTCAGGAGTATTCCTGTGCTTTCTTTCTCTTGCTACTTGTTTGCTGACAGCAACTTCCTACTGTCACAGTGCAGTGCCTAATGAAGATTGTGACTTCAGAAAAACATTGAATCTAGTTTATCAAGGCTATAAATTATCTCAATGTTTGAGCCAGTCATCAGGCTACAAACTGGGAAATCATGAGTTCTAGACCTATCTTAGGTACAGCTAAGCCAGTCACTCTCTCTCAGCCCTATGAAAGAGGCAGTGGCAAACCACTTCTGAAAATCTTGCCAAGAAAACTTTAGGGACTAGTCTTGGTAGTCACCAGGAGTCAAGACTGAGTCAAAGGCACTTTCCCAAAAACCTAATGACTTACTGTATCTTGTGAGTTTCAGCATGCTGAAGTCTTAGGAAATTCCCATAGAAACCTATATGATTAATAGATAACTTTTCTTTGTGTCAAGAGAGCATCCAGTGATATTTACAGGATTTCTAATTTGTTGTGTGAGGTGTTTCTGAGAATGCCTTTACTAAGCAGTTTTTTTGCATATATTTTCTAGGCTTGTATGGACGTAAGAGCCAGTTCTGTCTTCTGGCAGCAAATGGAACTGGCTAAGACTCTGCAAAATGAACCCCAATTACCAGAATGGCTTTCTACACACCCATCACACGAGAATCGAGCTGAACAATTAGACAGACTGATACCAGAGGTCAGTCACCCTTTGTAAACCTTGTGTGCTCTGTCTTATTTGTTAATCACAGAGAGTTTCACCCCACATGAAATAACTTAGAAATGAGATAATGAGGGTGTCCCCTCTCTTTAAAGTGTTGCTGATAAATATAAATAATGTGTTTTACAATCTGCCAGCAATGATGCTTTACTTTGTCTTTCCCTTTTTTCCTAAACAAAATTGTCACCAGGTTGCATGCTGTCAATTTGCACTGTGTTTTACAATCCATGCATAGATACTTCAAAATAATAATAAAATAAACAGTACAGAAATTGGCTAGTGTAGAGAAAACCTGAGATGACAGGGGTTGCTTTTTATAATTGACTTTCCATTCCCCCACCCCCCCAGTCAGATGTTCTGTCGTAAGAATACTAAGTGGATGGATACATGTATGATCTATTTATTATTCTGTCTCATTCATTTGTTTAGTCCCCTAGCCATTGGGTATTGAAAAGTTTGTGTTACTCTACTCCTCCATGTTAACTGCAAAACAGTTGTTAAAGTGAGTTTTGCTCCATTTCACAACCTTTCTTGCCACATTTTTTTAAGGGTTTCACTTCTGTAGTTGAGTTAGTAACATGGTTGCTAAGTGAATCTGGCTTTTCCATTGGCTTTGCTTGTCAGAAGGTTGCAAAAGGTGATCACATGACCCTGGGGCACTGCAACTGTCATAAATATGAACCAGTTTGTCAAGTGTCCAAATTTTGATCACGTGACCGGGGAATGCTTCAGTGGTTGTAAGTATGAAAAATGGTCATAAGTTATTTTTTCAGTGCCATTGTAACTTCGAACAATAACTCAATGAATGGTTGTAAGTTGAGAGCTACCTGTATGTGGAATTCATGTAATTGATATCAGTGGAGCCTCTCATCTAGTAACACATAAAACTTTTTCTCAGTATAAATAACTAGTGGTGCAAAGTTAATGAAATGGAGACTGATAGACTCCCCAAGTTATGCCTACTAGAGCAAATAAAACTACAATCACAAATCTCCTGGATCACCAAACTAACAAATTTTGTAAGAAGCTGTGGCCTTCCCGTCTCTTGCATAACAGGAGAATAATCCAAAAAAAGAGTTGCCCAAAGAGTTAAGGATATAGAAGCACAAACTGATATAGCTATCCTTAGTAAGGTGGGTAACCTGAAATGACTGAGTAAATACAAACGTACTTTTCAAGTAGACAGTTATTTGAAATTACAACTCCCAAAACATCTTAGGGAGATATTTACGAGAGTGAGATTCGAACAGCTTGATACAGTGGTCAGATATGGGAGATTTCATGCTATACCCTACAATGAGCGTCTTTGCATTTGCAGAGTGGCAGAGGTAGAAGACCTGGCTCACATCCTATTTGACTGTTGCCTGTATAAGAGGGTGAGAGACAGGTATCTTGGTCTATATACCAAACGAATGACCCATTGGGATCCCCATATCAAAATAACTTACCTTATGTCCCGCCAGAACTTGAAAATAACATTTAACGTAGCACAGTACTTAAACAAAATGGTTCAGTTGAGATCTGCATATGTGGGACTGATTGGGGTAGATTGCAAGGGCGACTCCGAAATATAATTTTATCATATTTTATCTATATCTTAAATTATCGTACACTATTACAATTTCATTTTAGATTGTATTTTATTACTATTTCATTTTAAATCGTATTTTATTCTAATTCCATTTTAAATTGTATTTTATCAAATTGCATTTTAAATTGCTTTTATCAAATTTTAGTAACAATTTGTTGCTGGAACTTTGCACCTTGATATGGCCCAAGGGCTAATCAATAAAGACTTATTATTAATATTATTCTCAGTATAATGAAGTATATAGAAATATGCATCATTTCTCTATTACTTGTGGATTTGCTGGACACATGGAATATAAATTATGCTTGTATTTAATAAGTGTACAGAAACATAACAATTCTGCTGAGTTAAATATCATCTAGACCAGAGAATGAAGGCAGCCAACAGGAAGCCTGTGGGAAATTCACAGTTAGAGGAAGCCTAAGTAGAGTTTTATGTTGTAGCCTAAGGCAGAAATCCTCAGCTTCGTGGATCAGTGGCACATTTGGAATTTTGAGAGGTTATTTTGTGGGCATTGGACTGCCATAGTGGCGGATAGATGTCCTTCAATAAAATTGTGGTGGCGGTGGACATGTCCAACCTTGGTCTTTCTTTCTTTCTTTCTTTCTTTCTTTCTTTCTTTCTTTCTTTCTTTCTTTCTTTCTTTCTTTCTTTCTTTCTTTCTTTCTTTCTTTCTTTCTTTCTTTCCTTCCTTCCTTCCTTCCTTCCTTCCTTCCTTCCTCTCCTCCTCCTCCTCCTCCTCCTCCTCCTCCTTCTTCTTCTTCTTTTCTCTCTCTCTCTCTCTCTCTCTCTCTCTCTCTCTCTCTCTCTCTCTCTCTCTCTCTTTCACACATAGGAAGCATGGAGCTTAGACTGCATCAAAGGAGAGATTTCTGAACATATTAGAACTGAAGGACACCATACTGGGACCTTTTGCAGTTATTCATTAGGCGAGATTCACACTAAGCAAGATCAAATGACCAAATTAATCTTCATGTTAATCTCTGATATTTGCCACATTGTTATCTTGCAATTTTAAAGCTTCCATGTCCAAAGAGGCCACATACTGGAGGATCTGGGCAATGTGAACTGATAAGAACAACATATGTGCTTCCTTCAGTATGTTGATGGTGAGATCCCCAACATACTGTGGAGGATTCTTCCACCCTCCCATATACATATATAAGGGACAGTGAAGTAGATAATGAATCAGATTTTCAGTTGAAGAAAATAGCATTAATGTTACAAATACTTTTGCATCCTTCAGAACAGGTAGTCCTCAACTTCAAACAAATGGGGACTGCAGTTTGGATCGCTAAGCAAGGAATTCGTTAAGTGAGTCATCACATGACCAGACCCGATTTTATATCCATTTTACCATGGTTGTTAGGTTAATCAAATGGTTGTTAAGTGAATCTGGCTTTCCCCAATTGACTTTGCTTGTTGGAATTTAGCCGGGAAGGTCACAAATGGTGACCACTGCAAGATGTTGCAACTGTCATAAATGCAAGCCAGTTTCCAAGCACTGAATTGTGATCATGTGACCATAGAGGTTTTGTGACAGTCTGAATTTCCAGGACAGGCTGTAAGTCACTTTTTTCGAGGCCATCGTAGATTCGAACCATCATTAGATAAATGACCATAAACTGAGGACTACCTGTTGCTCATATTCAGAAGCAAATTGCCATGGTCTGGTACTTGTCCATGGACCAGTGATTGGGGATCCCTGCTGTATAGGGCAGACATGTCAAACACAAGGCCCGGGGGCCAGATCCGGCCCGTGAAGCCATCCTGGAAACAGTGAGGAAATGGCCCCCACTGCCGTGGCCCTGGCCCAGAGACCCTCCTTCTGCCAGAGGCCCTCAGATCTGTCCCACTCCTGCCCAGGCCCCAATAGGCACCCTTGATGCGAACGATGTAGAGCTGGCCATGCCCACCCAGTAGGCCATACGCACTTTAGCCACGCCCACCCAGTAGGCCACACCCACCCAGGCCACACCCACCCGGCCCCCTGAGGGCAACCGTAATGCTGATGCAGCCCTTAATGAAATTGAGTTTGACACCCTTGATATAGGGTATCTCAAGTATGATCATAGGATATTACATAAAAACATGACATAAAACAGTATGATATTGACATTTTTTAAAAAAAAATCCTATTAAGCCTAGACAAAGAATTTGCTGCAAATGGAGTTGATGATTTCAACAAACTATCCATCACATTCATGTGATCCCTTCCCAGGACAGTTGTTGCCATCTCAGACTCCATCAGTAAAGTTGAGATACTGTATTTTGTCCAAGTTTCAGCACTGTGCATACATGTTTGCACTGAATAAAATTTGTCATTGAAATGCCTTTTCCCTGAGTTTAGTTACTGTTTTCCTTTCTTCTCTTCCTCCTTCTCTTCTGATCTTCAGTGTTATTTTTTATTTAACTGTTCTAAATAATCAGCTCCAAATAATTTATGAATAAGTTAAAATATTTGTTAATTTCTCTGTTTGGATCATGTAAATTTGTAGTCTCCACAACTCTCAAATTATTGGGAATATTGAAGAAGATCTTTAAGTCTACATTTCTGATCTGTAGCTGGAAATTTAAGCATTTAAGCATTCAGTTCTGTCCCCTCTCTCCAGTTTTCGTCTACAAACTAGCTGAAAATTTGAATGAATCCTACTGTATAATTCCTGCATCTCTATTCAGAAATCATTCAACTGAACTTAATTAAGTTAATGCTAACTGCTAAAGTTTAATTGTTAGTTTCAAAAAGGAGGGATTTTCATATTTTTACTAATCAAATGTCAACCTATACAGCTGTGATTGTGGGTCATTTCCATTACTGTACTTCACATATATATTTTTTTCTTTTGAAGCAACCCCACATACCTTAATGCTAGAGAATACTTCCTGAAATGGAAAGAGTGATATGGTTACATTCATGTTTTTCTGTTTTGTGACCATAATGCATATTAAAATATATTGCTATATTCTTATTGAAAGATGGCATTGTTATTTTACAGATCTAACCCTCCACTTAATGTCATAGTGTTAGAAATGAGAGGAATCTTGATGCAGTAAATCATGAATACTACTTTCCATGAGTATAACCAAATGCTTACTTACATTGAGAAACTAAGAACTCATTCTCGCTTCTAATCTGCTGAGACTGGAAGATGACAATTTTTTAAAACACAGGCACATTTATTTAAGGAAAAGCTATTACTTTTGTAGCAAGAAGTGGAAGGAGATTTTCAATTTAGCATGGAAAAAGAAATCCTTGAGGAGAGATCTGAAATACAGAATTGGCTTGAAGAGATTTAAGATAAGCAAGTCAGAAGGGAAATTTAACACTTGGATGATCGAAGATAGATGGAGAAAAGTATTCTGGGAATGTATAATTTAGGATACCGTGTAGGCTGCCGATCTGTGAATATTTGTGTAAGCAGATGATAAGCAGACAAACTTGTGTGGAGACCATAAATTATTTTTTAAACGGTGTCATTGGTTCCAAAACTGGGATTATTTCTACTTGACATATTGAAACTGAGGCCGGGGTTAGCACTGTAATTCAGGAGACTATATATATATATTGTTTAAAATTTATTTTACTTGATTATAAAATTGTAAGGTTTGCAAAAACAAAAATGGTATTTACAAACCTTTGAAGTCCTGTTCCTTGGGGATAATTTGCAGCCTGGCCTTTTTAACGGTAATCATACTTCCAGTAACCTGAACTCTTAAGTAATACAGTGGATGTTGTTTTCTGTATACATAATGCAGGTGGCATCTGCTTTGGGGATGCAACCAGAAGTTGGCAGAAAGTACAGTGTATACTTATATACGTAAGGGATGTGGCGTAAAGAGGCTGTCATAAAATAGGGCACCTAATATATATAATAAGGGACGCGGTGGCTCAGTGGGTTAGGACGCTGAACTTGTCGATCAGAAGGTCGGCAGTTTGGCGGGTCAAATCCCGAGTGCCGCGTAACAGAGTGAGTGCCTGTTACTCATCCCAGCTTCTGCCAACCTAGCAGTTCGAAAGCACGTAAATATGCAAGTAGAAAAATAGGGACCACTACGGTGGGAAGGTAACAGCGTTCCATGCGCCTTTAGCGTCTAGTCATGCCGGCCACATGACCATGGAGATGTCCTCGGACAAGCGCTGGCTCTTTGGCTTTGAAACGGAGATGAGCACCGGCCCCTAGAGTTGGAAATGACTAGCACGCATGTGCGGGGGAACCTTTTCCTTTAAGATATATATATACATAATCTGTGTGGACATTTCCTATTAGACAAGACACAGCTAAAGCTTCCATCGGCATAATTTATCTTTTAACTTTTAGACCATCTTCAAATACCACAACTTTTGTGAAGTTAATAATCCCAACTTGTATACATTTGTGATGCTATGCCAGATTGGGGGTGGGGAGAACTACTAACCTGTAAGAAATATCAGTCCGACCAGTAATGCTAACTGCAGGCTCAGGAAAGTTCTAGAAGTTTCAGGTAAATCGTGTTGTTCTGTCTTTGTGCGTCTCTGATCACATTAAATGTCGTGCGGACTTTACGCTGAGCCATAATGTGGAATGTTCACAAGGGCAGAATTGAAATAATAATTCTCAGTTCATCATTTTTAATAGCTGTCGCACGCTATCAAACAATATAGACTGCTTGTGCTCTCTAGGTATGTGTCAAGAAAGTGTTTCTAACATTGAACACACATTTAAGGGGTCTCTGCCTTGCAAGAAAGGAGCAACTGCTGGGCTTTAAACTGTACTTCTGAGGACTGATGCTTCTTTTCCTGGCAAGAGTTCCTGTGTCTTGAAAGAGCCTTTATGAGCAGAAATAAACGAAGACACTATTTCCCAACATGGGATCTTCATCTTTTCTTCTGTTTTTGACTGTTGAAAGCTTAGTAATTTCTAATTGAGTAGTTATCCCTTCCAGACCTCTCTTATAGATCTGTTATGCCCCACAGCCCAAATGAAGTTGAAACATGGACAGCGTATCTTTCACCTAGTAAGCCCATGCCTTCTTGTCTGCCAAAGAATAAATAATATTTAAAAATGCTAAATAACAATGAACGAACGTTGGGATGCAGTATGGATTACAGCTGATATCAGATTAAATATCAGGAGAGCGCTTTAATCACGCTGTGAATTTCTTGAGCTGTTTTAAATGGCGAAGATGGTAATGGGCCAAGATTAGGCTATTTTTCCTGCTAAGATTCAATTCAGCTAGGATTCCTTCTAAGTCAGTTCAATAAAAGGAGGATTTCCCAGGAAAGTTGAGACTGGGAATTAGATAGGGACTGTCAAGTATTGGCATTGTTTGATCTAATTAATCAAGCAAACATGCAGCTTTTTATAATTTAACACATGGAAGAAGGAAATGCATTGATAATTATATTAATACAATACTTATTCCTATCAGTCCCAGAATCTGTTTTTTTGTTTTTTTGGCTTAACCACTTTCTCCAAAATATAATGAAAACTACAAGCCAAGGTACTTGAAGTGTGCCCAAAGAAAATATAAGGCAAAACATAAATGTGTATAGTGACACTGAATATGGATTTTATTTTTTCCTTCACCCTACTGGTAAAAAGAAATGTTCAGTGAAATTTAAATATAGTGTGTTCACTTATAACAGCTAAAGATACAGAATATTGCATTACTTGTAACAACTAAAGATACACTTGGCAACTTTAAGACTGGTTGACTTCAATTCCCAGAATTCTCTAGCCAGCATGGCTGGCTCAGGAATTCTGGGGGTTGAAGTCTACACACCTTAAAGTTGCCAACTATGGAGACCCCTGCTCTAGAGCAGTTCTTACATCCCAATTCAGCTTCCTCTGTTCCTCCAGTATCCAATTGTCAATCTGCATTCAATTGCCAACTTCCAGCATTCAATTTGCAATAGAATTTTCTATAAGGCTCCCATTTTCCAGTGTTCTCTTTATTCACACTGATAACTTAGCCAATACTTTAAAACAAACAAAAGGCCCAACAGCTAGTTGTATGTCCTGTGATAGAGATATAAAGCTAAGTATCATCAGCATATTGATGATACCTCACCCTGAACTGTTGTATTGCCTTGTTGTTGTTGTTGTTAGTTGCGAAGTCGTGTCTGACCCATCGCGACCCCATGGAGAAAGTTCCTCCAGGCCTTCCTGTCTTCTACCATCTTCTGGAGTCCATTTAAGCTCACGCCTACTGCTTCAGTGACTCTATCCAGCCACCTCATTCTCTGTCGTCCCCTTCTTCTCTTGCCCTCAACCTTTCCCAGCATGAGGCTCTTCTCCAGTGAGTCCTTCCTTCTCATTAGGTGGCCAAAATATTTGAATTTCAACTTCAGGATCTGGCCTTCTAAAGAGCAGTCAGGACTGACCGGTTTGATCGCCTTGCAGTCCAAGGGACTCGCAGGAGTCTCCTCCAGCACCATAGCTCAAAGGCCTCAATTCTTTGGCGCTCAGCCTTTCTTATGTATTGCCTCATGTAAATATTAAACGGGAGAGGAAAGAGAACTGAGCTTTGGACACCCCATAAAGTAGGGGCTACAGTCTGATCTCTTCCCTCCTCCTGACATCAACACTGACTGGAACTGACCACAGAAGGAGGAGGAAAATCCACACAACCCAATGTCACCCAGCCCCAACTCCCAAAGCAGGTCCAGAAGGATACAATGATGGTATCGAAGACTGCTGAGAGGTCAAGAATAATGAGGATGGTTGGACCATCCTACTTCCACCAGAGGTCATCTAAGAGCGTGATCTCAGTCCCATAACCCTACCTGAACCCTGACTGAAAAAGATCCAGACAACCTAGTTTGCTCTAAGTTGAATTGTAATTATTGCATTTACAGCTCTCCCGTTATTTCTGCCTGCCCTGTAAGATCCAATAGGATGGGCAAACCCCATCCATTAATCAGTGTATCTGAAGAGCTCTCAAAAGCAGGCCTTCTTTCTCATGGTGCCTGTCTTCTAGAAGAGCATCTTCCCGAGATGCTATTGCTCTGGCTCTGCAAGTCTTTAGACATACAAACCTGGCTTTCCCCCCTAAGCTCTAGGATAAATGGTTGGTGTGCTCATTTGATCTGTATGGTTATAATATGTGTTTTCCTCATTACAAGCTATTCGTTGTTGTTGGTTATTTTGTGGTTATTCCTGTTGCTGTTTTAGCTATTGCATTGATTTTAACTGTGTTCCACCCAGCATTGCTTTGAGTTGGGGCAGACGTATACATCAAAATAATAAATTAATGCTGTATAACTTCATATGTTTTCTACTTGCTTTGGTGAAAGAAATGGGGCTAGCTGAACAACAAACAAGGAATTAGCACTAGTTAATGCTGGAAGAAGGTAAGTTGTTGTTAAGGGGCAGATAACACAGCTTTCCCTTTAACGTTAGCAGGCTTTCAAAATGAAATTAGCATCAATTGAAGGGTGTAAATGATGGATGATTTCCCTTGTTTAAATCCGGGGAAAAAATCCTTCTCCTGGAGGGGCTCTTTATGTGGGGAGAAATTAGCGCTTTTAGAACAGACATATCAAACTTGCAACGTCATGTGACGTTGCACAATGTATCGGGACAGTTTTGCCATTGCTGGCAATGTGGTGGGCGCGGCTTTCACATGACACGTCCGGCCTGTGGGCCGGCAGTTTGACACCCTTTCTTTAGAATGAAGTGTTGGACGTCTCAGAAAAGGGAGGGACTAAGTTTGACCAAGAGACTCAAAGTACAGGAAATCCATTCGTTTAGTGACCTTCGAAATTACAACAGTGCTGAAAAAAGTGTCTTATGATCAGTTTTCACACCTATGTCTATTGCAGGATCAGTGGTCACGTGATCAAAATTTGGGCACTTGGTAATTGGCATGTATGTATATTTAGGATAGTTGCAATGTTCAAAGGTCCCGTGGTCACTATTAATAACCTTCCCAGCCGGCTTCCGACAAGCAAAATTGAACGAGGGAACAACTGCAGTGATTCACTTAGCAACTGTGGCAAAAAAGTCATAAAATGAGGCACAACTCAATTGGCAACTGCCTTGCTTAATAATGTAAATTTGGGGCCCAGTTGTGGTCGTAGGTCGAGGACTACCGATTATTCTGCCTTTATGGCGCTAGGGATCAATCAGTCTGAAGAATTGCTTTGGCAGGCTTTCCAGGTTCTGCCACAGTATCCTATTTGCGATAAAGTTCATTCCAGAAATCCAAGCGATCCTTGTTTCCTAAGTTTGGCTGCCTTCTGGGGTTTGAAGCTGTTGGAAACATTTGGAAGGAAAGGTGTCAAACTTCTCCCTATGCCATATTCATTATTTTCCTAATTTAACTCTGGGAACGTCTAAATAGCGAGTATGCATTAAAATTTGCAGACAGATTTCATGATTAATTATTCTGCTCTGTTGAAGCAAATTGCATAAGATTCTGTCCATACTTCAAAAAAAAAAGTCTTTCATTTCCTTGTACTGACACAGGAACACGTTTGGGAATGATGGAAATGGGGCAGCACAGCAGAACCTTACCCTTTTTTTCAACATTGAACAGATGGGATTTGTAAATGTGGAAAAATGTATTTTCCCCGACCTAAGACTTTATTTCCACATGCAGATACATCCAAGCAGCCATTTTTTTTAAATTGAAGACCAAAATACACTATTGAGGAAGCGTAATTGGACTAAATGGAATTTTATTCCAAATGAAGAACAATAGATCTCACCGATATTTGTTTCCATGTATCTATACAGGGGTATTTCTGTTGTGGCAATGCACCATAGGTCAAACTAAAACCCAGTAGCAGGTTTTAAACTGCTTTGTGGTCCACAACATTATTGGCACTAAATAAAATAAAATATCCTGCAGAAGGCATTCCCTCGGTGAGTCTAAATTTTCAGTGCCAGCAATAAATCTTCATACAGGAAATTGTTGCAAATATCATTTTGACTGGCCTAAAGTTTCAGAAGGTTTCATGCTGAGCATAACCCTCTATCTCTCATGCCTATAGCCTTCATCTTGTATTTAATGGATGATAAAACAGCATGAAGTATGTTTAATCAGGCCCCTCTTACCTCCTCAAAATACTACTTTAAGCTATGCTGTGTCTTTTGCGACTTTGGCTCTGTTGCCGATGTTCTGCTAATTTAGATAAATAAACTAAAGGAAGGGAAGATGAATACAATACTCTGTTTTATCAAAACAAAACAAAAACAAAACTAAAGAACAACCACCAAACAACTGCAAGATTTTTTAAAAAGCTACATTAGTATGAAAGGAGCTGAATTTCCTCTTTTTAAGAAATAACCCAAATCACTATGCTTGGCTTGAGTAATACCATTTGACATTAATGCAGTCATGCAGTGGCTTATGTTCAACAAGAGAATAGGAGAAAACACTGCCGCTGCAAATATCTGTGAAGTTATTGATCGGTAAGTGGAAATGACTGGGTCTACAGCTAGTGAATTTTTAGAAGCAATATTGAGAAGACCATGTGCAAATCAAAAAGTCACTTTGATTTTTTTTCTAAAAGTATTAATAGTGTGCAAAATAGGTGGAAGTGTTACAGCTATATTTAAAAAAAAATACTTCAGAGAAGTTTTCAATCCACGCCAACAATATTAAACTGTAAATGAGGCAAAATTGAGGTTTTTGTTGGAATTACGTATTTCTGGGGTAAATGTTGGTGATGAGCTTTTTGTTTGTGTCATAACACATCCTTTCTCTGTTTGCAGGCACTTAAAATAAGGGAAAGTTGCAACTGCCCGTCTTTGCCTGGTCAGGATCCCCGCCTTATATTCCAGCTGAGTATGCAGCAACTCTTGCAAGCATCTGAAGATCAAAAAAAGCCAAATATCACTCCTCATGGTTCTGCCCCCCCTAACATTAAACTTCCATTCATAAAAAAGGAAACAATGCCAGTAGACCATGTCACAGGAAAATAACACTCCGGATGAAAGCCAAAATATTTCTGGATACTTTTATCCAAATGCTCATCACATAATGGATCATATGCCATAGGTTTTTGCGTAAATACTAAGGACAACCTGAAGAGAACGATATGAATCATGACTATGATTTTTTCCCCCCAGTCCTAATGTAGATAAGAAACACAACGTTTGGATGGATTGGCAGAAGATGGCTTCTTATACACAGGGTTGTAATTCATCCCTCTTTGGAGTTGCCTGACTCTTTGGAGTTGCCTCCTTCATGGAACCGTGGATTCTACTTACATAATGAGATACCTAACCAAGGGCTGTTGCACCAGATACTCAAAAACAAAGAAATGATTGTCCAATTAAAAATACCTATTATTTATATCACATTATAATACCCAGCTTTATTTCCATATGAACATTCAGGGAGGATTTTCACTTCTGGCTCTGGAAAAATTAAAATCTTGCTTCTCTTTGAATGACTGTTTAAATATGGCTCCTCTTTGCATGGTGCATTTAAGTTATATTCACTAGTTCACAGTCTGTTGTAAGCTTTACACATCTTTGTTCAGCTTGTGTTGAAGTGCAAAAAAATTGCACTGCCTTGTCTCAAGAAGCAATGTGCAGTAAGCTGTACAATGAATTGGGCAGAACATCATCTAATTTGTTGACTTCATGTTGAGTTTCTCTTGCATTTCCAAAAGACAGTTGAGTGGGATAAAGTTAACCTTGTGTTACAGTATGCTTAACTGGTGACTACAAGGCTACATCCATGTTGTTTTCTTAGCGTCCATAAGGAAGTAACTTCTTGTTGCCATCTGGGATATTTTTTTAAAAAAAATTCCAATTTTTTCTCCAGCTTTGACATTTTCGCTTGGTCTCCCGTTCAGATTATAATAAAATCCAACCATGCTTAGTTTTGAGATCACTACATATTTGTAGAGCAAACCCAAAGTGTTGTGGAAATAAATGTAAATGTAGCAGAGGCTTCATACTTAAATCAACATGAGTACTGTATGAAGACTTTTTTTTTACATGGAAGGCCACTACACCAAAACATTTCCATACATTGATAAGAAGCCTTGTAATAAAAAACTCTAGTGTTCCTTTTTGACAGCCTCTTCCAGGAACCAAGAAAGACATGTGGAGTTACTTCTGAGTAGTTTTATTTATTCCTCACCTATAATCAGAAATCTTGCCAAACTAAGGCAGCTAATTGTATTACTATAAATATGCTCTGCGGATTGCTAGGGAGGAGCCATGTTAACTCCAGACCATACTTCACTGCCTCTTTGCCCTCTGGATGCAGCCCCTCCCTCTTGAGAATCCAGACTACATTCTGCCACACTTTTTGCCCACTTGGCTCACAGTGACAGCTCTGCAATGATACCTGGACTTACTATTGTCATTGGAGCTAGTATGTGGTAGATGATAGTTGCATGGAGAATGATTAGGAATAGCTAAGCCTTTGGCTCTGAGGAACAGGTACCAGGAAGCCTTTTGTAAAGTGAAAGCATCAAACTCCAGGGGGAGGTGCCTCCTTCCATACCAGACCCAGCCTCGGCGTGTTGCCTTGCAAATCTTGTTATTCTCTCTCCATACTCCCTTTTGAGATGCCCTTGAGGTGCCCTCCAGAAGGAGCAAGGTCATCACAGCCACTTGTTCTTCCCACTTCTCCATTCCACTTCTTACAGCTTTAGACTGACACAAATCAATCTCTGCTTAGTCAGGGCAGGTCAACAGGTATCTGTTGTTCTAATCCTGTGTCAAGGAGATGCTACAAGTCATAGCCAAGAAATGAGGCTGAAGTTGCTCCTGCTCTCCCCCCCCCCCTGACCCCGTGGTTGTTTCCATCGGTAGAGTTTTTTCTGGCCCTGGCTCTGGTGGCTTTTTGAAATGGGACTAGGATAATCCACTATCTCTTGGCTTGCCTTGTTTGAGGGTCAAGCTATTTTCCCAGGAAAATCTGCTCTGTGTGACCAAGAATCAGTCAAGGCTGCAGTCACCCCGCTGCTTTGGGAGTAAACATTTCTGACAAGACAACCTCCACCTTCCTTTCTCTCCGTCTGCCTGCAGAATTTCCTCTTGCCTCACTTGTTGCACCCCTTGAAATGGGCAACTTCCTTTGGGATAGTCCTTTGCAGCTGAGGGAGAAATGACTTCCTCAAGTTTGTGATGATCTTCATTTAAAGATGAATGCAGTTAAATATAACTTCATCTAAGCAGGGTAGAAATACCACTTAGATTAAACACAGTAGATTTATGTTTGGCTACTCTTTGATGGGAAGTCCGTGAGTTCCAGCTATGTGATATACTAATTTAAATTGGTGGAGTGAGACTGTGGAAATCTATTCTCAGTCATGGAATTTACTGGGTCACTATCTCTCATCTCAACCTGTTTGACTCAATTGACCTTGTAAAGAAAATTTAGGAGAGAGTACCCTGTATATTGCCTTGAACTCCTGCAGAACCAGTATGATTTAACTTTAATGATTAAACATAAACATTTGGTGAGGACCTTGCCAGTCTAAGGTACATTGATGCCATTCCTGAAGAAGTGCCTGAAGGCATGTGGATTAAAACAATCCATCTAGCCTTGTACTGCCTATTCATTCCTGTGTCCCTACTTTGAACCTAATTCATAACTAGCCCATTTGCACAGGGTTATCCTTGCAGTGTTCATTTTCACCATAGGCTTCTGTACATAAATGCTCTACATTTAAGCATACCGCTGATAGCATGATGAAGATATCGCTCTTGGCCAATATTATATTAGTTCTGCATCCCAAATGTTCTAGGCCCTAGGGAGTACATGATTGTCAGAATGTACACCTTATTTTAGAACATTTGTTTACGCTATAAAACTCATTCACTAAATCCCACTTCACCTATTACAGCAAAGGCTTTCTACTACTGGACAGCCATGTTTCCAAAACAATTTAAAAGATTTATGTATCTTTTACTAAAAGATATAAAAATCCCGGAAGATGAGAAGTAAAAGATTTTTCTTCCATATTATTCTGAGCAAAGTTTTCACTGGAATAAAGCATTTCTTTTAAAAATCTAAGCAAAGTGCTCATGAAATAAAAGCTGTAATGAGAATATTGCTATAACCAGGGACACTGCTGCAAAATTCCAGATTTTAGAAGTTTATCTATTATTAGTAATGGTAGCCTCTGCATTTATCAGTCAAGGAACATTGAAAAATCAATGTGTGGAACATTTTTCAAAAATTATGGAAAATATAGCTTCGCTTTTTTGTCACAATATGGGTGTGCCTACTGTTTTCATCCAGGAGGTTAAGCCACAATAAGGATGGTGTACTTGGGTATGCAACCCATTTACCCTCACTAATACAAGACTAAGTTAAGCAATTATAAGAATTGATATTTAATTAATAATAATAATATTTAAGTTTAAGAAAGTTATAGCTTAATGTTTCCTCCAAAACTGAGATGGCAATTTACTGTTACCAAGCATGCCATGATTTGAAAATCCAGCATTAAGTTACCTTGTGGTGATATGGGTGGCCAATAAATTTAATTAATAAATCAATCAATAAAATAAATCAATCACTGTTTGCTGGTGGCACACAATTTTTGCCTTGTTAAACCATCAGTCCAAATCTGGAGCTAATCCATACCTGTGTTGTTCTCCTTTTTCACTTGTTTTTGCAAATTAGGACTAAACAGCTTCTATAAATTAAATATAGATCAAGTATATAATAGCATTAACAACCTGGAATCCTTGCTTAAAAGTGACATGCCATCAATATTAAATAAGACTGAAGTATTAATGCAGGCTTTGGAATGAGGTTTCTTGTTAAGGGCTGTTCTGTGAGGTAGTCAGGGGGAGGCAACCTTGGCTCTTTTATGACTCGTGGACTTCAACTCCCAGAATTCCTGAGCCAGCATAGCTGACTCAGGAATTCTGGAAGTTGAAGTCCACAAGTCATAAAAGAGCCGAGGTTGCCTACCCCTGGTCTAGGGGGTAACTCTTTGGTTGTTTGAAATGTTCCTTTTTTTTAAATCTCATCAAAGGAAAGCAACTTATAACTGAGGGAAAAAAACCAGTACCAGTTTATTTGCTAATATTGAGCTTTGTGATAGTATTATGTAATTTATCTTTATCTGGGGAGTAATGTCCAATTGGCTCTCTCTATGCCAGTCTTGATTCTGTATGAGTTGATATAGGGCACATCGTTTTCAATCCTTTTATGCTTCAGAATGCAAGACCAAGCAAAAGACTCATGTTGGCCATTCTTGGCCACTTCATTATTTCTGTTCAGGGTTTTGCTGCCTGTTCTATGAATAGAAAACCCCCCACAAAACATCAATATACGCTAAGCTATTTCGATGCTGTCGCATAAAATAAACAGAAAAGCATAACATACAGTGGTAATCACTTTCCCCCTGTAAATCAAATAAATATATTAGGGACCAAGTGTTCTATAGAAGTAAATGATGTAGCAAGCACCTGCGCTTGATGCGAAAAGAAGAGAATATTTCTTGGCCAGTGTGTGTGATAAATCTTGTCTCTGTTTCCTGCTGGGAGGGAGGACAATAGGGTAAAGGAGGAAAGGGTAGGACTTGTTTCACATTGGCAGGTTGAAAATATTGAGCATTGGCACGGAAGTGGCTTCAGACCTAGTCTCATTTTAAAACAGTGAAATCCCTGGGGCAGAGCCCTGATATAGACAGCAAAACAGAATTACAAGAAATGAAAAAGCTGGCCATTCAGCACAGGATATAAATGAAATTGAAACGAAATATTTCATTTTTTTTACTTGGCATGTAAAAGCACTCTTACTTGGCATGCACATTCTATATACATTTGGCATGATAATGGAGAATGCCTTCTTCCAGTTGGATCGCTACAGATTTGGTTTGGGGGTTACATGATGTTGAAGTTGAACAGGAATTCAACAGAAGTTGAATGAGGAAATGACTTTAAAGTATCTAAATCCCAAGTTATTAATGGAGAAAGAAAACAGAGAACCAGCATTTTAAATTGAGTCTGTGGACAGACACAATATGCTCATGGATAAAATATGAAACAGCATTGGACCATTACATCCTACCTGGTTTTGGGATATTGGGCCCACACCCTTGCTGTATTTCTGTAAAAGCAAGTTGCATTAATACCAATATGACTTGTAGTTTCTGACTAATATAAATTAAGATCTTGTTACTTTCTGAAACATGACAAAGCCTATTTAATGGAACTGTGTCTGGTGATTCTGATTCAGCAAAAACAGTGACAACACCTCACTAATAATTTAGACATAATATACTGTGCCATGGACACCACAGACCAGCCTTAAGACAGAATGTTAGCAGACCCCACTGAGAATGGGAAGTGTTAAAGCATCTGAAGAATGGTGACTCATATCCTTCTGGGCGCTCATGTTGCATTTTATGGCTTTATATTAAATGGAAAACTCAGTCTTCCCCAATCTGGTGACCTCCATGTGAACTTGAACTGTTAAATTCCATAATTCTTAGGAAGTCTGCACTTGCTGTCTAGAAATTTTAGGAATTGTGTTTCCCATGGCTTAGGAGGATAACTTGATACGAAAAAACATTGGAGGCAGAAATTGGTGCAGGGCAATTTAATTAAAACATTTCATTTATATATTTTAATGTGTATTTCATTTTGCAAATGCCCATTATAGTTAGGCAATACCAAAGGATAGTTTATATGAGAAATACTTAGCCCAAAGGTGAATTGCAGATTTCATTTTCACCTCGTAGTGCTTAGCAAATACAGAATGCCCCAGCTGTACACAATCCAACAAATGGATTTAAACTTTTAAAATACCCACTAAATTAATAGTCTAATTTAGTTTTTTTTTCAATTTGTATGCAAAACCAATTCACTTACCTTGTCTTCTCTAGAAAGTTTTGTATAGCTTGTCTGAAGGACTTCGTTATGACCTTTTTGCCTGGTTGGGATTTGGAAAATAAAAAAAATATGGAAGTATTTCTGAATAATACGCTTCTTGGCAAAACAACAGGCCATTTTTAGTTTTCCTATCCCTCCTTCTGTCTCCTGATCCTCTGACTCTAAGGCCACTTAGACCATTTGACTTTGATTGCTTCCTCTGCAGTAGTTCTCTCTGAATGAGATGAAAGCATTCAATGCTGGAGGAGTTTTGCTTTATTGCACAGCAATGTAGTCTCAGCAGGTGGTAGCATCTGCCTGACCTTGTTTGAGCTTGGAAACTAAGCAAAGTCGGGCCTGGTTATTACATGAAGGAGAGTCCAATAGACACCTCATGGATGTAAGCAAAACTTGAAGTAGAAAAATATCTAGACAAAGACAATGTCCATTAGAGCCTTGGTGGAGCAGTGGGCTAATGCCTCCTTAAGGAACACCAGCTGCCTGCAATTAGTGCAGGTTCGAGTCCCACCAGGCTCAAGGTTGACTCAGCCTTCCATCCTTCCGAGATAGGTAAAATGAGGACCCGGATTGTTGGGGGCAATAAGCTGACTTTGTAATAATGCCGCTTGGGGTGTGTGTGAAAGCCCTAATAAGCAGGCATATGCAGAGAATGAAGGCTATTGCTAAGCTTGTAAGCCGCCCTGAGTCTTTGGAGAAGGGCGGGATATAAATGGAATTAAAATAAATAAAATAAATAAATAAATCTCCTTCCTTACGGTTGCCAAGCCAATTTCATGGACATGTCTACTATATGAGTTGGGCAGAAGCTGTGCTTAATTTGAAGAGTATTCAACTTTTTTATGTAGCAGTAGAATACATGTCTTTCTGCATTTGATAGACATGGCCTTTCTACAGAACATTCACAGGCTATTAGACCGTTATAAAGTCTCCCCATAAAAAGTGTATTTTCAACCACAAAGCAAGGCTAGTTGAACTTCCTAAAGAACGGTCCCCAATGCAGGTAGCCCTCAACCTACGACCATAAATTGAGCCCAAAATTTATGTTGATAAGTGAGGCATTTGTTAAGTGAGTTTTGCCCCATTTTATGACCTTTTTTGCTGCGGTTGTTAAGTCATTGCAGTTGTTAAGTTAGTAACATAGTTGTTAAGTGAATCTGGCTTCCCCATTGACTTTGCTTGTCAGAAGGTTGCAAAAGGGGATTACGTGACCCCAGGACACTGCAACCGTCATAAATAGGAACCAGTTTCCAAGTATCTGAATTTTGATCACATGAGCATGTGGATGTTGCAACGGTTGTAAGTGTGAAAAATGGTTCTAAGATACTTTTTCCCAGTGTTGTTGTAACAAGGACTACCTGTATAATGATCCATGTCTATTTGTTAGCTTCCCAAATAAAAGCTGTACTGGAGAAGCATTCCTTAGCACATATTGCCCAATTAAACCCCCTTGATTCAGAATGAATTTCATGACATAATGCAATATGCTCATTAGCTTAATGTAATGGTCAGAAAATGAGGGCAGTGGAGAGGAAGAATAAGGGATTAGCATCTAGATCAGTATTTCTCAGTCTTGACAAGTCCAAGAAGTATGAACTTCAGCTCCTAGAATTCCTCAGCTAGCAGTTCTGGGAGTTGAAGTCCACACACCATGGACTTGTTGAGTTTAAGAAACCCATCAGGACTTGGCTCTGAAGACCACAATGTGAAGTTTTATTCCTATTGTGCCTTTCAGCCTACATATAGTTTAGTGCATTTGTGTTTCAGTGTCATGGGGGGAAAAATGACACTATAAGGAGGAATGACTAAGGCAACATCACACACCACAACCAGAGAAAAGTGGATCGCAGCACCAAATGATAACAGTAGGAAATAGTGGAACTGATGAAACATGCTCAGTTCCAGAGGCCAGCATGCTTTATCCCTTGTGGGGTGTTTTCTTCTACAATCTACATGGTTAAGTTTTTAACTATCAAGAGGCACCTCCAGAAGATAAGAGAAGAGGATTATTTTTATCCCAAACATTACAAAAGTAGCTTGCAAACGAATCTTTCTCTGTCCTCTGTGACGGATTTCGAGGACATCTCTGTAAGTCTGCGCTGGTACAATACTTCTGCGATTTTTTCCCCTCCCTTCCCGATAATTGTCTCCTAGTGACGCTGCAGCCTGTTTACCCCATTATCAGTTAGTTGCAGTGAACAATGTAGCACTTACGTGGCCTCTGCCCTTGTTCAAATGCTTCCTGTCCTACTGTCTTAGGCATTTGGTTGAAGGCTTGAGGTAATTAAATTTCTCTCCTTTTCCCTCTAGTAACATTGATCCATATTGGATATTTAGACTCCAGAGAATCAAAGCTCTTTATTCCTGCCTGGAATATGTTGCCCTTTGATTTATTCCTTACGTGCACAGAATAAAGGAAAACTGACTAATGTATTAGAGTCACAGCAACAAGATTTGTTAACCACAAGATGGCAGTTCGACTGTCTCTATGAGACTCTTTTAATTGATGTGTTGAAATTGCTTAGTTCTTAGTCTGGCTTTGGCAGATTCAGATGGTCTTTCTTTGGGGCTTTTAAATGTTTTTCAAAAAGATTTTGCTTCTGGCACAATAATCCGTGTTTAAACAGGAAGCTTTTTGGAAACTTACTGTTTGTTCTGATTATTGTGTAGTGGGTCTTTGACCGCATGGTAATATGACAGACAAAGGGTTGAGCATGGCAGCTCTTTATTAGTGGAAGTACTGTACAGAACAATAGGGGTTACCTGTGCCCCTTGTATACCTGGCCAGGTATGCTCGCGGCCAATCCCTTTATCTGGTTTTCCCGCCGAGCGCTAGTCAGCCAATCCCGTCACAGTACAGCGCCACCTGATGGTGTCAGTGAGCTGCTGCTTGTGTTCATTCATCCCCGTACATAACACCGATGATGCTTGTATTTCTAGGAAGTTTAACTTTTTATTTTCATTCCAGCAGTTATAAAATGGCCATGGAAGATTTGTGGGTAGAATTACTCCTGCAATGTAAATAAAGAATTAGTAGTACTTAGTAGTAGTAGTAGACCTCCCTTCCCCTCCTCTCTTCTTTATGTTAGGTATGTTAAAAACATGTTCTTATGTTCCATAATCTTCTAGAATGTCCAAGATCTGCTAAGATGACTTTAAACAGTACATTTTTAATAAACACATTATTAATACAGGCCTTCTGTTTAGTTGCTACTGTTAGCTACTGAAGTGGCTTTAGAACTACAGAGACCTGTTGGCTTAAGCGAAGTAATGCTAAATAGCCCAGGAAGAAAATAGTGCAATAGGGGAAAAAAAATCAATCCTTTCCTTCTCCAAGTAAAAAGGGGTAGGTAATAATAGACAACAAATGCTTTGCTTATGAGCACCAGAGCTACTTTTTCAAGGTAGATCTGAAGAATGTTCCCTGTTCCTCCAGATCTGAACCAGTCTGTTCAGTGCCAGCCAATATGGAGGGAATTGTTGCCTCAATTAGAGAATGTTAGGTTGAACTGGGATTGTAGCACTATATGGTTTAGTAACCTATGCTCCTTAGGCAGCTTCCTGGATTCTTATAAAAATCCTCAGTGGGTGAAGCTGACAGTTGTTTCAGAACAAAGATAGAACTGTTTATTTTGGGAGTTGTCCTTGGTGACTGGAGGCTGGTAACAAGGATGTTAGGAAAGGTTGTCTTAGAGAGTCCTTCGCATATGGGTGTGTATATGTATGCAAAAACAAGTTTTAAGCCACTTCCATAAATCTTTCACAGTTTAAAAATGAAGCTAACACTTTGTTTAGCATATCCTGTAAAGAAAAAGCCAGTGGGAGGTGGCATTCAAAAATAGATTTTAAAAAACGTGAAAACTATTTTTTTTTAGCTACTACAGTGCTCCTACTATAAATTTTATGTGATGGTAATTCCAGAGTCAAATGTGAAATAGAGAGCACCAACACAGATAGAAATATGGGAATTGGGGTCACAAATAACCAGTAAAAAAGTCAGCGCCTACCCACCACCCTACTTTTTGGTTTAAACTATGGAACAAAACCCTCTCCAGAACAACGGAGAATCCTTGTTTCATACATGTAGGCTGTCGTTTCTCCTCATATTGATTTACACCAGTGCTTAGATACAGAAGTTTTATTTATGGTAGCGGCCAGATCTGTATGGCTTCATCTGGAATATGAACTAATATGTTTCATAAATGAATGGCAGTCTTTAAAAGAAAGAACTTTTGAAGGATTATTGAAGAACCAAAGTTGAGGGAACCCACTCAGACTACACATGCATTCTGAATAAATATGTTTGAGTTTGAGTCGTACGCAGTAAGATGAATCTATCTATCATACATGTTTAGCGCAAAAACGTATATTTGCTTTTCTTTTTTATCCATACAGATTCGATCACTGCAGCTGGTTTGCTATTTGTTAAATACATGGGTTTTGCTCTCTGGGACCTCAGCTCATCAGTTACCAAGTGAGCAACCTGTCAGGGAAGCAACGCATATCATTTATTACTGTCAGATATCCAAAGATCAGAATCTTCCTTGAGCTTCTTATCCTTTGATGGCTAGGAAATGGAATAGCCATTAAAAAAAACCAACAACTTGAGCATAGGAACAGAAAATGAAGGGCATAGGACCAATTCACTGGGTGAGGTTGGACTGAATTCATTCTGGTTTACAACATAGACTGCTTTTGAAAGTATTGCTGACTAAATGTATCCTGTTTATTTCTAGGGCTGCCTTCATATAGGAAATTTGATGCCAACTTCTCAGAATGCCTAGGTATCTGTCCTACTTTTATCTGTACATTTTTCTAGAATTTGGCAAGTGGGAGATAACTTGCTTTGTTCCCAAAAGTATATCCTGCAGTTAAGCCCTTTTCAAAATGTCACTTGTGGAAGATCAAGAGTTGGGGGGGTGGGGGTGGGGGCCCCGAAAGGGTAGAAACAATCTCTAAATAATTTTCTGATTTCTATTTAGGCTCTTGATCTCAGAAACGGGTTCTTCTTACAAGTCAGAACAAGACTTTGCATCAAAGGAACTTGTGTTGGTTCTCATAAATAACTGAAACTTCACCCAATATTTTGTCCTTCTGAAATCATGTAAAATAGGAGTTGAAAAATGCTCTAGCCTTAATTCTTTCTCCATTCCTAAACTGAAATGTTACAAATTATTGAGTAGGCAAAGAATTAGTGTGTCACCTGCAGATCCCTATCAATTGCTCCTTTTTCAGTCATTTCAGTCGACTGGCTGGGTAATGGGTAACAAAGCATATCAGATTGTATACACCTCAAGGTCACTCGTGAATGGTTATCAATGTACTGGAAGGGAGAAAATACTAAACCCCTAGTCAGTTAAAGACAACTTAATGCTGTCACATTAGCTGACTGAGCCATGGTGGTGCAGTGGTTAGAATGCAGTATTGCAGGCTAATTCTGGCCATAGCCAGAAGTTTGATCTTGTCCGGCTCGTAGTTGACTCAGCTTTCCATCCTTCTGAGGTCAGTAAAATGAGGACTCAGTTTGTTGGGGCCAATATGCTGACTCTGTAAACCACCTAGAGAGTAAAGCACTATGAAGTGGTATATACAGTAGTGGCCAAAATTGTAGAAACCTTTTGGGAAAAGTGTGTTTTTGAGGTTTGATGGCTAATAACATGACTTTTTTTGGAGTAGTACCATAAAATTATATATCAATGGAAAGATAATTTAATCAAGAATGTAATGCAACATAGTTCGTTCAATTATGTGTACTGTATTCTATGAAAAGTTATAGCCAAATAACCAGAAAAAGGAAGCACAACTTGGTTAGGTTGATATCAGGTAGCTTTCCTTCATCTGATTGTAGCCAATGAGCATGAGTGTTTAGAGATCCAATCAGGTGTCATCTTGTTTTGGCAATGAGCCAATCAGATCACAGTAGGATTCAGTTATTGATGTAATGTATTGAAGCTGAGAGGAGGACATTTGTCAGTGTGTTATGTGATCGCTATCAAGTTAATTGGGATTTTTTTCTTCTTTCATTTAGTGAGCTTGTAAAATGTAATAAAATTAAAGTAATGGTGCAAAGAGTTGACTGGCTGCCCAGAAAGCGATGTAAAATAGTATTAAGTGAAGAAGGCTACAGTTATTGTTGTGTATATAGTTGGGTTGTTCAATGACGGCATGGCTACTGACAACACCAAGCGTCCGGATTGGCTAGCCAGCGTATGGCGGGAAAGTCCGATGTTGAGATTGGTTTTAAGTAAATCTGGCAAGGTATTTAAGGGGCTCCGGGGAGCTCCATCCTTTGTCTTCGTCTTGAACTCAATAAAGGCTGTTTGTATGAACCCTTTGTTTGCTGTCTCCACATGGTCCTGAACCCACTACATTACAGTTATAAAGAAATTAGAAGAAAAATTGGTGGAAACTTAACCAAAGGTGGCATTTCTACTGTACACTTTTCCCAAAAGGTTTCCACAATTTTGGCCACTACTGTAAGTCTAAGTGCTATTGCTATTCTTGGGCTAGGGATGAATTGAGGTCACTGTCTTTAAGGACCCAGAAATCAAAAGACACTCCCAGTATGCACAGTATGAACTGCAATTAAGGGCAAGTGAGGAAAGGATCTCAGCTTTTCTTATTTGAAATAAACTCCCCTCATTCTCTGAAAGTCAGAACAATGTTTAAACAGGAAAGCCATAGCTGAGTTATACAGATGGTTTGATTTTGCTTACCAGTCTTTGGATGTGAAATCTGTTCTCTGCCTTGACCCCTATGAACCATATCTTGACAATAGCCAAGCTATTCTGTGCATCCTAACCTTGGAATGTTTCCTAAGGTTTTGTTAATTTCTATGCCATTCAAATTTTGGACTAATAAATTCAAAGCATATTCCTGATAATCTTTTGTTTTTTTCTCTCCCCCTCCTCCATCCAGAGATGAATAAGAAGTCTCCAGGAGATTTCAGATTTCCCAAATAGTGCAGGATGTAACCAATAGTTTAATTTGACCAGCCATCTCAGAATTGTTTGCAGGACGAAGAAACTTGATAAGGAAGATCATCCAGAAAGGAGGGCCTTTTCTGTTTCTTCATTAAAAATAGAACGTTTGCACTGTAATGTCCTATTCACAATTAAAAGGCTTTGAAAATCTGGTTCAGAAAAAAAATGACACCAGAGTTTACTTGGTTCACAAAATGGATTGTAGCTGTAATGTACTGTTATTTGTTTTTCACTTAGCGTAACCACTATCTTTTATAACTAAGCATTTGCATATCGGCTTGGCCATTATGCCTAACTCAACAAACGAATGTTTTAAACAATCCTGCCCTTAATGATGGGCTGGATGCCAAAACAAGGCAAGGTTATGGCATGTACTTGAAAGGAGACCAGGAAGCCTGTAATTGTGGAGTTTGTCCTGCAAGAACAAAGAATGCTTTTTAACAGGGAATATGCACGTGTAAAGCTTGTAACAATTCTGGGTGGTTAGAAAGCTGATAACAGTAAGAAGGAGTTAGGTATCTTGTATACTCAGCTAGAAGCTAGGAATAGAGATGGCCTGAAGCAAATAGAATGGGTATTAGATAACTCCTGAAGCATTTATTAGCCAAGGCTTAGGAATAGGGACGGCTAGAGATCAATAGAACAATTGTTAGATCATTACTAAAATGTTAATTAGATGATATTTTTTAATATATTCCCACCTTATCCCGCCTTCTGCTTTAGTAAAAATGTATAAACCTTTCTTAATTATGTGGTTCAAAGTTCCTTGGCATTTTGGCCAGGACTCCTTTTCTTGGAAACAAAGCCTTCACTTCGTGTTTGGCGTCCTTCATCAACCTCAGCATTAGGCTCAGACCCAAACTGGGGACGATATTATGTTAAATGAAAAGGAGATCTACACCTCTTTCTCACCTCCACTAAAATGATTTATTTGATTGCTTTAATTTGGCAGCACCTAGCTCCAGAATGATTCCAGAACATGGGCTGATAGTCATACGTTTTTATGCCATGTCCTCATAACTTTCCCTTTGCCCTTCTTGCTCTCATACAATTTGGCAGGTTGTACTGACTGCTTGGCTACCCATGCAGTTAAGGGTTGGGACCTGGCTCCTACTGGTCACTTTAGGCGGCTGCAGATGCTCAACCCCCCCCCTCGCCACTGAGAACTGCCAAGCATGGTCATTTTGGAGGAACACCTGGCTTCCACAGGGCTTTGCCATGTAATAGCTGACCATCTCTTTCCAAAGCATCTGCCAGTCTTTTATCAATGTGGATGTAATGCTCTCGTGCTGCACAGAAAGTCAGTTTAAACTGGGAAAGAGAACAGGATTTTACCAGCTATGTGTTGCTCCTTCTGTTACCACCACCAGCATCTCTGAGTTTATGTATGTATGTAGTAAATTTATAGGCTGTCCATCTCATTCATGTGTGTGTGTGTGTGTGTGTGTGTGTGTGTGTTTGTGTGTGTATACTATATATATATGTTAAGTATTTATCAAGTCTTTTGAATACCTTGCTAGTTAAAACTTTGAATAATTTACACTGTATATATATGTACTGTATATATGTGTGTGTGTGTGTGTGTGTATGTATGTATGTATATGTATATACAGTATATGTATATGTCTCCAGATAGCTCACAGATAAAATGCTTTGGCCATCAAGGGGCCTGACTGTATTCTTAATATTTTTATTAAATTATTGGGTAGGGATGACACCCTTTTCTTTCTGTCTTGGGAAGCACTGAGAGCCATGGCAATTAGTTACGTGCAAGCCGATGCTCTGTCAACTAGCTATTTCCATTTCATTATTTAATAATTTATATGGTTACACATTCTCCTAACAGTGATTCCAGGCAGCGTACACAGACTAACCCAACTTATTATAAACAATAGCCCACGACTCTTGAGATAAATAACATGTTCAATCATAAAATCACATCAACAGAAGTTGCCTAACCTCTTGCCCCCAATACCTGGGGAAACAGCAGGTCGTCACAGCTTTATGAAAGGCCAGTAGGGTTGGGGGGCCAATGGGCAGGATGCTGTTCCATAATGCAAGTGCTGTGACAGGGAAGGCATGACTCCTGGGTCCATCAAGATGACATTGTTTAATAGAGGGGACCTGGAACATGCCCCTCTCTGCTAGATCTGGTGAGTTGAGCAGATTCATTGGGAAAGAGGCAGTTCCCCCCAATTGCCTGTTCTTATGCCATGTAAGAGTTAGAGGCGACAAGTATCACCTGCACAAGCTGGGCAGTTTAATTAATTGCTGCCAGCAGTGCCATTCTATTGCAGCACTAATCATTCATTCATCGTTATTATCTCCCCCTTCCCATTGTGCCTCTCCTCCATGCCTGTGAACAGAAGTTGAGCTATTTTTGGATATGAGTTTAATGCTCTATCAGAAGAACAGTAGACCTGTATTCAGAAATAGTTCAACTGAAAGGCAGGAAGGGCATCTAGAACAGTATTTCCCAAACTTAGCAGCTTAAAGATATCAGGACTTCAACTCCCAGAATTCCCCAGCCAGTGTGGCACACATCTTCAAGTTGCCAAAGCTGAGAAACACTGATCTAAAAACTCACTCTTGTTTCATCCTGGGTATTTTTCCATCAATAGTGGGATTCAGCCAGTTGGCACCAAATCAGCAGAACCGGTAGCTAATTTTTTGTTGCCCAGGTCCAGAATGGATTTCCAGAAGCGGCATCCACACAGAGAACCAGTTGTTCACATATTTGAATCCCACCGCTGCCTTCCATGCCTTCGGTCTGTCACAGAACGGGTGATCAAAGTACCCATTGATATTTGCCAAACGACATCCCACATTGGGGAGAGAGGTTGTAGTTTTTTTCTCATTGGCCAGTGAGAAAAACAACAACAAAAAAACTGGTAGAATCCAGCACTTTCTTTCCTTAGTAGGACCTGCAGTCAGTATATAAGGATGGTACTCTCTGCTGCCTTGTTACTACTGCCGGAATACAAAGCAGCAATATTTGGGCTGGCATATTTTTTTTGCCAGCCACGGCTGTCCTCAGGGAGGGGGTAAAAAACATCAAGATGATAACCACAACTGTGCAATCAAAACCTCACCCCCTTTTTAATGTGCCTCATTATCTCGATTCTTTTTGTAATCCTACTAGGGACACCTCTGCTGTCAGCTTAAGTCCTTGTGCATAGTACATTACTAGCCAAGCTATTTCACCTCTCAGGCACATAGCATTTGTTGACATTCTTTCAACCATTATCTCTTGCCTAGATTGCATGCTCTCTCTCTCTCTCCCTCTCTCCCTCTCTCTCTCTCTCTCTCTCTCTCTCTCTCTCTCTCTCTCTCTCTCTCTCTACCTTTCATACTATCATTCAGTTGCATATCTACCAATATTTGATTTTCCAACTTAATTTTCCCTTTCTAAAAGACTTCCTCATCAAATGGAGATTAATCTGGCCAACTGGACTTTTTTCTGTCAGCAAAGAGCCACTATGTACAGTATCTAACCAGAAATTACTGGGGGTTTTCAATCTGGTCTGGTTATCATAGACTGAAATCTCTTTAAGCATATATTGACAGCTGTTCATTTTTCATCAATATGTCTTAAGAGACCGCTAATGCTGTAAAAGACCCTCATGAAATTCCAATGCTTACTAACACAATGATCCCTTTTATTGCTGCTTGAGGAATAGCTCCACTTATGGTGGGCTAGTAAGTGACCCTTTAGATATGTGACATATATACCCATCAGTTTTATGGAATTCTGAGCAGATTAGTTAACTGTGCTGAATAAATGTATGGGGGCCATTATCTTATTTCTTTATTAAAATATTTTTGAACCACCATTCTCCCACCAAAGTCATCAAGGTGAGTTGCAATTTCATAACTAAGAAAGGATAAATCTCTTGTCCAACACACAAATCTGGCTGATGATGTCATGGATAATGTCATGGATGGCCTAATCATTGTTGAAGAAGTCATAATTAGGTGAGTTGACAAATTACAGTAAACCGAATCAATTAACATAATAAGTTGAGTTGATGGGTTAAACTGTATCCAAAGCCAGCTTACTGTAATAAAAGGTAAAAGTAAAGGTCCCCCCACACGTGTGCTAGTCGTTTCCAACTCTAGGGGCTGGTGCTCATTTCCGTTTCAAAGCCGAAGAGCCAGTGCTTGTCCGAGGACGTCTCCGTGGTCATGTGGACGGCATGACTAGATGCCAAAGGTGCATGGAACACTGTTATCTTCCCACCGTAGTGGTCCCTATTTTTCTACTTGCATTTTTACGTGCTTTCAAACTGCTAGGTTGGCAGAAGCTGGGACGAGTAACAGGCACTCACTCTGTTATGCGGCACTCGGGATTCGACCTGCCAAACTGCCAACCTTCTGATCGACAAGCTCAGCGTCCTAACCCACTGAGCCACTGCGTCCCTTGTAAATAAATAAACCTGCATTAATAGTTGTCTAAATCTTGGCAAAATGGTGGCTGACGTGACCTCTGTATTACACCTAAATGTATATATATATATATATATATATATATATATATATATATATATATATATATATATATATATATATATATGATGCCCTCACACGCAACACATATAAAAAAAACAGGCAGAGCTTTGATCACAGTATTGTGCCTGCCATTTTACTTTTTTGACCCACCCCTATGGACACGTCTGCTCAGACAGAAGCACACTTTGGAAAACTCTCTACGTACTATGGATACATATGGGAAGAGGTAAATCTTTTAGTTCTTCTGTTTACAGACTTCTTAGGAATTCATAAATAAGAAGGAACAAACTCTTGGAAATGCATTGGGAAAAAAGAAAGCAGGTCAGGGTAATTGGCATAAGATCAGTGTTTCATGAACTGTAGATCATGTAAAGGAAAACAAATTGGCTGCTGTATTTTGTACTAGCTGTGGTTTTGTACCATCCAGTAGCAGCCATGCAAAAAGCATATTGTAGTAATCTAAATGGAGATCAATTAATACATGGATCTAGGTCTCCAGCAGCAAGGGAGAATCTGCAAGTTTCTGCAAACCATGTACCTGAGAATGGCAGCTTAGCATATTCAGAAACGGCTGTTCTTCCAAGGCCAGATTACTACAGGTGAAACTCGAAAAATTAGAATATCGTGCAAAAGTTCATTTATTTCAGTAATGCAACTTAAAAGGGGAAACTAATATATGAGATAGACTCATTACATGCAAAGCACGATAGTTCAAGCCATGATTTGTCATAATTGTGATGATTATGGCGTACAGCTCATGAAAACCCCAAATCCACAATCTCAGAAAATTAGAATATTACATGCAATCAATAAAACAAGAAGTGTACATAGAACAATATCGGACCTCTGAAAAGTATAAGCATGCATATGTACTCAGTACTTGGTTTGGGCCCCTTTTGCAGCAATTACTGCCTCAATGTGGCGTGGCATGGAAGCTATCAGCCTGTGGCACTGCTGAGGTGTTATGGAAGACCAGGATGCTTCAATAGCGGCCTTCAGCTCTTCTGCATTGTTCGGTCTCATGTCTCTCATCTTTCTCTTTGCAATGCCCCATAGATTCTCTATGGGGTTCAGGTCAGGCGAGTTTGCTGGCCAATCAAGCACAGTAATCTCACGGTCATTGAACCAGGTTTTGGTGCTTTTGGCAGTGTAGGCAGGTGCCAAGTCCTGCTGGAAAATGAAGTCAGCATCCCCATAAAGCTCGTCTGCATAAGGAAGCATGAAGTTCTTCAAAATCTCCTGGTAGATGGCTGCGTTGACCCTGGACTTAATGAAGCACAGTGGACCAACACCAGCAGATGACATGGCTCCCCAAATCAACACAGACTGTGGAAATTTCACACTGGACTTCAAGCATCTTGCAGTGTGTGCCTCTCCATTCTTCCTCCAGGCTCTGGGTCCTTTGTTTCCAAAATGAGATGCCAAAGTTGCTCTCATCAGAAAAAAGGACTTTGGACCACTGACCAGGTCTGTTTTTCTTTAGCCCAGGTAAGACGCTTCTGATGTTTTTGTTGTTCAGGAGCGGCTTGACAAGAGGAATACGACATTTAAAGCCCATGTCCAGGATCCGTCTGTGTGTGGTGGTTCTTGATGCACTGACTCCAGCCTCAGTCCACTCCTTGTGAAAGTCTCCAACACTTTTGAATGGCCTTTTCCTGACAATCCTCTCCAGGCTGCGGTCATCCCTGCTGCTTGTGCACCTTTTTCTTCCACACTTTTCCCTTCCACATAACTTTCTATTAATGTGCTTTGATACAGCACTTAGGGAACATCCAACTTCTTTTGGAATTACCTTTTGAGGCTTTCCCTCCTTATGGAGGGTGTCAATGATGGTTTTCTGCACAACTGTCAGGTCAGCAGTCTTCCCCATGATTGTGATTCCTACTGAACCAGACTGAGAGACCATTTAAAGGCTCAGGAACCCTTTGCAGGTGTTATGGCTTAATTAGCTGATTAGAATGGGACACTTTGAGCCTAGAATATTGCACCTTTTCACAATATTCTAATTTTCTGAGATTGTGGATTTGGGGTTTTCATGAGCTGTAAGCCATAATCATCACAATTATGACAAATCACGGCTTGAACTATCTTGCTTTGCATGTAATGAGTCTATCTCATATATTAGTTTCCCCTTTTAAGTTGCATTACTGAAATAAATGAACTTTTGCATGATATTCTAATTTTTCGAGTTTCACCTGTATATCTACTGGCTGATGGACTGAGCCTTAATTTGTAAAACTTACGTCAAACCCACCATTTCAATTTAGGACATGCCATCATTTGGAAAAGAGAGAAAACAAGCTCCAAATTTCACATGACTTCCCTGAGTCAGTTGTTGACAAATTGCCAGCAAATGATGTTAAAGCAAAGCACCTATTTTCCTCACACTGAATTACAATCTTCCACCAAGGCAATATTGCTATATAAGATAGCGATGCAGCATTTTACGGTCTTGTGTGTAGTGACTTGACAAACAGTATATCCCTGGCTATTAGTGAGCAACCACATCACAGTTTGAAAAATACAAAGCTATTCTCAATTTGCTAATTATACTCCTCTATGTCTATCTTTCTGCTCCTAATTAGATTCCTCTTAAACAAATCAACCCACTCCTGATGCTCCTCAGACACATAAGGGGTGGGGGAGGAGGGATTTATTACACACTCTCCTACTGCCTGGCATCTTCCCTTTGGCTCATTAATATTTCTAGTTTTACTCTTGTCGGAATTCTCAGGCCGCTTCTCAGCATCTTTCTGTAGGTTGGTACATATATTCTGGAAGCAAAGGAAGGTCTACTATGTCACATCCTTTCAATGCAGTTGTCAGGTTGCAAAGTTGCTTGACTTCTGCCTGAAGAACAATGCCACTTGCGAACATCTACATGGGAATTGAGAAAGAAGCATATTTTGATTCTACCAACAAATAATGGAAAAATGCAACCAGAAACCAGCCAAAATATCTTATTGCCCTGCACAAGAATTAGACTACAATTGGAAGGAAATTCTAGGCATTAAAATTCTATGGTTCTCAAGGACACCATCATGGATATTATTCATGGTGACATCATTAGGAACCAGCACCTATTTCTCCCCAAAAGCATCAGATGATACTTTGCCTGTCAAAGAAGAAACAATAAGATCAACCAGCAGATAATGCCCAAATCCACACGATGCTAGGAGCTGCTACGCATAAACAGCTAACAACTCCTCTTCCTTCCCTATATCAGAGTACTGATACCTTAATATAGTCTGGTGATAAAACATCTGCAAACAGCCCCCTCCCAGCTCAAAGAATACCACCCAAAAGTTTATCATATTTATATAGTTCCAAAGGATTAAATTATTAATCTTATTTCCATTAATGGCAAATGAGGTTATCTTTGCAACATACTACATCGAGTATATTAGTTGTACTGGAACATAGGTCCCAGAATTGTCAGCCAGATGGCTTTTAGCATAGCATTTTGGGAGATGAAATCCAGCATTCCAGGAAGACAGAAAGATGGGAAAGGGTCTAGGGTTATATGGCCATATATTTTTACCCAACTATCTGTCTCAACTGAACAACATTCTCAAATTTCACTTATGACTTGGTGGAGCAGTGGGCTAATGCCTCCTTAAGTAACACCAGCTGCCTGCAATTAGTGTAGGTTCGCATCCCACCAGGCTCAAGGTTGACTCAGCCTTCCATCCTTCCGAGGTAGGTAAAATGAGGACCCAGATTGTTGGGGGCAATTAAGCTGACTTTGTAATAATGCCGCTTGGGGTGTGTGTGAAAGCCCTAATAAGCAGGCATATACATAGAATGAAGGCTACTGCTAAGCTTGTAAGCCGCCCTGAGTCTTCGGAGAAGGGCGGGATATAAATGGAATTAAAATAAATAAATAAAAAAATAAAATAAATAGTTAAAGTCATAGTACCACTTTATAAAGCTTGGTATGACCACACTTGGAATATTGCATCCTGTTTTGGTTATGTGGTCTACAAATCCCAGAATTCCCCAGTCAGCATAGGTGGCTGGGGAATTCTGGGAGTTGAAGTCCACACATCTTGCCCAGGTTGAGAAACACTGCAGTAAATAGTTCTTTAGCAGAAACAAAAAAATTCTACATGAAGGATATCTGTTACACCATCCCGTAATTTGGTTGCTAATGCCAACTTTGCTGAGCTTTTTAGTCCAGCATGATCCATTTTTACATTGTTTTATTTGTTTTGGGCTTCAAAACATGCTTCCTGTCTTGGTTTCAATTCCACATTTTAGTTTTATGTTTCTATAGTTTTCATTTAAATGGTCTATTTGTCTTTTTTTTTTAGTGCTGCTGGAACGTCATCACAGCAGAGCAACTTCTGATGATCCTGAGCATTTTGCAATGTCACAAGTAAAAATGTTGTTTTGTTGGAAAAACTTGCTGGGTAGACCTACATGGTACATGTGCACATGAACACATGCACACATAGAACAGAACAGAAAAAGAAGTGTACAGTCTGCATTCCAGGCTGCATTTTATTTTCTGATATAGCATGTTCATAGCATGTGCAAGGCTGTACTTGGGGAAAATATCATATAATCAAAGATGGAGAGCCTGCTTGGTCTAGTGGTAAAGCATCAGGCTAGAAACGTGGATGCCATGAGTCCTGGTTCTTCCTTAGTGCCTGATCTTGGGCCAGTCATGCTCTCTCAGCCCTAGGAAGCAAGCTGTCATGGTTCCAACAGATGAAACTCTTCAAAGAACTTTGAGGCATTGTTTACCTTAAAGAATCTTTGTTTGAGTAGCATAGCATCGGCACTAACACAATCGAAGCCAAAAAGTGAGTCCCCCTCCCCAGAGCACATAGTATCAAAGCATAATTCCCTCCACCAGCTAACAGTCATAAATCACACTCCTCAATTAGTTTGTAATGCGGGCTTTCCCTCCAGCTCTCCAGCCCGCCAATTCTTTATCATCTCTTCTTTCAATAACCTTGGTTCTCACACTAGATTCAGTATTATTATGTCTAGCTAGACTCTCATGCACAGTCCTCCCCCCTCCCCACACCACCCAACTCTAAAAGAAAAAAGAAGAAAATGGTTGCATCTCCATCGGTGGTCAATGCAAAAATATCCGGTGTTAGCAGTGTTGACACAAGCATTGACAAACCACTTCCAATATCTCGCCAAGAAACCTGCAAGAACTAGTCCAGACAGTTGCCAAGAGTCTTCTCTCTCTCTCTCTCTCTCTCTCTCTCTCTCTCTCTCTCTCTCTCTCTCTCTCTCTCTCTCTCACACACACACACACACAAACACAAATCAGAGCTGGGCTAGTGCACTCCTCTCCTCCTAAAATAACCCAAGGATCACTTTTGTTATTGTTTCTAACAGTGGCAAGTTGAAATATTCTCCAAAACTATTCATTCATGTGAAGCCCTTCTAATGATTGGAAGTATGCTGGTCAGATTTCTCAACCGGTGGGTCTTTTGTTGAGAATTTTGGACATTGTCTAACATAGTTGGAGGTGTCTTAGCTGGGGAGGGCAAGTTGAGAAACTGACAATGTTTCCCATTCAGCTTATGCACACTCCTTTTTCAAACAGCAGGAGGCAGTGGCAGGAAATGGGGCCTCTATTGTAGTACAGGTACTCCTCAACTTACAACAGTTCGCTTAGTCACCGTTCAAAGTTACAGCGGCACTGACATATGACCGCTTTTCACAGTTACAACCTTTGCAGCTTTCCCGATGATTATGTGATCAAAATTTGGATGCTTGGCAACTGATTCATATTTATGACTGTTGCTGTGTCCCAGGGTCATGTGATCACCTTTTGCGACCTTCTCACAAACAAAGTCAAAGGGGAAGCCAGGTTCACTTAACAATCGGGTTACTAACTTTATGCAGTATTTCACCTAACAACTGTGGCAAGAAAAGTCATCAAATGGGGCAAAACTCACTTAACAAATGTCTCACTTAACAAAAGAAATTTTGGGCTCAATTGTGGTCGTAAGTTGAGGACTACCTGCATTCCCTTCAAAAACTGCATCAGGCATTCTATATGGAAGACATCAGCATTACGTTCCAGTGGAAGTGAACAATCCCATTGGGTAAACATCAATGGGCAGTTAGCACTCTAATAAAGGCAGAAATGTTCATGTATTCCTCCCCCTCCTTGCTGCTGATGTTACGGATTTATATTAATGTTTCATTGGCTGATTGATTTGTTTTTTTCTTCCTTCCTTGAAATATCTTGTTTCTACAATTTCCGAATTGTTGAATTCTACAAATAAACATAGCTGAATAAGGCAGTGCGAAGTAGTGCTTATTAGTCACAACACAATAGGTCTGATCCCATGCAGACTATGACCTATAAAGCCCTAAATGGCTTGGGTCCGGGATATCTGAGGGAACACCTGCTGCCGGCATCAAGTTCCCTTCGTCCTGTGCGCTCTCACAGGGAGGGCCTTCTCAGGGTGCCGCCGGCAAAGGATTGCCGGTGGGCAACACCCAGGGGGAGGGCCTTCTCTGTGGGCGCACCTGCCCTTTGGAACCAGTTACCCATAGAGCTCAGGACTGCCCCTGATTTCCGTTCGTTCCGCCAGGACCTGAAGACCTGGCTCTTTGAGCTTTCCGGCCAGGACTGAGGATTTTTTAATTTTTAACTTATTGTAATTGGGTTTTTTTAAAATCAGAGTTATAGGGGTTTTAGATTTTTAATCAAGGATAATTTAATCTATTTTAATTGTTATTAACTTTTTGTATTGTAATGTTGTTTTAATTGCCTTGTGAACCGCCCTGGGTCCTATGGGAGAAGGGCGGTATATAAGTTCAATAAATAATAATAATAATGATAAATAACTGGGTTGGGAATAATCTGTTTGGGGGCAAACAGAAACTAAATTGTAGTCTACTGGCAAATGCCGTGGAGAAACATGTTTAACAGCTGAAATGGCGAAAGGCCTCCTCATTTCAATTCCGAAATAGGTTGCTAAACAAAGAAAGCGGAGGTGGAAAAAAAAAACAGGTAGAAACCGCCCCCCCCTGCACACTTTGGTTCAGAACTAAAAATAGAATACTTGAGTTGTAATAATCCTGCATTCATGAATGCACAAATTATCTCACTAGGGTACAGTAGGAAGATGCCTCTGATCCCAAGCCATTATTTTGTGTCTGGCTTCAGGGGATGGTTTTCAGACTTCTGACAAAAGAAGGCAGACCAATCCTTCTGGACTTTTCTCTTCCTCTGCCTTGCACAGATGTCTCCCTGTGGTTCTCTTTTCACGCTCTTTGATCTTGCCATCCATTGTTTACCATTAACGTCTTCCGTTGGCTTGCTCTTTCTGCAGCAAAAAAGAATACTGCCTCCCCGACAAATTTCAGAACATGGGAACATTACATTTTAAAGTGTAGTGAGAACATTTCTTTGATGCGTACATTGGTTAATTACAGGTTGAGATTATTCTGATGCCGATTACTCAACAGGCCTGTTTAGGGTATTCTCGCTATTCTTATAGCTTAAATCAATTTTTTTTTTGCAATCAATCCACACCAGTTACAAACATGATTTACATTTTCTACAGCTTCTAGCCCATGTTTGGTAATGATTACAGATGTTCAGTGGAAATGAGGGTTAAGGAGATGAAAAACATAAACAGGCTGATCAGTTCTGGAGGGCTAATTTGCAGAGGAACCTGACTTATATTCTGTTATGTTCCAGAAATGCTCAGAGTTCAATTAAAAACTACTGTCTTATATACATGAGCAAGCAATGTTTACACTGCCCTATAGCATCTATCCTACCATGGTAACAGTTAACACATCCAAGGCAGTAAATGTCAACTTGCTAACACCAAGCTGTGAAGATTTACTGCCTTAACAAATAAATCATACTTTTCTCCACCTTCTTTCCACCTAGAATAGATCCCCCCTCCCAAAATGAGATACCTTATAATATAAAATCAAAAGTGGTTTTGTACCCCTTAATGCCAGTGTTTTGCAATGTCTAAGATTGTGGAATCCTGAATCCCTGAGAACAGGTGTCGGAGTATGTGTACATGAATGTTTCCATCTGAGTGCTTTAATTTTCTCTGTTTGCTGTAAGGAACAATTTGTGAGCTTGTCCATCAAGAGTTTAAGGAAACTCATGATTGCCTTTTTGACATCTTATTGAGACTGCATCAGTCAAAAGGGCCACCAGCAGAATGTTTTGTTTTAATTGGGTCCTCATAGCAGCTGAAATCTATTTGCAGCTAATGGTTCTTGGAGGAAACCAAGATAAAGTCTTCATAAATATAACTGTCTCTTCCAAATGGTGACAGAGTGCTAAAAATCACCTCTGCTCCAGAAAGAGTCACATACATGGTGAATGTAATCAGTGGTGGGATTCAGCTGGTTTGAACAACTTCAGCAGCTAATTTTTTGTTGCCCAGGCCCAGAAAAATATGTCTGGAAGTGGCATCCAAACAGAGAACCGGTTGTTCACATATCTGAATCCCTGTGTAAAGGGAAGACTTGGTTTTGATTTTGGTTCTTAATGGAGAAAACATGTTGGAAAATACTGAAGGGTAGGATGCAGCAAACTTGCAATTTATTGTTAGGAGATGGTTGAGGGCTGGTTGGGGAATTCTGGGAATTGAAGTCCACAAATATTTATGCTGCCAACTTTGGAGACCACTGGTTTAAATTGTTGAGTTTTGCAATATTTATTTATTATTTATTTATTTATTTATTTTATTTGTATACCGCCCTTCTCCCGAAGAACTCAGGGCGGTGAACAGGGCAATACATATTAAAAAACAAGATACAAAAATTAAAAAATGATTAAACAAATGCCCATGAATAAGTTAACACATATTAAAACAGATTAAAACAGATTAATAAAAGCCAACCCCATCCCATCAGGCCAGGCCAGCTTGTTCAAAAAGGTAGGTTTTGAGATCGCGCCGGAAGGAGCGGAGGTCAGGCGCCATCTGGAGCTCGACTGGAAGATGGTTCCATAAGTCCGGCGCGCCCACAGAAAACGCCCTCCCCCTGGGGGCCACCAGTCGACATTCTTTGACCGGTGGCACCCTGAGGAGGCCCTCTCTGTGGGAGCGTACTGGGCGGAGGGAAGTTGACGCCGGCCGCAGGTGCTCCCCAAGGTATTCCGGACCCATGCCATGTAGGGCTTTGTAGGTCATTACCAACAATATCTATTGTTCTCACTGACATTTTAGAATCACAGCGTGGGAAATGTATTTGTATGGATATAAAATAATTTGGCTCAAGTTTCTAATTCTAGATCACAGTTATTACTTTCGTTTTGTTTTAAGTTAACATTTTTAAATTTAAAAATGTTATTAGATGCATAAAATGGGGAAATACACATAGAAAAATATATTGTATTACATATAAAGGATATGCCTATTTTTCAAAGACATCTTTAAACTCTGCTCACACTAGTTGATACCCATCAAACTTCTCAACAGTAAGTAGGTGGAAAGTAAACAATCTAGGATCTAGCTCTTTCCAATGTTGAATAGTTATAACAATAATAGTTACAATCTTATTTTGATGGAAAGATATAGAAAGTGGAATGAATGATACATTGTCATCTAAACCCAAGTAAAAACTTCCTTTGAAGACTGATAGAAGAAGACACATAAGGATGTCAATTGGTGAACTAGAAACTGTGAGTTTGGAACTTTTCTGCTTCAAAGCAAATAACTAGCTTCTATGGTCAGCAGTATAACCCCAGATAGAACAACCTAAAAGATCATTCCTATATTCCTCCAAAGTCTGCCAAATCCACTCGGATATAGAAGTTTCACCCAACTGGTGAAATGAAAGAACCTTGCCATTTACATTCAAGCTATATTTAAGAAATAGTGATATCTAAAATGTCAAAGAGTTATTTTGAAAAATACAATATATTTTTCTGTGAGTTCCCCCCCCCCATTTTTATGCATCTGATAACATTTACAAAATTTTACAAAAATGTCATTTATTCTTCATGTATATTACTAAATCTCATAGAACTTCTGATGGTTAACAGACAAAACATCCAGAGAAGGTAAAAACATTCATGGTAAAAATGATTACAACTTACATAAAGTATCTATTTATTTTAGGAAAAAATAAACATGAAATGAATCATTGTAAATACATCTCAACTCTACATATATTCAGCCTAAGTGATGTCAGCAAGTCTACAAATTCTTTATGGAAGAGTTCAGTTTTAAGCATTTTTCTGAATCTAGTATCATCTGGGAGGCTATTAAAAAATTAAAATACAGAAGATATCTCATTATCAGAAACTGAAGCTTATAGGAATATTTACTCATATTTTAAAAAGTCTGTACCATAAAGACATGGTTTTGTATTTGGAAGAATGTCACACTGACTTCCTGAATAGTTCTGAGTAAATACACTCTTTTTTAAAGAGAGACAGAACTGCTTCTAATTCTTACTAGATACTTTCACCTTTATTTTGAACGATGAAAAATAATTTCAATTTATCTGTGTAAAGTATGTGCTTTGAGTACTCAGTCGTGTGTCCATGTGTTTAAAAAACTATTTATATGCTTTTTGGAACATGAATGAATTGATAAGAGCTTTAACCCTTCTCTCAGATTGAAGGCTTTTTTAGTTAACTATATTAATAGTGCTGCTTAGGCAAATATTCTAAACTAAGTCTTGCTTTCTCCCTATTAGTTTGCATGTTGTTACTATCCACCTTATTAACATTATCTTAGATCAGCTTTCCACGGCTCAATATTTTTATTCATTTATACACACACACACACACACACACACACACACACACACTCTATGTGTATATATATATATGAGTATGGGTATGTATGTGTTATGTATATGTATATTCATTCATGCCTCCCACAGGTCTCAGCCAATTTGTTAATGACTGAAAATTATGGTATATATAGCATCACATATCTGGAGGACATCCAGTTGAGGGTGTTTTTTTCTTAGTTGTTCCAGATTGTGTGGCCTTAATTGTTAAGTCAGTCTTAGAAAGGGTGAGTGTTTAATGCTGTTTTTAATGAGATCTGATAGCTCAAATCCCCTAAGACTTGTTTGACAAGACCAGTGTGGATTTATTAGATTATCATTATTAATTGTTAGTGGGTTGACTAGAACTGAAGAATGTTAGAGGAGAAACTCGCTTGTCTGCCTTCGTTCTCTCTACTCTCAATCCTGTGACTTTGGATTATCCATATCTCTAAATATGTACATGTTTAGACCTACCATTAATAGAGTAATATTTATATACTGTATATTCAAATATTTCATATACATGGAATAGAAATATGCAAGTGTAACTATCTCTTGAAATATATATATATATATGTGTGTGTGTGTGTGTGTGTGTGTGTGTGTGTGTGTGTGTAAATTACTAACAAAGAATTTAGGGAGGCTGATATGCATTTCGGACTCATTAGTCCTCATCAGTCAGTCATACCCTTCTGAGATTCGAACCTGGGCTGCTTGCACGTTAGGCAGTGTTTTTACTTCTTGAGCCACAGGTTCTCTCTCGCTTTGTTAGCCTTTTTGCAAGAGGAGAAATATGTGTCATATGTTAACTCTTAGATTACCTTGCTAGGCCCCAAACATGGGGCAAATCTTTATTTCCTGTTTTCAGCCTTATCTCAAAGGCCATCGAACAGGCTGTAGTCACACCGGACAGTTCATATATTTGTGTAAATTACTAACAAAGAATTTAGGGAGGCTGATATGCATTTTGGACTCATTAGTCCTCATCAGTCAGTCATACCCTTCTGAGATTCGAACCTGGACCTTTGGTCATTCGGGTTTTTTCCCGCGTAGAAATGAAGGTGTAGGCGCAACGTTTCGACGGAATCCCATCCGTCATCATCAGGCTGGTGGCTTCTGCTTCCTTCTTCTGGGAGAAGCATGTGGTAGTGGCTGTTTGTTCCTCTTTTTTAAACTGCCAGAGGGGGTGTGTTCTGTGGGTGGAGGTGTGCTCTGATTGGGTGGGGGATTAAGTGTGTTCTGATTGGGTGGGAGTGTGTTTTGAATGGTGGGTGTGTTCTGATTGGGTGGGGGTGTGTTTTGAGTGGATGGGATGGTCTTAGCTGCCAGCCTTAGACCTGAGCTGGTGAGTTGTGCTGCTTTTGTTCGGCTTCATGTTTGTGGTGGTGCCATGTTTTTATAGTGGGTGTCAGTTTGCTTATTGTGTGGTTTGGAGGGGTTTAAAGTGGCTGACATTGCAGCTGTAGTTAGGTTTCTGTTTTGTGGTTGTGCATCGTTATCATTGTGGGTTCGGGTTTTGAATGGTGGGTGTGTTCTGATTGGGTGGGGGTGTGTTTTGAGTGGATGGGCTGGTCTTAGCTGCCAGCCTTAGACCTGAGCTGGTGAGTTGTGCTGCTTTTGTTCGGCTTCGTGTTTGTGGTGGTGCCATGTTTTTATAGTGGGTGTCAGTTTGCTTATTGTGTGGTTTGGAGGGGTTTAAAGTGGCTGACGTTGAGCTGTAGTTAGGTTTCTGTTTTGTGGTTGTGCATCGTTATCATTGTGGGTTCGGGTTTGCTTTTTGAATGGTTGTGTGGTGGTGATGTCATGTGATGTTATCATGAGTTTGGGTCTGGTATCATTCTTGGTGGTTGGGACTCGTGTGTCAATCAAGGCGGGTTTCCAAATGGCTGGTAGGCGAGAGGTATCATCTCGTTTGTTCATGCTGTGGGGGTGTTTTTCTATCTCAATGGCTTCTCTGATTATTCTGTTGTTAAAATGTTCGATTTTGGCGATAGTTTTGGTTTTTTTAAAATCAATTTCATGTCCCGTGGCTTCAAAGTGTTGGACCAGGGATGAAGTTTGTTCTCCCTTTCTGAGTGAGTTTAAACCCCTCCAAACCACACAATAAGCAAACTGACACCCACTATAAAAACATGGTGCTCGCTTCGGCAGCACATATACTAAAATTGGAACGATACAGAGAAGATTAGCATGGCCCCTGCGCAAGGAATCGGCTTCCGGTGGCTCCGTGGCGCCGGAGACAGCCTTCCCGGGCTGCCCGCAGCTCAGCTGTGTGATTTTTCGCCCGAAACAGCGCCGATCAGCTGTTCGGGCGAATTTGAAGCCCCCTCCTCGGGAGAAGAGGAGGGGGTGAGCCCCCAGGTGGGGGTTGAGTTCTCCGGGGCCGCCTGAGCTTGGAGCTTGGGCGGCTGAAGGATTGAACTCCCCCGTAGCCTGGGCTGCTCCCAGCTGGCTAGCGTCTCTGCTCCGGACTTTATGGAGCAGAGCCAGGCGTCTGCGACCATCCCTGCTTGAAGGAGAGACTATGAAAGGAAAAGAGCAGGCAGAGCAGTACAAGAGGGAAAGATGAAGAGATGAAGAAGATTATTTTATTTTACTCTCAAGCTTGATGGACTTTGCTTAAAACTTAAAGTGAAAGTGCGTCACAATTGTAAGTAAAAGATGGCGGCTAAACCTCCCCCTAGAACTTTTCGGAGTGCTGGAAATTCTCCGGTGCAACAACAATCATTACTGCAGGCGTTGCATTCTCCTGATGTATTGACTTCGAAGGATCTTGAAAGACATACCCAGTTAATTCTGGAGTCAATGGGTGCTAAATTTGCACAGATGGAGGAGAAATTGGAGAAATTGGAGCAGAGAATGGAAGAAAGGATGGAACAGAAACTTAGAGAGATGAAGGCAGACATTTTGTCCTCAGTGCATAAAGTTGCTAAATGTGTGGAGGTGCTGGATGACCAAGTGCAAGACTTGACTCAAAAGAATGCTATATTAGAAGCAAAAGTTTTGGAAATTGAAGATTTAAAAGACAAAATGGATAGTGAACAGAGTCTGGCCCAATTTTACCAGATGCAGTTTGCTGTGAGAATTAGAGGCCTAAAAGAGAATATTAAGGAAGATTTAAAGCAGCTGGTTTCTGAGGCTTTTGAGGGGGTATTGAATCATCCAGCATCTGAAATAAAACAAGGTATGGACAAAGTGTTTCGTGTGAATTCGTGGATTGCTAAACAGAGAAAGTTGCCTAGAGATGTGGTGGTTTATTTTGTAAAAAGGGAAGTTAGAGATGAAGTTATACAAGCTGCCTATGATACCAAAGTTGTGATTGCTGGTCAAGAAGTTTTGGTTCTAAAATAAATTCCTCCAAAGATTTTAAAGAGAAGGAAGGATTTTATTTTTCTTGTGCAAGAGCTCAAGCAAAGGGATATAAGGTTCAGATGGGAGATCCCAGCTGGGCTGAGCTTCATGTATGATGGCAAAAGGTACTGTTTGGGTAATGTGAAGCAAGCGCATGACTTTTACAACAATGTTTTAAATGTAACCCCATCAACACTTCTGGAAGCTGCAGAGGGATCTGGAGAAGGAGAACATCAAGAGGATGAAGATGGACTGATAGACGAGAAGGGTACAGGAGGAGTTCAAGCTGCAACTCTTTTGGATGATATTAGAGAACAGAGGGTGACGCGTGCTGCCTTAAAACGCTCAAAAAAGACAAAAAAATAAGACCAGCAGAAATCTATGGAACTTCCACAATATACTTATAGACAAGTGGTAGTTGTGTTTTTAAAAGTTTTGGGATGATATGTATGGTAACAGAATCTTTAATTTGGAATTAATGGACAATTTATTACAGAGGAAGAGGAAGAAAGTTTTGTGGGTTAATGCGGGTTAATTTGTGTAAGAACTATCTATTATAGTCTATTTTGGCTAGAGAGGTTAATAGGGATAGGTGTTTGTGATGTGTAAATGAGAATATGTTTAGGTAATAGGGAAATGTGGAAGAACATAGATGGGAATGATGCTAGTTTTCTTTTATTTTAGTTTTTTATATATATTTAGTATTGTTAAGGATTGGTTTACTTTATATAAGCTAGAGAGTGATGGATTTTAGAGTTTATAATTGTTAGTATATGATTGTTTATGATTGCTTTTTAGATATATACCTTGTATTTTGCTCTGGGAAGTCGGGGGGGGAGGGGGGGAGGAGGGGAAGTAGAGGGGGGGAGGCAGGGGAGGGAGGAGGGAGAGGGGGAGGGGGGGAGATAGGGGGGAGGTAGGGAGGGGAGGAGGGAGGGGGAAGGGGGGTTTCTTAAAGGAAAATTGTATTTTTTAAAACTTTTCAATAAAAAAAAAAAAAAAAAAAAACATGGCACCACCACAAACACGAAGCCGAACAAAAGCAGCACAACTCACCAGCTCAGGTCTAAGGCTGGCAGCTGAGACCAGCCCATCCACTCAAAACACACCCCCACCCAATCAGAACACACCCACCATTCAAAACACACTCCCACCCAATCAGAACACACTTAATCCCCCACCCAATCAGAGCACACCTCCACCCACAGAACACACCCCCTCTGGCAGTTTAAAAAAGAGGAACAAACAGCCACTACCACATGCTTCTCCCAGAAGAAGGAAGCAGAAGCCACCAGCCTGATGATGACGGATGGTATTCCGTCGAAACGTTGTGCCTACACCTTCATTTCTACGCGGGAAAAAACCCGAATGACCAAAGGTCCACATACAGACACCCGCGAAAACCTCAGAAAACATATATATATATATATATATATATATATATATATATATATATATATATATATATATATATATATATATATGTTTTCGTAGATTCTCGCGGGTGTCTGTATGTGTAGATCTAGAGTCTCGGGTTTCTTCCCGCGTTCCTTTCATCTTCAGAAAGTTGTGGCGACGTTTCGACGAAATCCCATCCGTCATCATCAGGCCGGAGTGTTCCTCCTGCTGCTTCCAGGAGCAATGCGTGGTCTGGCTGTTCCTTTCCTTCCAACTGCCGGTGGGGCTGTGTTCTGACTGGGAGGAGGCGTGGCTGCTTTCTGATTGGGTGGGGGTGTCCTCCGACTGGGTGGGGGCGTGGTTGTCTTCTGATTGGGTGGATGCGTGGTTGTCTTCTGATTGGTTGGAGGCATGGCTGTCTTCTGATTGGGTGGGGTGTGTTCTGAATGGGTGGGGTTTTTTGTTGTGTTGTAATATCCTGAGTGTTGTGATTTGGTGTCCTGAGGAGTGGGCTGTGTAGTGGCCTCCAGAGCTTTGGTTTGGCTCCGAGTTCGAGGACCTGCTATGTATCTCTGGTATGGGTCAGTCATTGAAATAGAAAAACACCCAGACAGTATGAACAAGCGAGACGACACCTCCCGCCTACATGCCATTTGGAAACCAGCATTGATAGAGAAACGGATTTCAGCAAACAAGGATTTAAAAAAACCAACAAACAACCCCAAATGCCACCAGCCCCAGCAAGACTCATCCACACCCAGAACAAAAACTCTCCCACACAGAAGACAGAACAAGTCAAGCAAAAGTGCCATCACCCAAGCAGAAGAACGCACACACGAACCTGACTGACCCATACCAGAGATACATAGCAGGTCCTCGAACTCGGAGCCAAACCAAAGCTCTGGAGGCCACTACACAGCCCACTCCTCAGGACACCAAATCACAACACTCAGGATATTACAACACAACAGAAAACCCCACCCATTCAGAACACACCCCACCCAATCAGAAGACAGCCACGCCTCCAACCAATCAGAAGACAACCACGCATCCACCCAATCAGAAGACAGCCACGCCTCCACTCAATCAGAAGACAACCACGCCCCCACCCAGTCGGAGGACACCCCCACCCAATCAGAAAGCAGCCACGCCTCCTCCCAGTCAGAACACAGCCCCACCGGCAGTTGGAAGGAAAGGAACAGCCAGACCATGCATTGCTCCTGGAAGCAGCAGGAGGAACACTCCGGCCTGATGATGACGGATGGGATTTCGTCGAAACGTCGCCACAACTTTCTGAAGATGAAAGGAACGCGGGAAGAAACCCGAGACTCTAGATCTACATATATATATACACACATACACACACACACACACACACACACATGCACACACACACACACACACACACACACATATATATATATGAGCTGCCAAATATGAGCTGCCACTGCTGTGGCTACTGCCTGTGGATGGCCTTGGGCTAGGGTGAAACAGGAAATAAGATTTGTCCCATGTCTGGCAGTTTTAAAAAGAGGAACAAACAGCCACTACCACACACTACCACCAGCCTGAGGATGACGGATGAGATTTCGTCGAAATGTTGCTCTTATACGATTCTACGTGGGAAAAAAACCCGAATGACCAAAGATCTACATACAAACACCCGCGAAAACCTCAGAAAACACACACACACACACACACACACACACACACACACACACACACATATGTGTGTGTGTGTCAGAGAGAGAGAGAGAGAGAGAGAGAGAGAGAGAGAGAGAGAGAGAGAGAGAGAGAGATACACTTCCATCTTTTTACTGTATCACAGCTCATTTCCAGGCTTAAGCAGCTGCTGCAGTAGAATTTGGGAAAAGATATTTGCTAAGAGAATTTCACTTGTCTGCCTTCATTCTCTCTGCTATCAATCCTGTGACCTGGATTATCTATATTTAAGGAAGCACAGACAGGTGTTATGGACAACCCACCCAGCCACGCATACTCCAAAGCATTGCACGGCCTAACATTTGAGACTCCTTGCCTGTCAACATGTAATGCACTTAAAAAGCACTATTAGATCCATCTACAGAAGCTGCTATTGGTGATTGAGGTAAAGAAGATATTTATGGGCTAGTACATTTTACAAGCCCAGTCACTTAGTTTGTAGTTCTGTGAACTAGAGAATTAGATTAATTCAGGCACTGAGTTAAGACTGTTGAGAACAGACAGTTCTGCAGAAGGAACTGTTCCTGCAAAATGCCTTTGGATTCTTTGTCTCACCAAGCTAATTGATTATGGGTGTTTTAAATCCTTGTTTTTATTCTTGTTTGCAGTCTTATTTTAAAATACTGATTTAGATTTAGTCATTATTTTTTCAGTGTTGTGCACTGTGCAGAATCTTAGGATTGGAGCAGGTCCAGAGTACTGAAAAATAAACATGTAACAAATAAAAGAGCTCAGTAATGAAAAAGAAGAGGGGTTGAGCAAGAAACTCAAGGTTACCCCATCTTGATTCTCTTTGGTATAAAAAAGGGGAAAGGGAAACTTTGTTAGGCTTCCAAAAAGTATTTTATTATGCCCAACAACAATAAAGTAGCACTCCAGTACTTTTTGCAGTGTCTGTTTCCTCACTTGGCTCACCTCAAAAGGCTGACAATGTATTTTAAGAGTGCAGAACTTGATTATTCAAGTGCTAATTTCAAAGGTGGGACAGCGCTCCTCATTTTATCTCCTGTAGGCACTTGGATAATGAGAGAAATATTGGTGAAAGTCAAAACCAAATGTTACCCTTATTCTTTAAGAACTCATTAAGGGCAAAGAGGCATTTAGCTAATGAAAATCTAGCATTTGTATTAAAAGCTTCATAATGATATACAGACAAAAGGCTGTAGTGTCCAGATAATTGGGCGTTTTATTTGTCCTTTTCTTCTGGGCAAATGTCGTGGACAATATGGCAGTTTCTCTAAACTAAAATAATTAATTGGACTATAAAATATAAGTGCCCGGAGCTTTTGAGAATAAAGAAGCAGCAATTGTGTAAGCATTAATGTTTTTCTTAGTACTGGCCAGAGATGTGACTGGGAAATTATAATGTGGTCAAATACATATTAAATAATGCACAGGCAGGACTTGAAAACACTCCACTGAAGACAGGAAAATATTTTATTGTATCCAGGAGACAAAACACAGAGGCTTTCCACAATTTAACATGGAATCCAGGTAGAAGTTAATCTAGATGTTCTCCAGCATACAAAAATGGCTACATTATGCAGGGGTGTCTGTGGGATAGGGTGTGGATCCAAAAAATTGAGGGGTGTGACCACTTGACAAAAGTCTATAATTTCCCACTTCTGCCTGAGAAGGAAAGCAAAAAGATGTGTCCATACATTACTCATCTCTTGGACAGTGAGCAGGCAGAGTGAACAAACCAAGTGGACACAGACTCCAAATCCTACACTCTCTTCTAAATGCTTACACTAGGTTGTACCAGGCACCATTTTGCCAGAATCTGCCTGTCTAATAAAATTGTCTTGAAAAGGCCTGTTAAAAGTTTCCCCTCTCTCTGAATTGAAGGGGGTAGGGAGAGAAGATGGGCCCTCTTGGTAGTGACCCTCACATTTTGAAACTCCTTATGGCCAGAGGTCTTTAAAGCTGCCTCTTTCATGGTTTTGAGATATTTAAAATGAGTTGTTTTCACTGGACCTTAACTCTAGCTAAGTTCTATTGGGATCTTATTGTGGGAGAGAGAGTTGAATCATTGCTATTAATGTAGATTATGTAATAATAATAATAATAATAATAATAATAATAATAATAATAATAATAATAATAATAATAATAATAATAATAATAATGTATATTGTACACACACATCACTGGAAGTTTTTAAGAAGAGACTAGACAGCCACTTGTCTGAGATGGTATAGGTCCTCCTGCTTGAGCAGGGGGCTGAACTAGAAGACCTCCAAGGTCACTTCCAGCTCTATTCTATTCTATTCTATTCTATTCTATTCTATTCTATTCTATTCTATTCTATTCTATTCTATTCTATTCTATTCTATTCTATTCTATTCTATTCTATTCTATTCTATTCTATTTTTGTTTTTATAATTTTGATTTATTTTATCGTGGTGTTTACCATTTCACCTGCGACCTATGCAGACTCTTTCTAGTTGGGTGGGCTGTAAAAACCATAGAATAAATCAGTAAATTCTCTAGCTGCCTCCTGGTGTCCCCTTGTGATCAGTAGGTCACTAGAGGCTAAAGTCAGGACCATGGTACTTTCAACAGGAGAAATTTGGCCTCCAAACTCAATTACCCAAATTGGAAGCAGACAAAAGTGAATAACATGATGGAAGAGGGATCACTGGATTGTCTAGGGCAGGGGTTGGCAACCTTGGCTCTTTTATGACTCATGGACTTCAACTCCCAGAATTCCTGAGCCAGGTAAACTTGAAAACATGGCTTCATTTAAATTTCACTATTCCATGAAACCCTTTTCTTACTATTAGTGTAACACTCACAGCTTGCCAACACAAATTCTAGTAAATTAAGTGAAATGGGCTTCTAAATTGTGTGTTATTGATTTTTCAATTATACCGGTCATGGGGAGAAAGCTACCAGAGAAGATATAGATTATAGGATCACTGTCCCAAGGAAGTTCTGAAAACAGAAAGAAGGATCCAGAAATTGTTCTTATGAATATTTATAAAGCATTAATGAGTCATAGGGTGCCTAGGATTGATAAGATTGACAATAATAGTGTTAAAGTAGGGGAAAAAAATCTTTTGATTCAAGAGAACATAAATTATAATAGTTATGGTATTTAGACTCTGAATGAACACACTGAAAGTCATACAGTTAATTCATTTCTTTGTTATGTCATTCTTCAAAAGGAAACGTTTTCTTCCTTTTGAATTTACATTTGTTCAGAACCTTTCCCCAAATATAAGGAGGCATCAAGACAACACATAGAATGGTCCAAAGTAAACAAAGTAGATATTTAAAAATCTATTGATATTTCTACCTGATTGTTGGTACAATCCGGGACATAAGGAGGGAACAATATTTTCATTCCAGAAAATGATATCCATGCCATTTATTTTATTATGCCTTATTACTCCAATCCAGGGTAAAAAAATCAGGCCTAAGTCTCAACTGAACCCATCATGGCTATGATGCAGTCAATATAAGTTTCTTTTATTCCTGTAGTTCTGTACAGTTCTACTTATACATCATCCTACTAGAAACAGAAAAGAATAATTGTAGCTCAGATTTGAACTGGGGAGGTCCTTGATGCTCTCTGAGCTCAGTGGCTCTCTTACTTACCAAACCAAGTAAGCACTGATCATGTTACCTAGTTTGGTAATGAAACCTCTGCAAGGAAACCATCAACTTCAGAGAGCACTGAGGAGCTCACATCTTATTACCAATGGAGTATTTCCTTCTTTCAGTTCAAAAAAAGAAACCAACTTCAGGATGGCTTTGTCATGGTTCCGACAGATGAGACCAGTAAAAACAGTACTGCAAGGCAAGAGGTTTCCTTAAAGAACATATTTATTTGGCTACAAAGTATCAGCATGATCAATAGTGAAACCAAGACTGAAGTTCCCTCCCCAAGGTTACAGTGCTACAAAGTTGAACTTCCCACCCCAGTAATATGTCATAAATCGCATTCCCCAATTAACTACTTTGGCTGGCTTTCTAATGGACGTTTCAGTCTGCCAAAATTCAGGCAGTAATGACCTTGGTTCCCACAGGACAATTTATTGTTTTGTCTAAGCTTAAAAGTACACATCCCCCCTCCCAATTCTGTGGCAACCAAAAACAAAGTGGAAATGGCTTCAGCCTAATTCGTTTGTAGCGTTGAGAGGGTTTTCTTGTTTCTACTTAAGCTTAAATGTTTTCCCAAGCAGTGTAAACCAGCATGCCCAACTTCTCCAATTAATGGACAACTACAAAAGTCTCCTCTCCTCTTCCACAAGGGCAAAACAACTCTTGGACAGATATTGCTCCATTTCACTTGCTATAGAATGAAATGTGTTCGAAATTTCAGCGTCACAAGACTGTTTGTTTAAGTCCAACTTACTGGCTCACTGACAAATTCCTTACCAAAGCATGAATAAAAGATCCCACACTGGTCCATCTATCTTCTATAGCAATTCCCAAACCCCAGACAACTTAGCACATCTGATTGACCTTTGACAATCAGTCAATCAGTCAGGGCAGAGGGGATAGGAGAGATTATCGAGACTCTTTTCCTATGGTGGGATGTCTTACCTGTGTTACCCTCCAGCTTCAAAATTAAAACTGAAAAATGCAATTAAGCGTTAGGAAGCATTAAGCATTTCATTTATGAGCAATTTGCCAACCCAGCACACCTTCGGCTGTATAATAATAAGGGGGGGTATTGTTCACAGAGTACATTAATCACTTTCAAATGAGCTATCTGATGAGTCTTGTTGCTTGATGTGAAAGAGAACGGATGGATCAAACTAATAAAACAGTCAGATGCAAACACTAACAAGGGCCATATCATGAACAATACAAGTGTATCCAGACTGGTTGGAGGCAAGGTAAAATAAAGGAATATAACCTCAGGTAGTGTGTACTGTTACATATCTGTCACAGCTTCCCTGGCTGGTGTGACCTCCTTACACTTAGCATTCAATCTGTAGTCAAGACAAAAATACTCAAATGTCACAAGGGTACTGGCTAAGTGTTCTGTCCTAATGACGGTTAATATAGCTCTCAACTGGATTCCCCGGCTCCTTTATCCTGCCTGTTCCCAGAAGGCAAGTCTCAATCCTTTTCCAGTTTTTGAATGGATCTTTGAGAACATGTGGTTTTCATTTGCATTAACAAAAAATATCCGGCAGTCATAAAATCATACACTGGATAGGCCCTCCCCAAAGTAGGATTTACTTGTCCACAACAAGAATTTCATTGGTTTATTAGTGGACCATGCTTTCATCATTTCACCATTCTTGCTGTCATTTCATCTGGAAGACACATCTGGCAAATTATTGTCAATTTTATCCTACCCTTCTGCTGCAGCCAAAGACTTGCCTTCCTCGAGCACTTGGCTTTAACAAGCCCCATCATGGTTCATCAAGCCCCAAATACTACTACATGTTAGACTAGGGCAGGGGTTTTCAAACCTGGCCCTTTTATGACTTGTGGACTTCAACTCCCAGAATTCCTCAGACAGCGTGCCTGGCTGAGGAATTCTGGGAGTTGAAGTCCACAAGTCATAAAAGGGCCAAGTTTGAAGACCCCTGGACTAGGGCAACTAGGTGGAACATCTGCCCAGTGAGAGAAGAAGAGGATTGGGGTTTCTTTTGTTTCCTTCTTTATGCTTGTCAGGAAGAGGTTTGAGGTTAATTTGCTTTCTAACTCTGCTCATCTGCACAAATGCATCCACACAAACTCAAAGGAGCCATCAGTTCTGCTCTATCTCTTCTTGCAGTCTTCTGTTTCCTTCCCTCCATTTGACCTGTTCTGCAACCCAGAACAAAATATCTCTGGAAAACAGTGACTTGTGACTAGAATGGAGTGGTTTGTTCACAATAGCACAGGGTATCTCTTTGGGAGAATATATTGCCTAAACAAAGCACAACAGACAGATTGTAGGCTACCCCTCGTGCTGTCAGAAGTCAGATGAAAGTTACTTTTGATTTAGTGCACAACAAACTATGGGCAGAGGTTGCTTTCTTGGCAAACTAAAAACAAGCTGAGGATGACATTATGTGTGCTTGTTCTTGAGAAAGGGTGAGTGGATTTTCCTTGCAAGCAGAAGGTCCAAATGAGCCTTTAGGATGCATCAGTAGAGATATGGATAATTTCCAAACCCCGGGAAATTATTTTTATAATACATTTCTGCAAGGGTTAAATTTAATCCAATCCTTCTCCTCTCTTTGCTCCTTTTGTTGGAGAAGTGCAGAATGATTACTGAATTTCTTTAACAGACATCTCAAGGAATGTTCACAGCAAGAGATTTTACAAGTCTGCAGCATGAAGCATGCAAATAATCACTCATCATTGTTTGTGAGAGGAGAAATTGCCTGTCAGGTAAGCATGTAGTGGCCTAGAAGTGCTGACTTTTCCCAACAGGAATGCAGCCCTTCAGATTCACAGTTCCGGGTTGTTTTAGCTTCCAACAGACATGAATCAGGTGGATTGTTACTGTGCCAGGATGTTTCTTCATGTTTGGGTTTTCAAAAAGCATTTTAAAATTCTTGTGTGTCTAAGCTCCAGCTAACAGCATGGACCCTCTAGTGATGGCAAGGAAGGTCTATGCCAGGGGTGTCCAATCTTGGCAACTTTAGGACCAGTGGACCTCAACTCACAGAATTTGGCAGCCAGCCATGTACTGGTATAGATACTGCTACCTACAGTATAGAAGTGTGCAGGAAGTAGGGTAGTTTAACAACCTAATGCTGGGAAAAAATAAAACTAAACTGTCTTTTTAATCCTCCTCCCTGGAAATTCCAGCCCTGTTCAGATGCATGGCATCATTATTTGATTGTTTGGGGTTCTTCAAACCTCAGTTATTAAACAATACAGTAATTCTTGAATAAATGCATCTGCTATCCACTGAAAAGTTGCCTATCTCTATCTTAAAACTGTCATCTGTGCACTTTAAAAGAAAAGTTTCAGCAGAGAGATGCAAGACAGCACAAGCAATGATTATTCTGTTTAATTCATTATTTCAATGAATTGCATCAAATCATTTTTCCTATACAAATGGCTATCAATAGATGTTTGTATATAATATATATTTAGATCCCAAGTGTTTTCTCATTGGCATTTGGATGTGTGTGTATCATGAAGTGTTTGTTTGCTTGTTTTTAACAGAAAGTGTCCATTAGACATTTTTTCTAAAACATGCAACATAATTTCGCAGTTAAAACACATGAAGAAAACACATGAAGAAAATGGCAGCATAATATCCAAAGCGTTCAATGTCCTATTAATTTTATTCTGTGAATATGTTTACAAAATAATAATTTTTTCTTGGAATAAAAAGAGAATTTATCCTTTTTAAAACAGCAATATTGCGTGCAGGTGATGCTAAAACTGGAATGTTTGCATAGCAAACAAAGTCTGCCTTCCCAGAGGCCTTTTAATGTTGTCAGTGTTTATTACTTTTGCTTTTGGTAAATAAATGCACAGGAGAAAGCAGTAGAGGTTGACTTAAAAGTAATAGGCACATTTCCCCCTCAGATTAGAACAGGAAAAGTACTGTTCTTCCTTGCAAGCCATCTGCCTCTTTGCCAAAGGAAAAAACAATAGAGGGGAAAAAAAGCAAAACTACAAAGACACAGACCAAAAAAAAATCTGTTCTGTGTTAGAACGCATATTTTTGACAATCGTGTTGCCTTAACACTGATTTGGCTGGTATTACTAAAGTTATCAGACTGGTTAGACATCATGAATGAAAGTTTCAACACACACACACACAGAGAGAGAGAGAGAGAGAGGGAGAGGGAGAGGGGGAGAGAGAGAGAGAGAGAGAGAGAGAGAGAGAGAGAGAGAGAGAGAGAGAGAGAGAGAGAGAGAGAGAGAGAGAGTGCCCCAGAATAAAAAGTCTGGGAGCATAGTTTCTGACTGACCAATTTTATTAAAAGGCCTAACGGTTGTGACCTGTAGTTCATGGCTGCCTCTGATAAAATGAACTACAGCTCATAAAAGCGGAGGAGGTCTTTTCATCAAATTTGTTGGTTGGAAAAAGGTGCACCATATTTTATGATTTGATAAAAAGTGCTTTGGACCTCATGTGGCACCACTCTGTTATTTATTAAAGCAGCCCAACCTGAATCAGGGAAACAAAGCAAAAAAACCCCCAAAAACAAACAAAGAAACACACACACACACACAACAACAAAAAACCACCCCTGTTATTACTTTAAAAGTCACATTAACTTTCATGAGTTGAAGAGGTTGAACCTTTTTCAGGTTTGCGCAGACGTTTGATATAGGTTGGGATGCTTTAATGCAGACTTGGGCATTTTACAGCCCCAGGCCACATCTGGCTCTCCCTGTCTGGCCCACAAGGATTGCTTTTATTTTGAAGGCAACTGTTATTTTTTTCCCCAATTTACATATATGTGTTGTAGAAAGAAAATTCTTTATCATGGTTCAGTCCAACCTGGGAATAAACAACATGGCGACTGCTTTAGAAAGAAGGTTGTTGTTTATTGAAGAGGAGAGCCAGACAGAAAGATGGCTCTGGAAGAACAGAGTGACCACATGTAGTAGGGTGTGGGTTTTATAACCTCTTGGGCTTTTGTTTGGAGTTGTTTCCTGTTCCTGTTTGAGGGTTTGTATTTCCTGTGTCATGTACTTTGACCTGAGTCTGAGTGTGCCCTTTTGACAGCTGTGGGTTAATCCTATTATGTCCTTTCGTAGAGTTTGAGTGGGGTGTGTAGATTTTAGGTATCTTTGTCTTCCTAAGCTTCTAGCTGGAGGGCTACAAGCTTCCTGAATGGATTATTAATCTGCATTTCTACAGAACTGGTTTCTGCTTGTGGGAGGGAGATTTGGGGTTATTAAGAAAAACTGGGCATGCTTTTCTGCCTTTTTAAGATCCTTTGAAGAAATATAATATTCCGCCCTTTTAATATTTCCTTCTCTGGAGGGGGGCTGCCTTCCCACAGCGTCCATGCATGTCTATGCACTTTAGCAGCCCTATTGGTTTGGTCCTCCACAACAGTCTCAGTTTCCCATCTGGCCCCTTGGGAAAAATAACTTCCCAGCCCTGCCTTAATGAATAGCAGTGAAATGCTTTGTTGGGCTTAGTCCAAAGCACCATTTCTGTACCAAATTAGAATAATGTTTGAGGTGTGTGCAAAATGTGTGTGGACTCAAATCATTTAAATAGTGCACCCATTATTTACATCTTGGAAATTCACTTCCTTTCAGATACCTTATTATTTACACAGTGCCCGTCAAGATGCAGCGGACCTTATAGAATTATGACAAGAATATCTTTTCAATAAAATCTTGGGGGAGGAATTTACAACCTAACATGGGACAAAGTGAGATAACTGAGGGAAAGAAATAAGAAAATACAATATCCACATCTGAAAAGATGCATTTAATTTCACAGGCTTGGGCTTGGTGACAATTGCAACAGGATGTGTCATGAAAGAAAAAAAAGATGCAGATGGTGTTTGAACATGTTCGGCAGTCTTGTAGGATTAGAGTTAATGAAGTCTGAGTTATCCAAGGCTTAATTTGAGCAAGGGCTCACTACAGCTGCTAATACTGTTGTCTAATGCAAGGGCTGATCATTTAGAAAAGGGGGATGTGGCTGTGATTTTAAGACCACAGGTGGCCATCAGCCTATTTTCAGCAACAATTCAACCAAACTGTTCTTCTGAACGTTCTTGTCTTCTTCCCCCAGAAAGCAATTTTTCATGTGAATCATTTTTGATTGGGCAAAGAGCTTTTTCTTCTAACCGCTCCATTTTGGTGTGCCCATCTCAAACACTGTCTTGACTTTACAAACTCCCTTGGGAGGACACACAATGTACAGATACATGAAAATGGCTAGATTTCTGGTAGAAACATGTTGTGTGTCCAATCACACTTGGTCAATAAAGAAATTCTATTCTATTCTATTCTATTCTATTCTATTCTATTCTATTCTATTCTATTCTATTCTATTCTATTCTATTCTATTCTATTCTATTCTATTCTATTCTATTCTAGTGTGATATTCCACTATACAGGAAAAAAAGTCTACTTTCTGTTAGTGCTGGATAGAGGTCACCATGTTTGCAGCATACCTATTTGGCCATTTCTAGCTGAGTAGATCACTGTCGATGTTTGCCATATCCTAGTTTGTCCCCAGGATGTCCTAGATTATCTGCATGAGAGGTTTTGTGTGCAGTGAGAAGGAAAACACTTTGAAGTTGAAACTGAAAATGGCTTTTGGATGTCTTAGATGAAATGGAAGTGGTGTCCCGAGGACTTTTACCTCACAAACAGTAACATGATTAGTTTGTATGGCAGAAAGAAGAATATGATCATGAACCCCAGATCTAACAGGTTTTACATACCTTGTGGCTACTGTTATACAATATGGGAATAACAGGGGAGATACTACTTTAAGACTGGTACAGCTAAAGATTATTTAATTCTGTCTCACTCACGGGCTAAGAATGCTATGAAAGTAACAATGTGGAGAGATTGTGAACAAGAGACATTTATTCAGAGTATGCAGTGATGGCTATAGCCTTGCTACATAGACCACCCATTTCACTATCCAATGGAATAGGCAAAAGAATCAAGAGCAGGGGTCTTCAAACTTGGCCCTTTTATGACTTGTGGACTTCAACTCCCAGAATTCCTCAGCCAGCTGGCTGAGGAATTCTGGGAGTTGAAGTCCACAAGTCATAAAAGGGCCAAGTTTGAAGACCCCTGATCAAGAGGATATAAGCAATGTTGAATCAGGAAAAAAAATCTAATCCAGCATCTAAGATAAAAACAGCTGAACAGTATACCTTGGGCATACTTATGTGTATGACATAAACACCAGAGTATTGGTTGCTCAAGTTTCCTAGGAAATGATAACATGTTAGATGCCCACCTCTGTGTAGTAGATAATATTTGTGTATTATCATCATGATTGGAAGGTACAGGTAATCCTTGACTTCTAACTATTCATTTAGTGACTGATCGAAGTTACAATGGCAGTAAAAAAAGTGGCCTATGACTGTTTTTCACACTTATGTCCATTGGAGTATCCCCATGGTCATGTGATCAAAATTTGGCCATTTGGCAACTGGCTCCTATTTATGACAGTTGTAGTGTCCTGGAGTCATGTGATCTCCTTTTTTGACCTTCTGACAATCAAAGTCAATGGGGAAGCCTGATTCATTTCACAACAGTGCCACTAACTTAACAACTGTCGCGAGTCCCTGTGGCAAGAAAGGTTGTACAATGGGGAAAAAACTTACTTAATAACTGTTTTGCTTAGCAATGGAAATTTTGGGCTCAGTTGTGTTCATAAGTCGAGGACTTACCTGTACTGAATTTGCTTGAATGGTTTTAATTGTTTCTGTTCATTATAGCTGTGAATCACAGTGATGTATCTAAAAGAAAACACTGGCTTGAAAAACATATGAATATAAGTTATTTTGTTGGCATATAGGAAATAATTTTTTTGCCTTATTAACAATACAGATTATTGGGGGTAGATTTAGCACAAAATAGGACATCCATCGTTAAAAGATAATTCTGTTTCTAGGTATTGATATATTGCTTAATACTAGAAATCATATTATTAAGGTTCCATTGGAATCATAGCCTTGTGCCTACCTATTGCATTCAGCAGGATTTCCTCTTTAGCAATAAACTCAACCAAATTCTTTCCTTTTTCATTGGACTGCAAATTGTGTAAAGCAAATTGTGTCCAATCACTTTCAATCTGAATCAGACTAGTTCAGTCTGAATTAAACATGGGGAAGACACAAACGCTCACTCTGCCCAAGGGGATGCCAGAGCATGCCCTATGTTTCACCAGCAGATAACAAGGAGAGCATAGATATGCTGGGGGAAAAAGACAAGGATGAGTGTTCAGAGACTGAAGGCAAGGACCTTGAATATTACATCAAAGGTTAATATGAACAAAGCAAACCATTATTCTATGTTTCAGCAGAGATATTGAGTGAGACATGACCAGAGTTTCTTTTCCCCAAATGCATGTCCTTGTAGTTCCATACTGTATGATTCTATATTGTCAAATGGTTTATTAATTTATAAAACATCCAACTTTAACTTTTTCCAAGTTATTAAACAGAAAAATCTGTTAGCTAGCTATCTCGAAGAAGCCCTTAGAGGGCACAAATGCTGCAAAACATTTCAGCAGAATTTTAGGGAATCCTAGATAAGCTCACAAAAATAATCAATTGTCCCCCAATGACATTTCCAAGAACTATGTATCTATGTACGTATCTCCCTGTATATACAGTATATTTGACCAATTGTCTTTTTCACTTCTACAGTTAAACAAGATCATGCAGATACACCTAGCCACTGTTTAAGGACTCGGTTACTAAGGAAACAAACTTGTCAAGCATGAGCCATCTGGGAATAATGGTGATTTATTTAGAAAAAGGAAGGTTTGTCATTTTGAGCTCACAACTACAAAATTGCTTTTTGATTACCTTCAAGCTTATTGCATTGTCTCATCACAATAAACTATGGAAACAAGTGGAAAGGTTAATAATTGTGGGATCTATTCTTGTCAGTTTGCGCCACAGAAGGTTGCTCAGCATGCTCAGGTATTTGGTAGGACCCAGGTAAAGGGGGAAAAAATGAAGAATCTAGGGTATTAGGTTCATTGTTATTTTGTTTGCCAATTAAGACAGACAATTATGTCTTTAGGGGTTGCATTTGGCAACTTGGAATTTTCTACATTCGTTCTCTATGTTTTTTTTTAACCCATAAAACATATAGTGGAATATTGTGTCCTAGAAATCTAGACACAAAAGATCTCATTAAAAAAAGGATTTCTGTTTGTAAAACATATATATTAGCTATGTTTGTATGCATAATTCTCAATCATGTTTCAGCTTTATACAACCAACACAAATTTTGATTTTATGTTCTCTCTTTCTTCTTCTATAGCAGAGTTTCTCAACCTTAGCAACTTTAAGATTTGTGGACTTCAATTGCCAGAATTCTCCAACCAGCTGGCTGGGGAATTCTGGGAGTTGAAGTTCATGCATCTTGCCAAGATTGAGAAACACTGCTGTGTAGGATGGCAAAAGGAGACCAGAAATGTCCCCTTCTGTTTCAGATTTATCTCAGTTCAGTTCTGGCACCATAACACTAAGGGGCAGATACTGTAATTACAGCCTCGTCTTCCAAAAGTATATTTAGATTTCTGGTTCCCTAGCAGTTCGTGGATCAGGATGGGCATGTATAGAGAAAGAGTAGAAAAAAGAAAATGTGAGAGAAAATATGATCTCATATACTTTTAGCTCTGGTGTTATCCATCACTTGATTCCGCCAAGTCCATTGCAAAGAATGCAGAGTGCTCCTTTCTGGGTGAATACTCCTATAGGAATGAGGTTAAAAATGATGTCAGGCCTGCTTGTTTGCTAGCCTATTTATTTGTGTTTAATGCACACCATCAGCACTGGGGTAGGGAGGGGAATGAATTGGCAAGAAGGCAGAGGGAGTGTTGTGATGTTCACCCCGCCTCTTTTGTACTGTAAGTATGTCAAGGTGCATGCACATTCATAAGGTTGACCTTCCCTCTCTGCAGACACCACCGACTGCTGGAGTCCCCAAAGATACCTGGTGCTTTACATTATAACAAAATCAGTAAAACTGGAACAACCCACCATTGAATAACTATCAATCCATTCCAAATTGCACGAAACAGCAGCAATTCTTACAATTAGATTAAAAACTGTGCAGAAAAGTTCTGTCTTCTCTGCCTTCTGAAAACCTCAAGCATTGAGGGAGGCAACCTCAACACTTTTACCTTGAAAGTTGAGTCATGCCAACTGGACTACTTTTCTTGTTAGTTCTAAACGTTTGACTGAAGAAACTATTGGATAAGCAGTGAAACATTTAGAACCTTAGAACCAATAAGAAATGAAGTCCAGTTGCCGTGACTCAACTTTCAAACAACTCTATCTGGATGACTGAGAATCTTCATTCTCTCAACACCTGTCATGTCTGAGACATTTACCCGGATTTCATTTCTGCTCCAGGTTTATCTCTTTTATCTGAGTTTTGGTTATCTTAGTAGTACCTCTTTCTCTGTTCTGTCCCAGCCTACATGAGTCCTTGTTTTGCTCACAAGGAGAAACCCCTCTTCCAAGAAACAGGCAGGAACTGGAAAAAAAAAACCACAACCCCTTTTATTTTCAGAGACCCGAGTCAATGTCCAAGGCAAAAAACACAGTCCACAGAAACTCGATCCTCAGCACGAACAGTTGCCTTTGGCAATCAGCACCTCCTAAACCTCCCCTTTTATAATTCAGCCAAGGTGTGGCTTCCTAATGCCTTCTCCTTTGCCTTTGGAGCCGCCCGATTGCATTCCTCTGTCCCACTCACTTCTCCTGCCTGCACATTCATGCATCCAGGATTTGTCCCAGCTATTCCTCATTGCTGACCAACTCAGGCTCCCAGCACAGCTGTGTCTCAGCCCAAGTGCAAGTGCAAGTAGAGGGCCAGGCTCCTTGTCTGACTGTAAGTCTTGGAGCTCCTTACAGCCTTCCTCTGACTCTACTGTCACTCCAGGCCCCTCCTCCACATCTGAGTCCTCAGGCTCAGCTGCCAGATCCACTGGCTGGCGAGGAATCACAACATTCTCCTCTCCTCAAGGTTATTCTCATTATACATTTTAAAATAAATTAGGATTAAAATTCTCAAAGCCAAAATACACATAAATAAAACCAATGTGGAAGGAGAGAAATTAGTGTCCATCATGGGCCACCGAAACATTACTGATTTCAGTCATTTAATCTCAAAATGTTCAATTTAGCCTCAAAAAGATTTAATCTGGCACAGTGTGCTGGATTCAAGTGCTTGAATTTAGGGTTAAGGTTAGTTAGCTTTGAATCACGTGTGGGGAGGAAATGGCTGAAGGGACACCCTCCTTAAATAATGAGTGCTTTAGTCTGGCATGATTCCCATCCACAGGTGAGCAACAATAAAGATACCACTCTGATCAGCTCATTGTGCGGTTACTGGTTCCTTGTGCCTGACTTTACCCAGCTTCACCAGTCTGCCATCTATGAGAATACCATTTAATCCCATTTTGCCTATCTGAATTCTCACATACGTGTTGCTGGAGAAAAAGAACTTCTGGGAAAACCCCCCAGAAACTACTGTCCAATCCTGGAAAAATGGAACTTCTTTCCCAAATGCTGATTGGCTGTATTGGCAAGACCATGCTGTCTGCCTGGCCAATAGGGAAGCGGTACTGAAGAAAAGAACCCTTGCCAAGACATACCTGGCAAACACTGGCTAAATGGTTGGGACTCTGTCTACTCCTTAGCTATTTTTGACCTAGTTAGAAGCTGTCAGAACCATCAGGAATGAGGTTTGACAGTGTCTGACTGAATTAAGCGTGTTATGGAAACACTGCTGTTTCATGGTGGTGGCTGTGAGAAAGATTCAGCTACAACCGGTTCTATTTTTCCCCCCCAAAGCGAGGTTATTTAGAGAGAAAAGCTTCTGATTGCAGTTATGTTTAGCAATAACTAGAGTTGCTTTTTGCTGCTGTCAATCAGAGCAAGGGCTCTTTCATGCTCTCTAGTTGAGCTCTGCAAGGAAGGGCAAGAGAAAGAATCCTCACCTTGTATCTGGCTTTAATCACTTTCCTGCAGGTATTGCTTGCTTGATGTTTAAGCAGAAAATGAATAATACAAAGATAAGAGGATGCAGCATAAATTACTAATGGAAAATTAATAGCACATCCCCAGGACAACAGCAGTGGCAAAAACACAGAATACACTTGTTGTGCTGTATATCTCAGAGCACTTCAACGGAATTATTTATCAGCATAAGTAATTCCCATTAACTTTAACCGCAGAAACATTCAGTGAACACATTAATCACAGTATATTAAGTATTTCATTCAAATTAGCTCTAATTGCCAATCTTTTTTTGATGTATTGAATTTGGTGGCTTAATACTTATTGTAATTAATATTATCACCCAATTGCATTGCAGCATGCAGGGTGGTATATTAAAGGCACATGGTTAGAAGTAATGGGTTTATACATTACTAAAACGAATGGGAAGAGTCTGGCTTTGTGAGGGCCTGGGAGAAACTTACAGAATGCTTTGTGAGAGCCTGAGTCGTGATGGGGTATTTACCTGTTTCTCCAAAGAATACACAATATGTTACACAATCACACCTTGCAATAACCTAATGGCCACAGACATCATTTGAAATGATGAAATACAGCCTGACCATTCAGTGCTTGCCTTTTCCATTTGCTACACGGCAAGAATGATAATCCTGCCAAAACTTCTAAAAGACGTTAACTACAGTGTACTTATTTTATCTCAACCAGCTGAACGGCCAAATAATGTATGTTGATAGATCGTCATGGTCCATCAAATTGTTTCCTTTGTGGTACAGAACGGAGGATTACTTGGTGTCCTACTGTCCATCTCTATTCTCTGTATATGTACATTTATGTATGGTTATTACTCTCTGCTAATTATGCTTGCATTGTTTCCAGTCTTTCAGGAAACTTCACTATTTTTTGATAGATTGAGAATGTAGATTATTTTTTTTATTGAAAAGTTTTAAAATACAGTTTTCCTTTAGAAAACCCCCCCTTCCCCCTCCCTCCTCCCCTCCCTACCTCCCCCCTATCTCCCCCCCTCCCCCTCTCCCTCCTCCCTCCCCTGCCTCCCCCCCTACTTCCCCTCCTCCCCCCTCCCCCCCACTTCCCAGAGCAAAATACAAGGTATATATCTAAAAAGCAATCATAAACAATCATATACTAACAATTATAAACTCTAAAATCCATCACTCTCTAGCTTATATAGAGTAAACCAATCCTTAATAATACTAAATATGTATAAAGAACTAAAATAAAAGAAAACTAGCGTCATTCCCATCTATGTTCTTCCACAATTCACTATTTCCTAAACATATTCTCATTTACACATCACAAGCACCTATCCCTATTAACCTCTCTAGCCAAAATAGGCTATAATAGATAGTTCTTACACAAATTAACCCGCATTAACCCACAAAACTTTCTTCCTCTTCCTCTGTAGTAAATTGTCCATTAATTCCAAACTGAAGATTCTGTTACCATACATATCATCCCAAAACTCTTAAAAACACAACTACCACTTGACTGTAAGTATATTGTGGAAGTTCCATAGATTTCTACTGGTCTTATTTTTTTATCTTTTTTGAGCGTTTTAAGGCAGCACGCGTCACCCTCTGTTCTCTAGGATCATCCAAAAGAGTTGCAGCTTGATCTCCTCCTGTACCATTCTCGTCTATCTGTCCATCTTCATCCTCTTGATGTTCTCCTTCTCCAGATCCCTCTGCAGCTTCCAAAAGTGTTGATGGGGTTGCTTTTAAGACATTGTTGTAAAAATCATGCGCTTGCTTCACAGTACCCAAACAGTACCTTTTGCCTTCATACATGAAGCTCAACCCAGCTGGGATCTCCCATCTGAACCTTATATCTCTTTGCTTGAGCTCTTGCACAAGAAATATAAAGTCCTTCCTTCTCTTTAAAATCTTTGGAGGAATTTCTTTTAGAACCAAAACTTCTTGACCAGCAATCACAACTTTAGTATCATAGGCAGCTTGTATAACTTCATCTCTAATTTCCCTTTTTACAAAATAAACCACCACATCTCTAGGCAACTTTCTCTGTTTAGCAATCCACGAGTTCACACGAAACACTTTGTCCATGCCTTGTTTTATTTCAGATGCTGGATGGTTCAATACCACCTCAAAAGCCTCAGAAACCAGCTGCTTTAAATCTTCCTTAATATTCTCTTTTAGGCCTCTAATTCTAACAGCAAACTGCATCTGGTAAAATTGAGCCAGACTCAGTTCGCTATCCATTTTGTCTTTTAAATCTTCAATTTCCAATACTTTTGCTTCTAATATAGCATTCTTTTGAGTCAAATCTTCCACTTTGTCATCCAGCACCTCCACACATTTAGCTACTTTATGCACTGAGGACAAAATGTCTACCTTCATCTCTCTGAGTTTCTGTTCCATCCTTTCTTCCATTCTCTGCTCCAATTTCTCCAATTTCTCCTCCATCTGTACAAATTTAACACCCATTGACTCCAAAATTAACTGGGTATGTTTTTCAAGATCCTTCGATGTCAATACATCGGGAGAATGCAACGCCTGCAGTAATGATTGTTGTTGCACCGGAGAATTTCCAGCACTCCGAAAAGTTCTAGGGGGAGGTTTAGCCGCCATCTTTTACTTACAATTGTGACGCACTTTCACTTTAAGTTTTAAGCAAAGTCCATCAAGCTCGAGAGTAAAATAAAATAATCCTCTTCATCTCTTCATCTTTCCCTCTTGTACTGCTCTGCCTGCTCTTTTCCTTTCATAGTCTCTCCTTCAAGCAGGGATGGTCGCAGACGCCTGGCTCTGCTCCATGAAGTCCGGAGCAGAGACGCTAGCCAGCTGGGAGCAGCCCAGGCTACGGGGGAGTTCAATCCTTCAGCCGCCCAAGCTCCAAGCTCAGGCGGCCCCGGAGAACTCGACCCCTACCTGGGGGCTCACCCCCTCCTCTTCTCCCGAGGAGGGGGCTTCAAATTCGCCCGAACAGCTGATCGGCGCTGTTTCGGGCGAAAAATCACACAGCTGAGCCGCGGGCAGCCCGGGAAGGCTGTCTCCGGCGCCGCGGAGCCACCGGAAGGGAGAATGTAGATTATTATTCTTAAGCTCTCTTTCCTTTGATATCTTGCCTTTTGCTCAGTTCTCTCTCCTTGCATTTTGCTTGCCTTTTGCCCTGTGTTTCCAATTCCTTGTTTTGATGTTTGCTGATTTAATACAAATAAACATCAACCAATATTTTTTGCCAGGTCGTATTGAGCAGGCATGTGCACTTGCTCTGATCTGGATACAGGGATTGACTGGAAATCTGCTAGGTGCAAAGAGGAACTGAAGAGTCTCTTGTTGCGAGTGAAGAAGGAGAGTGCAAAAGTTGGGTTGAAACTAAACATTAAGAAAACCAAGATCATGGCATCCGGCCCTCTCAATTCCTGGCAAATAGATGGGGAAGAAATGGAGGTAGTGACAGATTTTATTTTCCTGGGCTCCAAGATCACTGCAGATGGGGACTGTAGTCAAGAAATTAAAAGACGCTTGCTCCTCGGGAGGAAAGCCATGGCAAATCTAGACAGCACACTAAAAAGCAGAGACATCACCCTGTCAACAAAAGTGTGTATAGTCAAGGCTATGGTCTTCCCAGTTGCAATGTATGGCAGTGATAGTTGGACCATAAGAAAGGCTGAGCGCCAAAGAATTGAGGCCTTTGAACTCTGGTGCTGGAGAAGACTCCTGCAAGTCCCTTGGACTGCAAGGCGATCAAACCGGTCAGTCCTAGAGGAGATCAACCCTGACTGCTCTTTAGAAGGCCAGATCCTGAAGCTAAAACTCAAATACTTTGGCCACCTAATGAGAAGGAAGGACTCACTGGAGAAGAGCCTAATGCTGGGAAAGATTGAGGGCAAGAGAAGAAGGGGACGACAGAGAATGAGGTGGCTGGATGGAGTCACTGAAGCAGTAGGCGTGAGCTTAAATGGATTCCAGAAGATGGTAGAGGACAGGAAAGCCTGGAGGAACGTTGTCCATAGGGTCGCGATGGGTCGGACACGACTTTGCAACTAACAACAAACTTGAAAATTTAGTCCTATCATTTTCCAGCACTTTAGAACTAGAACTCTGGAGTCCTATGGATAAGCATTTCAGTACCCAGGTTGGGTCTGGTAAATCAAAAAAAGAAAAAAGAAAAAAGAAAAAAAAAGAACATCCATTCCTGTTTCGTGTATTTGACTGAATCCATGGCTCTTTAATTAGGCTCTGGCATCTCATGAGTTGATTTACATTCTCTTGAAAGTACAGTCAAAAACATTTTCCACACAATAGAATTTTTGCAATTATATCACAGAATAATAATAAAAATCCTTGGTTAGTGTATCTATTTTTTTTACTGCAGAGAGTAACAGTTATTGTAATGCAAAGTCATTAGACGGTGTAAAAGGTGGTAATGGAGACATTAAAATTTACCAGACAAATAATGGAAGAGAGTTCAGTGGAAATGGCAGACCTTGTGGGAATGGAATGAAAGACTATTTTGAGCACCCAAAAATGAAATGCTGTATTGGGTACCTTTTTTTGTTCAAGTAGTCCTTGACTTACTACAGTTCATTTAGTGACAGTTCAAAGTTACAACAGCACTGCAAAAAGTGATTTATGACCATTTTTCACTCTTACAACCATTGCAGCATCTTGACGAGATCAAAATTCAGATGCTTAGCAACTGACTCATATTTATGACGGTTGCAGTGCCTCGAGATCACGTGATCCCCTTTTGTGACCTTCTGGCAAGCAAAGCTAATGGGGAAAGCAGACTCACTTAACAACCACGTTAGTAATTGAACAGCTGCAGTGATTCACTTAAGAATGGTGGCAAAAAGGTCATAAAATGGGACAAAATTCACATAACAACTTGGCAAAGAAACTTTGGGCTTAATTGTGGTCATAGGTTAAGGACTACCTGTATAGTAAGACTTTCATCTGGGTATGGGGAATGTTAAACCCTGGTGATGATGTCATTGGACAAATGCCATGACTTGGGTCAAATGGTGGCATTTCCAGGATGATCTCACATTACGGACATTGCGGTGGTGTCTTATGTTTTGCTCACTTTACCGCTTTCAAGGCATAGTCATGACTCTTTAAGGCAGGGGTGTCAAACTGCCGGATGCGTCATGCGGAAGCCACACCCACCCCATTGCCGGCAATGGTAAAACAGTCCCAATATGTTGTGTGATGTCATGTGACATCGCGAGTTTGACATGTCTGCTTTAAGGTAAACAGAAGTGGTTCCAGTCATCCCTAAGCAATTTTTGTTTTTTGCATCCTCAGAAAAAGTAGTAATTTCCACCATTCTTGGGAGAATTTGGGAAAGGCTTTTGAGCCATAATCACAGCTTTTCCCCCAGATATTTTGGTAATTCTACTCAGAATTCTCAGCCACTAGATCCAAGGGCCATAAAATCAGATGGTTGTTGCAAATTCAATAAAACTGCCCTCTGGAATAGCATCCCTCCCAGTGATACACCTGGCATTCACTCCCATAGCATTCCAGAAGGTTGTTAAGACCTGAGTCTGTCCCCATGCCTTGGGTTAACATTATAGTGGAACCCCTGGCGTGTTTTTTTTTAATGGATGTTTTTGTTTGTCCAAGCTGTTACAGTATGCGTTGTTCCATTAAATTATAAACTAGGCAGAATTTTGAGGAGTGGCTATAACATTCTATAACAAGCAACACAACTACCACCACTTAAGGGTATCATGTCAGGGAAGGCTGCATTCACTTACAGTCTGATTTCACAAGCATAAGAGTAGGGCTGATAAATAGTAGGACTGCAGCAGGAGTGGAGGAAAACTTAGTCATTTCCTTTCTGAGGACCATCCTAAAGAAAATCTCTTGGGCAGTGGTTCTCAACCTCAACCTCTTTAAGCTTTGCGGACTTCAATTCCCAGAATTCCCCTTGCCAATTCCAAAGTAAAAGTAAAAGTTAAATTTTCACTGGGGAAATTTTGAAGGGAAATACTAAGTTTTACTTGCTGGGAAGTCATCTACAGTTTGCTTGGTTCTTCCGTTAGGTCACCCTGAACAAATACTTTATTTGGAACAGCAGCCAAATTTATCTGTTGTTCAGAAACTAACAAATGCTCCAGAAATGTTGCAGAAATGACAAAACTGACTGAATGGTAGATGTTGGATAAAAAGAGTGTATCTTTCTTAAAAGCAACTGATTATCATTCATTTATGCTAGGAAAATATAGAGCAGATGTGTTTCCGCATGCAATGAATGTATAAATCCCACACGTTTGGCCAATGTCTTGCATTTATCATCTATCAACCCATTTCAATCTATGCACACACCATATATATTATACATTATTTTAAATCTTTATAGCTTTATGTGTTACTAATGTTACACAAACTGTGTTCACTTTTGTAATATTTATTGTTGGAAACTATTATTGACTTCCTGACACATATGAGACGGAAACAAAAATAGCCATTCAGACATTACCCTATCAATACTTGTCAGGAGCAATGATGTGTTAACCACCTGAGCATCTTCTCTGCTTCTTCTGGTGGGAACATATTTCTCAGTAAACGTCTTCACAAAAATTGGCTGCATAAAGAAATCCCTGCCATCTAGCATTTTTACTGCACCCTCCGTCATCCGAGACTGAGAAGGACCTTTTATACACCCCGCTGAGACTGGGAAGATTGCAATCTGGGATTGAGACTGAAGTTCACAGGAGCAGCAATCTGTTCATTTTAGAGAATGTAGTCAACGAGGCTGCTGCTGCTGTTGTTTTGGGCTGTTTAGCCAAAGCAACGAAAACATTACTCTGCTTTCTCAACTCAGGTTTAAGGAGCTGCAACGTATCATTTTTGTCCTGAGTTTGTGGACTGAGAACTTGTCTGAATTTCCTAGTAGCAAAGTACAGAGTTCTGCATTTCTGTATGGCTGGACAGTGAGGGAAAGAGATGGGTTCAATTGGGTTATAGGAACCATGAACTTCATCAGAACACCATTGAGGCTTCATTCCTGATTGTTCTTAAGTCTTAACACAGCTGGTTGAGTCATTTTTCTTCCCCAAAGGTTTGGATAGCAAAGACAACAACTGCTCGTCCTGTTAGTGTTGGAAAGGAAAGTCACTTATGGGAAGCTGGGAGAAGTCATATTTTAGGAACAAAACTGGTAGTCTATGGAGATTCTCAGCCACCCAGGTCATGGTTATCCCAAAGACACTTTTTCAAAAGGCGACTGGACTTTCTTTGTGTTTTTCATTGAAGACGTTTTGCTTCTCACCCAAGAAGCTTCTTCAGTTCTGATGAGAAGCTTTTTGGTTGAGAAGCGAAACGTCTTCAAGCAAAAACAAAGTTCAGTGGCTTTTTGAAAAATCACCTTTGGGGAAAACTGACCATTAGTTGGGAGAAGAGGGGAGCCACTTCATACCAGGCAGTGGCCAGGGAATTCACAGGAGGCAGAGCCTGAGTTTTTCTAGTTCAGCCATTTTCTCCAGATTTCAGCTTTTGGCTTGCCTGGGCCATGTTGAGTGAAGAGGAATTGCCTTGAGCTGCATATAAAATATATAATGTAGTTAACATAGGTAAATGACAAACTTCCTTTATTTTTTAATATTGTTATTATCTTGTGGGGCTGCCTTACTAGATGTCCAGAGCCATATGTGAGACATCTGGAGAATGGCAAATCACTGGGTTTGGTGAGATTTTAATGCCCTCTTGTTGTCTCTTCACAGTGTTAATCAGATGGTTAGTAGGGAAAAAGAGGTGTATTTCGGGGTGGGTGGGTATCTCTTCCTCTCCATACTCCCTATGCCAAATTAATCAGTATTTAAGACCTTAATTATTATATTCTTCAGATATTTCCTGAATTAATCAAGTGGACATCAATAAACAATAGACTTTCCTCTCTCTTTTTCTGATTTTATCTGGGAATGATAGCAAATGGAAGATGAGAGCAATTCCAGCTTAGGTGCATTATACCTAGGTCACCGGTATGGTACTGACACCACATCAGATTCAAAGACCTGTGAAGCAACAATCTCTCTCCCCTGGTGCTGCAGTCAAATACTTCTGGTAAGTGGAAAATGGGATGATTGGCGATCGGCCGACTCTGGTTGTAATTCAGCTCAGGAGGAGATTTAACAACATGAACTCCTGTTTTCCCTGAAATAGTTTTGAGAGATAGCTCGAGTAAAAGGCAGAGGGGGAAATGCTACCTTTCATGTCAAAAACACTTTTAATCTTCATGCTTAATAATAAGCTGATTCATATACAGAAAACCGGAACGTTAGGACAGATGGCTGTGGGGAAAAGCATAGCAAAGAAATATAACAGTTCTTGGATGCGGCTAAATGCCATTCTTCTCTTTCCTATAGCTCTTTATTGCCTCTTGTGTAATCCTAAACATTACCTCTGCTGCCAATCAGCAGATAACCTCTTATTTTAAAAGGATGTTCCTCTCTCTGAAACATTATAGTTCAAAAAAAATAAATAAAAGATGGCCTTATTATGGAGCAAAGTAATTCCCCAGTTCTCCATCAAACAAAATGAAGAAGCTACAGGCTTATATTTTACAACATCTTTTATATCTGGAAATGTATGCCTGGCTCCTCCTCCTCCTCCTCCTCCTCCTCCTCCTCCTCCTCCTCCTCCTCCTCCTCCTCCTCCTCCTCTTCTTCTTCTTCTTCTTCTTCTTCTTCTTCTTCTTCTTCTTCTTCTTCTTCTTCTTCTTCTTCTTCTTCTTCTTCTTCTTCTTCTTCTTCTTTGAAGTTGTGGCCTCTCAATGTGCTATTTGCATGGCTGGGATTCAGTTTATACTTTGGACAAATCCAACAGAACCATGTAATTTGGAGAATGAAGAAGATTGACTGTTACAGTGCACATTATGAAAGCTTTTGGAAATTCAGAGTGTTCTGGCAATTGTGTCACATAACAAGAAGTTACTGTTGGACAAGCTTCTTCATCATAATAACAGAAGCAGACGGTCCCTTTAATAATCTTTGGTCTATCAACAATAGCTTCTATTGTGGAACGTGTGCTTCTGCTCATACAGCATCTTTACACTTCCCAGAATTAATTCATATCATCTAAAAATGTTGCACACTAAAATGTTAATGGTAATGACTACCTATGATACAATTGGTGATTATACATTTTAAATTCATTCCGTGCCTTATTTTGTTAATGCAAGCCTGCGGGAAAATATGATTATTTCATTTTCTATAGATATTTAATAACTGTTGTGCAGCTATCATCAGGTGGCTCATAAGAAGAAAACAGAACCCATCTCTCCTTTTCTGGGTCTCTAAAACAAGGGAATATAAGTGGTGGGTGGGTGGATGGGTGAGAGAATTAAGGTAAATGGGTGCAGTCATTTGCTTCAACAGATGGTCTTTCAATCTATTTTCAGACAAGGCTGTGGTTGATAACACCCCTGTGTATTCAATCCAGAAGGTCAGGAATTTAAGATGGTATAGAAATGTCTCTTGTCTAATTGCAATTTAAAGACGGAAAGAAATCACAAGGTAATATAACTTTGGAGCTGTCTCATTTGACAGGTATTGCGTGTTTCCTATTAAGCATGTGCAGTGTTGCTAATGCTGAAAGCTCAGCCTTTGAATTGAGAAAACATCTTGATTCATGGCATGATTTTAGGCCATTTATAGGGTTCATTGTACTCATAGGAAGCTGAACGCTTGCTGAAAGTTAATCAGGTATTTAAGGGATTGCCTAGATATATATTCAGCTCTCCAATCAATTTACTTCAAGATTCATTTCAGTATGAATCAAGAAGGTTTGCTGAATTTTATTAGTACTATAAGCAGGACACATTTTGTCTGAGTGATGGTTGAATTTTCAGATCTTCAGGATGGACCTTTCACATGATAGCAATTCGAGGTTTGTTATGTATTGAATACATGCTTGACATGCAAAATAACCCCTACTCCTATTCTATTCTATTCTATTCTATTCTATTCTATTCTATTCTATTCTATTCTATTCTATTCTATTCTATTCTATTCTATTCTATTCTATTCTATTCTATTCTATTCTATTCTATTCTATTCTATTCTATTCAACCAGATATTTTATTTGCTGAGGATCCTGGAGAAACACTGTCAGAGTTATGCAACAATTGGAACAAAAGCCCAATCCAGTGGTTTCATTCATACATAATATGGTTTGCATGTTTTTGATTATTTTCATGCTTAAAAATTTATTGAGTTAACACTCTGTGAATAAAGCCAATCACAAACAGGTTCATTTGTGATTAAGAATATCACAAATGATATTCCATTTCAGATAATTGTAACATTATTTGAATGTGATTTCCTGCATTACTTGATGTACACTTAGGTATTTCTGGGGAACAATATGAAGTATCAGTTTTCCTACGTGGTTTGCATTTTCTAAGATAAAATATTTAAATTCTCATACTCCAAGAGATTATACTTACTGATCAGCATTCAATATTTTTTTCCTCTAGAAATATTTGCATATCATAGATTCCCATATATTCAGCAAAAACCTCCAAAATGGAATAATACCCAATCCTACATATTAGGAACCAATCTGTTCTATTACAGATTCCTTAGAGACTCATTCTTTGAAAAAGTGGGGAGAAGAGATTCCAGGATATGGGGTGGACAATTAATCCTCAGATTGTAATTGGATTAATTTAATTTAAACAGTGGACCTGAACACTTTATTCTGGTGGCAGCAGTTCGTGAGCTTTTTCCTATTATAAGTTGTGTTCTCAGGAAAAAAATGTGAGGAATGTCAAATTGATTTAAATTGATCTCTTCAGGATTTCTGTGCTCTTGAGGGGGACTAGTAAAGATGGTTGTGTAAAGACTTGTGATGATTTATTGAAAAATAAAAATGCAGCTCAGTGAAGTATGCTTCCTTAAATATCATATATAATATTTTAGAAACTGGATGGAGTCTTTTCAATATCTTTAAGGTGACATAGTTCTAAATCTGGCATAAAAAAATGAAAGGTGATGTGATGTCTTAGAAATAAATCCAATTAAATATATAGAGAGAAATCCCAAGCATTTTATTTATCTCAATATAAACAGAAGCCAAACAGAACTGCTTCTTTTCCTGCTGCATATTTTCTTAAAGCTGTCATCCCAAAATATCTTCTGTATTAAATACAATGCAGCTATTCAACTCTTAACAGCTTTTTCTTTGCAAAGCCTCAGTAGGCAGAGATTGGAAATAAACTGAATGTAGCATTTCCCTGGATTATTTGCTTACAAATCAACATCCCAGCCTATCCCTTGAACAAAATTCAAAATGCCAGACTGTAACGTTTTAGGCATAAAGTCCTCAAAAGATAAGATTGATCCCTGCTTCTGTTAATGACTCTCCTCTAAACAAAGACTTGGGCAAGAGAAATATCTCACAATCCCTAATTCTATGAATTGTGAAATATTGTATCTACATTTGACAGGTTGTAACAATGAATTGAAGGAGAGATGCAGAATGATTTAACTGTTTTCTGAGCATATAGTATATAAGGATAGTCACCTTGTTTGAGTCCTAGTAGGATTTTTTTGATATGTCTTACTGTTGACACTTTTTGTTCTATCTGCTTCAAATTGTAGTGTAGTTTGGACAGATTCATGAACCTATTATCTCGACATAGTTTGCAGGCAGAGTGGGGTTCTTAAGCCAAATATGCATGGGTGTGTATCTGTGTGGGTGTGTATGAGTGCGCGCATGTATGTATATCTGTGTGTCTCTGTATATACATATATATTATATATACACAGACACAGACATATGAAGTATTAGTACTGCTTTATAAAAACCATAGTGTATTTGGAAGACTATTTGCAACAGAGAAATACTGTGGAGTAAATATGGGACTAAAAAGTATTATCCAGCATTTGAATAATTATTGATGTGATATTTATATTGCTTGGAGTTAATTTATAAGAGTTAAAGTGCGATAGTTTTAATAGTTTATGATTGTTTGCATAAGGTAGATTATGATTGTTTGTATTCTTATACCCTGTACTTAGCTCTGGGAAGTCGGGGAGGGGGGAGGGGGAAGGGAGGGAGGGGTTGGGGAGGGTTGGGGAGTGGGAAGGGGGTAGGGAGGGGTTGTGTTTTGTTTGTTAAAACTAAAATGTATTGTAAAACTTTTAATAAAAAAAAACATAGTAAGACCGCACCTGGAAGACTGCATCCAGTTTTGGTCACCAAATTTCAAAAAAGATGTTGAGACTTTGGAAAAAGTGCAGAGAAGAGCAACTAAGATGATTAAAGGCCTGGAGAAAAAAAAATATATGAAGAACGGTTGCAGGATTGTGTATGGCCAGTCTAGAGAAAAGAAGGACTAGGGGTGACATGATAGCAGTATTCCAACATTTAAAGGGCTGCCACAAAGAGGAGGGGGTCAATTCATTTTCCAAACCATCAGAAGGCAAGGCAAGAAACAATGGGTGGAAACTAATCAAGGAGAGAAGCAACTTGGAACTAAGGAGAAACTTCTCAACAGTGAGAGAACAATTAACCAGTGGAACAGCTTGCCTTCAGAAGTTGTGGGTGCTTCATCACTGGAAGTTTTTAAGAAGAGACTGAACAGCCACTTGTCTGAAATGGTATACGATCTCTGCTTGAGCAGGGGCTTGAACTAGAAGACCTCCAAGGTCCCTTCCAGCTCTATTCTGAATCCATTTCAATATATGAATGCCCTAAGCCTATGATGAAAGAACAGCAATGCAGGTAGGTAACCAATAGGGACAGTTGTACAAGCTTTGGGAATTCAGAACTCTTCCAAGGCCAGAGTAGTAAGAGGCATCTGGTTGTCTCCTCAGCATACTGGACTAGGACCGGGGAGATGCAGGTCCAAGTTAAACCTTGGCCGTGGAAATTAAATCGGTGAGTTAGTGAGAGTGAGCTAGTCACTCTCTCAGTTCACCTACACCTAGTGCTCTTATCGTAGGGATAGGTACACTGACTGGAAAAGAGGCAGGATATAGAGCTCACAAACAAACAAACAAAAACCTAAATAAGCAAGGAAGATGAATGCCAAGGAGACAGCAGACTGATCTAGTGTTTGGAGCTTGGATGAGTTTGCCCTACCAGGTGTACATGAGAATCATCATCTGTTCCTGTGGAGGCTCAGATGGCCTGAGGCTTTAGTGAATGGCAGGCAGACAATCTGCAGCTATGTGTGGGCGGTGTCATTTGCAGGAATGGCTTTTTATATGCTTTTGACAGGAAGGTATCCTGTTCAATTTTCTAGATGGCAAAATAAGGCATGGAGGTCCATCTCCTGAGAGGTCCATCCCTTTAGAAAAGATCGTGGCTGCCATCCAAGAGGGCAGGTATACAGTAGAGATGAGGGGTCAGTGTGGGGAGTTTGTGGTGACAATGGGAAACAACTGTATTAATCAAACAACCCAATATGATAAGGCAGGACTCCTTAATGCCCGGTCTGTGGATCAGTACTGGGCCACAGCATGCCAGCAACTGGTCCACACAAACAAGCAAAGACCCATCCATGGGATGGAGGCAGCACACCAAACCACATACCCTCTGGTCCATGGAAAAAACTCTACAGAACCAGTCCCTGGTGCCCCAAAGGGTTGGGGACTTCCAGTGGCGTAGCGTGGGGGGTGCAGGGGGGGCCGGCCGCACCGGGCGCAACATCTGGGGGGGTGCCCATTAAGCTCGCCAGAGGGGGACGATTCTGCTTCACCGAGGGTCGGAGGAGCGGGCGGAGCATAGAAAGCAACTGCATTCGCTGCGCCCAGCCAGAGCGGGATCCCATCCTCTCGCGGCTGCGGATCACCTCCTTTCTCGGGTGGGGGTGGGGAGGCTTGGCGGCGTCTCGCCTCCCTCTCTTTCTCCCGCCACGGCTCTCCTCCGCTTGGCTCTCAACCTGCAAGCCCGGCCCCCCCCCGACCCAGCTCCCGCCCCCGTCTCCTTTCCCGGAGGTAAAGGTAACAACTGCAGCCGCCGCACGTGCGGCTGCTTGCTGCTCCTCCTCCTCCTCCTTCTCCTCCTCCTCCTGCCGTATTGACTCTGTGGCCACTCGGTTCCCCCTGCAGGAGGCGATCAGGACGCCCCCCCGACACACGTCGCCAGCAGCGAGAGTTTCCAGCCAGTCCGGCGAATCTTTGGGGCGAGGTGCCAAAGAGAAGGAGGCGGCTTGGCTTGGAAAAGCAGCGTCTGGGCAGAAAATAGGTCGGGCGCCACAGCAAGTATGAACTCCTGGGGTTCAGCCTAAGCAGGCAAAGCTGCAGGGTGGGTTGGTTGGCTTTTTCGGCTTTGGAATAACCTTGGGAAGCTGAGGCATTGTAAGTTGGAAGTCATTGTTTGTTGCCTAACATGTTGGGTCACCCCACACCACATGCTAAGCCATAAACCATGGTTGGTATCCAGGGTTTAGGACAAGATGGAGAAAACTAGCCAATTGTGGGATCATAAATCTTGATGAAGCCCATCATCACTCCATGTGATGTATGCACTCAATCTACAAACGTAGTCCAAGCCTATTCACATCTTTTGTAAGGTCATTCTCTCGTGGGGTTTATCTTGACATCCACTAAGAGTGGAACAAACATGCCCCATTAACCATTTTCAACGCCATGTCCTCTCTTTGTCTCATCCTAAATCACAGCTGAGGCACCTTAAAGTTGCTTTGTTTCAGTTTTAAACTAGCATTTTCCCTCTTCTCCAGAGACCCTTTTTTGCCTTGAACCTAACTCAAGGGTAGGCAACCTTGGCTCTTTTATGACTCATGGACTTCAACTCCCAGAATTCCTGAGCTAGTGGAAGAGACTCGAGTGCTAAAATCCACGGGTTAGGGGGCGCAAATTACTTTCCTTGCCCCGGGTGCTGACAACCCACGCTACGCCACTGGGGACTTCTGTGGTAAGGGGTCTGTCTTAAATCTGACAACTCTCTAGGTTCCTTTTCCATTCCTTTTTTCCTATAAAGGAACATTCCTACTAGGTTCAGACAGAATAGAAAGTCATATTACCCAATATTCAGCATATCTCAAAACTACCGTTGTGAAGAGAAGGGAAAATGGATCAGGGTATATTGAAAAAAATATACTGAATTTAATTATAGGTGCTTTCCAAAGTACACAAGAGCAGAGAAGCGTCTCTGCAAAATATGCTGCAGTAGATTTGTGAAAGGACATGCTGATTGTTCTTGCTTGGAGAAACTGTTATAGCATTTTATTTCCTGGTGTGATGATGCTCTGTTGTGCAGAAAACTTATTTTTTTTCATGTATTTTGGATCTGATGGATAACATATGAAATCAGCTTTGAGAGACACTGATTTGTCTCAAGACTACCTAGTGACTGAATAATGTCTTTGAATTTTCAGTGATCATATCTAATACTCCGCTGTTTGACTACCAGCACATCTAATATGCTGTGCTGGCACGGATAGTGGTTTCTATTAGAAGCTGTGGGTATATATATATTTTCAATAGCCAGGTATATGTTGGGGAAGAATGTTCCATCAGTATGCTTTCTAAAGAGTTGTCAATCAGCCAACCTGCCCCATTTTATCTCCCAGCTGGAATTACTATTGGAAACCAAAAGAACTCTTGAGTTGAAAGCATTGTTTGAAGGTCAGAACGTCTAATGGAACATTGCAATGTCAGCATTGACAATGAGTTCAGACTGTGATGTCGGTTTGGAAACTATGACATTACAGGCCAGAGGTGAGAGCCCTAAATTGCTGAGTCGAGTTGACAATTAATTAAACCCTCATTAACAGCAAAATGGCTCCCCTCCCCCTGTTTAGGGATGCAATTTTCTGCAAGAGGACACACTCTGCATATTTTATAGCTTGTGTACTTTAGACCTTTTCTTGGTCTTCTAGAATAGCTGTGCATGGCATATGTTCCCTGCAGATGGGAAATGAGGAAAAAAAACATAACAAAATACATATTCATTATTTTCAGTTTACGAAGGACACATTTTCTAATAAAAGGTGTTATTTATGGATCATTATTAGGAGCTGCTAAAATTGATAGAAGGGTTTTGGCAGCCATGCATGATTACAGGCTTCAAAAGACCATCGGATTCGTTTAACACAAGGCATAATGTTTCCTGTTAATGGCCTTATAGCCGTTTTCAGCACAAAGTTTTCAGGTTTGTATCTTTTGCAGGGCCCATTCATAATCGATATAAAAGGCACATGAGTTGGGTTCAGAAAACTGATAATTGAAGCTACCGCAATGTGACGTCAGTATAGTGATTTTTCTAGATTAAAGGTAAAGGTAAAGGTTCCCCTGCACACGCGTGCTAGTTGTTTCCGACTCTAGGGGCCGGTGCTCATCTCCGTTTCAAAGCCGAAGAGCCAGCGCTTGTCCGAGGACGTCTCCGTGGTCATGTGGCCGGCATGACTAGATGCCAAAGGCGCACAGAACGCTGTTACCTTCCCACCGGAGTGGTCCCTATTTTTCTACTTGCATTTTTACGTGCTTTCGAACTGCTAGGTTGGCAGAAGCTGGGATGAGTAACAGGCGCTCACTCTGTTACGCGGCACTCGGGATTCGACCTGTCAAACTGCCGACCTTCTGATCGACAAGCTCAGCATCCTAACCCACTGAGCCACCACGTCCATAAATGTATAATAATAAATACTGATAGGTAGGGTATATTGTTGGGTGCAGTCAGAATGAAACAATTGTTCAGATGGCTGGAGTAGGCACAGTAGTCAACTTTTGGCCATCCCCCCTGAATTCTGTAGCCATTCTGTTCTCTAAGTCAGAGCTATAAATGCCATATGGCCTGAGTTATATAGCCCAAGGTTAATTTTCTGATAGATGTTGTATTCTCTCATAGAGTTAGAAGTAACATTTACTTTCCAATCTAGTTCACAATTAGTAATAGAAAGTGGGATGAGGGCATGAAATTCTTTACCATCGGCAACAGAATATCTTAAACCAGGGGTCCCCAGTCTTGGCAACTTTAAGATTTGTGGACTTCAGCTAGCTGGCTGGGGAATTCTGGGAGTTGAAGTCCACAGGTCTTAAAGTTGCCAAGGTTGGGGACCCCTGTCTTAAATGACAAAGTACATTATTGGCTGCAATTTCAGACAGATGTAGCCCCTCTCTCTCCTTTTCTTCTTAGTAGGTGCTCAGAAATGGGTGCCTTTGATTTCTTTCAGTCCCAGTGTGTCATTGCACTCACTGCAAGAAATTCCTGAATGGGCTTTGTTGCTTACATCCATAATAGAAGCGTAGCACTTTGAATTCTGGGTTCTACTTTTCACATCAGTTGTACTGATTTTTAAAAATCTCCTTCATGGTTCCCTTTTGCACTGATTCATAACTGATATTACCCACTAAAAAGAGTTACAATTACAGAGATGTACTTGACGGTCTCCTCTCTTGTTTAACATCTCCCTCAGTTTATTCAAATTCTTTATAGTTCCTTTTCTGCCCTATAGCTTTAGTCAACTTTCACCCTGTGAAATCAAAAGTAGAGCTGCTGGTTACTGACACTTTTCAGAATTGTGTCTGAGTCACAGACCTGAGGTAATCTTTTTACACAAGTGAACTCTTATTCTGGTTCTTATATGAACATTAAGATGAGTGCTACACACAGGGAAGGGGGTTTATTTCAAAGCTTTCATGTTTGTGAATATATTTAGAGTCAGTGATTTGGATTTTGTTTTAAGTAGAATATTGCCCATGAGATTTTTCCTTTATTGGAAAGGGGAGGGAACTTCCACTAAACCTCCCACCCCCCTTTTTTTCTATATACCTCTGCTCTGAATGCTAATGAAATTCCTTAGAACAAAGCATGGGAAAAGAGAGAGGATTAGACAAATTCTTCCAGCAAAACACAAATTACTATTGATTGTAAGAATCTCCACTGGATGAAAATACTTCTGCTTTCCATTTTTGGAAGAGAAAGCTGTATCCATAAATATAGAAGGAACAAACTAAAAAAATGTTGAGTTAAAAATGATTAAAAGCTCTTTAAAAAGTGTATGAAAAATAAATCTATTGAAGCTCAATCCTATAATCCTTTCAGAGTGTGTGTGTGTGTGTGTGTGTGTGTGTGTGTGTGTGTGTGTGTGTGTGTTGGAATATATATATTCCAAATTAAAAAGAAATCTTCAGGGTGACCTAGAAAAGTGTGAAATTTAGCTTGCAGCGGTTTGTTAATAATAGTTTTAATATTAAGGCATATGTGTTTCAGTTCAGTTGTGGAAGCTGCACTGCTTTGATGATGACATCAAACTAGCCCTCAGGACAAGTTCCCTGTATAATGATGAGATCCTGCATAACTAAAAAGGAAAAGATAATGAAAATCTCTGGCACAAATGGGGAAATAAGAAGTAAGATTCCCATCTCAGTGCTCAGTAGAACGGCTAGTAGAAGCTCCAACAGCCTTTAATTCCAGAACAAGAATTAAAAAATCCTGGTTACTAATGTAATCGCTGGATCAGTCAGTTGTAACAGCAATAATTTTGCCCTTGCAACATTAAACTGTTCAGGGCCAAGGTGCTATATGAGAGACAACTTTGTTGCCACAAAACAACTGTGACTTCAGAAGGAATAAGTCAAAATTTATAGAAATTATGCTTTGTGTTACTTGAATTGTGCCATATACTGGTCTTCAGCTGGATTAAAGAAAATATGTTCTTCTTTGAAGACTGATATAAGAATTTATGAAATAAATTTTCTGGGGTGAGTCTCTGGCTCAGTCTATCCACACAACACATTTATTTTGTATTAAAAAAAAGAAATGCAGCCTTTGACATATCTTACTGTGACCCCTCAGCCCAAGTTCAGTTAATGCTCAGACCATGGAAAACTATGTGAGAGATCAAACAGAAGTCCTTGCCTGGAATCTGCAGAATGACAGATCCAGACGTTCAGATCATCACCATGGAAGTCTATAGTTGACTTTTATGCTATTCCCAGTTATTCTTCCAACATCCTTTCTGTTGTCCATTTTCAGTAGCAAAGTTTAATGCCTTATGCCTGAAAGCTGATAGATGGGAAGTCCAGTATGTATTTGGAGTGCCTCTCTTTACTTACAGACAAAGCACCTAAAAAGGGAGGGGACTTTAATTGCATAATCATGGCTGGCAATTTTATATATTTTTAATTTCCTTTTCCCCTGTGGTTGCCCCCGCACAAAATTTCTGCTCAGTTGCTATTGAAAAGTGCCAGGTTTGAAGCATGCTGATGTTTGGATATAGTTTGATTGTTTATATCCAGCAGAGAAGGAAGATAACTTTTAACGTCTACAATCTCTCTGTCTCTATAATGTGTTAATTCCTTATTTTGCTTCTGTTTTTTCTTTTTCTTTAGCCATATATTTAATCAATATTTTCTTAAAAAAAATTCTACTTGGCCAATTGCTCTTTAGATACATAAGAAAATATAAAGATAACTATTTTTAAAGGAAAGCAAATGTGCTGAAGAGGAAAAAATAAGAGCCTGTCTGAAGTTAGGAAACATGAAGGGTTTGTTAGAAATCCAGTTATGATTTATATGTAATACTGACATCTGAACATGGGGTCTATGATTGAATTATTTAATGGGAAATAGCCTCAAGACAAAAGATGTAATACACAAAGAAAGAAACCAAGTAGGAATTACCTTGGTAGAAACAAAATTTTAGTCTGTTTATATTTTTATAGAACACGAGGGAGATAGCATATCATTCAAATATTATTTGTATTATTTTTTCATACGTTAACTTCCCAACTTATTTTAAAGGCGATGACCTATTAAAAAGTTGCTTAACTATTTTTAAAAGTTTAGACCATTTTTAAAAATATATGAATGCTTGCAAGAAGCTAAACAATTGCAATAAATAAATGTAACAAGGTGGATTACAAAATGCAGTAGCAGACTATCTCTATGAAGAGGGAACTGCTCATCTTGACAACATTGGTGCTCTTTATAAATGTTATTCTTCTGAATGTGACTAATGGCCTACAAGATTGGTCCAGAGCAATCAAGATCAAGATTATGACTATAAATGAAATATTAGCTAATAAGAAGGCTTAAAGATTCATTGAGCCTTAGTGTTAGTGTTAGAAATTCAATCGATTCCCCCAAATTTCAGAATCATAACCACTAACATTTCAACTTGCATCACTTAAGGTTACAAAACATTTGGAAAAAAGAGGATATGTTCTTTTTGTCATTATGTCCCTTGTCTAGCAGGCATAGCCTTAAATCAAATATTGTTTGGCCTTTTGTGTTTCTGACTGATTAGCTTTTATCCCAGATGTGCAGCACTTCCTTAGTAAGTGCTAACTGCAAGTTAACAAGCTGTGACAGAAATAGACAAGACTTTAATCATTTACATCAGGGATCCCCAACTTCTGGTCTGTGGCCCGGTACTGGGCCATGGCCCATTGAGAACTGGGCTGCACACATGGCGGGTGAGTGGGAGTGCATGCCAAGCTCCATTTCTGCAAGTGGACGGCATATGCTTTCTATCTCTCTGCTGCCTCTGCCACTGCTACTGGTCTGCAGAGCCAGACTGCTGATTTACCTGTGGAAGCTTTTGCCTCCTTATGGGCTGGGAACTTCAAGCTGCAGCATGTTAGGCAAACAGCTGGTGCTAGCATGGTCCTTTTGTGGGCCCACTTACTCTCTTATAATCCTTTCCTCTTCAATAAATTATAAAAGCCAACATCAATTCTCTTCTTGCTAATTATCCCAGCCCTGGAGTAAGCATTCAAAAGAATGGGGGTCCATTAAAATTTGCTTAGCTTTCTTATGAATCCAGTTCCAAAACACTTTCCCACCATTTGAGCTGACCAGCTTTGGGGGTGACACATCCTTCTGACACAGTAAAGCAAACAAAAACTGAAATAAAATTGTAGGCAGTTGCAGTCATGTAATTTTCACTTAGTGACTGCTTTGCTTAATGATTGAGATGCTGCTTCTAATCACAGTCCTAAACAAGGACTACTTATATCTGCCTATTCAGATATAGCACTGGTGAATTTGGTGAAGCTTCTTCCCAAGTATTAAGTACATAGTAATACTGTTTAAGGGACGTGGTGGCTCAGTGGGTTTGGACGTTGAGCTTGTCGATCAGAAGGTCGGCAGTTTGGCGGGTTGAATCCCGAGTGCCGCATAGCAGAGTGAGCGCCTGTTACTCATCCCAGCTTCTGCCAACCTAGCAGTTTGAAAGCACGTAAAAATGCAAGTAGAAAAATAGGGACCACTATGGTGGGAAGGTAACAGCATTCTGTGCGCCTTTGGCGTCTAGTCATGCCAGCCATATGACCACGGAGATGTCCTCGGACAAGCGCTGGCCTCTTTGGCTTTGAAACAGAGATGAGCATTGGCCCCTAGAGTCGGAAACGACTAGCACGCATGTGCGGGGGAACCTTTACCTTTACTTAATACTGTTTAAGCATTCTTAGACAGTATTAAAGACACAAAACAGAATTAGTGCCAACTGCAAAATCTTTTAAATAGGATTAAAAAAATAATCTTCACCTATAAAGCAAATATCTAAGTAAATTGTTGTGTTATGTATATCATCGTTTGACCAAAAATAATTCAACCACATTGTAAATTTCTTTGTTCTTCTTGTAACTATTACTCAAACAAATATGAAACTGTTGTCCTGGATGCTGACAGAATAATCAGCTTGGGTTTCTTCTCCTCTTAATTGGCTACCAAAAAAAAAAAATAGTGCTTTCAGGAGCTGAAGGAAGGCAAACCCTCCATCAGATTAAATGAGCACTCTAGAAAAAAGACTCCTAGAGGAGAAAGAATAAAAAAAGGAAGACAATATGGCAGGAGCAAAAAGAAGGTATTTGGAGTGAGTTCATTAATGTTATCTTTCTAAGACCCTGTGTATGTGCGTTTGTGTTTTTCCTGCCACCAGGTTTTACTGAAGGGCTATACTTGGAAAAAGTGTGGTCAGGCTAGGAAATTTGTGAAATCAGTGTATGTGGATAAGACACATTTCATATTTATTGTAAATATACTACTATAAATCAAGTATCTATCAACCTGATAAACTGAAAAGTTTGTGATTGTCTTTCCCCTTACATGAAGCAATGCATTTGGCATATGGTATAAGGTAAAGGTAAAGGTTCCCCCGCACATGCGTGCTAGTTGTTTCCGACTCTAGGGGCCGGTGCTCATCTCCGTTTCAAAGCCGAAGAGCCAGTGCTTGTCCGAGGACATCTCCGTGGTCATGTGGCCGGCATGACTAGACGCCAAAGGCGCACGGAACGCTGTTACCTTCCCACCGTAGTGGTCCCTATTTTTCTACTTGCATTTTTACGTGCTTTCGAACTGCTAGGTTGGCAGAAGCTGGGACGAGTAACAGGCACTCACTCTGTTACGCGGCACTCGGGATTTGACCCGCCAAACTGCCGACCATCTGATCGACAAGCTCAAAGGTATGTGCAGCTCAGCTGTAAAACTATTAGGAAAGGTATACCTGAGCATTCTATAACTATCCACCATCTAACAACGAAAGCTGCTGTGGCAGATCAGAGATCTCAAAGCAGAAATATCATTGTGAGCAGTAGAAAATCTAGGGAAATGATGAAAAATAAAAAGCATCTGCTAAAGTGCTTTAAAATTCAAACACGTTCCTTGAATTACACTAAATTAGGACCTTGAGGATCTGCCATTGTTAAAGGTGATATTAAGCAGTGGGCAATTTTATCTATAATTAAGTTTTTTTTTTAATGGAAGAAAAACCTTCCCTCACCTCCCATACAACATAAAATGTAACACTGTCAAATTCTGTTGTATATTAAATGGGTGGTAATTCAATGTAGTTCTGCTAGAACATCGTTTTTCACAGATGTAGGTTTTTATAACCAATGTTATAAAATGCCAAAGTCAGAAATCATAATTATGTAAACTTTAGTAATCTTTTATCTTCTACTCTTCTCTTTCCAAAATGGAGCTTTTTATTAAATGGAGTCTTTTAAAGTTCTCTTTCTGTTTGTTCCTCTTTCAACCTGTTTTATTTTCCCTGTCCATATGCAGTTTATATTTTTAGGAACTTCAACACTGATTTGAGATATATTTATACTGTTTATCAAACTAATCTAAAATGTTCTCCCCAAATTGCATACAGTCAAAATACATATAAACAAATAGTATAATGTCACAACATCCAATGAATTTTCCCTAAAGCTCTAGAAGCTGAAATAGCAGAAGACTATAATGTGGATAATATCCAAACAATTCATAAAATAACAACAGCAACAATTGACAACAAGTCCCAAACAAACAGAAACATGGTTTTTAATAAATACTTTTCAACAGTAGACATTCCAGTTTGGCCTCATAATGACTCCGTGGTGGACTCCATGGTGGCAATCATTGGCACCTCCTCTGGGTTATATTCCAATAGAAGACATGGGAGAAGCAAATGCACTGATGGACTCAGCAAACCTTGGAAACACCTCTCCTTGTTAAGAAAACAGAATTAGGAATGTTTTTATTGTTTAAGCAGGTTAATATTGTAGAAACTTGGAAGAAATAAATCTCCTTTTTTAAGAAATTATTTTATGAAAGTTTAATTTGTTCCTTTGGACTACAGCAAGATTAAACAACCTTTGCCTTATCAAAAAGGAATCTGCAGCAGCGTTTCCAGAAAGAACAACAGAAAGAACCAAGAGTATCCTGACTTAAAGACAGGCCAATCAGGAACCCAGATGTCTTGGAATTCTCCAAAATAGACCAATTGGAAGTCCACCTACTCAGGAACCAATCAGCAGCCTGGCTCAAGGACAAGCCATTTAGGAACCAGTTCTCTTGGAATTCCTTCAGAGGTGCTATGCTCCACCTGCGTTTTCTACCTTATCTTTGTGTGTTATCTGTATATGCTCCCATCTGTCCCTAACCTGAACATTCGTGGAATTCATTTTTTTCATTTTGTTTTTGTGGTTCCAAAAAAAGCTTTATCCCATTTGCTTCTCTTTCAGTTTCTCATGATTGATTATGTGCCATCAAGTCGACTGTTACCAACCACATAGATTTTTTCCCCCTATGACAATCTGTCCCTAAAGGTAAAGGTAAAGGTTCCCCCGCACATGCGTGCCAGTCATTTCCAACTCTAGGGGCCGGTGCTCATCTCCATTTCAAAGCCGAAGAGCCAGCGCTTGTCCGAGGACGTCTCCATGGTCATGTGTCTGGCATGACTAGACACCAAAGGCACACGGAACGCTGTTACCTTCCCACCGGAGTGGTCCCTATTTTTCTACTTGCATTTTTACGTGCTTTTGAACTGCTAGGTTGGCAGAAGCTGGGACGAGTAACAGGTGCTCACTCTGCTACGCGGAACTCGGGATTCGACCCGCCAAATTGCCGACCTTCTGATCGACAAGCTCAGCGTCCTAACCCACTGAGCCACCGCGTCCCTTAATCTGTCCCTAACCTGGTCCTTTAAGTCTTTCAATGCTGCTCCCATTGTCATTGTTGCTGAGTCCATCCCCTCACTGAAATGTCTTCTTCTTCCTTTTCTTTTACTTTTTCAGCATTAGGTTTTTATCCAAAGAGCTGAATCTTTGCATTAAATGTCCAAAGTAAGATCATTTCAGCCTGGTCATTTGTGCCTGGAGTTAGAAATCTGGGTGGATTTTCTAATGATCCATTAGTTTGTTACCTTGGCTGTCCATGGTATTTATTCTCAGGAGTCTTCTCAAACACAATATTCTTCCCATCCTGCTTCCTCAAAGTCCAACTTTTCTTTCCACAGAGAGTCACAGGGGAATAGAACAGCTTGCAATATTCTGAATCTTTTCCAAAACTTGTAGGGCTGCTTTACCTTTTTGTTTCTTGACCTCTTGCTTCTTTACTGTTGATGTTTAATCCTACTGCTTTGATATCTTCAATAGAATAGTTGTAGCTCAGTGTTAAACTGTGGGATACTTATAATGCTCTTTGAGCTTGGTGGTTTCCTTGCAGATATTTCGTTACCAAACTGGGTAATATCATCAGTGCTAGCTAGTAATAACACTGCGGGTGTTCCTTAGTTTGATAATGAAATATCTGCAAGAAAACCCACCAAGGTCAGAGAGCATCAAGGATCCAGCATATCTTCAGTGTTATTTTTCATTTTTGTATCTCTTGTTTGTATCTCTTGTTTGGTTTTCCTTATTCTTATTCTCTTTTTAAAATTGTGTTCCTTGACTTTTTTTTTACTAGGGCTTACATATCCTTTGCATTTTTGGACATCAGAGTAATGTCCTCGGCATAGTGCAGGCTATTGACGTTTCTTCCTAATTTTAAAATATGCTGCTCTTCTTCCAGTCTAGCTTTCCTTAATATTTATTCAGCATGTAACTCTGTCCTTTTAGCTAATTGTAGCTCCCAGTTAGAGTTTTTGGCAGGATATTATCTGGCCTATGTTAAAATCAAGACCAGGAAGAGATATTTCTGAGTATGTTAAAATTTTACTCATAGTTGAAAATCCTAAAATTACAGAGGCAACAGCCAGGTTTTTAACTATCACTGTAAAAAAATCAAGGTCATTAGTGTTACAGCAATAAGTCAGCATTTCAAATGTTTATGCAATATTTATCAATTTTACCAAATGCCAAATTTTAGATTATATTTGTAATTTGCTATTTGGATGTTTTGTGCCTACGTAAAACTTGCTCATTTATTAATACCACAGTTATTCTGGTTGTCTATTAGTAAGGCTCAGGATTTCAAAACAGTTCCTGATGTTCTCCCTAAAAATGGTGGACATATGTTCAAGATCATATTGTGAAAATTAGTTGGCTTCTCTTCTTCCTTAGCTTAAGTTGAAATCTGCCTATGAGCAGTTTGTGATTTACTCCACAGTCAGAACCTGGCTTTTTTTTATGCTATGAACTGTTATTGTCCACCTTTTTAAATAAATAATACATCCATTGGATTTCTATCTATTCCATCTGGTGATGTCCACGTATACAAACATAATTTCAATTGGAGTAGAGCTGAAAGGGACCTTAGACATCTTCTAGCAGGAGATCCTACACCATTTCAGATAAGTGGCTGTCTAGTTTCTTCTTAAAAACCTCCAGTGATGAAGCACCCACAACATCTGAAGGCAAGCTGTTCCACTGTTGAGAAGTTTTTCCTTAGTTCCAAGTTGCTTCTCTCCTTGATTAGTTTCCATCCATTGTTTCTTGCCTTGCCTTCTGGTGCTTTGGAAAATAAGTTCACCCCCTCTTCTTTGGAATTCTTTTGTTGTTGTTTGAAGATATTATTGGCTATAAAGAAATAATTGCAGAAATGGATAAGCGGGTCTCCTCCTTCATTTCAATTTCCCAAACCATATAATCCAACTACATTTTCCTCCTGAAAATCTAGTCTTCTGCCTTCTCCTGCTTTAGACCAACTGCTTCACTACAGGATGCTGAATCCTCCCAGTTCCTCAAAGGTAGAGCCACCCCTTACAAATTTCTGCTGATCCCCTTTGAAGGGTCTCATTTGGCAATGAAAGAGAATGGGAGATTGTGTTGAAGTCTTCAGCCATCTTCATCTCTGAAACGAATCCATTGCTTTGGTTTCCTATGAAGCAGCCTGTCTTTTGACAAGGCAAAATGTTGCAAAAGTTGGCCTTCAGTTATTGTACTGCTGTAATAAAATAAATAAATAAAAATCAAACGTTTCAAGCAAAAAAGCCGTAGAGTTTTTGAAGTCCCAGGTCTAAATTTATCTGGTTTTGACAGGTTCTTAATTATGGAATGATTGATTGGGAATGTGCACCTGTCTGTGAATAAATGCCTTCCTGTCAGTCCCATGGTTAAAACCTGGGCGAGTACAGCAGAATGAGTTTGCAGTGTTCAGAGTTAGGCTGTGAGCTTGCCATTATTTAATTTTGGGTTAAAAAAGGTAGTTTTTTCACAGGAATGAGTGTTAGCATGTGTCAAACATATCCTCATCCCCCCCCAAAAAAAAACTTTTGGCGGCAATTATTATATTTTTTTCTTTCTTGGATGCCTTATTAAAAATCCTGACAATGAATTATTTCTCCTTCCCAGAGCAATCTCCCTTACTTGGATAATTAATTAATAATATGCATCCTATTCTTATATAATTTACTGCTATGTTTTGTGCTTCTTGGAGACATCATTTTTATCACATGAAAAGAAGGTTTCCTAAATGTACCAAGATTTTTCCTAGCTCTGGGTGTTCTAGTAGGTACTAAGTCAAATATGAATCAAAGTGTAATACAGCTACCAGAAAGGCAGATGCTGTTTTAGGATGTATTATAGTAACAGGACCATAGAGTTCAGAACATTTGAGATAATTGACCCATTCTATTCTGGCATAATTATTCTAGTTGTCAATCAAGCTGATGTGAGATAATTGTCCTGCTCTGTCTTGTTAGATCCCACTTGGAAATCAGATCCCAGGTATTGCAATCTAAAATAGAAACCACAACCTGGAGCACATTCAGAGAAGGACTATTTATGAAAAATTATATGGGGAATTATGAAAAAAAACTCAGCATCTTCAGCCAGTGGAAGAAAAAACGGAAGGCAACATGATGGTACCTTTATATATTTAAAAGGTTGTCTTGTAAAAGAAAATCTTGTTCTCTTTGGCCCAAAGCAGAGGTCCCCAACCTTTTGGGCACCAGGGACCAGTTCCGTGGAGAGAGGTTTTTCTGTGGACCGGAGGGGGTGTGGTTTTGTGTGCTGCCTGCATTTCGCGGATGGGGCTTTGCTTGTTTGTGTGGACCGGTTGCTGGCATGCTGTGAACTGGTACTGGTCCATGAACCGTAGGTTGGGGATCCCTGGCCTAAAGGGCAGGACCAGACCCACAACCTGTAGGTTGAGATATAGAGAAATAGATTCAAGTTAAATATTATGAGTAATTTACTGATGTTAAGAGCTATTGACCAGGGCAATAGGTTGCCTCATGGAATGCCATGCCTCCCTCTACTGGGGTCATCAAAGAGAGGTTGGATAGCCATATCTCCAAGTTGCTTTAAATCAAGACGATAGTTTGACCAGATAACTCAGCATAGAATCAAATCTGTGATTCTATGCTTAAGCCAATCTTTGTAGGGGTAAATTAGAAAGCATTGGCAATGTAACCTATAATGGCCTGTAGCTTTTTTACTCTTCATGTTAGCTGCACAATTCAATAATGGAACAAGTCTCTGAGGTAAGTCTTATGAGGTCTTATCATAGAGGGGCTTAAGGTTGAGTTTAAGGAATTAACCTGTTCTGGTTTTGAAGGCAGTTTAAGGTGGCAAGTTCTGTTTGCTTGGGCCCATTTAATAATCTGTCTGCAAGTCTTCAGTTATAACCTTTATAGCACATCCTAACAATTTAAATTAGATATATTAGAGTATTACTCTCTCTATCAAAGTAAGGTAGCAACAGGTATGTGAGCTCATAAGGCTTTATGCATTGAAAATTGCATGAATTTTTAATAAGAAGTTTACATTTATTAGTATCACCAGACTGCAGTCTCTAGGTGGAGTACAAACCCATCTGGAAAAGTATTGTCACAACTTTGTTACTTTACCAATTGACCCAATTAATCTACTGTTTATTAATTTATAAAGCTACTTAATGCATGTAAAATATTAACTATATATTTTGCCAAACATCGTTATTCTGACAATTATCATTATGGATATAAAGGACTTAAGGCTTTTAAAAAATATTTTTGGTTCTTATTCCAGATATTGTAATATTTTAAACATCTGATTTTATGAATAGAAAATCACCTCTAAGAACTATAGGAATGGGATTCTCCCATAACTTTGTTATTAATTTTAAGCCTGATTTAGGTTCTGGTTATGGCAATGAACTCCTTACTTTTCTCTGTCACTTTAATAAATGCACACTAGGTTTACCTCGCGTGAATGGCAAGACAGCACTATGTAAGTAGATGGCGAGACCTTTATGAAAAGACCAATATTTGCATATCTATTATAAATGTACTCTGGTTTTATACTTGTTTCATTAAAAAAACAGTTTTGATAATATGTAAGGTCAGTACTGTCAATATTCCAGAAAACTCATTTATTTTTTCTAAATCAAAGTTAAACACAGAAAAACGAATCCCCCAAAGTAGTATAAATTCAGAGGTTCCTTACTGAAATGAACAGTGTTATGCTTATATGCATCAGAGTGGAATATACTGTAGGTCTGTATAGAGTCAGCAAAAATGATAAGAAGGGGAAATCACAAAGCCATTACACGAAGTAATTTGCATAACAAAATCTGTTATTTAAAATGAAAGTAAAATTTTGCTTAGCTTCTGGTCATACCATGTAATCTTGCTTTCCCAATGATATTTTCAACTTCATAGTTCAGCCTATAGTTCTGCACTTCTCATCCAACTACCAACTAGATATGATCCTGTTTACATTAGACAAGTTCAACAAGGTATTGATATTTACTGTATTATTTAAAATACTTTCATGCTAAAGCAACATTTTGTTCCTGATACTGAATTTAAAATATGCATGCTATGAAATCTGAAACTGGGATGGATAAATGCAAGTGGAGACACACACACACACACACTCACACACAAACACACGCACACACACACAGACCCTCTAATGAAATAGACCGGAACTGGGTTGACATAGTCATGATTTTCTTTTCCTTTGCTTAAACATGTGGTATCCATGTCAATTGCACTTTGTCCAAATCATGGTTTAGTAAACCATATAGTCTGCATTATATGAACTATAGTACCAGGGAGATCAGAAACAGCATGCTTCTAAATAGATTATTGGGAATCTCAGCTGGAGCGTGCTACTTTACATTATTATGTTAGTGATAGAGAGGCAGTGAACCATGTAGTTTAATGTGCTGTGCATGGATACTTTTAACCATTTAACTATATTGAAACCACCAATGAAAAGGTGATTGTGGGATGATTGCTTATGCTAATTTTTATCCAAGAGGTTAAATCTACTTATTTTTCTTAAGCTGAAATCCTATGAACGCTCACTGCTGACCATATTGAAATCATCCATGAATCTCAATTATCTACAATTGCATCAGGAGATTTAGCTGTTCAGGGTTCAGGAGATTCAGGACGTCACATCCGGCAGGTGTTTATGCCATCAAAATGTCCTGCAGTTATGTGATCGTCTTTTCTGACAAGCAGAGTCAATGGAAAAGCCAGTGGTAAAATTGCAAGTCACAGTCATGTGATGCTTTGCTTAATGACCGTAGGTGACTCACTTAATGCTTGCAGCAGAAGTGATCGTGATGGTGACACAATATCTTGTCAGAGCTGCCAATCACAATTTTATTACTCAAGCAAGGACCTACTGTATCTGTGATTCGTAGTATGTGGTCTGTTGAAAGCCAGGCACTGGCTGAGGAACTCTGGGAGTTGAAGTCCACAAGTCATAAAAGGGCCAAGTTTGAAGACGCTGGTTGAAAGGAATAGATGTTTTCTTTTTTTAAAAAAATACTTCTTTATAAGAGTTTCTACCTACTGCATTATATTATAAACTACAATTTGGCTAATATTTTTATAGAATTATGGGTCTTGTGTTTTTCTCCCTGGAATAGGCTTTTATTTTGGCAAACATCATTATGGGGTTCAGAAGAAAATAGTGGATACCCTTAGACAGGGCTTTTTTTCTCATAGAACGCTCAGAACGGAGTTCCAGCACCTTTTTTGGATGGAACCTTGTAGGGTAGGCAAGGCGGGTTGTATGACACGTGTGAGTTCCGGCACCTTTTTCTTTTACAAAAAAAGCACTGCCCTTAGAACAGTAAAGGGAAACAGCTCATTAAAAGAAAAAGGCCTCCACACAGACAATATGTGCCCTTGAATTTGACACTGGAAAAAAGCAGAGTATTTCTATACATTAAAATTGCAGGATGGTTTAACAGAGCAGAACTGAGAGCTGACAGGAAGAGGACTGCAGTCCCTCGAATTTATTGGATGAATCACATCTGCAATCTACCTTAACAGACCTGTGCAGTTCTTCTGGTTTAGAAATAATAAAGTTCAGAACAAATATACTTTTCTTCCACAAAGTAAAAGAGAGTTGAAATTGGAACTAATGACCAAGGTGATTATAATTAATTCCCTTGATGCTGAAAACTTCTCACAGATAGGAGGATCTTTTGGTCCCAGATCTGGCAGAATCTATCACAGTAGTTCTGGTTATAATGCCTAAAACCTTCCACTAGGGGGCAACAAGACCACATGCATATACTGTACTGTATGTAGAAGGCAAATTTAGCCAGTTTTCTGTTGTTGCACTAATGTAAACTATTAGTAGATCTGGCTGCATCCAAAGGACATGGAAACTGTTGGCAGGATCGTAAAGATTCTTCTGTTTTTAGATATGTAATTCATGAAATAAATGTTTCTTCAGAAAGTGCTTTCGCTGCTGAGTTCTCAGTATATAGTAGTTCATATTCTGCTGTTTTTTTTAAAGTAACTTCTGTTGTGAACATAATTCAGGAGGAAAATGGTATAATATTTGTAATAATTTTGCTCCGATGCCTGGCTCCCATGACAATAACCGTAGATTGTTAGACTAAAAATAGATTTTCCAAAATCTGAATAAAGGCGTTTCGAGATTGATAGTTGTTAAAGCAAAGCATTTCGGGTTTCAAATCATTTTTACTAATTTTTAGAATATATTTGACTATATTAACTTTTAGCCGCTTTCTCATGCATTAACTCTTTATCCCTACTTCATGAAGGCTTGGTTTCTTGGAAATTTTCTGGAACATTGGATGATTTGGGCATTGGAAACTCCTGTCATTAGAAATCTAAAATTAAGGTCTGCTTGCTAGTGAACCTGAGCATAGGCATAATTTCTCTTTATGAAACAGTTCTTACACCACTTTCAGGTAACCTTGTCACAGATCCAGGAGATACAACTCTGCTTCTAGTGTTGTTTTTGGTGCCTTGGCTTAGCTGGGTGTCTTGTTCATCTTCTTTCATACTGTGATTAGTTCTCTGACTTTTAATCCTTGCTCCTTGTTTTAAAGATCTACCTTTTATCTGTTTTCTGATCCTATTAGGCTACTTTGATTTAAATTTGAGATTTAATTATACATTTTCATCCCATAGTGATTAGGAGATGCTGTCAAAATCTTGTCTAAGTGCCTGGAGGCTGTCAGGGTTTAGATGGGATGAAACAGGCTTACATTTAATCTCAGAAAGATAGAGGTGGTCGTGATCCAGAAGCATTTGAGTTTAGTGGAATTCCACCTTTGATTCTTGATGGTGTAAGCATTTCTACAATAAAGGAGAATAGCTCAGGGTTGAAATGAAGGGTCCTTGGTACTCTCTGCAGAAATATCTGCAGATATTTCATTTCTTAAACTAGGTAACATCATCAGCGCTAGCAATGATGATGTTACCTAGTTTGAGAGATGAAATGTCTGCAAGAAAACAAGCCAGCTCAGAGAGCACCAAGGACCCCTTGTAAGCATCCCTACACATCCCCAGAGCAAGTTGACAGTCTGGGTGTTTTCCTGAACTCATAGCTTCTGCTGGATTAGCGAACAGAAACCAAGACTAGTTATACATACAGCTATGTATAACTCCAATTTATGCATCACCTGCCACCAATAAGTGGTTCCTTACTCATGCCCTTTAAAAACCAAATATTTTAACTGATCTTGGGGCTACCCTTGACAACTATTCATAAGCTACAGCTGATTTAAAATGCGGCAGGCCATGCACTCATGGATTTGACACAGTTTACTTATGTGATACCACATGTCAGAGCTCCATCATTACTACTTGGCTTGTAGGTGCAATTTAACATGGAGTATAGATATCTACAAGATTATCCACTTTATTATTCCCATTAAGAGAGAAAAAACAGAGAGGTCAGATTAAGGGCTGCCCTCTGTAATTAAAGGGTCTCTCTCTGTCTCTCTGTCTCTCTGTCTCTCTCTCTCTCTCTCTCTCTCTGTGTGTGTGTGTGTGTGTGTGTGTGTGTGTGTGAGAGAGAGAGAGAGAGAGAGAGAGAGAGAGAGAGAGAGAGAGAGAGAGAGAGAGAGAGAGAGAGAGAGAGAGAGAGAGAGAGAGAGAGAGAGAGAATAATAACAGGAAACAATGTGCGTAGTAGCTGTGTGCGTATATTACTGTTGGGAATGGAAATCACTCTTCCTATGCATGGTGTTTTCCTTGAATATCCTTTACTTCTACTGTCATGATGGATCAGTTAATTCAGCATAAATAGTTAAGTTCTTTTCCTTCAGTGCTTAGGGTGACATTCCAAGGGAAGTGTCTTACAATGACCTGAAGCCAATTTAACCCAGGGTTTGGAAATAAGTCTGTTTTAATGCTAGCAGGTTCCCCCCTTTTTATCAGCTAGAATTGTCATTTAGGTTTATCTGACTTCCATGAATTCATGGCTAAGCCCAGTATGAGGCTTTACAGTAGAGGCAAAATCTTTAAGATAGCCATTCTGGCTGGTTGTTAAGATTCTATTCCCACCCCCTTAAATTAAGACTCAAGCCATCAGTTGATGTTCTGCCTTAACTTTCATTTACTTTGGACTTCTCAGGTTTCGAAAGGGACTCACTGTAATAGACATCATTAGAAAACTAATGCATATTAATGCTGAATTATGTTGAGCACAGAAGAGAATTCTGTTGAGTTGGATTGAAAGGTGTTTATTCCGTCACATTCAGAAAATGTGGTTCAAAATATCCAGAGCCAAAAGGAATACAAAAACAACTGTTCCAAATGTTCTATACTTATTGTGTATACTACATATTAGCACTCAACTGAAAGAACTTTATTATCCCCTTTATACTTTGAGTATTTCTCCCAACTCATATAGCCACCCCATTTGTATTTTACTCTATTGTGGTATCAGCCTTAGATTGATGCAAACAGACAGTAAGGTAATTACAAGCCTGAGAAATGTTATTAGCATGTTGTAAATCCTCTATCTATAGCCAAGGCAGAGCTCACAAAAGCTTAGGAGAGTTGAAAGAGTCTTCGTAAAATTATGCCAGTACCACAAGCTACTAACATGAAGAGTTTGGAGGCAGGAAGCCTGGGAGGTCAAGTATTGTGGGTCAAGCATTGGAGAATTCTATAGAAGTTAGTCCAAATGTCAAGCTGAAAGTCCATTCATTGGAAGAACTTGGACTAGGGCATCACAGAAACACTGGTCAGGAATCAAGGAAGTCATTTCCAACCAGGAAGAGGTGTGGAACATCTTCTGACAAAGTCTAGTTCCTGGCTTTGGTTAATTAAAGGCATTAAGACCCTTTCTTCTCAAGGAGCCATGCCAGAATCTACTCATTGGGCCTCTTTAACTGGTGAGATGTTTTAAGATTTGTCTGCCTCCTAAGTACAAGCTTTGACTCCTGATTATCAGAACCAGGAGTGAGTCACCTGCAGTGAGTCAGAGCCATAATTCACAGGTACAATAGCTAACTAGCACTGATGATGTTACCCAGTTGGGTAATGAAATGTCTGGAAGAAAATAAGCGAGCTCAGAGAGCACCAAGGACCCCCCATTTCAACCCTGGGCTACAAATACTCTCCTTCATTGGTATAATAGCTAACAATTGTGCTGCCTCTTGAGCTGCAGGCTGCAAGTATGCTAGGTTCTCTTCAGCCTCAGAATCAGAAGACTCCCTAATTATATATTTGGGCTGTAGAAATCAGGTCAATCCCTAGATGGCAGCAAAGATTAGGTTTATTTTTCCCATCTTTTTGTATCCTGTGGTTATCCTAGATATCTGGAGGCCAGGTACGATAGTTGAAAGCCCTGATAATGTATGAAAAGTTGCATCGAGAAAATTATAGCTATTGACAGACGTGTTACGGCTGCACTCAGCTTTAAAGTATATTTAATAGAGCTCAGTTTGGTATTGGGAATTACTTTGTCTTTTAAAATCTATTAATCATAGTTTCCTAGGGTGAACTGAGACCTTGTGTGACGTGAAAGAAAGACTTGCATTGGATAAATACCTGTACCATTCATAACTGAATTGCCTGTAGGTCTGTTTCTAAGCAAGAATTCTCAAAAACTGTAACCTATGATAGGTAACCTCTATACCAGGGGTGTCCTATCTGGCTGGGGAATTCTGGGAGTTAAAATCTACAAGTCTGAAAGCTGCCAAGGTTGGATACCGCTTCTCTATGCTATGGGCCATGTTGTATGTCAGGGGTGTCAAACTGCTGGCCCGTGGGCCAGTTTCATCATACCAAAGCCATGCCCACCCCACTGCCGGCAATGCCAAAAGAGTCGTGATACGTTGTGGCACGTCATGTGACGTGGCGACACCCATGTTGTATATGCAGCCTACCTTTCCCCAAATTTTGCCAGGTTTCGCAACTGATTCCACTTTGAGCTAATTATATATTCTCTCCTGTTCTGATGTCAGGCTGCATAGCTCATGAAGGGAACTTTACACAAGGTAGTTCAGGAAGCTACCTGAAAATAAACATTTTTTTTGGAACTGAGTCTCATTCAAAATTCTTAATTGCTTTTTCCTGCTTACATCCTCCATTGGGCTTTGACTTGAGCAATTTTTAAATACTTTTTCTATGAAGATGATTTCTTCTTCTCCTTTTTCCTGCCTGAACTATAAAGAATATTCCAAATACAGCTGTGTTGCAAATGAAGACATTTATCTGTTGACTGGCTCTATTCTTAGTTTCCTTTCTTGATAATACCTGACATGGAACTTGCCCTTTTCCTTGTCATTGCACACAATGTTGACACTTTCATTGAGTCATCTAACACAAAATGGAACAATGTAATAACAGGTAGGGTTACTATCAGTCATACCTCCCCTGGATATGCTGGCTTGTCAGCTACATTGAATCTTTCATATGGGGAAGTCTTCTAAAATATGACCTCTACTTTAAACTGGCATTGTTCCTCTTGTTTACATATTATGTCTTTCCTTATATCCTCTTCCATTAATGTGGCAATTCAGCCAAGCATTAGGAAATGTCTAAACTGGGAGGCTGAAATGCTACATAAAGGCTTGCTTCACATTTCAAGAATGACAGACCTATGCATTCTAAAATGTTTATACAGCCCCTCAACTCAAGTCAGTGTGGCCAGTGGAAAGTGTTTTGCAAACAGCTGTAATGCAAAACATGAAAAAATAGCAACACTATTTGTTTCTTCCCCACTATTAAATGTACAGGTTAAATAATAAAAACAAACACTGTAGCTCCTTGGTATTCCTCAGATTCTTTGAAAGTAGAGTAAATAGATCACTAGACGATGATTCCGTATTTTCTCTGATATAAGCTTCATTTATGCAGTTAGGTAGATAGGCTGGTATGTTCTCTGATACAAACTGTCTTTATTTAATCTGTCTGTCCCTCTCTCTCTCCTCCTTCAAGTCCTCCTCTTAAATCTTGGGGGTATAGAAAGATGAGTAATTTCTTCCCTCCCTGGCCAATCTTACTCTTATTGGGAATCACCTTCCTGAATTAATGAAAAACAATGAAAGAATCACAGTGATTGCTCTTCTACTTGAAAGCACAGTGGCTCGCATGGTTAGGATGCTGGGTTGGAGGTTAGCTATCCTGTGTTCGAGACCCAGTGCTGCCATGGGGAGGGGTGAGCTCTTGTCCTTTGTTCCAGTTTCTGCCAGAGACATGAAAGAAGCCCCCTACTGGACATCCCTGGACAACAGTAATGTCACATCCAGAGATGTCCTGGTACTTCTGACACGAGTGTGATGCGATGCAATTGCCCTTCTACTTAAATTGCTTTAAAACTATTTGTTTTTATTATTTACCCTGAACATTTAACCTGTACTTAAACTTGAGAGGTATTGTCTCACCCATCCACACTCAAAAAGGTAGCTCGGCTCACACAGATCTCCCATCTAAGTCTACTGAAGCAGTCCTGTAGCCCACAGACCTATCACACTATGAACACAACCTAGATCTCTTTACATGCACAGCTAGCTGGCAGTCATCCCTGACTGCTCTTGAATTTGTCGGCTTCACACACAGATAATGCCTGGATCCATCTATGTCATCTTCAAGTAAGGCTAGAAAAATGCCTACATTAATTCCAAAAAGGGCAATGAAAGTGTTAGATTAAACAGAACAAATGTCCTAACCAAAACTGCCTATAGCCCCATCCTGAATACAATGATAACTCTGGTTGTCTATGGAGATTCTCAGTCATCCAGGTCATAGTTATCCCTAAGGTGCTTTTTCATGAAGCAACTGGACTTCCTTGTTTTTCTTTGAAGACATTTTGCTTCTCATCCAAGAAGCTTCTTCAGCTCTGCCTGGATGGTTAGGGAATGGAAGGATCTGTCTGCTGTCTGCAAGGAATATAAATCCTTCCATTCCCACCATCCAGGCAGAGCTGAAGAAGCTTCTTGGATGAGAAGCAAAATGTCTGCAAAGAAAAACAAAGTCCAGTTGCCCCATGAAAAAGCACCTTTGGGATGACAATTCTGGGTTTGTCTTTGGTTATTTGGGACTTATCTTCCAGAACTTCCCCAAAGAAGACCAGGATATAATTGGGACAAGTCAACTCTTTTTTCTTCTCACTGAAAAGAGGGATGCTAGTGCCAGCCCCTTCAATGGCAAAGTCATCCAGAAACAGCTGAAGGTCATGGGACCAAACTGCCTTTGCTGATATTTCCTAGTTAAACTAATCAGATTTTGAGCAGTGCATTTTGTCTTGCTCTTCAAACAGAAACAATCCCTCATCTGTCTCAACACAATAGCACTATCCTAAAAGATCATAGGCTAAATGGTTGTTTCATCTGGCATTCTGCTTTCTGCAGCTGCTCTACCAGGGGTGTCTGCAGCTCCTGTTATAAAAACAAACACACACACACTGATGCCCACATTTTTTTTTAAAAAAAATGGCTTCAAAATGGTCTTAACTATATTCTGGAGCTTGTGTAGAGGGAAGCACTGTGCCTGATATATACAACTGCTCAGCGGGGAGGTTTTGTCACAGGTATTTGTTTTATATGTGCTTTCCCAGCATGATGCTAAATTTGAATTTATCCACTAACACATGGCATTGGACAATCTCTCATTTTACAGTGGAACTCTCTGGCGAAGGCAGGCCAGCACTGCAGGAAGCTAATCAGCATGATTTTTTTATACGTCTTAGAGACTTCTTAGTAATCATTGTCATAATCATGCCTTCCAAAGGGGGCCCGATGCATTCTTAAACGTTGCAATGGATTATATGCAGTGAGAGCCATGGAGGTGGGGTGGGGGGGGGAGAGAGGTCTTTGTTGTTGTTTCCTTGAATTCTGTAACGATGTGGAAGCTGCAGGAATTGTAGTTTGCTGTCTTTTGTCATCCTTTGCTAAACATGTAGACATCAGAGATATAAAAAAACCCCAATAATAAACAATCGCTTTAATAGCAACTCACAAAATATCATACCAACTAAGAGATACATATAGTTCTACCATATTTTCAATGGATTCATTTAATTAATTCATTAAAAAGATTTATAGGGCCACCCATCTCAAGTAATTCTGGGTGATGCACAACCACCATAAAACCAGTAAATTAAGCACTCATAAAAGCAATAAAACAAAAACCCTGCACTGTAATTGTCCCCCTTGACTTGCTCCAGAGCAGGTTCAGCTATCCTCTTTCCGTGCTTTCTACCCACAAAATCCCAGCGGCTCAATAAAAAGCCAGGTGTTAATGGTCTTTGGAAAGGCAACAAGTGGGTGGCCCCATTGAATCACCAATGAGAGGGTGCTCCACAAGGTCAAGGCAGCATAGAAAAGGCAAACCTCTGAGGTCCCGCTAGATGATAAGATTTCAGCGAGGGGACTTGTAGCATGCCCACCCCACCTGATGTAGTGGGATGGATGGATATTTTTAGGGAGAGCAGGTCCCCCTAAAGCTTTTAATTCTTCACTTTCTAATGTGTTACATGTCATAAACATGAAATGAGTTAGCTACAATCTTGTCTCAAGAGCCTTATTATGATTTGCCTCAGATGTTCAGTAGGTAGTAGAAGTCACTGGAAATTTGCATGTTGGAACCATCATTTGGGGACACTGAACTTATCAGGTAGAGCTCAACAGTAATCATGCAGCTCTAGGCTATATGTTGTGCTCCACAGCTGGAAACCACAACCATAAACTCTATAATAGCCTTCTCCAGTAGGCTGCTCTAAACATTGGGCACGTTCATTCCTATTTATTTATTTTTGAATGATTTTATAGTTTTATAATAATATATATTTTTTTCATTGATTGTTATATGCTGCCAGAATGGCTTTTGTGAGATGGGCAGCCATATAAATGTGATAAATAGATTATTTCCTTTTCCATCTTGCCTGAATAATAAAAATCTGTACATTTTTTGCATCTATAAATACTGTGTGGCACTTTCTAATGTCTGCAACAAGCAAATATTTAAGGACAACTACTTTTGGAGGTTAGCATTTTTAATCATTCAAGCCACCCCTTTTTAGACTTTAGAATTGAATAGAGCTGGAAGGGACCTTGGAGGTCTTCTAGTTCAACCTCTGCTCAAGCAGAGATCGTATACCATTTCAGACAAGTGACTGTCTAGTCCAGACATGTCAAACACAAGGCCCGGGGGCCGGATCCGGCCCGCGAAGTGGTTTCATGTGGCCCACGAAGCCATCCTGGAAACAGTGAGGGAACGGCCCCCACTGCCTTGGCCCTGGCCCAGAGACCCTCCTTCTGCCAGAGACCCTCAGATCTGTCCCACTCCTGCCCAGGCCCCCATAGGCACCCTTGATGCAAATGATGTAGAGCTACCCACGCCCACCCAGTAGGCCGTATGCACTCTGGCCACACCCACCCAGTAGGCCACGCCCACCCTGGCCACACCCACCCGGCCCCCTGAGGGCAACCACAATGCTGATGTGGCCCTCAATGAAATTGAGTTTGACACCCCTGGTCTAGTCTCTTTTTAAAAACCTCCAGTGGTGGAGTGCCTATGATTTCTGAAGGCAAGCAGTCCCACTGGTTAATTGTCCTCACTGTTAGGAAGTTTCTCCTTAATTCCAGATTGCTTCTTTCTTTGGTCAATTTCCAACCATTGTTTCTTGTCCTGCCCTCTGGTACTTTGGAGAATAATTTGACCCTCACTTGTGGCAGCCTCTCAAATATTGGAATACTGCTATCATGTTGCCCCTGTTTCTGGTTTTCTTTAGACTAGCCAAACTCAAGTCTCACAGCCGTTCTTTGTATGCGGTGAGTCTTTTTGCTTGAGGACAACGGATTTTCTTCCCACCCTCTTTTTCAATAAGGGTCAAAAAGGGTGTTCTTTTCATTTAAATGGCCACCGCATAGCTGAAAAATGAAAATGGAACCAGAAACCTGCACCAGATGTTCTGCAAAGGGTCAGAAGAAGATAAAAAGAAAATAAGATAGTTTATCAAAGGGAACAAACCATAGGACAGAGAGGGCATGTAACCAAGATCATCGGACACAGATGATTTCCTCTTTAACTATCCTATTATCTCCTTGGAAAGACTGTAAGTAGAACCAATGTGATAACAGGCTCCATTATTATTATTATTTTTTAACTTGATGCCTGAGATCTTTGCAACTAGGGGTGTCAAGAATTGAAGCTAAGATCCTTTTCCTGCAAAGCACAAACAGTACCATTAGAGTTACTGTCCCTGGGAGACAGTATTTATTATTGAGGTAGACCAGGGGTAGGCAACCGTGGATCTTTTATGACTTGTGGACTTCAATACCCAGAATTCCTGAACCAGCCATGCTGATTTAGGAATTCTGGGAGTTGAAGTCCACAAGTCATAAAAGAGCCACGGTTGCCTACCCCTGAGGTAGACTAATTTTTATGTTTCTGAGATGGAGGAAGTTATGGTGGTCCAGTTCTATTTTGAGATTCTATCTCTATTCAATGTATTCTAGAACAAAAGTGGACAAGGTGATTCATAAGCATACAGTAGTACAGATATCTTACAATACCCAACTGTGGGGAATGAGCAGATTTAAGGTAGAACACCAACTTTAACAGAAGACGTTATTTGTAACAACATTTTAATTTTGAGGTATTGCAGGTATCTTTTGGAAAGGAGTAATTTGTTGTGGTGCCACTCCAGCCTTTGAAGTGGTTATTAAAAATTTTCAAGATTCATGCAGTGGTCTGCTTAAAGGAGAAGTTTAGAGTTATTGTCCTAGTTCTCTTCAAGATCTGGAGCTGTTTTATGCAAAGAGCTTAGAGATGGGTGCTTAAATATTTCCTTCCTAAAGGGAGCTGCATAAACAACTCATTCATTAATGATCCATTTTATAAGCACTTCCCTGACCTCAATTCTGCAATTTATCACACCCATATTTATAACTCTGTTTCCATGGAAGTTTGTGACAGAAAATGTTGTTGGCTTGATCTGCTGCAATGCCCCTGGTTCAAACAATGAATGGAATAAATACAAACCTCAACCACATTATAAAGATCCACTTTCCAGTTTGCTCAGATATCTTTGCTAAACCAGCCATGCATCTACTTCTGATTGCCTGCAAAACCAGCTGTTTACCTTGAAACTAGCTATGACAACTTGGCTCAGAAATAATGTACACGACATACTATGTATAGTTTGATGGATAGGAAAACAAGATTATCCATTTCCACTCCGAGCAGGAGGCATCGTGATTATGTGCATAACAAGTACATAACATTCTCACCCACTTCAAGATCCAAGTCAGATGCTTGAAGTCATTCTCACATAAGGAGAGAAATAAAGGGCTGAACAGAATGACAACTAGATCTTATTTGATGTTCTCTACTGGAGGAAAGAAATGCAGGTGGTCCAGGATACATGAATTAATGAAACTCAGTCACCAAGCTCCAAGACAAGCTTTTTCCTCCTTTAATTTCTATCCTTTTTCATGAATGGAGACACAACTGTGTGGGTGAACTAATTTATTAGCTACAGCTGTAAATATTTCTCTACACGGTTTTTTTGTGGGTTTTTTTTCCTTCTCACTATTTGCAAACATTGTTTTGTTCTCCATCTGATTAAAGATACTGCTGGACTTCATGACACAGGGCACCAACAGTGCTCTTAAAACACACACACACCAGAGGTTTCCAGGGGATTATTTTCTGCTGTATGTCTTATTTCCCATAGTTTCCTCCAGGGTATTAATTTATCAACTTAAACAATTACCTCATACATAATATAGTACAAATGATCTGAATGGTTCTTCAAGCCAAGCTAATGCAGATGAGCTTTGACCAACAGATCCGTTTCTGTCTCTGAACTGTATAATAAGTGCAACACAATCCAAAATCTTCTGGATTGCTGACACTGCAGGAAATGAGATGGTGCAATCTGACTTCTAACACAATTTGCTGCTTGTCAGGGGAAGGATTTTTCCCCCCCAAGACCCCTAAACTTCCCCAGACTCACTGAACCAGAAAACAGCAGGATTGTTTAATCCAAATGATGACTACTAGAAATGGCAGACTGATTTTGCATCTCGTTTTTCACCCCAGCAAATATCAATTTATCATTAAGTTCAGTTGACATAATTTTAATATTTTCTGCATTCAGGCACATGTAGGTTTATTTCTGTACACATTAATAAATGTCAAATTAGCATAAAGAAATGGGAAGATATATTTTTCATTATATATATATATATATATATATATATATATATATATATATATATACATACATATATAATTTTTTAAAAAGCAAAACAAACCTAAATGACCAATTTTTCCAGTAGTCAATCTTGACGTGACGTTTGTGTTTTTATACTAATGCCTGGAAATATTATTTACAATTTTCAGATTTTTGTATGTATACAGAACGTCAAATTAATTCACTGTTAGAAACTAAATATTTAAGCAGGAACTTGTAACAAAGCAGACATTAAGTAACTAACTTTACAAGATTAGGTTTTAGTTTGCACTCCTTCTTGCGGGGCTGACTTGCAAGTAATGGAGAGCTAAGTCATAGAGTAGACGATGGCTGGATGGCTAGACCAGGGTACAATTTGGATGAATATTTGTAGTTTAGAATTGTGTGGGAACCTGGTCATGGTGTTGCAGGTTGCTTAAGAGATGCTTAAGCACCTCTCCAACCACTTGCTTCATAAACTTCTCTCCAATTTTATGTTCAAAAATTTTAGAATTTCCCTGGCGTCATTGTTGTTTATGTGAAACTGTATCTGCCACATTTACAAAAATGTCCTCACCTGTAGAAAAGGGTCAGGGCTTTGATCATGCAGTCACAACTACCATCTTGATTTTGTAATCTCCCTTCTGCTCCCTCTGTGGACTTCCCTGTTTCCCTAGGCCACGGGTAGGCAACCTCGGCTCTTTTATGACTCATGGATTTCAACTCCCAGAATTCCTGAGTCAGCATAGCTGGGAGTTGAAGTCCATGAGTCATAAAAGAGCCGAGGTTGCCTACCCCTGGCCTAGGCAGTTTACTATCTGTGCACAAACATCTTCAAAGAAATGTTTAATGTCTAAATCAAGAACTGGTGGTGTCAAACAATTAACATAAGTTTTTTAAAAACCAAAAAGGTGCTAGACAGCAAATTCTGGAAAAGCAGATTTTTGTGAAGCAAGTGGCTGCTGAGACAGGTAACTTAAATCTCAAGATTGGACTTCCCTGATGTGCGCACTCTAGCAGAAATGAAAGACAGATGGGGAAACTAGTCCTAGTTAGCAGGTCACATAGCCTAGACTTATGCTAAATATCAGATGTGAAACCAATGTTTTTTCAAATTTAGCAACATTAAGATGTGTGGACTTCAACTCTCAGAATTCTGCAGCCAGCACTCTGTACCTATACCGACTGCCCCTTTTCTTGAGTCTGCACTTTATCAATACTGTTTTGCACTCATACTCTATTAACCATTCATGTTTTACTAGTTTGATTTGCTTTGAGTGAGATATAACAATGGAGGATTATAATATGTCCTCCCTCCCTCCCTCCCTCCCTCCCTCCCTCCCTCCCTCCCTCCCTTCCTTCCTTCCTTCCTTCCTTCCTTCCTTCCTTCCTTCCTCTCTCTCTCTCTCTCTGTCTTTCTTTCTTTCACATCCAAGCCTTGCAAAACATAAACTGACTTAAAAAATGCACAAATTCCATTTGCTGTTGAGAATGCAATTGTGGCAATGGGCTTCAAAGCTGAATCCATACATAGCTACCTCCTGCTTTCTTTCGTCTCTGATTCACATGATCCATCTATCTGATTTATCCTTGAAACAATCCCTTAGGTAGCATATGGGATGAAACGTAAAGCATGGTAAAACAGCAATTAGTAAACACAGTGCCACATCATATATCAAGGGAAAGGCTGAGGAAGGTCTATGTCTTGTAGCCATAATAATAGCGTAGGGGCTTGATGTGAATTGGAAGGACTTTCCACAGAGAACTTTGGATATTGCAGCCATTCCAGGCCATTATGAATAACATTCCATTTTTTAAAAAATACTTCAGATATATTTTTAAAATATATTCACTTAATAATGGATGAGCATTTCTGAAAATTAAAAACAATCGGCATGTGTAAGTAGACGCAAATGATTTCTCTAGTATAGTACCTTTGATTTAATTGGTGATAGTTCTGCAGATACACTCTTCAGTCATTCTTGAAGATGCCTTAACCTTAAGTCTTCTGCATCTAAATTTTAACTCTTCATAAGATATTTCCATATGCTAATCACTTGTTTTACAATAACTGTACCTATCTTAGTTTCTTATTAAATATGAGATTACAGTTGCTTAATTCATGAAAGGCCCTATATAGAAGTGTATTCTAGAGTTGCAGAACTTGTGGGGAATTTTTTTTCCATCCTTAACATCTGCGATCCTATTTGCATTTGACCAATATTGCTCATCTCCTATTTGTTATTCTTCTGCAATTAGGACAAACAGCGTGTTCTGCACATTATTTTGAACAAGATTTTGATTGATGCTGACTTTGATGGAGGCAGGGAATCATATCTGGATGTGGCCTGGAAGGGCTAACCCTGGCAATGAGGACTGAATGTCCTTCCTGACGCCTTTGGTTTGAATCACCTTTTTGCGCCTCTGTGTAAAAGTTACTTTGTACTGATAGGAAGAATAGTCACCGCCTCATTAACTTGATTTTCATGTTTGTAAAATAGGATTAATAAAAATGTATTTTTGTTAATGTATGCTTATAGCATGTGCTGCCAGGCAAATAGATAATGTGCAAAATTTAGACATTTTGTGGCAATATATTTAAAACACACATATTTCCAAGACAGACTATGAAGGTATCTTATATTTTTTAGACATGGTTCTAAATGTCACATGATAGAGTTTTGGATTATGCACTAGTTATGCCCTCTGCAAAAACTAAGTGTGTTTTATTGCTTTTTGTAAACATTACTATACTACGCATCTAGAACAAGATATGTTGAGTTATTTAAAACATAACCATGTGACTGCTTTCAGCTAAAATTAAAGCTGTAAACCTTTATTCAACATTAAATCAAATCACTGTTAATTTTGGAACTAATTAGCATTTCAGGCTGTTTTCTTCTCTGCAGTGTGGTGATTTTGGTATATAATGCTACGTGATTGTACAGAAGTACATAATTACCAAGCCGAATATATTGTCTCCTGCTGACATCTCACAAAAGGAGAATCTTCTGGTGAATGTTCAAAGCATCTCAAATTTTAAACTGTATGTGTTGTTGGGGGGGGGGAAGGAAATTGCAAATCTGCAGGGCTTGTTAAATGAGGGCTGCTGGATTTACTGGGCCGTATTCTGTTTTAATTAAATACTTAACCCAGAGAATTTATGTGGTATCGGTCACATAAACTGAGGTGAAGAAAATGCTTTGTGAGAAAATTTGTAATTTAATGTTTAAATGGTAACAAATAGTGCAAATGCCTGGCATTTTGGAGGTATGCAAAATTTTGACATTTTCCATCTCTCTCCCAATGAGGCAATACCTAAGAAAATGTCTATGTAGTGGCTGGTTCTTTTTTAAAAAAAATCTGAATGCAGCTTAGCCCTCTGGCTTGTTTTATCTTTTGTACAGGAATGCCATTTCAAGGTTCAATTAATTACAAGGCAAATGGATTTTCTATTTGACAAATATATATATATATATATCTGGCACCTTTTTCTTTTACAAAAAAAGCACTGTATATATATATATTTCCTTTAAGTTGAAAAAGGCTGTCTTTGGCTGTACTCAGGAATATGAATGTGTGTTCCTATGCTCACATATAGGGGGGGGGTCCCTGCTATTGAATTGAGAACTTCTGAAGGAACCATACATTAGTTGGTGACTCAAAATCTAGTATTGTAAAGGAATATAGAACTGTTTTTGAGAAAGGTATGAACGAAGCCAATAAAGGGGAAGGAGGGAGCAAGTTATAAAAGGGATGAGTGGAAGGAAGTCAAGACATTATCCAGACATGAGATAGAAGGACGTAGCCTCAAAACAACTCCACCTTGATATAGGACAAGAACCTTGCAAAGGTCTTCAAGACTCTATCTGAGCACTATAAAAAAGTGCTGACCTGCCATGCCTTGATTTGGCCAATCTCAAAAGGCTGACAAGAGAAACATTTTCAAAAAAACATTTCTTGCATATGTATATTATGGTGCAGCTAAATAATCTTAGGGTACCATTACCTGAGACTTGGGCAGGACTTGAGCTCACATCTGTCTACTGCCAACGTATCTCCTGCTCTGGAGAGCTAAGCTGACATCTCTGGACCTGTGCTGGTTTATCTGAAGCCAGAGCAAAGCTAGTTTTCATTTAGCTGCTGTAGACTGTAAGTTATAATTTGTGCTCCTGTGTGCTCGGCTCAATAGTGCAATCAAGGTTGATTAGTTTTTCCCCATGTTAAAATTGCCACTTCATGTTTTCAGAACTTTTTCCCCATTTAGGTCCTACTCTCTGGAATTGGCTCCCCCTTGAGTTATGTCTGGAGTCCAATCTCTAAACATTTTTTTAAAAGTCCTTAAGAGGCTCCTTTTTGCAGGTATTTTATGAAACTGGGGTATAAAAGTCCACCCTTCCCTTTCATTATTGTCTGGAAATTCATAATAAATTTGTGCTAGTATTAGAAATGTTATATATTGATTATTTTAAGAAATCTCTTACTTTTATTAGTCTATCACAGTATTTTGATATTAGTCTCTATTCTAGTTAGATTTGATGTACATATATTTCACATGACATAAAACGTCCCAATATTTTAATATTGTTAAAGTAATATTTGTATTACTTCTTTAAATAGTAGTAGTACTACTAATTTTATTACTACTTTCTACTGATGTGAACTCTTACCTTACCATACTTCAAGGCAGTACAGGTGAAACTCGAAAAATTAGAATATCGTGCAAAAGTTCATTTATTTCAGTAATGCAACTTAAAAGGGGAAACTAATATATGAGATAGACTCATTACATGCAAAGCAAGATAGTTCAAGCCGTGATTTGTCATAATTGTGATGATTATGGCTTACAGCTCATGAAAACCCCAAATCCACAATCTCAGTAAATTAGAATATTGTAAAAAGGTGCAATATTCTAGGCTCAAAGTGTCCCACTCTAATCAGCTAATTAAGCCATAACACCTGCAAAGGGTTCCTGAGCCTTTAAATGGTCTCTCAGTCTGGTTCAGTAGGAATCACAGTCATGGGGAAGACTGCTGACCTGACAGTTGTGCAGAAAACCATCATTGACACCCTCCATAAGGAGAGAAAGCCTCAAAAGGTAATTGCAAAAGAAGTTGGATGTTCCCAAAGTGCTGTATCAAAGCACATTAGTAGAAAGTTATGTGGAAGGGAAAAGTGTAGAAGAAAAAGGTGCACAAGCAGCAGGGATGACCGCAGCCTGGAGAGGATTGTCAGGAAAAGGCCATTCAAAAGTGTTCGGGACTTTCACAATGAGCGTACTGAGGCTGGAGTCAGTGCATCAAGAGCCACCACACACAGATGGATCCTGGACATGGGCTTCAAATGTCGTATTCCTCTTGTCAAGCTGCTCCTGAACAACAAACAACGTCAGAAGCGTCTTACCTGAGCTAAAGAAAAACAGACCTGGTCTGTTGCTCAGTGGTCCAAAGTCCTCTTTTCTGATGAGAGCAACTTTTGCATCTCATTTGGAAACCAAGGACCCAGAGTCTGGAGGAAGAATGGAGAGGCACACACTGCAAGATGCTTGAAGTCCAGTGTGAAGTTTCCATAGTCTGTGTTGATTTGGGGAGCCATGTCATCTGCTGGTGTTGGTCCACTGTGCTTCATTAAGTCCAGGGCCAACGCAGCTGTCTACCAGGAGATTTTGGAGCACTTCATGCTTCCTTCCACAGATGAGCTTTATGGGGATGCTGACTTAATTTTCCAGCAGGACTTGGCACCTGCCCACACTGCCAAAAGCACCAAAACCTGGTTCAATGATTGTGGGATTACTGTGCTTGATTGGCCAGCAAACTCGCCTGACCTGAACCCCATAGAAAATCTATGGGGCATTGCCAAGAGAAAGATGAGAGACATGAGACCGAACAATGCAGAAGAGCTGAAGGACACTATTAAAGCATCCTGGTCTTCCATAACACCTCAGCAGTGCCACAGGCTGATAGCTTCCATGCCACGCCGCATTGAGGCAGTAATTGCTGCAAAAGGGGCCCAAACCAAGTACTGAGTACATAAGCATGCTTATACTTATCAGAGGTCTGATATTGTTCTATGTACACTACTTGTTTTATTGATTGCATGTAATATTCTAATTTTCTGAGATTGTGGATTTGGGGTTTTCGTGAGCTGTACGCCATAATCATCACAATTATGACAAATTACGGCTTGAACTATCTTGCTTTGCATGTAATGAGTCTATCTCATATATTAGTTTCCCCTTTTAAGTTGCGTTACTGAAATAAATGAACTTTTCCACGATATTCTAATTTTTTGAGTTTCACCTGTATGTGAACAACCAGTTCTCTGTGTGGATGCCACTTCTGGAAATCCATTCTGGGCCTGGGCAACAAAAAATTAGCTACCTGTTCTGCCGAAGTGGTGCAAACTGGCTGAATCCCACCACTGCTTCAAGGCAACCATTACATTGTTTAGAATTTATCTTTTCCCCATTTCAGCCACTAGAATAATACATAATGTAATGCTTATGCTGAAAACATTGACATGCTGTGCCTGGCTAAGGAATTCTGGGAGTTGAAGTCCACAAGTCATAAAAGGGCTAAGTTTGAAGACCCCTGTTATAGCTTATGTTGAAAGTTGCAAAAGGTGATCTTTGATGCTGGATTTCAAACATCTACAATTTTAGAAGCAGAACGTCTTGTGGGATTGGTTTTGCTCTTCTCTGAAAGCATCTAGTATTTGAAATTCGAAATCAGCTGGCAGTGAGATTTCCTGAACACATTCCTTCATATAAATTAACAAAGACATCTGCTGCTCTGCATCTAGAAATAAATTGATTATTTTCATATTGTTTCTGGTAAGTGCCCCATGTATTTTAAATACATCACTTTCAGATTTATAATAAATTTATCATACGTTTGTTCTTTCCTGTCTATGATCTTAATTCTGGTTTCATGGGAAATAACAATAATTCTGTTCAATGCTTCCAAATCTTGATCAAATTTAAGAGCTTGAGCTTTCATAGTTTTAAAGTCTCCATGGATTTCAGATATGCCAGTTTCCAGACTCATACATTTACTGTCCATCTGTTTAGAGGCTGACTAGAAATTGTGCCTTAAATTCAAAACTTGTTATTTCTTCTTGCTGGGAAGACAATTCATCACGGATCAATATAGCTCCATCTAGTTTTATACAATTTAAGGAGGTAGCCCCCATTCCCTCCTCTCTATCTGGGATTTCATTAGAATGCTTAAGCTGATCCAGCTCTTCTTTATTTGAGCATAATTAGGCAAAAATCATACACACCTCAGTTTTATGCAAACAATTCCATGCATAGGATTGGAGAGAGGTAAAGAGAGACAAATGTCAAGGCAGCCATCAAAACCAATTGAAACTTTTCTGTTAACAGAAAATATTAACAGCAAGACCACTAAGGTTAGATTAGTGTCCATCTCTGGGTGCCCTTGCTATGAGTTTATTTGGCCATCTCTACATTTGGACTGGAACCAATTGTCATACTAGTTTTGATAGTGTGTTAGAGTGCTTGGTATATATCTTTTTGCCTGCTAATAAAGTTGGATGACTCTATCAGATTTGTAGTGGTTTTTCTCTGGTCCATTTGGGTGACCACTGGTGGTTCTGAAATGTGGATCCTTTCTTGCAAAAGATATGGGGATGATTGTTGTTTTCATCTTTTGAATTGTGGCCATTCAACTGAAAAAGTATCCCTCTCTGGACCATCCAAATTGTTTGCTTTATGGAAGCCTTCTTGAGGAGCTATGGAAACACAGTGGGTGAGATAGAAAGTGAGTGCTGTGAATCATCTATGCAATTGGATTTAAGAGATAGGTTGGTGATCAGATGATTAGATAAGGACAGAGGTGTTTGAGGTTGAAATCTTCATTCACTTAACAAGTGACCTTGATCTAATTAGCCCCTCTTGTTTAGTATAACCTGCTTTGTTGATGTTTTAATCTTCTAAGGTCTGGATTTGTATGCTTGTGCAAGATGCCCTGACTATCATACATAAAAGATATAATACAAACGACCTCTAAAGTAATCAGCCTTAGACTGTTAAGAATTAGATTTCAAGCATGTGATGTATTACATTAATAGTGTAGCTAATTTTGCAAGAGAATGTAGCTAAAAATAATATATGTATTATTCAGGTTCCCAAGTCATGTTCCCAAGTTTATCTGATCAAGTCATAACAATAAACGTATTGATTAGTTGAGGTATTTCCTTTTCCTTAGGTGAATTAGAAATAAATTATGAGTAATTTATTACATATCTTGTGTAGTGCAATGCTTTATTAAGACCAAAGAAAGCAGTGATCCCCAGCCTTTCCTGCTTCATGGACTGGCAGGGCACAGGGCAGAGATAGTATGGTTCCATGTGAGCGGCAGACATGCATCTTCACATGCGCAGCTCCATTTATTTATTTGATTTTTAGACCACCCATCACCAAAGTCTCTTGGTGGTGTACAAAATCTGGTTCAGTCGTATCTTTGAATTAACTGTTCAAATTAAATAGTTCAGATCAATTAGTTGAATTAGTTAAATCTCAAATCGGTAGCCTCTGAATCAATCCAAAGGCCTTTAGCGTAGGCACACAGAAAAAAACTTGGTTCCAAATTAAAAATGCAGATCAAATTAATAATTTGAATCAAATTGATTTGATGATTCAAACTGGATCTAATTCAGTGACGATGCCCCTAATAATGCCACCACATTACCATAGTATATTGTTATAGTCGAGATTCTATTTATTTATAGAATTTATACAATTTAGAAGTCACCCGACTCCCAATAATTCTGCTTTACATTTAAAAAGCATCCTATGGGTGCTGAAAAACCTTCTTACCTGGGAGGATATCTGGTTTTTCAATGACTTTCTGAATGCCAAGATAGTGGCATAGCCAAGTTGATCTCTTTTCCAGAGGATAGGTACCCCAACAGTGAAGGCATGCTCCCTAGTCCCAGAATACATTAAAATCATTGATTGTTTTACAATGTCCTTGAATATTCTGCCATATGTCTGTCCACAAAAGGCTTCTCACTTGAAACACAGCTTGTAAGTATCCTAACTCTTCTAAGCAATGTAGTCAATGACATAATAAAACTCCCATATGCATCTGGAGAGAAAACTTGTGCTTATACAGCAAATTTCCAATTAATACTTGTTACTTCGTAGAATGCAATTTATGTCCATGATACCAAATAAAATTGTGCTTTATGAATGTTGCAGTCTCATGTAACACAATAAGTATATATGCGCTATTCTGTGGACATATTTGTAATCCCCTCCAAAATTCCAGGTAATTACTGACAGTATGGATGAATGAACTTCACTGACATGATACTGTATAAACCTCATGTTACGTCTAGTAAGACTTATGACTGTGGAATTCTAAGTAATTGATCTTTGATCAAATATACTATAGAATAGGTTATATATATATGAACTTTTCTAAGATGTTTGGATAGCTTCGGTACTATTGTTCCCGACCATCTACTTGCTTTTTTTATTCCTTAATGATTTTTTTGTTTAATTCTGTGCAAATTTTGTAAAACATCAGCTCTTTTAATTCAATCAGCTGAAAGTTGAAGCGAAGAGAAAATCTAAATAAGCTGAAATCTTACTAATTATATCCTTGGCTATTTCAATCTTCTCTGTGTTTTCATGCTGAAAATGATTTTTCTGTTTGACCCAAGAAATCCACCTCAAGTAGGGACCTTGGAGGTTATCTAGTCCATCCCCCTGCTCAGGCAGGAAACCCTATACCATCTCAGACAAATGGCTGTCCAGTCTCTTCTTAAAAACTTTATTTTTAAAAACTTAAAAACATGTCATTGAGTATCCAATATTTCCTCTAATAAGAGCAATAGTAAACACAAGGATAGAATTAAACATATAGAATCAAGGGTCCATTATAAATGAAGAGAGAATCAAACATTTAAAGGGAGTTGATGCACATCAAACATCCCTGCGAGTTTTTCTCCTCTGAAACCTCCATCCAGTCCCTTTGAGTGGCTTTTCTGCCTCCCATGGGCTATGAGAGAAAAGAAAGAATGAGTAACAAATTTGGCACTCACCATGAACTCACAGCCAATAAATTGGCTGAGGAAGCAGAGACAGTGCCTCTACTCTGCCACATTTCTTGAGTTTTCCACCTGATGGCCAAGCTGCATCTATATTGTGATAGTTTCTAGGGTAACTTGATGAATGAGTTCATCCCATATTTCATGTGATAGTTCAGATATGAACTGGTCAATTAAACCACTGTTATTCCACCCTTTCTCCTGAAGAGGGGAATTTAGCAATATTCATTCAAATGTTTACACTGTTGTAGATGGTGTATTTCATAATTTCATTGCATGATGAAATCCTCTAAATTAGGGCTCAAGACTGAGACCATCTCAATCCAAAATGGGATTGCCCACTCTGTCATTAGGCTAGTTACAATTCCTGTGTGTGAAATATGAACAAGGAAGGCAGTAAATTTGATTGGATCCCCGTCAAATGTTTCAGGTAAGAGACTTGATACTTGGACTCAGAAATCTGTTGATTATAGTTGCTTCAGCAATAGCTGTAAGGTCTTTTGCTGATATGGAGACCACAGATGATAATACATTCTATCCCACCAAGTTGGCTTGTTGGGTCATCATCTGGATTAACTGGTTCATTTGGGTTGGTACTGGAGCAAGCCTTTGATGACTTGACAATGGAATTACTACAGGATCTGTAACCATAGATGACGTCTTCATTTCCATGTGAAGGCTCTCTTCTAATAGAGGTAGGAGTAGGAGTGAGCAGTCACACTTTCAGGCTTCACTGCAGGGCTTAGCAGTAAATCACAACACTCTAGACATTTACCCATTATACTGCAGTTGGCTTGACTAGGCAGAAGACTCTCATAAAGGATGCTGGTAGATTATAATCTTATTGCTGATCAGAATGAAGCCTTAAGCACAGCAACTGACTTTTCATTATAATGCAAAGAAGTCAGAGCCTTGATATATAATCATACTCTGATTTTTGCTCTTATCCTTCCAAGTTAACAAATTCTTGGCAAAATCTCTTAAGGGCTGTGGGAGGTAGGAGGAATAGGTTTCTATAATGGATCTGTCTAGCTTGGCAACCACCGATTCTTGCCTCATCTGTCTCAACCCTTACAGATTTTGTCAGACTTAACAATTGTTGATAAGAAAGACCAAAAAAGTCTGGATAATGGAAAATGCAATATCTGTAGACAGCAGAAGAGAAGAGAAAGAACTGGAGAAAATTACAAAATACAAACATTTGCAAAAAAAATGATTGTGGCAAAAAAAGATAGTGTCAATACTAATAGGTGCATCAAATGCAATCTCAAACATTTGGAGCACTTCTTCCCATCATCTGGAATCAGCCCTGGAGAAACGAAAAGAACTATTATAAAACAATGGCCCCAATCTTCAACTCACAGAGCCAGCTCAGAAGGATATCTTGGTGAATGGTACTGAAGGCTGCCGAGAGATCAAGGAGCATAAGGATGGATGTACCATCATTCCAGCTTTGTCACATGTCATCAAGAAGTGTGTCCAAAGCTTTCTCAGTACTAAAATGTGGCTTGAAACATGACTGAAATGGGTCAAGATAATCTGGTTCCTCCAAGGTTCTCATCAGCTCCAGATTAACCACTTTCTCAACAACCTTCCCCCCAAAAGGAAGATTGAAGTCTGATTGTCAAAGGCTATTGGGGCCAAGAACAGCCTCTTGAGGAGGAGAGTGCATCCCCACCCCATTCAAGGCTGAATGCAGTACTCCCTCCAACCATGAGGCCAACACTCATTGCATGGACTCAACTGAGGGCCAGCTTCCTGGCTGCAGTATCCAGTAAGCAGGTGGCTAAATATACAGCACATCCCACTTCCTCAAGAGTCACCAGCTTCAGCTCATTCCATATCACACCAGACCATACTCTGGGCACCTTAGTCTGCCCATGATAGACCAAATTGGAGTGATTTTATGCACCAGGTAGCCAACAGTAGTTTTCATCTTTGTTCAGTGCTAATTTAGAACTGATAAGCATTTCATGAGATTTCATGTGGGAATTCAAAGATCCTGCATGATTTGGCTCTTTTTCAACCATTTACAAAATAAAAACTTCCTTCCATTGCCATGTTTGGAACAATCGCCTTTCATTATCATTAAATGGCTAAGTGGATCTAGGTTCACCAGTTCACAAGTGTCATGTCCTTCTGGTATGCCGTGGTCAGGCGTATCTACAGAATTTCAATAGACTGTATATTTTTTAAAGGAGAAGTTAGAAAAGGTAATAGGAACTGAAGAAAGCACCACATGTCTTCCTTCTCTGCATAATCACAATCCTGTTCCACGAATCCCTCAGACTGCTTAACCCCCACTGCACTTTAGGAACATTTCAGTCTTAAGCCACTACAAATGCTGCTTGATTGTAAATGAGTGTTTTAATTTGTGGGATGAGAACCCAAGCCAGCCAAGCACGTTAATGCATTACAGCTCTCCAGCAACAAAACCGAGCAATTACTGGGAACACTAAAGAATACATTTGTGAATTTCTCCAAGGGCCTGTTCATATTAGACATTGTGAGAGAACGTAAAGTGAAAAATGATGAGGTAAACTCACTTTCTGTTTGTTTTTTCTCCACTCTTTGGCTAGTGATATGAAAAAAGTGTACTTTTTTAAAAAAAAGCAGATCAGTTTTCTTGTTCAGTTTCTAAGTCATGTCCAGCTCTTTGCAACTCCATAGACCATAGTACGCCAGCCCCCTCCCCCCTGTCCTCCACTGTCTCCCAGAGTTTGCCAAAATTCATGTTTATTGAATTATGACACCATTTAACTATCTAATCCTCTGCCGTCCCCTTCTTCTTTTGCCTTCAACCTTTCCCAACACCAGGGTCTTTTCCAGTGAGTCCTCTCCTCTGATTAGTAGCCCAAGTATTTTGAGTTTCAGCTTCAGTATCTATCCTTCCAAACATCAGTCAGGGTTGATTTCCTTTAGGATTGAGTGATTTGATCTCCTTGTGCCCAAGGGACTCTCAAGAGTCTTCTTCAACATCCCCATTTGTTTGGCGCTCAACCTTCCTTATGGTCCAACTTTCACAGCCATACATTACTACAAGGAAAACCATAGCTTTGACTCTATGGAACCTTTGTCCGCAAGGTGATGCCCTTGCTTTTTGATAGGGAGATCAGTGTTAGTTGAGAACATTATTCAGTGCATGGTTGGGTGAAAATGATGGACACTGAGCTTTCAGGAATGAGTGGCACACAATATAGTCAATAAATAAGCCAGAGAACTTCAAAAATGTTTGATCTTGCCTAGGTTTCATTTTTCACATAACATTCCATGATTTTCAAAGACTAAAATTATTTGATTGATCTCTATCATTTAAAGCTAAAAATTGGGAGACTTTCCATACATTTCATTTGTGTGGATACTCTCCATTCAGGGAAGAATATGTAGGATTCTTTCTGGATTAAGAACATAAATGCTGCCTAGCCAGCATAAACCATAGAGTGCACCAAGACATAGAGGATTCAAATCATGTCACCTAGGTACACTTTACAGTTCAAAACCCTCATTTGCATCATCTTGACATACATGAAACATTGTAAATAGTGATATGGGTGGTCCAAATCATTCATCTTGGATCAATATATATACATATATCCTTTCTTTTTCCTCAACCATTTTACCCATATCTTGCTGCTTTGATCTCTGCTTCCAGGGTAGCCTTTCCTAACTTGGTTTCTCTCAGATATGTTGTAACTATGAACTATAATGCTTGATAAAATTTCTGGAAACATTTAATTCCAATGCATTAAGGGGGGATTAGGTTGAGAAGACAATTCTAGTAAGTGAAACACCAGTTTTATGAACTTTGTGGAGCTAATATCTCATATTTAATTAAATCTATATTTAATAAAGGCAATTGCAAAACAAAATTTGCTTAAGGAAGGAAAGTACTGTACAGCCTCATACCTTCGTTAACAGTTGCTCATGTTCCAGGCAGTAGTGCAGTGTCCTAGCCAGAACAGATTTTTTGCTGCTTCTTCCAAATCTTCCTTCTTCTTGAAATGAATAAAGGAAATTATATATAGGTAGCCCTCAACTTATAGGTAGTCCTCAACTTAATGAAATAAGTAATATACAGATAGTCCTTGGCTTTCGTGACCATTCAAAGTTACAACAGTACTGAAATGAGTGGTGTCAATGCTGCAAACATTGGATGTTTTTGCCTTGACAATATAAGAGGCAGCCTTTCCCTTTAAACTGTTTTACTTTTGAAAAATGAAGCTGGGGGGAGGGGGAGGAGAATGCTACCCCGGTTGTTTTTTTTAATAAGATAAGGAATGGCATGAAATAGAATTAAAGAGAAGCTTTGCATGTTAAACTAATTGGAGAATGTGATTTATGACATTTAACTTAAGGGAGGGAATTGTGTTTGATACGATGTGTTCAGGGAAGGAGAATTCAGATTTTGGCATCCATCCATGAGTGCCGATGCTTCGTTCTCATTGTTATAGACTTTTTAAAATAAACAATGCCGAAATGTTCTTTGAACTGTCTCATTAGTCGGAACCATGACAAGTGGCTTATGACTGATTATATGATCATTGCAGCATCCCCATATTCATGTGATCAAAGTTTGGACTCTTGGCATTTATTTACAAATAGTTGCAGCATATCAGGGTCATGTGATCACCGTTTGCAACCTTCTCAGCCAGCTTCTGGCAAGCAAAGTCAAGGGAGGGGAAGCCACATTTGCTTACTGACTGTATGATACACTTAACAACTACAATGGTTTACTAAACAACTGTGGCAAAAAAGGCCATAAACTTGGGCATGACTCATTTAACAACTGCCTTGCTTAGCAGTGAAAATTTTGATCCTAAATGTTGTCGTAGGTAAGGATTACTCATGGTTTCCTTAAATTGTACTGCCAAAATTGGACAGCTTCATTGTGAAGCCTGGCTAAGTAATTTTCAGTCAGTGAAGCAGTATGAAGTAGTCTTAAAATAGATCTAGAACCTTTATGATGCTGAGAAACAGAGCAAAATATTTTTGGAAATAATCACCCGTATTTGTGGAAACATCCATTTCTGTGATACAGTGTGACTCACTGCAGTTTTTGATGCAATCAAGCAGTTGTGGTCCTGAGTTTATAAAATGCTGCCTTTGCATTTTAAAATGCCCCAAACTAGCTGGGCTAGAGAACTTTCTCCTAATGCATGAATCAGAGGGAAGGAACTAAATGGAGTAATTATGTGAGCAGTTTTCTGCTGTTTGTAGAATGAGCTGTCCTCTTCATGCTGAGAATTACCTAGCCCAGTGTTTTTCAACCTTGGCAGCCTGAATATGTGTGGACTTCAATTCCTAGAACTTCCCAGTCAGCCATGCTGGCTGGGGAATTCTGGGAGTTGTAGTCCACATATCTTCAAGCTATCAAGGTTGAGAAACACTCACCTAAACCAGGTGTCTGCAAACTTGACAACTTTAAGTCTTGTGGACTTTAGCTCCCAGAATTCCTCAGTCAGCATATCTGACTGAGGAATTCTGGGAGCTGAAGTTCACAAGTCTTAAAGTTGTCAAGGTTGCAGACTGCTAACCTAGACCAAAAAGATTGTGGTTTTTTTTACATTTCTTTTCCATATCCATCCCTGAAATGATTCTTCTGCATGAATTCATATCAGTTTCCTTGTGGGAGGAGGCAAAGAAGTCATACCTAACCCTTTGGATAAGAAGCTTTTTATTTTTATCCCATGGTTTAGGCTGCTGCTGTTACTGAATATAATTTTATTTCTTCCAATTTTTGGACTTTTAAAAATTAAATATTTATAACTATATTGGCTGTTATTGTTACATTGCTAGTTGCCTTTAAAAAAATTTTTAAAACTAGAATGGCGAAATAAAATAAGTGTCTGTAGTGTTCATTGGATATTGAATTATGCTATATATTTCAATCCCCAGTGGAAAATAAAAAAGCTAATAACTCAGTCTGACATCTGTGTCAGCCATGTTGATTCAGAGGTAAGTCTCTTTAGAGTCCCCTCAGGCTGTTATTTGTACATTTGTCTTTATACATTTGGAGGTTTAGAGGTGGAGAGTAGCTGCAAATACTTTTACTATATACCTGCTTACCTTCAGCAGCCTCTCAAACAAAATGTCCAAGGTACACTTGATAGTCCTCCCCAATATATAAAGATTTGATTTTTGTAGTGTTCATTTTTATAATTAAAGCAATAAGTAAGGCATTTCCCTTTATCATCTGTTCTTCCATACTCACCATCTTTTCCATGTTGCTTTCGCTGTCTTTCTCTTGTCAACAATTTATACGAAAATAATTAACAATGAGATTTCTCCTTCTCCTTCTCCTTCTCTCCTCCTCTTCCTCCTCCTCCTCCTCCTCCTCCTCCTCCTTTGCCTTCACTTTTTTTTTCTTCAGAAAGAAGTCTGTTTAACTTTCATAGACTTAGCACTGGTTGCATCGTATCTGGTTTGATGACTAGAGATGTTAATTATTGACAATTCAGTTTACATAGTCAATTCTGCCTCCTTCTCATTTTGGAATTTATCAAAAATATCAGATGTTACTGTCGCGCCCCGCGGGCTCGACGCCCAGCTTACCTCTTGTGTCTTCCCCTGCAGGAGGGGCCCTGGTAGGAGGGGTGGCATGTCGCGCCCCGCGGGCTCGATGCCCAGCGACGCCGGGTGGCAGGGCATGTTGCAAAGGAAGGTGTTTGGCAGAAACGGGAGTTAAATAGGGGATGGAAACTCAGCTTTCGTCTCGGTTGCTTGAATCTCCTGCTCTCCGGATGAGGTTTTGAGAGAAAGCCAGCGTTATCTCACCCTTTCATTTTCCCTTCCGAGCGACAAGTGGGTGAGTTGTATGGTGGAGGGATCGCAGGGGCCCGCCTCGGCGGCTGCTTTGGAGAAGGAGGTCGGGCCTGAGATGGGGGCCGGGGCTGGTGTAGCCTCCCCCAGGACAGTGGATGTGGGAGAGGTCGTGCTCCCGGCGGTTCGGCCTAGGCAGCGGCCATCGTTGCTCGAGGATCGCTTGGTGGAGCCAAGGGAGGCAGGGGCCCAGAGCCACGGCAGAGGGAGGAGGCCGGGTCTTGCCCTGGGCTAAAGAGGATATGAGGAGGCCCACGAACCTCGGCTGAGGGGTCCTTCGTCAGTATGGAGGGAGCGCTGCCTTGTGGAGGACGAGGGGGAGGAGTGGAGTTATTCCACCACCCCTGGTAACCAGACTATGGACATTCTGCGAACCAGGTTCGGGGAGGCTGGTGGCCAGGAGCCGGGCCAATGGTCCCCTGCCGGGGCTCCGCCCTTGGATGCGCCATCCCACCTGAACCAACCTGGACTGGGCATGCCTCATGAGGGCTCTGCTCCTGTAGGCCTCGGCCGAGGTGCTGCAGGGTTGTGGTCAGGGACGGACGACAGGCCCGGGCAGTCGACAACACGGCTAGTTGGAGCCTCTCCTGTGCTGGGCCCGCAAGTGGCTTCGTGGGGACCCGGAATGGTATGGGGACCTCCACCTTTGTCAGTTACTTATGATGGCCACCCTGTCCGCCTGGCGATGTTCCTGGGTCAGGTGATAGGACATATGGACCAGTATGCCCAGGCTTACGTGTCTCAGCGGGCTATGGTGGTGGCAGTAACATCTTGCCTGCAAGGGGAGGCAGCGGCTTGGGCAGCCAATTTATACAGTGACCACGCTCGGGAGCTCGGGGATGTTGGCCTGTTTTTGGAGTCGTTGCGGGCTCGTTTCGAGGACATTTCCCGGGTGCAGCGGGCCAAAGCCGACATCCTTTCTCTACGGCAGCGAGGCCGATCTGCGCTGGAGTACGTAAGGGAGTTCCGTAAGGTGGCCGGGAAGTTGCGTTCGTGGCCGGAGCGTCTTCTTGTCCACCATTTTAGGGCTGGTATGGACGGGGCTCTCCGTCGAGCTTGTGTGGTCCGCGGCGTTCCAGCACGACTGCAGGAGTGGTACCGTGTGGCCGTGGAGCTGGACGTGGGTTTGCAGGACGTGCAGGGCCGGTTTGAACCTCCTTCTGGAAGCCGACGGCCGGCCGAGAAGACGAAAGTGGCAGAGCCATCTGTAGCAGCGTCTACACGGCCTTCCTCCCAGCCAGCACGGGCTGCTCTGAGGTGTTTCAGATGTGACCAGCCAGGACACCGGGCAGTCGATTGCCCTCTGCCTCCTGCCCGGCCAGCCCCTGTTTCCCCAGCACGGGGGACTGGGACTCGGAGATCCATGGAGCGGACACGGGCCGCTCACCAACTAGGCGGAGATGTCTCCAGACCAGCTGCTCCTGTTCGGGTGGAGACGCCGGTAGAAACACAGCCTCCTCCGTACGAGAGTCCAGAGGAACAGGATCTAGACGAAGATCCGATGGTAAGTGCTCCGGTTTGTCACTTTGTATTCCCTGTGGTGCTGGTCAGTCCCCGCACTGGCCAGAGGACGGCATATAAAGCCCTCATAGACTCAGGTAGCACACGGTGCCTAATGAGCCAAGCGGTGGTAGCAAGGCTGGGGGTCACGGTGAAGCAACTAACTAGCCCGCTACGCTTTCAGCAGGTGGACGGGTCTCTTTTGGGGGGGGGCACCTGTTACTCACGTCACTGAACTGATCCGATTGGAGATGGGCGATCACTGGGAGACTTTACGGTTTATAGTGGTGCCTTCTATGACCGAGGCGGTTATTTTGGGGCTCACATGGTTGGATCGGTGGGGTCCTACGATCTGGTGGGAGGGGGGTAGCCGCCATCTCCGGTTGGGGTTGGGCCCACAACCTCCGCGAGAGCACGCATTCTTGGGACCACTACACACGGGGGAACGGGAGAGGGTCTGTGCGGGTGGGTTAGCGCAAGAGGCTCAGGTACCCCGTGAATACTCCGACCTGTTGGACGTCTTCAATGAACGGGAGTGCGACACGCTACCACCTCATCGCTCCACGGACTGTGCCATTGAGCTGGAAAAGGGTGCTAGGCTACCAAAACCCCAGATGTACGCCATGTCCCCGAAAGAAATGCAGGAACTTCGGCGGTACATCGACAAGAACCTGGAGCGGGGATTCATCCAGCCAGCACGGTCTAGGATGGCAGCGCCCGTGCTATTTCGTGAGAAAAAGGATGGTGGGCTTAGACTGTGCGTGGACTATCGCGGTGTGAACGCGGTGTGCGTTGAGCACCTTTACCCGCTCCCACTAATGAAAGACCTGTTGGCCCACCTGGCTAAAAGTCGGGTCTTTACCAAACTGGACCTCAGGGAGGCCTATTATCGTGTCCGAATCAAAGCAGGGGACGAATGGAAGACGGCGTTCAACTGTCCTCTGGGTAGTTTCCAGTTTAGGGTGATGCCGTTTGGGCTACAGGGTGCTCCCGCCGTCTTCATGCAATTGATTAACCAGGTCTTGCATGAATTCTTATATCGCGGGGTCTTGGTTTACCTGGACGATATCCTGGTTTACACCGAGACGATGGAGGAGCACGTCGCCTTGGTTAGGCGGGTATTAACGAAATTGCGGGACGCACGGCTCTTTGTGAAACTATCCAAGTGCAAGTTCCACCGGCAGCAACTTGATTATTTGGGGTACAGAATCTCTGCAGGGGGGGTAGAAATGGACCCAAAAAAGGTGGAGGCCATCCAGCAGTGGCAGGCCCCGCAGACACGGCGGCAGTTACAAGCGTTTCTAGGTTTCGTGAACTTTTATCGCCAATTCATACCCTGTTTTGCGGCCATAGCCCTGCCACTTATGGACCTACTTCGCACACGACAACTAACCGTATGACCACGTCCTGGATTACGGGTGGGGTGGACTGCAGAGTGCCAACGAGCTTTTGATACGTTAAAAGCTCTTTTTGCTAAAGAACCAATCTTACGACACCCAAACCCTGCCCTGCCTTTCGTGGTCCAAGCCGACGCAAGCGATGTTGCCCTCGGAGCCGTCCTTCTCCAACGATACAACGATGGGGTGCTTCAACCATGCGCTTATGCGTCTAAAAAATTGTCTCCTGCGGAACGTGCCTGGGCAATATGGGAGAAGGAGGCTTTTGCGGTACGCTGGGCATTAGAACTGTGGCGACATCATTTGGAGGGGGCTGTCCACCCGTTTGAGGTGTGGACGGATCATAAGAATCTGATGGCATTGCAGACACCCCGACGGCTGTCCCCCAAGCATGTACGGTGGGCACTGTACTTCCGTCGGTTCCGCTTCACATTGAAATATGTTCCGGGGGGGAGGAACTTCCTGGCGGACGCGCTGTCACGTATGCCACAGTTTGAAGGGAAGAGGGAGGACGTTGTACAAGCGCTTGTGCCTACTGGAGGTCCAGATCAGGAGGGGGACACCGCTCTAGCAGCACAGGACGAGTTCTGTGAAGAGCTTCGGAAGGCCCTTCAGGGGGATACCTGGCTACAGGCCCACCCAGAATTCGTTGCCATGCGTGATGGCTTGGCCTGGCATGGAACCCGACTTTATGTACCAGCCCCTTTGAGGGAGCGAGTGCTGTATCGGTGCCACGACACCAAGCAAGCTGGACACTATGGGTTTCTGAAGACCCTGCATTTGGCACATCGGCAATTTTGGTGGCCGCACATGGCAAAAATGGTGGAGGACTATGTACGGCGATGCCACATTTGTGCCACCACAAAACCTATGGTGGGAAAACCTTTGGGCCTCCTACAGAGGGTGGCTGATCCTACTCGTCCATGGCAGGATATAGCCATGGACTTCATTGTTGAGTTACCCGACAGTAAGGGCCATAACGTTATTTGGACGGTGGTAGACTTATTTTCTAAGCAGGCCCACTTTATTCCCTGTAAAGGGTTGCCCTCAGCACGTCGATTGGCTTGGCTCTTTGTAACCCACGTCTACCGTTTACATGGAGTGCCACGCCATATCATTTCGGACAGAGGAGTTCAGTTTACGGCACGTTTCTGGAAGGAATTTGTTAAATTCATCGGGTCAACCCAAGGACTCAGTACGGCGTACCACCCTAGCACCAATGGCGCAGCAGAACGGGCCAATGCTGCCGTTGAGCGATATCTACGTTGCTACGTATCGTACCAGCAAACCAACTGGGTGGATCTTTTAGCGTTTGCGGAAGTAGCGTATAACAACGCTGTACATAGCAGTACGGGGTTTTCCCCTTTCAAAGTGGTTATGGGTAACGATTTTGTCCCCATCCCCGAATGCAGCCCGGGGCACGAGGATCCCTGTCAGCCACAGGAATGGATGAGGCAGATTGAGGGGGCCTGGAGTGCAGTGAAAAAAGCGTTGGAGCGGGCTGCGATAACGAATAAGGAGCAGGCTGATAAGAAGCGAAAAGCGTTCGCAGTCCCGAAGGTGGGGGACCTGGTCTACCTGTCTACTAAGTATCTGCATGGCCAGGTTCCCTGTAAAAAGCTAGGGCCCAAATACATCGGACCATTCCGGGTGGTACAGGTAATTAACCCCGTAACAGTACGGCTACGACTACCGAAGATCCTAGGCAAACTTCACCCAGTGTTCCACAGTAGCCTACTGAAGCCTGCCACCTCAGGCGCAACGGCAGCGGGAGAGGGTGGGCCTGGGCCCATCCATGGTGACCATTATGAAGTCCAAGAGATCCTTGACTCCAGGGTTCGTAGGGGGGGCGTCCAGTACCTAATCAGGTGGAAGGGATATCCTGTGGAGGAGGCAACGTGGGTAGGGGAGGCAGATGTGCATGCTCCTCGGTTGGTGCGGGCATTTCACCGGTTGCATCCCGGTAAGCCCAGGGGAGGACGGGGAGACACCGCGGATAGGGTGGACGATCGCTTACCTCTTGTGTCTTCCCCTGCAGGAGGGGCCCTGGTAGGAGGGGTGGCATGTCGCGCCCCGCGGGCTCGATGCCCAGCGACGCCGCGGGCGCGACACTCACCGGCGCTGGATTCTTCTCCTGCTCGACTCGAGGGAATGCCCATCAGCTCGGGTCGGGAGAATGCCCATCAGCTGCGGCAGCACCAACGGCTTCCACGCACGACCGCTGAGCTGGCTGAAGCCCCGATAGTGCGCACGCGCGTCGTGCAACCCGGCCCCGCCCTGCTAGCTACGGTGGCCTCGCAGGGTCCTAGCCTCAGCTTCGTCCTGCCGGCTACGGTGGCCTCGCAGGACCAAGGGCCCAATCCAGATAGTGACTCGGCCCCTGCAGCGCTGGCGGGCGGGGCCTTCGGCAGCGGAGCCTGTTCACAACAAGGAAGGACTGGGGGCTTGCTAGCCTTGCGAGGGGGGGCCAAGCAGCAGGGCGGAGGTGTGTTTGCCACAGGAGGGAAGGTGCCGGGAGCAGGGACGGGGGGTGGGGGTGGTGACTGGCGGAGATGGGACGCGCATTCGCGAGAAGACTCACCTGGGAGAGAGAGGGTGCCGGGTGGCAGGGCGTGTTGCAAAGGAAGGTGTTTGGCAGAAACGGGAGTTAAATAGGGGATGGGCGGATGAGGGTGCGGCTGGGTGGGGCGTGGGTGTCTACAGGCAATGTGTATTTAACAGCGTTGGAAGCGGGTAGCAGCCAACGCTGGCTTTATTCCGTTTGAAGATCGTTTGCTTTTGCTTATTAAACCGTTTTGGAAACTCAGCTTTCGTCTCGGTTGCTTGAATCTCCTGCTCTCCGGACGAGGTTTTGAGAGTTACTTCTTCCCTTGGAATAAGTGTTATTGTTTTCTTCATGAACAAAGCTTTTAATCGCTTGTTATTTCATTAGTTTCCAGTTTCTTGTGGACTTTTGATAGCTCTGCATGTCCTAGAGTTGGAAGATTATTGGAGGCTGCCTCATGCAGAATGCAATTTAAAGCATCCCTGAAACACTATTCTCCAGCCTCCGCTAAGTACTTTTTAAGATATCTTCAGTGGCGTTTATTGAAGTCCAAGTGAATCTTCAATAAATTGAGAGGAGGACTCAAAGGATGCTCAAAGTTTTGTTTGAGTGGAGAAAGAGAAGTGTGTCTATGTAGTTTTCTCCATAGCTCTACATAGGAAAGTTTCCTTGCCTCAGACTTTCCTACTAATGTGCAGAAGAGCCATGAAAATGATCCAACTGGGTAACATTATTATTGAGACTTTGGTGTTCTCTGAATTTGGTTGTTTGCCTCTAGGTGTTACCTTATCAAACTAGGTAATATCATCAATGCATCAATAACATACACTGATGATGTTACATAGGTGGGTAGCGAAACATCTGTAAGAAAACAACCAAGCTCAGAGAGCACTAAGGACTCTACAGTTCAGCCCTGAGTTATATATATTTTCTTTTACTAAACCATACTATAGCTTCCACCTTTATAAAGTCCAAAGCATTTGTTCCCACAACAGCATATAAGATGAACAATGCTTAATAGTGTAAAATCAACACTTTTATTCCCCTCTTAATACCTTTTCTCTCCATTATTGGTGGAAGGCTTTCCATTTGACAAGAGCTCAGCAAATAAAGAGGGAAGACCTTTGTTGAAATTTGCTGCCATCAAATGCTAACACCGTTGGGAATAAGAGTCTGATTCTATTTAAGGCAGCACTTTATATGCTTATATTGTTATAACTGTAGGTCACTTTTTCCTGGTGCTTAAATACTAGAAAAACATTTCACATGCTATATTCAAAGCTGCAGATCTTTTTAATGTTCATATATGGACTTGTAATATCCAGTATTCCCCATTGTGTTCTGTGAACAAATGCACATAAAATCCATATAGCGAAAGACACATTTCCTCAAGCGTATTCCAGGTGCTGAAACTCCAGCAATGCTTGAAATCTAGGTCACCACATGACTTGTATCATAAATTATTATTATTATTTTAACTAGAACATTGTGCCAGTCTTGATAAGATTCATTGCTTGGGATGAAAATTTAAGGAAATAAGAACAATAAATTATCTTTTGTTGCTGTGGTTTTATATAGCTTGTTCATTTTCATAAAATATATCAATGCCAGCTCCATATACGGTAAGTTTCCTGAAAACATGCATTTGGAATTAATTGTATATTAAAACCTGTACATAATATCTCATTTTGCCAATTGATCCAACTGTAACACCTTTTATGTCTTATTTATTCAAAGGAGTATTGGGAATGCAGCCTAGACAAATTGGAATCTGCTGCCATTAGATGGCCACCAAATTAAATAGTTTTTAAAAAGAATTGGGAACAGTCAAGAGAGAGATGTTATAAATAGTTGCAAGTCTTGCTGGCTCTTTAGTATTGCAAAAAGCATATATATATATATTTATAAACCCTGTCCCTTTTAAATGGAAGATGGTTTGTTCTCTTGTCTATGCTTTTTGAATGCCTCTAGTTAACCACCATGAGGCTCAGAATGCTGGACTAGATGAGCCATTGACCCAATCTAGCATGACTTTTATGTTCTGATGTGTATTCTTCTTTATGGTATCAAAAATATTATTGCCTCTGCCTCCAGAGACAATAAAGAAGCCTACATGTTAGCACTGACACAAGGGACAATGAAATGTCCATTTTGACATCATAATGAAAATTCTGAGTCTTTTGAACTCTCAATATGATGTCAAATCAAAAATGTAAGTATGTATTGGCACAACACATACTTCATCACTTTGATATATATAAAAAATCCCTCCAGTCACTGGGTGCACCAATGTATTTAAGAAGTTACTTAGACAAAGACTGACTTGGAGTTGGGATTCTAATGTGATTAATGTCATTGAAATCTATGTATGAGTAGCTGAACTATCAGCTTCTGCACTTCAGATCCCAAGGAGTATTTGTAGACAAGGCAAGCAATGTTTCCAAACAGAAGAACACAAAAATCTCAACTAATTAAGGAGAGCCTTGGTGGATCAGTGGGCTAATGCCTCCTTAAGTAACACCAGCTGCCTGTAATTAGTGCAGGTTCGCGTCCCACCAGGCTCAAGGTTGACTCAGCCTTCCATCCTTCCGAGGTAGGTAAAATGAGGACCCAGATTGTTGGGGGCAATAAGCTGACTTTGTAATAATGCCGCTTGGGGTGTGTGTGAAAGCCCTAATAAGCAGGCATATACATAGAATGAAGGCTACTGCTAAGCTTGTAAGCCGCCCTGAGTCTTCGGAGAAGGGCGGGAGATAAATGGAATTAAAATAAATAAAAATAATAAAAATAATGTCAGGAAGAAAATGACATCAGGTGCCAGAACAGTAATTTCCCATAAAAATGCCACTTGTGAATTCTCCAAATTGTTATTTTTAATTTTTAAATGCCAACATTTCACAAAACCATCAAGCTAATAAAGGACCATTGTGGTTTGCATGGTTAGCACACTGGGAACGAGGTTAGCGAGCCCGCGTTCGAGATCTGAGTGTTGCCATGGGGCAGGGTTGAGCTCCTGTCCTTTGCTCCAGCTCTTGACAGGGAAATGAAAGGAACCCCCAACTGAATATCTCCCAGGCAACGGTAATGTCACTGACTAATTCTTTCAACCTGGAAACACCTCAGTGCTTCTGACATGAGTGCAAGCAAAACAAGCTAATCACAGAGACCCCCAATTTTCCATCTACTGGCAAATTATATTTTTGAAGTTCTAGTGATAGCACGTGAAAATGGTGGTGGGTTTGTGATAGAGTGAACTAAAAAACTATTTTACTTTTTAAATGTTTAGTTGTCAATCCATCAACCTCTAAGATCTTAAGAAACTGATCACTTGGCAAGTTGACCTCTTCATAAAGTTTCTCCACTAACTATTATGCTTTTAAATGAACTTTAATAATGTTCTATGCAATTTTAAAATAGGTAAAATGTTTTATGTGTTAGGGTACAAGCAAGTTTCTACTTTTCAGATAGGAACTGTAACTATTAATATATCATAAAAGTTGCTTTCATTCAAGCTCCTGTGATCTTCTGCTGTTTTCCCCCTGACACATTTAATTTAAATCCAGGTACTGCAATGAATTTTACATTCTCTCTAGGTTGTTTGTGATATTGGAATGGTTGCATCATATTTAAACACCATTGTTTCATTACTATTCATAGCGCTTCAGATTTTTATAGCACTTTTTGGATAAGGACGGCAAATTGTTTTTATAGACATTAAGCCTTGGAATACCCAATTACGACTTACAAGTAATGCCATTAAAGCAGGCTTAGTTCTTCTATTCTTTGTGAAAATAAATGTAGATTTTTTTTCCAAAATAGTTTGAGCTACAAAGCCTATGGCCAAATGATTCTTAGAATTTTTGTATAAGATACTGCCATAAATCAATTAATTTATAAAATGCAACCCATCCAAAATAGGAAGTATATATCAAAATTTAATTGGAAGCAGAAAATAAAAAAGCATTTTTGCAAACTGTTTGGATGCTTGCTTAATATTTGTAGCAAAAATGTTATTACTATCTCTAGCATGTTCCAATAATGTTAGTACTGATAGGTTCTAGAAACATGAATGCTAATTTTGTGGACGCATGAACGGTAGCATTTTTCCAAGTAGCCTAACATGAAATAACTAGGTATAAATTCATGTGATCATTTCTGAAAAAAACCTTTGGTAATGTGAAACTACTTATTTCTTTCTGCTTTTTGTGGAGTATTCTAGCTATGCAGTTCCAGCTACATGAAATTTGAAGATATTTAGAGAAGAATTGGCTGTATGAAACATCTGTTGTGCCAAAGCACACTTTTCTTAATATTTAAATTTAGTTCTGAACTACTTTGGCTGTCAAGCAATCTTTATATTTGTATCATTAACATCCAGCACTTTTTATGCCAACTAAAAAGTAGGGATGGAAAATAATATTCCATCATGGAACCTGTTAGGAGTGGACTTGAGTATTCTGTTCCCTCTGGATTTTTCTGAGACATGGATCTTGGCATCAAAGGAAGTCTGATTACCAATTGCCTTGATCAAGAATCTTAAAAAATATATACATAAAAATCTACTCTACTGAAAGTTGCATAGAAACGGGAGTAGTTACACTTTTAAAAAGAGCTTACATCAGGGAAATTTGTGTTAAAGAAATCTGCATTAAGGACATTAATTTGTCAGAAACAGAAGCAGGGTAATTTACATTTTTAAAATGCAAAAAGAGTACTGGGCAATTTATGTTAACAGCTACATAAATTATGAGAGCATGCATATACAAAAGCTCTATTAAGTTAGAGGACATGATTGCAGCAATTCCTGCATACATTTTTTGTAAAGCACCTTTGGCCCAGAATTATCCTCATAATATAAGGAAGTTTGTATTGGTCCATACATACATGTGATTCCAGTTACATACTGCCCCATGGTGCTAAACCGGGTGTGGGTTTTTTTTAGTCTACACTGATACACTGAAACCCTTCTTCCATGCCAGTTTGTCATGCCCAGGTTTGAGCTGCTGTTCTCTTGGTCCCATACATGAAGTGCAAATTATTGACAAATAAGTAATATATTAATGACCAGCAATTCCTTACAGCAGGGGTCCCTAACCCCTAGTCCATGGCCTGGTGTTGGGCTGCAGCCCATTCACAACCAGGCTGTGGAAGTGGTGTGTGAGTGAGCATGAAATTGCATTTGTGAAAGTGGTGCATGCGTATATGTGCAAAACCATCCCCTCTCCCACCCTTGTGGCCGCCTGCAACTTTGATGGTCCACCAAGCCAGGATTCTGCTGCCTTATAGGAAGCAAGGATCTGGAATGGAAAGTTTTCTATTACCTACACTAGTTTACAATCCAATCTTATGAGAGAATCTTATTGCTTCATAGAAAAGCTTACTGCTTACTGCTTCATAGAAAAGGATGCGCCTTGATTTTCCTTCCTTGTACAAGCAACATGTATATCTTTTTAATGTAGAATGTATATCTTTTTAAAACACAGGCTTGCTCAATGGATTTGCGAATAAAAGAGCGTTAAATGACTGCACAATTTTTTTGACAGAAAAAAGAATAAGTGAAGAAAAGAGCATCTAAAGCAACTCAGGAGAAGCCTTCATTTTTGACAGATTTGATGGAATTTCATCCACAAAATGTGCTTTTGGTTGAAAACCAAGATCTCTCCAAAAATATAAATAAATCAAGTTTCTTTAGAAGTGTGGGCAGTTAGAATAGGAAAAAAAAAGAAACTGACTTTAGTACAGCAGCATTAATGAATATTATAATATACTCATGCAGTTAATTGCATAATATTTTTTTCCCAAACTAATGCTCCACTTTTGTTGCTAACTCAAAGGATGAATGGTGAAATGTCAGATTAAGTCTTGGCATATATTTTAATTAGAATGGGAAAAAGAAGGATTGTTACAGGAATATGCTACGGGATAGGCAGAAAATCTGAGACTCGGTAGATCTTTGGGAAGAAACAATTTCTTGTTGTAAATCCCTAACAGGCATTGATTGATAATCTAGATCAGGGGTCTTCAAACCTGGCCCTTTTATGACTTGTGGACTTCAACTCCCAGAATTCCCCAGCCAGTGTGCCTGGCTGAGGAATTTTGGGAGTTGACGTCCACAAGTCATAAAAGGGCCAGGTTTGAAGACCCCTGATCTAGATTATCAATCATAAAAGGGGGAGGGGGGAGAGGTAGGGGGGGAGGGAGAAGGGAGGGGGAGGGGGGACTGTTAAAGATAAACTGTATGTTAAAACTTTTCAATAAAAAAGGGCCAAGTTTGAAGACCCCTGCTCTAGATCTAAAACATCTTGAATGCAAGGATTGTCTGGTTACCTTTGCTTGCCCTATAGGTCTAAAACTGGGAGTATCAAATCTGAGCTTCATGAATCCTGACAACCACTACATGGAAGGAAAGTGTTAGTGTATTCTGTATTTCTTTGCTGAAATACTGTATATTATCCAGATCAGTGTCTGTCAATCTCAACAACTTTAAGATGTGGACTTCAACTCCCAGAATTCCTCAGTCAGCCAGGTTTTTGCAACTAAACTATTGGCCAGAGAGTTGTCATGGTTAATTTTGCTTATCTAAAAAAATCTTGTCTTTATAAAGAAAAAAAAGACAGCTAATTTTCAGTGACAGGGAAACGCCCTGTTGCTATGGCTTTTCCTCAGCCATCCTTGCTGAGGAAAAATAGAAAATTATTTACGTTTGTAAAATGTCCAGTTCCCTGCATTCTAGCCTCTCTATGTAAATGAGTGTGCCTCAACACGAACACACACAAATGTTTTAAAGTGAAAACCAATAATGGGAGTCTAATATGTGGAAGAATGGAGTGTGCCAGCAGTTAAATTTTGGTAGATTTGCTCATAATACAGGGACAGAGACTCTGTTGTCCTCTTGGTGTATAAAGCAGAACTCTCTCAGCCAAGCTAGTGGGTAGGAGTACTGCAAATTGCAGAGAAAAATTCTTAGAGTGTCTCCAATTATCTCTTCTTCTCCACTTCTGATCTGTTTAAAGGCTCATGTCAATTTATTGAAGCGCTTGAATTTAAAGCAGCTTCAGAGTTACAAAACCATTCCCAAACACTACAATGAAGAGAAGTCAAATGGACTGATATTCTAAGAGATGGAGTGAACCACAGTTTTTTATATTAGGGCAGTGTTTCTCAGCCTTGGCAACTTTAAGATATGAACTCAGAATTCCCCAGTCAGACAGCAGCTAAAAAAGCTAATGCAATCCTTGTTTCCATAAACAGAGGGACAGAATCAAGATCACTTAAAGTATTAGTACCGCTTTATAAAACCTTAGTAAGACCACATTTGAAATATTGCATCCAGTTTTGGTCACCACAATAAAAAACAGATACTGAGACTCTGGAAAAAGTGCAGAGAAGAGCAACAAGAATGATTAAGGGTCTGGAGACTAAAACACGTGAAGAACGTTTGTAGGAATTGGGTATGGTTAGTCTAGAGCAGACATGTCAAACACAAGGCCCGGGGGCCGGATCCGGCCCGCGAAGTGGTTTCATGTGGCCCGGGAAGGCAACCTGGAAACAGTGAGGGAACGGCCCCCACTGCCTTGGCCCTGGCCCAGAGACCCTCCTTCTGCCAGAGACCCTCAGATCTGTCCCACTCCTGCCCAGGCCCCCATAGGCACCCTTGATGCGAACGATGTAGAGCTGGCCACGCCCACCCAGTAGGCCATACACACACTAGCCACGCCCACCCAGTAGACCACGCCCACCCTGGCCATACCCACCTGGCCCCTTGAGGGCAACCACAATGCTGATGTGGCCCTCAGTGAAATTGAGTTTGACACCCCTGGTCTAGAGAAAAGAAGGACTAGGGGCAACAATATAGCAGTGTTCCAATATTTGAGAGGCTGCCACAAAAAGAGGGATTCAACCTATTTTCCAAAACACCAGAAGGCAAAACAAGAAACAATGGATGGAAACAATCAAGGAGAAAAGCAACCTAGAACTAAGGAGAATTTTCCTAACAGAACAATTAACCAGTGGAATGGCTTGCCTTCAGAAGTTGTGGGTGCTTCATCACTGGAGGCTTTTAAGAAAAGACTGGACAGCCACTTGTCTGAAAGGGTATAGGGTCTCCTGTATGAGTAAGGGGGTTGGACTAGAAAGCCTCTGAGTCCCTTCCAATTATTCAGTTGAATCCTGGGAAGGGATTCAATGATTATTCTGTATTCTGTATAGGATACAATTCTCTAATTTTGTTTACTTGGCTATATGAGAGATTTCTCAAATGATTCATTTAGCATTACATTAGCTTCAAAGCTCCTTGCATCTTACTCCTAGTTTGCTTTTGTTACTTACCTTGAGCACTAGTTCTAAAAGAAAATCAGGACTGACATTTCATAAAATATTTTTTTCTTTTGTTATATTTCTTTTTCACATAATGGTATTAAAAATGTTGTTCTCGTGATTATTTTGAGTTATGTATGATTTGCTGGTGTGACAAAACTAAAGAAACTTGTTCACAAGTTTTTTTTCTAAACATAGGCAAAAAATTTTACACCCACATACTCAGTCTGGGTGTCTTTCTTTCTCTCTGCTATTAAGAATTTGAGTAATATCTCCAAACAGCGTTTGGGAAGTAACGTAGGCATTTTGTACATCTATATAGACAGGAGCATTGGGGATGATGGAAAAGCCATCACCTCAATTACACACTTTTTGCTTCTCATCCCATATACCCATCTAATATCAAATGGAATAAGAAGCACTTCAAGGAATGTCTAAGAGCATCTGGATGCTGCTGCCTCTTTACGATGCTCCCATTTTTGCAATATATTATTTTCCTTGGTTAAACTGATGTCTTGAAAGCAATTTCAAATAAACAGCAGAATGATCAAAGATCAGTTTCTGCCTGAAAACCCTCATGAGTGTTAGAGAACATAGTGAAGCAGCAGTAAAACTGATTCACATATTTGAAGGAGTGATTTTTTTTAAAAAAAACATGAAATTTAGACATCATTGAGAAACACAACATCCTGGCTGATGTTGGCTCATCTGAAAAACCTAATAAAAATTAGCTCTGCTTAATACTTACACAGGATACCACTGAGAGTCCTAGGGCTGTTGGTTAAACTTGCAGGGAGGTTGAGAGAAAAAAAAACATATCCTGGAAAATAAACTAGTTTGGTATTATTTCCAAGAACACCTCATGGACCTGGTCATTAGGTCACCAGAAGTTAAACTCAGCTTGAAGGAAAATATACTGGTCATAAAGGCAAACCATTAAGCTACAATCTTCTACATATTTTACGAAGCTCCCTTCGTCCTGTGCGCTCCCACAGGGAGGGCCTTCTCAGGGTACCGCCAGCAAAAGATTGCTGGTGGGCAACACCCAGGGGGAGGGCCTTCTCTGTGGGTGCGCCTGCCCTTTGGAACCAGCTGCCCGTAGAGCTCAGGACTGCCCCTGACCTTCGTTCATTCCGCCGGGACCTGAAGACCTGGCTCTTTGAGCTTTGAGGCCAGGACTGAGAATTTTAATTGTAATTTTATTTAATTGGGTTTTAATTGGAGTTTAATAGGGGTTTTATTTTATTCAAGGACTAAATTTAATTATTTTAATTGTTCTTAACTTTTGTAATGTGTATTGTTATTTTAAATTCCTTGTGAACCGCCCTGAGTCCTACGGGAGAAGGGCGGTATATAAGTCCAATAAACATAAACATATTTAGCAACTTTGCTTATTAAGCATTCAATTTAATAAGCAAACCCAATCACAATATCAGCAAAATAAGAAAAGAGTATTATTAAACTAAAAGCAACCAGCCAACGAACTTATTAAAGCTATATTATTGGCAGAAAGTCTAGAAGTACAAGAATCAAGGATGGCTAAAATAGCTGGGATTACCCAATGATTTTAGTATGATCTGAAGTAGACAATAGAAGTAGGTAAACTCTATTGAAAGGACATTTCATGTTCAAGAGGCCAACCATTTAATGGCAAACTTTTAAATCCAAGATGAAATTCTTAGATAGATGACCTTCAACTTTGGCAGGATCATTACCCATACATTCACCTCCATGCTAACAGGAAAAGAAAGTTCAAAAGAATATTCTGGCATTGGGCTATTTATTTAATAATGCATACACTTTATCCATAACATTATCTGTGTGTTGATGGTGTTTCATTATACCAAGAAAACTTTCCTGCCTAGAAGGAAAACCTGTATGTCTTTCTGCTGAAACTATTCATATTTTATCTGCTCTGTGGAAACATTTTAATCCTAGTTGCTTGTGGGTTTTTTTTCCATTCTGTTATCTTTTAATTGTTCTATTGATTTTTGTATTTATTATTGTGAACGTTAACCTGTGATTCATGGCAAACTGGAACTAAATATTTATCAAAAATACATTTTGTCATTTGTACGTTGTTCAAAATTGTAAAGTCAATAGCACATTGAGGCTTATAATTGTTCCTCTTGCTCATTCTTTTTCTTTCGATGCAGTCATGGTGCTGTAATTATGTCTTCTCTGGAGCAATTGCTGATGCCGGTTTTGATAAACTGTTAGTAATTTATGGACATCCTTCAGTCCATTTGCACTTTGACTACTGGTGGTTTAAAAAAAAGGTGTTTTTTTTCTCCCCCTATTCAAGCTAAAATGTACTATGTCTTATCTACAACCAGTATATTTCAAATAAACTTTGTGAAATTAAATACTTTCTCAGGGCCCAGGTTTTTCCTTGTTTTTCTTTTTTTTTTACCAAGTCTTTAGTAACTACATTTCAAATGGTCTTTTTTTCTGAGTAGATTAGAACTCTCAGTCCTTATATAAGGAATTCATTGTGAGTTACTTTGAAGAAGGGGTTATGAATTTTTTTTCTCCCCCTCCCAGATGTAATGAATGGGAAATAAAAGACTGAATTCAAAATGCTATGTTTCAATTTAAGCCTTCTTGCATTAGCAGAATGACAGGAACATTGGGGGTGGGGAAGTCAACCTCCCACCAGTAACAAGAAAAGAAAAACAAGAACCAGAATTCATTATGATGAGCCCTGAAACCAGAAGTAATGCATCTGCCAAGGCAGATTGATGGCAGGCAGTCCACATAGATATTAAATATGATTCCCTCTCTCCTATATGCATTCATAGAGATACACACTTGTTTGTAATACTGTGAAGAATGTCCGCATCCCTATTTTTCATCTCTGCTTTTGTTTTACTTTTATTATGTTCCTCCTATATACACTAGACTTGAAGAATTCTGACACTGAGTCATTTTTTCTCTGCTTTAAAAGGCATTTAAGATGAAGAGCAAGAGTCCCAAGGAATGAAATTCCTCAAATAGTTATACTGGTAAAATCAATTCAAATTTCTCTTGTCTATCATGGTTGCATGTTTTGCTTTGTTCAAATGATAGGTTATATATATATATATATATGTTCTTCCTTTATGAGGAAAAGAACAATGAGCAGTTCTACAATAACCATAAATGATGGCCAGAAGAATGTTGCTCCCTTAGATGAAAGTGAAAGAGCATGCCAAAGTTGATAAGGTCAGAAAAGAGTTGTCAAAATGGGCCTTCTGAAGGAGGATGATGTGCTCAGGGACTTTTCCACTGAAGATGGAGGTGGTGTCAGGTGTGAAAGATCAGGTTCCAATTAAATTGATTTATTATTAATCATGCCTATGCACAAGAATCTACTCAACTAACGTTAGCACTATCTTGTCATTAGATAAGGGTCAACAGAATTCAAGGGGTGTTGGACGTATTCCATTTTTGGCTACATAGAGAGTCTAGACTGATTCCTCTTTTGACTCTACCCCATGCTCTGCCACTCCTTCTCCTACAAGTAGTTTAGATGAAGTTGAAGATGCACACATATGGGAAGTTAATTAGGGTGATGATAATGTGGCTGAGAATTCCTCCAAACCACAGGTACTTCTACTTGCATCTGGCCTGTAAATTGAACACTGATATATAGAATAGAAGAAGGAATACAAGATTGTTGGTGCCCAAAATTTTGTTTTTGTTTTGTATAAATTAAAAGCAAATGTAGATGAAAAAACTAAAGAGTATCTTTCTATAGAAGCTGGTACTTAACTCTATTCCAACAAGGATGATGCTCTAGTGTGAAAATAACAACTATTGTGAACATCCAGAACATACCATTGTCTAGGGGTGATGCTGTGGCTCAGTGGGTTAGGACGCTGAGCTTGTCGATCAGATGGTTGGCAGTTTGGTGGGTCGAATCCCGAGTGCCACATAACAGAGTGAGCGCCTTTACTCGTCCCAGCTTCTGCCAACCTAGCAGTTTGAAAGCATGTAAAAATGCAAGTATAAAAATAGGGACCACTATGGTGGGAAGGTAACAGCGTTCCATGCGCCTTTGGCATCTAGTCATGCCGGCCACATGACCACGGAGATGTCCTTGGACAAGCGCTGGCTGTTCGGCTTTGAAACAGAGATGAGCACCAGCCCCTAGAGTTGGAAATGACTAGCACGCATGTGCGGTGGAACTTTTACCTTTACCTTTAGGGGTGAATAGGGGGTGACATAATAGCAGTGTTCCAATATCTAAGGGGTTGCCACAAAGAAGATGCAGTGAACCTATTCTCCAAAGCACCCTAGGGCAGGAAAGAAGCAATGGATGGAAACTAATCAAAAGAACCAACCTAGAACAAAGGAGAAATTTCCTGACAGTTAGAACAATTAATCAGTGAAAAGAGTTTGCCTCCAGAAGTTGTGGGTGCTCCAATCCTGGAGGTTTTTAAGAAGACCTTGGGACAGCCATTTGTCTGAAATGATATAGGGTTTCCCACTTGAGCAGAGGGTTGGACTAGAAGTCCATCAAGGTCTTTTCAAATTCTGTTATTCTGTTATTCTCTCAGCCCCACCGGGCAGATTGGACCTAAAATCAATTCCACATAGGAAGGTTATAACTACTTTTATTAAAAATGACTACAATAATTTAATCTTGAAAGTCTGAAGCTATGCTCCTTCTGTCTTTTATATTCTTGTGTATTAGCAGTGAACAATACAATATCTTCAAAAAGAACATTAACCTCTGCATTAAAATAAGAATAGTGCAAGAAAAAAATAACCAAGATAGTTCATGATAGTCTCATAAATCATACACATACACTATATTGGACTCTTCTAATACCCATTGCCCAATACTTTGCGGATAATCCAAATGTGCTAGCAGCCTTCTAGAAGGGCCAAAGGATCAAGACCACCTGAATATCAGGTGGAAGAGAATGTAGTGTAGGGCATTTGCTATTCTGATGCTAGAATAGTGATGGAAAACCCGTGGTTATTTATTTATTTATTTATTTTATTAATTGGATACCCCAAACAAAGAAACACAAATCACACATAAATAAATAAGAGGGGAAAAAACCCCTAAAAACAATGAGGAAATCATACAGTGAAATGCTTATGCACAACGTGTGTGTGTGTATGAATAAGCATTTCACTGTATGGTAGTCATATTTCATTATAATCATCCATTGCTAATTTATGTCTGAAAATGATTTATTTGTAAGTTGCTTATAATATCTATTTTGCTGACAACTGAGTATATGGAAGCATTTAATTTATATTTTCCATGCTGCAGAATAAGTCTTTTAGTTATAGGTAGGTTGCAGAGATTCCATTTTCTTTGTCCAGGTGTCAAGTTTCATGCAGTAAGAAATAGTTTTAAAAATATGATTGTCTGAATATACTAAAAAAAATAATTCAAAGTTAATACATGTAATGACTTCCTCCCCGAGTGGATCAATTAGAGGGCACTATTCAAATGTAACTTTGAATGAAATATGCATGTTACTGGATAACAATACAATCATTTATTGAAGTTTTTTTCCTATATAAAAGCAACTGAGTGAGTCCTATAGGCCTGAACATTCTTTTGTTGTTGAATAAGAAACATAATCTAACTTTTACTGAAGTTTTTCCAGTTGCTGTTAACAATTGTCCCCATTGTCTAGGCAAAATAGGAGTCTTTAATGCTTTATTACATTCAGTCATGAAAGTTTGCATATCAGATTGATTCATCACCAACCTAATTGTAGAAAGAGTAATTGTAGGAGGTTTTATGAAAAGGATTTAATAATCACTGGTAGTGGATTAAGTGTTTCCAAGGCCAAAAATGCCTCAGGTTCAAATTGGAATATCAATAGACATTTTAATTTTAAATACTGCCACTGAGCCATACTAGGCAGATAGTATTTGTTCTTTAAAATGGAAAATGATAACATATCATCTTTAGCTATTATTTAAGCAAAAATATAAATCCTAGCTTCCATCTATATTTTCCATATAATTGGTTTTTAAAAATCAGTTCTGAAATTTGGATTGCTGTATAGTGTCAATATATAGTATCTGTGCATATGTGTGTGTGTGTGTGTCCATGTGTGTATTTGTGTGTATGCCATTTCTTAGAAATAATGTAAGACATTATGGTAATAATAAGAGGAGCTAGTGGAAATCAGTTTTAATATTGATCCTCAGATACTCTAACTAACAATAAATGCTATACATGAATATTCTACATGTTCTCCCCAAGATGAAGAATTACAACAAGGAAAACAGATACTAAAAAATAGCATTCATCAAAATTTGACCCTCCCTTTTCTTTAATACACAGTCTTTTTTAAAATTGAAACAAAATGTCCAAGGCCATCGAACAGGCTGTAGTCACACCGGACAGTTCATATATTTGTGTAAATTACTAACAAAGAATTTAGGGAGGCTGATATGCATTTCGGACTCATTAGTCTTCATCAGTCAGTCATACCCTTCTGAGATTCGAACCTGGGCTGCTTGCACGTTAGGCAGTGTTTTTACTTCTTGAGCCACAGGTTCTCTCTCGCTTTGTTAGCTTTTTGCAAGGGGAGAAATATGTGTCATATGTTAACTCTTAGATTACCTTGCTAGGCCCCAAACATGGGGCAAATCTTTATTTCCTGTTTTCAGCCTTTGAGATAAGGGCAACCACTGAGGGCAACCACAATGCTGATGCGGCCCTCAATGAAATTGAGTTTGACACCCCTGTTCTAGTATAATACATTCATTTTAAAAATATTAAAATTTCCCCACATGGTGACTGTCATCTATCAAAATTCAAGATCTCTTTAGGTATTTTATTCATGTTTAAATTTACTGTTTTCAAAATGTCACCCTATCTCAAGATTGTTACCATATTTATTAAAAATATAAACTTGATAATTGTTCAATGATGTGATGAAGGGATTTTCTCCTATTGTCATCAATTCCAGAAAATTGGACCAGAAAATGCCTTTGTAACTTAAAAGAAAACTTTACCTTGTAAAATAATCATGCCTTTAGATCTTTATATCAAATATAAGAGCAAATTTCAGCTGAATTATATGAATTGTGTGACAAAATACTTATCTGTATCTTGAATTTCATATTAATTAATTTCATTGGAAAACCTCAGGTTTTAGTATTATAAGAAGAATTACAAACAGTTTTATAAATCCCCTCACACGTCTCTGTTCTTGCTTTTTCAGTAAATGAAAAAAAATCATCCCTCTCATGATCTAACATGTTTTTTGCCATGTGACTTTTTCAGACCTTCTGTTTGGGAGCCTTAACTGGGCTATGTCAGATGTCTTTTTACTCCAGATGGAAGATAACATGAAATTGACAGAAATGTTCATTTTTTCTCCTTTTTCTTCCTTAAAGGATATGCTGCATGTTATCATACAATGTCTTTTGCTCCCTGTGTTCACAATCCAGGCTATCAATACAACAATTCATGTGAACCAAGTAACATGTGAAATGAAGGCCAATATGTTTCCTTTAATGTTCAATGGATCTTCAAGTCTAATATGTGACATGGATTCTATATTCTATATGCATATTTTTAGACCAATCTTATAAGATCTTTTCTTTTTTGATTATTGCAAATGAAATATACACTGTATGCATGTAGGAGTGAATATCTGCATATATTCAAATGTATAATTTATGCATACAAGGGAGCCCACCTACAATTACATTACATGATCCCACTCTGTAATTAACACAAATGGAATGATTAACATTCACATATAGAGTTATACCTATGTGACTTTTATCCATGTATGATTAAGATTATAAGCAGAAAAACATGAGCCTATTTTTTTAAAAAAACAACAGTCTGAATTTTTGTTGGCTTGTGGGTTGTTTTTTCCCTGGTACATACTTATGGTTAATCTGGGATTTGCCTCAGATTGGTCCAGTTTGAGGTGTACAGTTTGCCATTTTCTGGGTTTAAATGTAACCATGCCAGCTTTATTCTTTCCCTGAGGTAATATGTTTCGTTCTTGTAGCTGTTAACAACAACTTGCCATCTGGGGATTTATAGACCTTTTTCATTGCATTTCTGAGTTTTCTCCCAGTCCACATAGAATAGCTTTAAAAGCAAGATTACAGGCTGTAAGCTATGGAAAGATCTGCAATATGTGACCCTCTCCTTATTCACAGTTTTTAGACGTGGATTTAAGCCTTTAACTGCTATGGTGGCTTCTCTCAGTTGAACAGTTGGAAGCATCACAGATGAAGTACGTTTTAATGAATCATTCCTTGGAGTAGTGGATCTGAGAGCTCTAGTTTGTAGCAGGGTCCATAAATGTTAATGGCTGCAGGTCTTAGTTATGTTTGTCTGCCAGAATCTATTTAGAGATTAGCTGTCTCAAATTCATGACAAGTGAACAGGGACCTCTGTGCTAGGATGGTGACCTTCTCTTTTAATGCTGCTAGTTTCCTCCCTCCCGGAATCCCCCCCAAAACATACTGGGGGAGGCACTAATCTGGGGGCAGAGGGACACTGTAAAACAGGGGTTCCCAACCAGGGGTGTGAGATGATATTCCAGGGGGTGCGAAAACTTGGGTTTTCAAAACTATAGTGTATATGCATAATTTGTTGCCATTATTTTGAACTTTTGTAAGGGGTGCGAGAATATATCACAAGCATTCTACGGGTGCGGGGTATAGAAAAGGTTGGGAAGCACTGCTGTAAAAGAAGAAAAACAGTAATATTGGCTAGATTTTATCTGTGCTACTTCAGAGAAGTCACAGAAGTAACTTGGTGTCTTTAATATCTATGAAACCCATCAGGTGAGTCAGTGATAATACCAAAGGATTGTAGCTGAACCTTTTTTGGGCACTGTAAGGATGAGAATGGAATGGGAAATCTCTGGCAAGCAAATCATTGCTATTCCTTACCTCCATTCTTCTTATTCTTTTTCTTTTTGAAAAAAGCTAAACTTAAACAAATTTCTGCCAAATTTCAGTTATATAATCATAGGGTGCTTGGGGGGGGAACTCACTTCTGCCGTAAATGTATTATATATGTAAACAGTTAAGTTAGATGTGATTAAACCGTAGACGTGAGGAAAAGCAAATCTGACAGGAGAACACGCGGGAACTTTGACAGCTGTCAAAGTTCCCCGCACAGCGCAGGCGCAACCGCTGACAGCTCGCGGCTGTCAAAACACCGAGCCATGCGGAAGCCTGAACTGTCAAGAACAGACGACGCGGATTGGTCCAGATAGACGCGGCGCCAAAATGGACGTTCCTGATTGGCCCTCACTGACAGCTGCCGGCTATAAAAGCCGGGCGAGTTATTCTGTTTTGGCTTGCTCTAAATAAACCTTTTAGTTAACTAGCCTGTCGTCCCGAGTGGTCCTTCGGCTACTTCACTGGCGACGAAGGTGGGATCGCTCCAGAGCTGAAGTCACGGCCGCGGAAGAGAGTTCCCGGCCAGAGCTGTCACGGAAGTTTTAACTTCCAACGGAGCGAGACCCAGGACCGGACGACATGGCAAACTTCGGTTGCGTGAGGGAATTCGACACCCGACATCCCGAAAGGTGGCAATCACACCTGGGCCAGGTCGAGGGATTCCTCCTTGTCAGCAAAATCACCGATGACCGAGCAAAGGCCGTGGCGCTGCTATACATCAGCGGACCCCCCGTCTACGACGCTGCCGTGGGGCTGTTCAGCCCGGTGCCCATCACCGAAGTATCCTACGCGGACCTGGTAGACCAGCTGACGAAGCATTACATGCCAGCCGAACTGTACTGGCGGGTTCAATTCGCCCAGAAGAAACAACGCCCAGACGAACCCGCAAACGATTTCATCGCTGGGGTCCGACACGCCGCGCGGAACTGCCGTTTCCCCGACCTAGAAGACCGCATCAGAGACCAGGTGGTGATCGGCCTGAGGGACGAACGCCTACAGAAGAAGCTGACATCCAAGACCGACATGAGCCTGGCAGAGCTGACCAGAGAAATCATGGCCTACGAGTACAACCACAAGAAGAAGCCGACTACCACGACCCCAGAGAGCCCAGCGACCGTCTTCCAAGAAAGCGCCACCCTCAGCGACAGCGAAGAGTCAGTGGATTTCACCGACGGAGAAGCCCTGCAGCGCAGAATGGAACGCAGACAACCAAGGAGAAGCGACACTTCGGACCGCCGAAGGTCCAGGAACCCCCCTCCGCCACCGCCGCATTACAAGCAACGGGCCGCCTGCGCCAGCTGCGGGGGCAACCATGCCCGTGGAAGCTGCCGGTTCAGAAACGCTAAGTGCCACAATTGCGGGAAGACCGGCCACATCAAACTGGTGTGCCGCAGCAAGGGCCGTGACAACATCAATGATTTGGAGGCAAACTCCCCAGGTAGGCCAGCTACCCAGGCCAGCAGAGAAAAACCGCCAGGGGCCCTGGTAGAAACAATTGACAGGGTAAACAGCCTAAGCTCAAAGGTTAAGATCAGGGTAAGAATTCAGGGGGTGCCCTGCCTCATGGAAGTGGATTCAGGGTCAGCAGTCTCCCTAATTTCATTTAAAACTTATCAGGAGATCTGTCAACAAGGCAAGGGAAAAATTCCCCTGAGGCAAACCCAGGTCCACCTAGCAGACTTCCAGAAAACCCCTATTCCTCTGGAAGGGAGGGCTAAGGTGGAAGTAGAGTACAGATCTTTCAAGGGTCCCCTAGAAGTACTGGTAACGCCGGGAAATCGCACCAACCTGATAGGGCTGAACTGGTTCGGACCGTTAGGGATCGCCATAACGGGGGTAAATACTGTACAATCACCCAGTCTCGAAGCCGTTTGCAATAAGTATGCAGACGTCTTCGATGGCACTTTAGGGAAATACACGGGTCCCCCCATCTCTTTACAATTAAACCCAGCCATCCAACCCATTAAGATAAGAGCTAGGAGAGTGCCCTTTGCCCTTAAAGAAAAAATTGAAAGGGAACTAGAGCGCCTCGTTGGGCTCGGGGTGCTTGAACCGACAGAGGGGGGAAGCTGGGAGACCCCAATAGTCACCCCGGTTAAGCCTAATGGGGACATAAGATTATGCACGGACTATAAGGCGACCCTCAACGTAGCTCTTAGCCCCCATGCTTACCCGGTGCCAGCGGTAAGGGACGTTTTTGCTTCCATCCGCTCCGGCGCCATTTTCGCCAAACTTGATCTCACGCAGGCGTATTTGCAACTGCCTGTCACTAATGACACCGCGGAAGCCCAGACAATTGTCACCCACCGCGGTGCCTTTAAAGTAAAAAGGCTACAATTCGGCATATCAGCAGCCCCGGGTATCTTCCAGGGTATCATGGAGAAAACCCTGAAGGGAATACCCGGGGTCTGCCCCTACTTCGACGATGTTCTCATCGCCGGAGAAAATGAAGAAAATTTAGCTGACAGACTGTCAGCTGTGCTGAGCCAGCTCAGAGAAGCCGGCCTCAAACTCAGCTAGGGACAAAATACTCAGTAGAATTCTCAGGTGGGCCACAACAGGGTGGCCAGCAAAAAACCCACACCCCCAATTCCAACCATACTTCAACAGGAAAAATGAAATATCTTCACATAGGGGATGCCTGCTATGGGGAAATCGTGTCATAATACCAAATAAGAACACAAATCAAACGTTAGACATCTTACACGAAGGACACCCTGGCATTGTCAAAATGAAAGCTATGGCCAGAAGTTATGTTTGGTGGCCGGGCATAGATAAGGAAATAGAAAAATATGTAGGAGGGTGCTATACATGTCAAGCAACCCGGAACGAACCACCCCAGGCACCAATCCACAAATGGGAAACAACAAAAAACCCATGGTCACACATACATTTAGACTTTGCAGGACCTATCCAGGGACAGAGTTTCCTAATTGTAGTGGACAGTTATTCTAAATGGTTAGAAGTCACTCCCCTTAAGAAAACAACGTCAGGAGCCACTATACAAGCCCTAAGAAAAATATTTGCCACACACGGCCTCCCAGACACCATAGTTTCAGACAATGGCCCTCAATTCACCTCTCGTGAATTTCAGATATTCGTTATGAAGAATTGTATTAGGCTGGTCACGTCTGCACCCTTCCACCCATCGACTAACGGGATGGCTGAAATTATGGTACGCTCCACAAAAGAAGCTTTAAAAAAATTCGTCAAGGGGAACTGGCAAAGGCGACTCAGCCAATTCCTAATGTCACAACACGCAACTCCATGCACAACAATGGGCAAATCACCAGCGGAACTAAGATGGGGGAGGAGGCTGATAATGTGGCTTGACAGACTGCATCGACACATACCCGGAAGAAAACGAACAAACCCCCCCCATCCGCACATTCAAACCAGGGCAAATGATATGGGCATGATCTTACTCAGATAAAAACAAATGGGTCCAAGGGACAGTGCTACAACAAACAGGACCCATTTCTTACCTAATATCCACACAAACTCACGGCAACCTACGCCGCCATATCGACCAACTCAGACCCAGACAACCGCCATACACCCCAGAACCCCAAACGTCGGAACTCAACCTGCAACCCCCTCCAGAAATACTACCGATACCAAACCAAGAGGAAGAGGGGCAAAGAGACGCACCACCGGTAGACCCAGACATCGCCCCACTTCCACGTCGTTCCACCAGGAACCGAAGGGCCCCCACCTACCTAAAGGACTACCAGTGGGCAGGTTCCAACGACAGAGAGGGAGGAAACGCTCCAGGGGAGGGGTAAGGGGTGTATTATATATGTAAACAGTTAAGTTAGATGTGATTAAACCGTAGACGTGAGGAAAAGCAAATCTGACAGGAGAACACGCGGGAACTTTGACAGCTGTCAAAGTTCCCCGCACAGCGCAGGCGCAACCGCTGACAGCTCGCGGCTGTCAAAACACCGAGCCATGCGGAAGCCTGAACTGTCAAGAACAGACGACGCGGATTGGTCCAGATAGACGCGGCGCCAAAATGGACGTTCCTGATTGGCCCTCACTGACAGTTGCCGGCTATAAAAGCCGGGCGAGTTATTCTGTTTTGGCTTGCTCTAAATAAACCTTTTAGTTAACAAGCCTGTCATCCCGAGTGGTCCTTCGGCTACTTCAGTAAACGCCTGCATGTTCCTTACAACTGTATAATACCAACATCTTCCCAATTTTAAAAACTCTGTTCCTGTTCCTGTTTTTGTCCAATTCTGGGGAACAGATGTCTGCATGTCTATTTTTCCTTTTCAAATGGACTGTCTCCTGTTCAAGCACTCCTTCTATTTTAGGTGAGGAAAACATCTAGTGTTTTGTTCTGTGCATTCCTTTCTCTGGTGGAAGGATCCTATGAATTATTGAACAGTCTTTTGCAAATCATTGTTGCCTGTGACAAGAGGCTGGGAGAAAAATAATCATCTCCTCCTCCTCCTCCTCCTCCTCCTCCTCCTCCTCCTCCTCCTCCTCCTCCTCCTCCTCCTGTTTTCACTTTACTTGCTCCTGTGACCTTGATGTTATTACTCAAGTGAAATTTGCTAGTGCAGTAACCACCTTTGGTCTCCGCCAGCACCTTCTGTCACTCTATCAACAACTCTTAATAATTTCAAAGTTTACTTACAGGAAAATAATAGTTCTTGAGGCTCTGCCTTGCCATCTTTTGTTTAGACTTTGACCTTCCTGCTGAGTAGGTCATTGGGGTTTGAAGCATAATGAAAACACTTGGAGGAAAGTGTTACTGTCTGATCGTGTTGTGTCAAGTTTCATTTAGCACTTATTACCATCCCCATTTGAGCTCCTGTGCCTGAACAATGCTTGTGGGTAATGTTGTACCATAAAATGGATTGTCCGATATCAGCAAATGTGTACTAGACAAGTATCTACTGCCCTGATATCTATCATTTGCTTTCCTGTTGTCTTGTCGCAGAGCTCATTGACAGAGCTAATTCCTCTTATTTTTCCAAGATAGTCTTCCTATATTGCATATCTTGATTATTAACAAAAACTGGTGGTCATTTTCCAGAAGTGGCAGCCAACAAAGAGGAAATCAATTTGTACCAATGTATTTGACACATAGAGAGCTCTTAGTACTGTACCCACGTCTGTTACAGAACTGATTAAGTACCAACCCTGAGGTTAATGAAAGCAATAATGCAATGGCTGATGATTGTGCTATCTTTTGTTCTCAGTGTAACAATGTGAAAGTCATTTTGTGTATCTAAGGTATTGTGAAATAAGTATCAGTAGGAATAGTATTCCTCATTGCAATCTTCAAGCAAACAATCAGCTGTGCTTTTGTCATAAAAGGCAACTGGCAATATTCAATCTGTGCTGCATAAGTAGAGAAGTCCTCCTGATTACTTCTTGAATGAAAGGAATGATTCTTTTGATGGCCCAATTGAAATGGAAAGTTCCATTTTAGAAAGTCAGAAGTTATTATCTCTTAAGTTTGCCATGTTGACTTTTCTCTATTCATCTGTTTCACCCTCAGTGTTGCTGGTCACAGATGATTCAGGCATAAAGGAATAAAAATGAGCTTTCAGCCATATAGCAAAAACAGGGCAAAGTATGATTTTCCCTTCATGTACAACACGTGTGTGATGCCGGTTGAAGATAGGTTTGAAACTGCACTTTGTCCTTCTGCAATAGCATTTTTGTGTTTGTGTGTGTGTGGCAGGGATATCTGTCCATAAGAATCCATGACTTGTAAAAAGGTTAAAGCATTTTGGATTAAAATTTGGTGGAATATGCAAAAGATATTTAAGAAAAGGATAAAGTTTTGTCCGCAATTGTTTTTACTGGGCATTATTACTGATACTACTGTTGTGGACACTAAGTTGATGTTGAATTTAATTACGGCAGCAAGACTTTTAGTAGGGCAATATTGGAAGAAGGAAGAACTGCCGACTATAGAAGAATGGACTTTAAAAGTTTCCAACCTGGCGGAAATGGCAAAGATCTCAGCGTACTTGAAAGACCATTCGCAACAGAGATATATTGTGGAGTGGAAAAAATGGATTGATTATATCCAGAATAAATATGGGACTAAAAAGTTTCATTTAGCATTTGAATAAGTATTGATGTGATATTTATATTGCTTGTAGTTATTTTATAAGAGTTAAAGTGCGATAGATTTAATAGTTTATTGTTGTTTGCATATGGTAGATTATGATTGTTTGTACTTTTATACCTTGTATTTAGCTCTGGGAAGTCGGGGAGGGGGGAGGGGGGGAGGTAGGTGTTGGGGAGGGTTGGGAAGAGGGGAGGGGGTCGGGAGGGGTTTTGTTTTGTTTTGTCAAAAATAAAATGTACTGTAAAACCTTTCAATAAAAAAAAGAATCCATGACTTAGATTAGTGAAAGGGAAATAATAATCAGCAAGAGACCAAGATTTGAGGCCAGTGCCCCTGAACATTTAAGCTTGTGAGAGGAGTATGAGAACACGTCCTTTGGCCTCAATCTTGACGTGGTGAATGGCAAGGCCTGTGGGCAGCAATTTTAATGCAGGTTATTCTTGCTCAAATGAGAATATTCAACAATGCATATTCCCCAAACACAAATTAAATTCTGCTTCTGAATTCTGCAAACAGAACTAGATGTCACTGCTTGATCAAGGCTGGTACAGAGAGAGAGGGAGGGGGGGCACCTGGAAAATAAAGACAACTTGCCCCCTGCACATTTAGCTTATTTGTGTGTTTTGTTATTCTCTTTCCCTTTTTAAAATGCTAGCTTGCATTTTAACTTAAAAAAGATATTGTAAAGCAAAACCATTTAGCTGATTCAAAAAGGAAAGAATTCAGTATGTTGGAGTGCACTTACAAAATATTGGCTGGAAGATTCTTGAGTTTTTTTTAAAAAAATATATTATCTGAATCCTACTTGTGGGTGTAAGTCTTGCCTTGCTGAATCTGATAATTTAAAGGTTTAAGGCCCTTCATGAAGTGCGACTGGGTTATCTGAAGGACTGGCTCTCTCTGATTACATCAGCCTATCCTATTAGATCTGCTGCTACGGTAGATCCATACACCAGGAACTTACATTTGGTGGGTCCCAGGAGTGGGCCTTCTCTGCCACGAGATCTGCTTTATGGAACATTCTCATGTCCACACAAAGTCAGGATAGCTCCCTCTGTGCTAATGTTCCAGAACTCTCTCAAGACCTGGCAATGTCATCATCACGTCATCGTATTGGTCCCAGGGAACCAATAACATCTTAGGTAACTCCATTACACATATACTTACTTTCTTTGTGACTATGGTTTGTATATCTCACTTTTTAATATATTTTAATTTTTCATAATGATTATATGTTTTATAATGTGGGAAGTCCCCCCCCCGAATAAAATATTCTAAAGGTAAAGTTTCCCCCTCACATGCATGCTAGTCGTTTCTGACTCTAGGGGCCAGTGCTCATCTCCGTTTCAAAGCCGAAGAGCCAGCGCTTGTCCGAGGACATCTCCGTGGTCATGTGGCTGGCATGACTAGATGCCAAAGGCGCATGGAACGCTGTCACCTTCCCAACATAGTGGTCCCTATTTTTCTACTTTTTAAATATTCTACAGACTATTAAAAGAGGCAGAATAGAATATTTCACCTAAAGAAGAATAGGAGAAAGATCTCCTTAACAAAGGCAAAAAGCAGCCCTCAGTCCTTCTGCTATAGCAAGGGTGTCAAACTCAATTTCATTGAGGGCCATATTAGCAGTGTGGTTGCCCTCACAGGGCTGGGTGGGTGTGGCCTACTGGGCAGGTGTGGCTAGGATGGGCGTGGCCTACTGGGTGGGCATGGTCAGATCGACATCACTTGCTTCAGGGGTTCCTGGGTAGGACTGGGGCAGATCTGAGGGTCTTCGGCAGAGGAGGATGGGACCAGGGCGAGTGCCGGGACATGGTCCCTCCCTCCCTTCCATCCTCTGTTCTTTCTGAGTGGCTGTGGATATCGGCAGTGCTTTTTTTGTAAAAGACAAAGGTGCCGGAACTCACACATGTCCTACAAACCACCTTGCCTACCCTACAAGGTTCCATTCAAAAAAGGTGCCGGAACTCCATTCTGAGCATTCTATGAGAAAAAAAGCCCTGGATATTGGCATCTCGTACTGTCCAACAGGTTCCATCTCTTCTGATGGGGGGGAGCTATTGCCCCCCTCAGAAAGAGCCCGCAACTTGGGTGTCCTCCTGGATTCACGGCTTAATTTGGAAGATCATCTAACTGCCATGACCAGGGGGGCTTTTGCACAGGTTCGCCTGGTACACCAGTTGCACCCCTTTTTGGACCGAGATGCCCTATGCATGGTCACCCATGCCCTTGTCACCTCTCACCTGGATTACTGCAATGCTCTCTACATGGGTCTGCCCTTGAAGTGTGCCCGGAGGCTTCAACTGGTGCAAAATGCGGCTGCGTGGGTGCTTATGGGAGTATCTTGATACTCCCATGTTACACCACTCCTGTGCGAGCTGTATTGGCTTCCAGTTGCCCTCCAGGTGCGATTCAAGGTGCTGATAATCACCTTTAAAGCCCTACATGGCTTAGGCCCGGGGTACTTGCGAGACCACCTGCTGCCAATGTCAACCTCCCATCGCCTGGTTCGCTCCCACAGAGTTGGCCTTCTCAGGGTGCCATTGGCAATGCCAGCTGGAGACCCCCAGGGGGAGAGCCTTCTCTGTGGGTGCACCAACCCTCTGGAACGAACTGCCCCCGGAGCTGCGGATGGCCCCTGACCTTCGGTCCTTCCGCCATGGCCTAAAGACCTGGTTATTCCAACAAGCAGGCCTGGACTGATCATGGTTTTTAAACTTGGTTTTTTATTGGTTTAAATTGTTCTTATTTCCTATATTGTTTAATCCTCTTTTAATTTTTGTATTTATATCTTGTAACTTTTTATTGTTGTGAGCCGCCCTGAGTCCTCTGGGAGAAGGGCGGCATATAAATTTAATAAACCTTAAACCTTAAACCTTCCTCCCTTCATTCCTTCCTCCCTCTGTTCCTTCCTTCTTCCCTCCCACTCTCCATTCCTTCCTCCCTGTTCCTTCCTTCCTCTCTCCCTTTTTCCCTCCCTCCCTCCCTCCCTCCCTCCCACCCTCCCTTCCTCCCACCCTCCCTTCCTTTCTTTGCCTTTTCATCTCTTTCCTTCCCCCACACTCAGGAAGGGTTGATGGGAGGGGGAGGGATTGCCAGCACTAATATGCTGCTGCTGGCCTTTCCTATACTATGTGGGTGGGTGGGTGGGTGCGGTCTTGTTGAAAGGGATGCCTCTTGTGGCTGCAAGGCTGGAGGTGCTGGTGTGGGGGGGTAGGGTGCTGATCTACAACCTGGGTGCATCCATCAAAGCCAGAACACACTCAGCCTAAGATCCACTGGAACCAGCAAGGAGCTGCCCCACCACCTGTGTCCTGGCCCTCGGGTGTGCACACAGGAGACAGCCAGTGCTGGCATCCTGGCTGAAGTCAGCCTGCAGGGCAAGACAGCCAGCAGGGATGCTGGACTCTACTTGTGTGCACACCCAGGGGGTGGGGTGGGGCTGCCCTGTGGATTTAAGGCTGAGTGTATTCTGGCTTTGATGGATGTAATCACGTTGTAGATCAGTGCCAATCCCCCCCTCAGCACCTTCACCCTCGCAGCCACAAGGCATCGCTTTCATTGGCACAGACCCCCTTCCCCACACAGGATAGCAAGACTGGCAGCAACATGGCAGCGCTGGCAATCTCTCCCCCTCCCATCACCCCTTCCTGAGGATTGAGGAAGGAAAGATGAGAAGGAGAGAAGGAAGGAAGGAAGGAAGGAAGGAAGGAAGTGTAGCAGAGAGGGGAATGGGGGGAATTAGCACTGGCTGGGAGGCTTTGCCAGAGCTCTGATGTTTTGGCAGAGAAGTCGGGAGCTCCAGAGGCCTCCGCCGAGGCTGGGGGTGGGGCGGGGATTTTGGGTAGGGATTTTTAAAGGGGAAGAGGAGATTGACTGGGGGAAGAAGATTTTAGTTTCTCTTTTCCGGAGAGTCAAGCCAGAAGGAGGCAGAGCGAGGTAGGAAATTTATTCTCTGGAGAGAGAATAAAAAACCTTTTTGCCTTCCTACCTTGCTCTCCCTCCTTCTGGCTTGTCTCTCCAGAAAAGAGAAACTAAAATCTTCTTCCCCCAGTCAATCTCTTCTTCCCCTTTAAAAATCCCTACCCAAGAGCCCCGCCCTGCCCCCAGCCTCTGCGGAGGCCTCTGGAGCTCCCGACCTCTCTGCTGAATCCTCAGAGTTCTGGCAAAGCCTCCCAGCCAGCACCAATCGCCCCCCAATTCCCATCTCCGGTACACTTCCTTCCTTCTCTCCTTCTCATCTCTTTCCTTCCTCCACGCTCAGGAAGGGGTGATGGGAGGGGGAGAGATTGCCAGTGCTGCCATGTTGCTGCCAGTCTTGCTATCCTGCATGGGGGGAGGGTGTCTGTCCCAGTGAAAGGAAAGCCTCATGGCTGCAAGGCTGGAAGTCCTGTGGGGGTGGGGGTTGGTGCTGATCTACAACCTGGTTGCGTCCATCAAAGCCAGAATGCACTCAGCCTAAGTTCCACTGGAATCAGCAAGGAGCTGCCTTGCCACCTCTGCCCCACCCCCCGAGTGCACGCACAGCAGATGGCCAGCGCCAGTGTCCTGGGTGAAGTCAGCATGCATGACAAGCCAGCCAGCAGGGACACTGGACTCTGCTTGCGCGCAGTTGCAGGGGGGCGGGGCGGGGCTGCCCTGTGGATTTAACGCTGAGCGTGTTCTGGCATTGATGGATTCAATCAGGTTGTAGATCAGCGCCTGGTGGGCCTTGGCCAGGATGGGCCGAGGTGCAGCGGGCCAGTCCTTTGCTCTTTTCAAAGCAGGTCCCTGGGCCGGATGGAACCACATGTTGGGCCGCATCCGGCCCACAAGCCTTGTGTTTCACATGTCTGTGCTATAGGAAAACAGACTCAAGCAGAAGCTTGAAGAGGCTAGGTTTTGTGAATGGATATTTTCTAACCATTCATAAAGCCAGGCCACTCTGTTCATAAACAAAGGGCAGCCAGCAGCTCCGAATAAGCAGCACAACAGGCATGGAGCCGATTAGCTAGACAAACAAAACACCTAGGATTTGCATTTCCCCTTTTGCCTATAGAGCCAATCATAATCCGATAGTAATCTGGCAACAACCTTTAAAATATTAAAGGACATATTCTTGCATCTCATTCACAAAGTTCCCAAAATTGTTTAAAAGCCCATCTACTCTCAACCCCAACTTGTCAGCCACCCCTGAATCATGTTGCTGTCACTCTTGTTTCTGGTTACTAAACAAATGGAAACCTCCTTTCCAAAAAACCCCGCACCCTGCCTCCACTTCATTTTCCTTCATCTCTCTCCTGGCTTGAAATAAGAACCGGACTGGATCAAACTTCCAACAATAATGATGGCATACTAATTGTTGTTTTATTTGATTGTTATACACTGGTCAGAATCAGCGATGGATGGATGGATGGATTGCATTTCTAGTAGCAGCCAAATGAATAACTTTGCAAGTTTACAGCAAGTAAGTTATTTAGTTAGCACATGGCGAGGTTATATTAGCCAGGAGACTACAATGCTAATGCAGAGTAGTTGTTTGACTGCCTGTTTACCAGTCCTGGTTCACATTCATGTGCTTCCCAAGACGCGCCACAGGAGTAGGTAAGATAGGATAAAAAGGTCAGTTTGAGGGTCCCCAGCTTGCTGATGGGTTTTTCAGGCATTGACGATGATGTGCAACAATTCCTGGCTGGAAGCAGCCATTTAATATCACAGTACTTCACGGTTACATTATGCACAATTTAAATGATATTTTCAAGAGTGAGCTCCCAGCACTCAAGAGTTTTAATAATGTCTAACAGAAGAAGATGCTGCACAATGCAAGCCTTTTAGATAAGGGATATGCATTCATAGTTATGCAGTTTGCATTCAGGAAATATTTCATTGTGCCATGCTGACAAAAAACTCAAGGTAATTCTGTCTTGATATCAAACAGTAAAAGTTTGAAAGTAAACCAGGCAGAATCTATCTCCTTTTCAGACAACTTTGAAAATGGAAGTTAGCTTCTCCTTTGGGTATAAGTGTTATAAACTTACTTTTGCTTTTGTGGTTCCTAACCCAGGGAATACTTGTAGAATCCATCTTCTAATAATAATGCCTGAGTTGTGACAGGCTGATATCTGAGTATCTTAGTGCAGTATAACACTGTATTAACACCTCTGCCAAATGGAGGTTGGATAGCTTAGACATGTTTTTGCAACATCCCAGTTGTATTATTGCAAACTGCTCTGGAGGTTTCCCAGAAGAAAACACTTGACCATTTTTTCTGTTCAGAGGATTCTTGGTCCAGCTCAAGTATTTATGTAAAACTCCTGCCTATGGTTACACTGTGGTTTTCAAGGGTGCTATTTGCCCATTTTTCTTTGTGAAAGTGGCTTGGTACACCAGATTGCTATTGTCGTGCTTCATCTCTAAGGTCACATCTAAAGTGAGCTTGGCAATAGTGTTGGAGTCTCCTGTGGATATATGTCAGCAATACAAAAGAGCCACATGTCCTAGATCACTAAATCATGACTGGAAGTTGGGCAGTAAGAAACTAGCCATAGGAATATGATTAAACTTGATGATGTGCAAAGAACTAAATCACAAGTATCCTTATTTTTTTAAAAAAATATTTTGGGTATCTACAAAGTACTACATTTCTTCACGTTATACATCAACCAGCTTTCCACTTCAGCCTGAGAAAAAACATTTTTTTTACAATGTTTTACCATTGAAGTGTTACTGAACTTTAGGTTAATTTAAGAGAGAGTGTGTGGACTTGGGTCACTGAGAGGAACTTGAAATCAGATCTTACCTTGAAGAAGGCAAGATAAAGGCATCTTCTGTAATGGGTAGTAGAATTTGGGAGACTGGCTCAATTAATTATATTCTATAACTATCTTAAGTAACAAGAACATTTAAATGTGCCTTCCTCAGTAACACTGCTCTAGTCAGGGATGGCCTTGATTGCCATCTTTCCATTAGAAGTAGACCATAATACAGATCAGAGATAGGACCTTTTGGGAGGTGGTACCCCAACTGGGGAAACTTTTTACTGCTCTCTTAAGAATGTCACCGACTGTTGTAAGATTTAGTGCCAGTTGAAAACTCCTTTGTTTACCTAGACCTCTGGATGAAGCTATACCATTATGTCCCATTGCACCATTTCCTCAGGTTCCCATTCACTGAATTACAGCAATATCTGCAACAAATCACAGTACTATCAAAAGGATGAATACATTTTAATGTCATCATGCAAATGATACAGTTAACATTTGATGCAAGTATGTACCCCCCCTTTTTGTAGGTACCTCTGGTGCCATGCATTTATTGCTTTTTCTTATGTTTTGCATTCTTATTTAGAAAATATTTTAGTTATGAAAAGTCAGTCGTTTTCAGATAGGATTAGAACCTCAACAGAACTGAATCCTTGATATCCAAAGTTCTGGGAAGAATCCATGGTTAATTATAAAAAGTCTTTGAGACAGCTAGGAACAAAAGCATGGACAATTATTGTTGTCTTACTCCCTCAATAGATTGTCCATCAGGGTAACCAATGTCATTCTGATGCAATAAACCAGCTTGAAACTGGACTGAAATAGTTCCATAAAATCAGCTTCATCCAGCTTGCTTGGAATTTGAGTTTAGCCACTACTTTCTTAACCACTTTGGTCTAGAACAGTAAACTCAGTACTGACCATTCTCCTTACTAGTATAACATATCTTTACAATTTATTCACATTTAGATTATTTCACCACAGACATCTGTCTGTAAACCAGTAAGATCCATAGATGTCATGTGGAGTCAGTCAATCAAATGTCTGGGTCAACAGGTCATTTCAGTTTGTCAGAAAGGTTTTGATCAAACCATCTGGCACAATAGTAAGCCTTTCCATTTGTGAATTTCCATCAGATTTAGAAAACATGTTAGGCAGACCTTCAAAATCAGGTCACTGTCTCCCTGTGAAGAGATGGTGCCAATTACTGCATTCTGACCAGACAGTGATGTTTCAATGACAAAGACTCATTTCTGATTCTCCCCAATATGGATTATCATCAGTATCAAAATCCAGGTTTAAAGTGTGTCCTGCTTAATGAATGTGGGCAGATATTATTTGAGAAAGGCCCATATGTCATAAAACTGGTGAGCTGCTCAAAAAAACCACCAAAACCACTGGATCCAGCATGGATGCTAAAGTAGTCAAGTACCAAAAACTCTGGAATTCTTACCTCTAATCTCTAAATATATTTTGCCAACTCAGGTCTCTTTCAACTTAGGCCTGAAAAATAGAACAAATATTTTGCAATGATGGCAAAATCTTGACTCATCATCTGCAGAATATAAAGTGGTTAGGCAAATCCTCCATTAGTACCACAATCAACACCCACAAAATCCATGTACTGTACTGTTGAAGGAAAAGTCTTCATCATGGTTCAGTCTGTTGTATATGTAAATAGTTATTAACATGGCAAGTAAGAGATTGCAAACACATTGCAGCTTAGCAAGGTTCAGAGCGGGAAATTAAGGTGCATTCATTGGACGCCACAACCTAGGAGCGGGAAAAGAGTCTCCATTGATTGGTTACAGTTCAAAGGCTTTCTCTATAAAAGGGTTGCAACATTTGACAGTTGACAGTTGACTTTGTGTATTCAATAAACTCGTTCATTGTTAAACCACTCTGAGTCCTCGTCAATTAGAACCAAACAACTGGCGACGAAGGTGGGATTGACAGAAGACCAGAGAATTGGCGGAATTGTCGCGAAAGGCGGCAAATTCAGAGCGAGTCACAGTCAACCGAGCGGCCGCGGCAGAATAAGAAAAAAATTCTCCGAATGGCGCAAATAGGGTCATTGAAGGAATTCGACCCAAACTTCCCCGAAGATTGGGAAGAATACATCGGTCAAGTCGAAGGGTTCCTGTTAGTGAACGGAATCACAGATGACCGTAAAAAAGCGGCGGCATTATTGACGATCTGCGGCACACCGGTCTACAGAGTCGCTGTCGGACTGTGTCAACCGCAACCAGTCTCTAGCGTGCCTTATGCCGACCTCCTCGCTAAATTAAAGGTCCACTTTACACCCCGAAGGTCCGAACTCTTTTGGCGGCGCATCTTCGAAAAGAGGAATCAGAGACCGGGAGAGTCCATACAAAAATTTGTCGCTGCCGTCAGGGAAGCCGCAGTACGATGTAAATACGATAATTTAGAAATAAGAATTCGGGACAGAGTAGTACTGGGCTTGCGTGATGAACAACTACAAAACAGAATAATCGCCAAACCCACCGGCGATTTGCAGGAAGTGCTCGACGAACTTCTAACTTACGAGTCAACCGGGTATCGCGACCCCCCCCGCAGTAGCATGGCAGCAGCGCCCGAGATCAACCAAGCGGGCTATGTGGACTGCGGGGAGGTGGACCAGCAGTGGGAGGAAGAGATCGCCGAAGTCTCCAGGCGATTTGGAAAGATGGCACCTAGACAACCCAGAAGTGAGGGGCCCGAACCTGGCCGCCGTCAACAACCCGCAACTCCGCAAAGACAACCGACCGGGGCACAACGACCGTGGCGGGACACCGCAACCAGACCGCGCGACAACGATAGCCAGAACCGATGCGGCAGCTGCGGCGGCAACCATCCCCGCGCATCCTGCCGATTCCGTACCGCCAAGTGCAGGGCATGCGGCAAGACCGGCCACATCCAGGCCATCTGCAGAAACCGCGCTCGCGACAACCGTCTGAACGAAGTCGATGTGTGGCCTGAGGGTAAGGTAACCCCTAATGCTAGTGGCAAGGAGACCCCTAAAAACCGGGTTAAAATTCCAATTCGAGGGGAGGTGGCGCAAATCAATAGGAGAAGGCCGGGAAGTGGTCACAATTTTCCGGATGGAAAATTAAAAATCACAGTCCTTCTGCAAGGGGTCCCTTGCAGAATGGAAATCGACTCAGGGGCTTCAGTGTCGATAATTTCCACTGAAACCCTTGAGAGAATTGAACAAATAAGTGGAAAAAGAATTCCACTTAGTCCAACAAATATTCAATTATCGGACTTTCAAAAAAGTCCAATAAAAGTAAAAGGGAAGACCAGCCTTAGTGTAAAATTTAAGGGGTTCAAGGGGGTCTTAGATCTAATAGTTACAGAGGGGAATAGGACTAGCTTAATCGGACTTAATTGGTTCCCTGCCCTGGGAATTTGGATTGGGGGAATAAATTCAGTGATTAAAAATAAGACCCTCGAATCCGTCTGCAATGAATTTGCAGACGTATTCGATGGATCACTGGGCAAGTACAAAGGGCCCCCCATTAACTTCAACCTAGACCCCTCAGTAAAACCAATCAGGCTTAAGGCCCGAAGGGTACCTTTCGCCTTAAAGGGAAAAATCGAGGCCGAGCTCGACCGGCTTGTAGGCCAAGGAGTATTAGAACCTGTTGAGGGCGGTTTGTGGGAAACGCCGATTGTCACACCCCTCAAACCCAATGGGGATGTGAGAATCTGCGCTGACTACAAAGCCACCCTCAACATTGGAATGAAAAAGCATGCTTACCCGGTCCCGACGGTGAAGCAGGTCCTCGCCACGATCCAGGACGCCGCCATTTTCGCCAAGCTAGACTTGGCGCATGCGTACTTACAGTTGACTGTTTCTAAAGAGGCTGCAGAGGCACAGACGATCGTTACCCACAAGGGGGCGTTCCGAGTTCACAGACTGCAATTTGGAATTGCAGCAGCTCCAGGCATCTTCCAAGAAGTGATGGAGAGGACCTTAAAGGGCATACCTGGAGTATGCCCTTACTTCGATGATGTCCTAATAGCTGGAAGGGATGAAGGAATGTTAGTAGAGCGGCTGGAACAGGTACTGGGTAGATTTAGGAAGGCTGGATTGAAACTAAAGAAGGAAAAGTGTAGCATAGGGGTTAAATCCACTGATTTTTTGGGGTTCAGAATTGACAAAAGTGGAATCCACCCTACCCCTGAAAAAATTAAAGCAATCAAAGGGGCCCCAGAACCAAGGAACAAGGCGGAACTACAGGCCTTCCTTGGCTTGGTAAATTTTTACCACACGTTTGTGCCACATAAGGCTGCCATTGCAGAACCCTTACACAGACTCTTAGATAAGAAGACCCCTTGGCAATGGCAGAACAAGCACAAAGCGAGTTTCCAAACTTTAAAAGACATCCTTTCCAGTAATTCAACTGTAACCCACTTTATAGAAAACAAACCAATCTACCTGGTGTGCGATGCTTCGCCATATGGCGTAGGGGCTGTGATCAGCCACTTAGACAACCAAGGAATACAAAGACCCATTGCATACTACTCCCGCACACTAACCAAGGCAGAGCGGAACTATGCGCAAATAGACAGGGAGGCATTAGCCATAGTGGCAGGAGTTAAAAAGTTCCACGACTACCTGTATGGTAGGAACTTTACTATACTAACGGACCACAAACCCTTGCTGGGACTGTTTACCACAGATAAACAGACTCCCCAAATTATGTCACCCAGGATGCTGAGGTGGTCCATTTTCCTCTCAGCATACTCATTTTCCCTCCAATACAGACCAGGTAAGGACATGGGTCATGCAGACGCTCTTAGCAGATTGCCCCTAAGCACAACAGAGGAGGACCCTGCCCCAGTGGGACAAATAATGTCCCTACAGGACATTCCTGATTTGCCCTTAACTGCAAAAGACATTGCTGAGGCAACCAATAAGGACCTCACCTTAAGGAGAGTAATGGCCTGGGTCATGAGCGGTTGGCCTAACACCAAACCAGACGAAATATACAGTCCATATTTCAGAAGGAAAGATGAACTGTCAGTTCATTTGGGATGCTTACTCTGGGGAACTCGTGTAGTTATTCCAGGAATCCACAAATCAGCTATTCTACTAGAATTGCATGAGGGACATCCTGGAATAGTAAGGATGAAGGCGTTGGCTAGGAGTCACTTGTGGTGGCCAGGACTGGACAACGACATTGAGGAATGTGTTGCCAATTGCCATCTGTGCCAACGTTCCAGGCCTGAACAACAACATATCCGCACACATAAATGGGAACAAGCTAGGAATCCTTGGTCCAGGATTCATATCGACTTTGCTGGACCCTTCCAAGGGTTAACGTTCCTAGTAGTGGTTGACAGCTACTCTAGATGGCTAGAGGTAGTACCGGTCAGTTCAGTAACTTCAGGCAGAACCATACAGGCATTAAGGGGCCTCTTTGCCACTCACGGGTTGCCGGATTTAATTGTGTCTGATAATGGGCCACAATTCACATCTATTGAATTTCAGGATTTCCTCAAGGCCAACTCGATTAAGCACAAGACTTCAGCACCCTTCCACCCCTCCACCAACGGATTGGCTGAAAGAAATGTGAGGACCACGAAGGACGCTTTAAAAAGAATTATTCGAGGTGACTGGCATCAGAGACTGGCAGAGTTCTTGTTGGCTCAGCACACGACCCCATGTTCCGTTACAGGGAAAAGTCCAGCTGAAATGAGGTGGGGCAGGAGATTATCCACCAAATTGGACAGATTGCACCCTGACAGACTGCAAACAAACATTGAATTAGACATTCCTAACAGAACATTTAAAGTGGGGGATTTGATCTGGGCCAGAAACTATGCCCAAGGGGACAAATGGATTCCAGGGGTGGTGACTGAAATCTTAGGTCCCCTGTCGTACACTATTGAGGGGGAAGGGAACAGGATCTGTAAAAGACACGTAGACCAGCTGAGGAAAAGATCTAGTGGTTGTGTGCCAGTTGAGGGGGACCAAAGCATAGTAGGGGGAAACAGTACAGATAACAACAGGCCAGAGAGTGGCGTAGAGGAGGGGCAAAATGACTCATTCCCTCGTACCCAACAACAACAATTCAGTCAAATTGAATGGGAAATACCCCTGCGGAGTAGGCCAGTGACCACTGAATTACAAACACAAACTAATACACAAGACAGCACATCTGTAGCCAGCAACCCAGAGCCCAGGCCCAGCAGTGACAAGCTGCCAAGCAGTCAACCAGGAAGAGGGGTCCCTAGCAGCCAAAGTAACAGATACCCTTCTAGAATACATAGGCCACCAAAATACCTAAAGGATTTTGTAAAGAAATAACATCAACTGGGGGGTAAGGGGTGTTGTGTATGTAAATAGTTATTAACATGGCAAGTAAGAGATTGCAAACACATTGCAGCTTAGCAAGGTTCAGAGCGGGAAATTAAGGTGCATTCATTGGACGCCACAACCTAGGAGCGGGAAAAGAGTCTCCATTGATTGGTTACAGTTCAAAGGCTTTCTCTATAAAAGGGTTGCAACATTTGACAGTTGACAGTTGACTTTGTGTATTCAATAAACTCGTTCATTGTTAAACCACTCTGAGTCCTCGTCAATTAGAACCAAACACAGTCCATTGGAAAGGTTAGTTTGGAGTCCCATCTGGAGTGCCAAATTGTTGAAGGAAAAGTCTTCATCACTGTTCAGTCCAAGCTGGGAATAAACAACATGGTGATTGCTTTAGAAAGAAGGTTGCAGTTTATTGAAGAGGAGAGCCAGACAGGAATATGGCTCTGGAAGAAAAGAGAGAAAAAGCACATGTAGGGAGTGGGGTTTTATACCCTATGGGGCTCTTGAGGTTGTTTCCTGTTCCTGTTTGAGGCTTTATATTTCCTGTGTCATGTAGTTGGACCTGAGTCTGAGTGTGCCCCTTTGGCATCTGTGGGTTAATACTATTATGTCCTGTCTTAGAGTTTGGGTGGGATATGTAAATTTTAGGTGTCTTTGTCTTTTTAATCTTCTAGCTCCAACCTTCTTGAATGGTTTACATCTGCATTTCTACAGAGCTGGTTTCTACTTGGGGGTATTAAAAAATCTGGGCATGCTTTTCTGCCTCTTTAAGATCCTTTGAGGAAATATAATATTCTGCCCTTTTAATATTTCCTTCTTGTGGGGGGGCTGACTTCCCACAGTACCTTCATACAAACTGTCTAGTATTTCTTTCATTTCTTCCTGTCCACTGCCACATCCACCAATGAACACAATTCCCCAGTTATCTAAGATTTGCATCCTCCACTTCATCTGCACATCAACAATACAAACCCATAACTTCCACAATTCTTGTTCCACAATCTTTCTTCCCTCATATTGTGCTGCTATATCTTCTACAAAAGATAAAAACAATCCATCTATAATCCATCAATGTCATAATGTCCTTCCTAGCATCGTCTTGCTTTTTTTCTTCCTTCTTTATGTACAGTATATACACCCTATCATTTTCTCCCCAAACTCTAACTTTTTTTGCTTTCCCCCCATTTTTTTTCCTTTCCAAAACATCCATCACCACATTCTCAAACACTTTAGAAACCTGCCTAATTTTTTATCTATCCTGAATTTCAAAGAGTCCATCCAAGAATCCTCAGAGCTTGCAACAGTGGTGGCACAGTGGTTAGAATGCAATTTTGGAGGCCAATACTGCCAACTGCCAGCAGTTCGGCAGTTTGAGTCTCACCGGCTCAAGGTTGACTCAGCCTTCCATCCTTCCAAGGTCAGTAAAATGAGGACCCAGATCGCTTGGAGAGGGCTGTAAAGCACTGTGAAGCAGTACATAAGTCTAAGTGCTATTGCTGATCAAAAGAGCTCTGAGAACAATTATTGGTTTTCAGCTCAAAGCTCTTGCTTTAAATAAACATATTTTGGTCTCTGGAACAGTGCTGTTAACCAGATGGCCTTTTCTTCCAAATGGATATTCATCATGATGGCTACACATCATTTCCACTATCAGAGGTAGGATGACCCTGGATTCTTCTTGGAGAGGAATCTATTCATTAAGATCTTGATGACCTGCTTATAGCCTTCTCATAGACATCTAGTTAGGCATTCTGTTGAGTACTGTGTTTGACTTCATAGACTCTGCATGGCTCTTCTTATAGGCTCAGTTACCTGAATAATAATAATAATAATAATAATAATAATAATAATAATAATAATAATAATAATAATAATAATAATAATAATAATAATAATAATAAGTTGGAAGGGACCTTGGAGGTCATCTAGTCCAACCCCCTGCTCAGGCAGGAAACCCTATACCATTTCAGACAAATGGCTGGCCAGTCTCTTCTTAAAAACTTCCAGTGTTGGAGCATTCACCACTTCTGGAGGCAGGTTGTTCCACTGGTTAATTGTTATAACTGTCAGGAGGTTTCTCCTTAGTTTTAGGTTGCTTCTCTCCTTGACTAGTTTCCATCCATTGCTTCTTGTCCTGCTTTCAGGTGCTTTGGAGAATAGCTTGACTCCCTCTTCTTTGTGGCAGCCCCTGAGATATTGGAACACTGCTATCATGTCACCCCTCACCCTTCTCTTCATTAAACTACACATACCCAATTCCAGCAACCATTCCCTATATGTTTTAGCCTCCAGTCCCCCAATCATCTTTGTTGCTCTTCTCTGAACCCTTTCTAGAGTCTCGACATCTTTTTTACATCGTGGTGACCAAAACTGGATGCAATATTCCAGGTGTGGCCTTACCAAGGCATTGTAAAGTGGTATTAGTACTTCACGTGATCTTGATTCTATCCCTCTGTTAATGCAGCCTAGCACTGTGTTGGCTTTTTTGGCAGCTGCAGCACACTGTTGGCTCATATTTAAGTGATTGTCCACTAGGACTCCAAGATTCTCTCACAGTTACTACTATTGAGCATGGTACCCCCTATACTATACCTGTACATTTGGCTTTTCTTGCCTAAATATAGAACCTTACTTTTTTCACCATTGAATTTCATTTTGTTAGATAGCACCCAGTGTTCGAGTCTGTCCAGATCCTCCTGTATCTTAAGCCTAACTTCTGGAGTATTGGCTATTCCTGCCAGCTTGGTGTCATCTGCAAATTTGATGAGTTCCCCATCTATCCCCTTATCCAAATCGTTGATGAAGATGTTGAAGAGCACTGGGCCCAGAACAGAGCCCTGGGACACCCCACTACACAGTTCCTTCCATGTAGATGCAGTTCCATTGAGGACCACATGCTGAGTACGGCCTGTCAGCCAGCTACGAATCCATCTGGTGGTGATGCTATCTAACCCACATTTTTCTATCTTATCAAGTTGTAGGTTGTGATCTACTTTGTCAAATGCCTTACTGAAGTCCAAGTAAATTATATCTACAGCATTCCTCTGGTCCACTAATTTTGTCACTTGGTCAAAGAATGCAATAAGATTTGTCTGGCATGATCTGTTTTTGAGAGAACTAGATATTGTAGTCCCCAACATAATCCATGCTTTCCTTGACACTGTACAGTAGGAATGTTATCAGATTAAATCCTTCTCATGGTATCTTTTTATTTACCATGGTATTTTGCTGTGGGAAACGCTGGTTGGGGAGAATTTTATCATATATGTGGACAAATGAGCAATTAAAATAACTTAGCTTCAGGTGATATTCATCTGCGCTCAGTCACTTAACTGCTAGTAGCGCTTGGACAACCAGCGCTGCTCTGTTCTCACTAGAAATTACATTAACTGCAGCTTTACAGCATGCAGTCATGTCTGAAATTATTGAAAAAAGATAACAAGTATATTGCATTCTAATCTAATTATCTAAATCATTTAAATTATTTATAAGGGCTGCTTCAAGTCTTTGTTCTAAAAGATCTTTATAGACTGCACATAATTTACTATTAACACAGTGGAGACTCAGAGAACCTTATCCGCATCTCTTCTTTTTTATATATATTAAACAAAATTAAAAAAACACACTAATTGGCAGTTTCATAGTCCCTACCATGGTTGATTCTCTTAACCTTACTACAAATATTATTTAAGAAAAGAGAACAATTCAGCAAAATGCTTTCATTCACAGCTGCTTTCGAAGCTAATAACAGTAGAACGCGGTGGCTCAGTGGGTTAGGACGCTGAACTTGTCGATCGGAAGGTTGGCAGTTTGGCGGGTCGAATCCCGAGTGCCGCGTAACAGAGTGAGCGCCTGTTACTTGTCCCAGCTTCTGCCAACCTAGCAGTTTGAAAGCACGTAAAAATGCAAGTAGAAAAATAGGGACCACTACGGTGGGAAGGTAACAGCGTTCCGTGTGCCTTTGGCATCTAGTCATGCCGTCCACATGACCACGGAGACGTCCTCGGACAAGCGCTGGCTCTTCGGCTTTGAAACGGAGATGAGCACCGGCCCCTAGAGTCGGAAACGACTAGCACGCATGTGCGGGGGAACCTTTACCTTTACCTTTATATATATATATATGTATATGTATGTATATATATATATATATATGCACACACACACACACACACACACATACACTGCTCATCAAAAAAATAAAGGGAACACAAGATAAGACATCCTATTATTAAATACAGTACATTGTGTTGTTTAACTGTTCCTTATATATATATATATATATATATATATATGGATCCTTGGTTTTTCGGGTTTTTCCCCGCGTAGAATTAAAGGTGTAGGCGCAACGTTTCGACGGAATCCCATCCGTCATCATCAGGCTTCTGCTTCCTTCTTCTGGGAGAAGCATGTGGCTGTTTGTTCCTCTTTTTTTTTAAACTGCCAGAGGGGGTGTGTTCTGTGGAGGTGTGCTCTGATTGGGTAGGGGACCAAGTGTGTTCTGATTGGGTGGGAGTGTGTTTTGAATGGTGGGTGTGTTATGATTGGGTGGGGGTGTGTTCTGAGTGGATGGGCTGGTCTCAGCTGCCAGCTCCAGACCTGAGCTGGTGAGTTGTGCTGCTTTTGTTCGGCTTCGTGTTTGTGGTGGTGCCATGTTTTTATAGTGGGTGTCAGTTTGTTTATTGTGTGGTTTGGAGGGGTTTAAAGTGGCTGATGTTGCAGCTGTTGCAGCTGTAGTTAGGTTTCTGTTTTGTGGTTGTGTGTCTTTATCGTTGTGGGTTCGGATTTGCTTTTTGAATGGTTGTGTGGTGGTGATGTCATGTGATGTTATCATGAGTTTGGGTCTGGTATCATTCTTGGTGGTTGGGCTTCGTCTGTCAATCAAGGCGGGTTTCCAAATGGCTGGTAGACGAGAGGTATCATCTCGTTTATTCATGCTGTGGGGGCGTTTTTCTATCTCAATGGCTTCTCTGATTATTCTGTTGTTAAAATGTTCAATTTTGGTGATAGTTTTGGTTTTTTTAAAATCAATTTCATGTCCCGTGGCTTCAAAGTGTTGGACCAGGGATGAAGTTTGTTCTCCTTTTCTGAGTGAGTTTTTGTGCTCTTCAATGCATGCACTTATTCTTCTGTTGGTTTGTCCGATGTATGTGGTGGGGCAGGTGGTGCATGGGATTTCGTATACTCCTTGGTTTTCTAACCCAATTATGTCCTTGGGGTTTCTTAGGATGGTGGATATTTTTCTGTCTGTGTAGAATGCTGTTTTGATGTTGTGTTTTTGGAGGACCTTGCTGATTCTGTCTGTGGTCCCTTTTAAGTATGGGAGGAGGGCTTTGCCATTTTCTTGTTCTCTGTCTTGGGTTTTTGTGGGTGTCTCTCTTCGGATTAAGTTGGTAATCGTGTTTCTTTGGAATCCATTGGCTGTTAGTACATTAGTGAGAGTGTGTAGTTCGGTTTTTAGGTGTTGTTCGTCAGCTAGGTGTTTTGTTCTGGAGATGAGTGTCTTGGCTACGGAGTTGATCTGTGCTGGGTGGTGGTGTGAGAGTGCGTTCAGATAGCGGTTTGTGTGTGTTTTTTTATGGTAGATAGTGTGTCCTAGGGAGCCGTTGGATTTCTTGTAGACTAAGACATCAAGGAAGGGAAGTTGATTGTTAGCTTCTGTTTCCATGGTGAATTGTATTTTGGGGTGTAGGCTATTGAGGTGTATGAGGAAGTCATCCAGTTTTTCTTTGCCGTGTGGCCAGATTACGAAGGTGTCATCTACGTATCTGAGCCAGAGTTTGGGTTTGTGGTTGGATTTTTCTAGAGCGAGGGTTTCAAAGTGTTCCATGTAGAGGTTTGCGATGACAGGTGAGAGGGGTGATCCCATGGGTGCTCCTTCCATTTGTTTGTATCTTTGTCCATTGTAGATGAAGTATGTGTTAGATAGGCAGTGGTTGGTCAGATCTAGGATGTGTTTTGGGGGGTTGTATTTATTTAGGATAGCTGTCAAGGCTTCTTTGATAGGCACTTGGGTGAAGAGGGATACAACATCGAAGCTCACAAGTAGGTCCCAGGGCTGTAAGTTTAGTTTACTTATGATCTCTATGAATTGGAATGAGTTTTGTACGTGTGAGGTGATGGAATTTGCATAAGGCTGTAGTTGTTTGGCAAGAAATTTGGCTAGATTTTGTAGAGGTGAGCCTATGGAGCTGACTATGGGTCTGAGTGGGGTTCCTTCTTTGTGTATCTTGGGCAGACCATAGAGCTTAGGACATCTGGATGATTTTTCTCTGGGAATGATTGTTTTCTGGATCTCTTCACTGATGGGGGTGGCTTTTATTTTTGATTTTGTGGTTTTTTCCAGGTAGGTGGTGGGATCTGTCTTGAGGAGTTTGTACGTGGAGTCTCGGAGTAGGTTGGATAATTTGGTATGGTAGTCAAAACCGCGAAAACCTCAGAAAACATATATATATATATATATATATATATATATATATATATATATATATATACATACACACACACACACACCTTTTGTTTAGTTAATACGTTACCACATGCATTAAATAATTTTTTTTAAAAAAAACTTAGATAAAATGACTGACAATCAAGCTATTGCAAGGTTCATCTCTGCTTTGGAAAAGTATTGTCAGAAAAAAAATCTATTTTCAAATTTCAAATGTTTTACAACTTTTAAAATGTCAAAACCTTTTTCAAATCATGTACACCCAGCAGATGACTGTTCAGTTTATAATGTCTTTTATCTTGTTTGAGGGATGCTAAACATTGTGAGATACTTAGGCAAGGCAATTGAAAACCATGCAGCAACAATAGGAACCCCTGCTCCTACTACTGTCATTCACTGCCTCAGAAAATTGTGCAGACAGTTGAAAACTTCTATGGCAGTCTTCTGCAATCTGTTGCGTTAATACTATGACTACCAGAATGGTAGGAATTGATAGAACCATAGAGTTGGAAGAAATCATGGAATTCAACTAAACTCCTATTCAGTGCAAGATCCTCTGCAGCATCTCTGACTTTTCTTGGATATTAGATGTTAGATAACCTTTTTGTCATTTTTTTTCCTGTGGGCACAATGGCACACATTAAAAATGAGATTTAGTTGCTTGCTCTAGATACCCCACACACATTTAAAACATACTATAGACAACATATGTATAGACCTACACCCTTACATATAAGTAACATATCAATATTAATCACTGTCCATCTTGAATACATAACGGGAGGAGGAAACTTTAGAGTTCACAAGGTTAATACTGTATGGAACAAAGCGGTGACTGAATCTGGATGTTCTGCTTCAGATACCACAGAGCCTCCTCCAGAACAAGGAAAACAGGTCATGAAGAGAATGTGTAGTGTCCCAGACAATCTTGCGTAATTCAGCCTGTTTGAAGACCTTTAATGAAACCCTTACCAATTCACCTGATGGTTTGTTTCACTGTTTATTAGCGCAGAGATTCAGAAACCTTCTTCCTTATATTTTTGACTCATTGGTTTGGTCTTGACAACAAACAATAAGACCATTCACTGATAACTTTTCAGATACTTGAGTACTGTTATTATACCATAGTCAACTTTCCTACATGCTAAACATAACTTCTTTAAACAGATCCTTTAGTTGTTTCTCTCTTGGTCTCTAGATTCTTTCATTATCTAAGAGGTCTCTAGCAGGTCTCCTCTGAAATTGCTCCAGAACTGTGGTGCCTTGGACTGGCCACAGTATTACAAATGGAGTCTAATCAGGGCAGAGTAGAGTGAACCAACGATTTCCCATGATTTGGACTCAATGCTTTGTCAATGTACCACAAGATACCATATGCCATTTTAGCAACTGCATCATTATGTTTACCAACATAAGAGACACAAAAATCTCTTTCAATGTTCAGCTACCAAGCTATGTCTCCATTTTATATTTGTGTCTTACAAATATGGCACTCCACTTACTACTTATTTTTTTATTTTTTTATTTATTTTTCACATTTCGGTACTGCCCATGCTTTCCTCCAAGTTGAGGTGGGGCCATTAATGAGAATCTTTTTGGGAAATGGTAATTTAGTCAATTGTGTGTCTATTTGACAATAGTATAAATTTGCCATTCTATGAAGAATATCATCCAGGAATCTGCCGAAGCCTTTGCTGATATCTAAGTGCTCTATGTCTATGGTATTTCCCTGATCTACTGAGCTAATATCTCAATTAAAGAATGAGATCAGGTAAATTTGGAATGTTTTGTTCATACCAAATCCATGTTACCTCCTTTGAACCATAATATTCTTATCCAACTATACTACAAGCATATAATCTATTTGAACTCTTTATCCATCATAAATGTCAGGCTAACAGACCTGTACAGTAGTATCCTGGGTCCTCCTGTGGAGCCTTCTTTCCTAAAAGCAGACAGACACAAAATAGGAATTTGGAAATTCTACCTTTTGTACCTCACTTGTTGCTGCTTCATCATTTTCTCCTTACAATGGATGCACATTCTTTTTGCATGCGTGCTAGTCGTTTCCAACTCTAGGGGCCGGTGCTCATCTCTGCACGGAATGCTGTTACCTTCCCACTGTAGTGGTCCTTATTTTTCTACTTGCATTTTTATGTGTTTTCAAACTGCTAGGTTGGCAGAAGCTGGGACGAGTAACAGGAGCTCACTCTGCTACGCGGCACTCGAGATTTGACCCGCCAAACTGCCGATCTTCTGATCGACAAGCTCAGCATCCTAACCCACTGAGCCACCGCGTCCCTGGAAATATATATATATATATATATATATATATATATATATATATATATATGCAAATTATTCAAATTGCTAATAAAGAATTTGGGAGGCTAAGATGATCATTTCGAACTCTTTATGTTCTCATCAGTTAGTCATACACTTTATCTGTGATTCGAACCTGGGCTGATTATATATCAGGCAGTGTTTTAACTTCCTGAGCCACGAGTTCTTTCTCTCTTTTATTAGCTGGAAGGCAAGGCAAATGTATGTTTAAGTATTTGTCAAGGCTTTTTGAATGGACCTTGCTAATTAACTCTTTCATTCCTGTTTTGGCCCGACTCAGGGCTTATCCACAGGACATAGTCAACTTATGACAGCTCATTATTTGTGCAAATTATTCAAATTGCTAATAAAGAATTTGGGAGGCTAAGATGATCATTTCGAACTCTTTATGTTCTCATTCAAAAAGCCTTGACAAATACTTAAACATACATTTGCCTTGCCTTCCAGCTAATATAAGAGAGAAGGAACCCGTGGCTCAGGAGGTTAAAACACTGCCTGATATATAATCAGCCCAGGTTCGAATCTCAGATAAAGGGTATGACTAACTGATGAGAACATAAAGAGTTCGAAATGATCATCTTAGCCTCCCAAATTCTTTATTAGCAATTTGAATAATTTGCACAAATAATGAGCTGTCATAAGTTGACTATGTCCTGTGGATAAGCCCTGAGTCGGGCCAAAACAGGAATGAAAGAGTTAATTAGCAAGGTCCATTCAAAAAGCCTTGACAAATACTTAAACATACATTTGCCTTGCCTTCCAGCTAATAAAAGAGAGAAAGAACCCGTGGCTCAGGAAGTTAAAACACTGCCTGATATATAATCAGCCCAGGTTCGAATCTCAGATAAAGGGTATGACTAACTGATGAGAACATAAAGAGTTCGAAATGATCATCTTAGCCTCCCAAATTCTTTATTAGCAATTTGAATAATTTGCACAAATAATGAGCTGTCATAAGTTGACTATGTCCTGTGGATAAGCCCTGAGTCGGGCCAAAACAGGAATGAAAGAGTTAATTAGCAAGGTCCATTCAAAAAGCCTTGACAAATACTTAAACATACATTTGCCTTGCCTTCCAGCTAATAAAAGAGAGAAAGAACCCGTGGCTCAGGAACATTTATGTTTTCTATTGCATGTTTCGGTATTGCCCATAAAGGTATCTTGTAGTTTAGCTTATGTCTATACTTTTTCCAAACTCTCAGCAATGCCTGTCTTAAAATATGCACTTTAAACACATTATCTACCTTCTTATCATACAATAAATATGCATGCCAGCCAAATAACAAGTCGTGGCCTTCAAGATTTAATAATCTCCCTTGTGTTAAATTAATCCAGTCACTTATCGCTGACAACGCAGCAGCTTCATAATATAATTTTAAGTTGGGCATTTTAAGACCACCTCTTTCATGCGTGTCCTGCATAATCTTAAATTTAACTCGTGGCCTTTTCCCTGCCCATACAAATTTATTGATACCCTTTTGCCATTCCTCCAAATTTGAGTCTTTTTTAAGAATAGGTATCATTTGAAATAAGAATAGAAATTTAGGCAAAACATTCATTTTCACTGCTGCAATTCTTCCCAGTAGAGACAATTGCAATTTTTTCCAACTCTCCAATTCTTTTTGCATCCCTGGTTTATAGGATTCTTGTCTATGTACATGGATATATCTCTATCTATCTATCTATCTATCTATCTATCTATCTATCTATCTATCTATCTATCTACCTACCTACCTATCTATATCTATATCATCTATATCTATACCTATACCTATATCTATATCTATATCTATATCTATATCTATATCTATATCTATATCTATATCTATATCTATATCTATATCTATATCTATATCTATATCTATATCTATATCTATATCTATATCTATATCTATATCTATATCTATATCTAATCTATATCATCTATCTATCTATCTATCTATCTATCTATCTATCTATCTATCTATCATCTATCTATCTATATGCCAGAAAATAAAAATAAATATAAGTACAACTGGTTTTGCTATATAGAGGCTATTCTTTGTTTTCTCCTGGAATAAGAAAGAGCCATATAAGACATAAGGATTTCAAGCACAGCAAATGTCAATAGTATATCTTGTTAATGACATAATGGAAGCTTAATTGACCTTAGGGTTCTCTATAACGAAACAGATGGCTGAGCCACAAAAGTTCTCACTCTAGTTTTCTACTTTTGAAACTAGATGGTGGTATAAAATAGTGCAAACCAAGACTCAGAAGTGACAAACTATCTTCTGTGGAGCACCTAAGCAGTGCTGTCATCTGATGGTGAAAAGAAAGATAACATTCTATGCTGGAATGTGGGGGTGAAGCTTATTTGAAACAGTGGAAGAGAGGCTGATGGAGGAACATAGAACATAGCCCTACAGATGGCCAGTACACACTTAACAGCTGCTACATAGAGCAGCCAAAGGCAAAACTCCAGAGAGCATTGGCTGACACTAAGGATGCATGGAACGATTTAAGCAAGATCTGTGTCAGTGGTCAAATACTTGCTTTAACTGTCAACGTGTCATTAATTTGTTTTTAGGAATTCTCATATGTAACATCCACGTGTGTGTGTGTGTGTGTGTGTGTGTGTGTGTGTGTGTGTGTGTGTGTGTGTGAATGCATATATATGCAGATGTTTATATGCAACTCTCTCAGTTGCACTCAATTGATCCAAATACATTGTCTTTATGTAGGCACCTTTCTTTAATATAAAATTCCTTATAATATAAATATGCATATGAATGCATGAATTATGTGTCTGTTCAGGCTGCAACAGAGTATCTTCTGACAAATCCACACCTTTCCCATGTCATTTAAATTTGGTTTTCCTTGTGTTCCAGTTCAGTCTGCTCTTTTCTAATCAAATCAACCAAAAGCTGGCAATAAGCACTAAAAAAGCTCAGAAAGCAAAAATATATGTTTCTCTTCAGGAGCTGATTTGCCAGAAAATGGCCATTGTCAACTAAAGAGCCAGGAGGAGTGAAATTACTAAAATAGGTTTTGATATATATTTTTTAAATTTCTTTCCAAATTCTGTGAAAGGGTAAAATAATGTTAAAATAACATTAAATGTTAAAATAATTTTGTGATTAGAAGCTAGAGATAAATAATCATAAAGCTATAGATCCCCCTTCCCCCTTCTGCTTTGTAAATTCCTATCAGCTTGAGAAAGATTTTTTTCAGCTCACATACAGATTCCTTAGATGGTCTCAATATTTCCTATTGGACTTATTCATTTTGACCAATGTGATTGTATGAATGTAGTAAATGCACACATAAAGTTTGCTACATTCATACAGATTAAATGCACACATAAAGATTGCTACATTCATATTACTGAAACTATTTTATATCTCTCTAACAGATTAAGATGGAATTTTAAATGATACTGAGAAATAGTATAGAATTATTTTAATATTGTAAAGAAACTGATATTCTCCAATAGACATTTAGACATTCAGATCGACAATATGTACAACTGTGTATCTGCCATTCTATCTTTGGCAATTCAAAATATCAAGTAGATGACTTGTTTACAAATATGTCTTTCTTTGCAGTTTAGTGAGCAATTTATCTGTCAGTAGATGATACCATGACAGTCATAGTGAAGAGCTTTTAAAACAGTTAGATGAAGAAGTGACAGGAAAAGAGTCTTCATTAGCCCACTTCCACATCTTTCAAGCAGACTTATAATTCTTCAGCTATCAATTTGGTACAAAGAAATAAACCCGAGTAAGGAATTAAAATATTGAATTGCAATTCAACAAGTATTTTTATAGATAAATTACAGGGCTGTCAACTTACTGTTGATCGGGCATTAATTAACTTTTATTTTACTTTGCTTCTGTTTCTGATGAGAAAATCATTAACCTATCACAATAAGGCATTTGTAAGGGACAGCATCCATCTGAGATTCCCAGTTCTTGTCCACCTTGGAGATTTAATTTAATTTAATTTAATTTATTAATATTTCTATACCGCCCTTCTCCCGAGGGACTCAGGGCGGTGTACAGGGCAAGAATAAAACATGAAGTTACAAAAATTAAAAAGTTATTAAATACATGCCCATAAATAAAAGCAATAAATACATTAATAAAACCCCCGATAAAATAGTAATAAAAACCCCAGCAATCCCACCCTCAGGCCAGGCCGGCTTGTTCGAACAGGTATGTTTTCAGATGAATAATAGGAAAACAAAATTGTTTATGGAAAGGATCATTTACTGAGAGAGAGGGAGGGAGGGAGGGAGAAAGAGGCAGAGATGCTAGGGTTTTAATTTTGGCACACACAAGAATGATACTATGTGATCAGTGAGCATTAGAACATTATCATTGAGTATATACCTCCATGTGATTTGCATAATGCAATTTTTAGAATGTAACCTGCAGACTGGTATTTATTATCATTTAGTCAGATCTGCTCATTCTTCCACTGCAAACAAAGCTCCTTTTCCACCACTGCCAACTGAAAACCTTAGTTCGTTCATAGACAATTAATATTTACAAACATTTTTATTAGATGAAGGCAATAAAGTGAGTGGAAAGGAGCTCGTGCATATAATTGTTCCAATGGGGATATTTCGGCATCAGCAGAAAAAGAATTAGGAATTGCTTCACCTAGTATATTTTCTTGCAGATGGAAACTTAGAGAGGAAACACCACATCTTCCAGAAGAAGTCCTTTCTACTAATACTCCATCAATTAGAATTAAATATATATATATATATAAATAGTGTATTAACTTTGTATTAAGATATCCCAATAGTGTAGTATCATTTGTGAAACTCTAGATGCTCACATTTTCCAGCCATGAATATTAGCATTTCAGAGTTTATTTTCTCATTTCTACTAAGTAGCAATAGCATTTAGATTTGGATACCGTCCCATAACACTGCACTCTCTGGGCAGTTTACAGTATAGAAGTATTATTTGCATATTGCCCACAACAGTCTTCATTTTACCAACCACAGAAGGGTGGAAAGCTGAATCAACCTTGAGCCGATCAGGATCAAACTCTAGGCTGTGGGCAGAGATTGCCTGCAATAATGCATTCTAGCCTCTGTGTCACCAGAACTCTTTACACATGTGTGTAGGTTAATGGAATTTATCTTAGGTCAGGGCTCCTCAACCCTGGCAACTTTAAGACTTGTGGACTTCAACCCCCAGAATTCCTCAGCCAGCTTTGCACAAGTCTTAAAGTTGCCAGGGTGGGAGACCCGTCTTAGGTTATCATGATGGTTTGAGAGAAACATTAAATGCAAATATGTTTCATATTTATTCAACGTATTTTGCCACTTATTGCGATAAAATCATAATATGACATTCAAGAGAAACCAAATGTGTACAAGCAGCAATTCAGTCCAATATCCGAACACGTAAAATTGTAGATTTAAGCTATTATTAGAATGATAGAAAAACTCATACCACTCAACTGGAGTGAGATTTGAGAACTGAGCATCATAGAAAATATTTTATGATTGGACTCTACTAAATCAAGATGACTTCAGAAATTCTATTGTTGAATTTCAAGGCAAGCTTCCAAATATGGAAATGAGCCTATCATTTGCTAGCTAAAAAGCAATGTATTAAGATGTGTAAATCTTTGTTTTCTACCCAATGTAACTTTACCCACATTTCCGAATCTAAATGAAAATCTTGGTCCAACCTTCTTCACTACCTCCATGTCACCACCCAACCCCACTCAATGCAATTTTAGCCACTCTGCAACCAAAGTGGCCAACCAACCAACCAATCAATGGCCAACCAACTTACACTGCATCCTCTATAATAAAAAAACAAACAAGGAACTGTATTCTCTGAAAATCTTCATATCCAGGGAGACTAGTGTAGTGATCACAATAGACTTCATTTGGCTATACTACTTTAAATTCTGGCAATTGCATTCTATGCTGCTTGAACACTTATGTTGCTTGACAAGGGAGTCTCAACACATTGTATTAATTGACTTGGAGGTCACCATCACCCCCAAAATATCCCATCCCGCAGTAATTCTACCTTTAAGTTAATTCATGCCGTTGTGGCTCAAAGAGTCTCAAATGACTCTGCTGGATCCAGGAATAACTTTCAGGGTACAAAGCTGTTCTTTAAATGGTTTGCACTCCTTCTAGATTAGTATAATTTGTAGATATGATTCAGTTTCTGTGTATGATTAATAATTGTTACTATTATGAACTCCAGGCAACTCTCTGGCAGTTCTATGGGCTCATTTCATTGAAAAGGGGCAGCCTTATCGGTAGGTTAATAATGTTTCACTCAGGCCTCTGTTTTATATAAAGGTTATAAAGCACAATAAACCTCTTCAGGATTCTGTAGCAAAACATAATCTGAAACATATCATCTCCACATGAATATTTGAAAGTGATAATTTCCCTGAGGTACAAGAAAATTAACAGAACTGAACCGAACAGAATAGAGTAGAATAGAATAGAATGGTTGGCCAAATGAGATTGGACGCACAAGGAATTTGTCTCTGGTGCATAAGCTGTCAGTGTACATACAGTACAAACAAAAAAGTGATAAGTCATAGATCATAAATCATATTTACAATCATTAATCATAATATGCAAATAACAAGTGATAAATCATAAGATACATAGGAGAAGGTAGTAGGAAAGATGAGAAGATGAGAAAGATAAGAATGCTCTCTACACCCAAACTACAGAATCTTCCAGCAAACACAGTGATTGCTGGTTCCACAAGCCTATTGGAAATATCAAGAAAAAAAATCAGGATAATAGCCTCATGGTTCCTTAATCTGTTAAGGTGATCAGATCTGTTCTACTGGGTCCAGATAATCCTGCTTTATCTAAAAGCAACTTAAGGTGATCTGCTACCAAGCAGATTGGATATCACTGACTGGGTTGTAGCTTTTACAATGTAATCCAACTGGGTCTTTTAAAGATGAGTCACATAAGCTTCTTTTCAAGGTTGCCAATACAGTTTTGAATAATTAGCTATATTCTAGTGTGCTTGCTCACTGTTCAAGGTACAGAAGGCAGGTGTACAGAAGATGGTCAAGCCCTAGCCATGACAGTGTCCACAATGTTTGAACCTGATTCCATTAAATCAAGCTTAATGCTCTGATTGTTTATTGGGACTCTATCTATAAAAGCTTCCCTAAACCATCACTGTAGTTGTGGAGTCCTTGGTGCTCTCTGATGATTAATTGTATGATGATGTTACCTAATTGGTTAATAAAATGTCTGCAAGTGCACAACAAAGTTCAAAGACTCCATGGGTCAACACTGAGATACATATATTCTCATCTATTGGTATCACAGGAGGCTTCAGAAAGCTCCCCAAGTCCAGTTTTCATCAGCTTTTCACCAATTTATTTACTGGATAATTTCTGGGAGTCTACCTCTGCGAAGATCTGACCTGGAAAGTTAATACAACCCAGGTGGCCAGAAAGACCCAACAGAAACTTCACTTTCTCAGGGTCTTGCGGAAGAATAGAGTAGAACAACGGCTTATGACCCTCTTTTACTGGTCTACTACTGTATAGAGAGTGTCCTCTCATATGGTATTGTGGTTTGGTATGCTGGTCTGACAGCCGTGGATAGGAAAGTATTACAGAGGGTGGTGAGCACAGCACAAGACATTGTGGGCTGTCCCCTGACACCACTGGATGACATCACCAAGGCTCGCTGCCTTGGAAGAGTGAGGAAAATTCTCAGGGATGACTCACACCTGGGACGGTATCTCTTTACTCTCCTACCATCATGTAGGAGATATAGGAGTATAGCCAGCCATACCAACAGGCTGAGGAACAGCTTTTATCCATGGGCTGTTAGGCTTTTGAATGGGAAATAATTTTATAAACTTTATGCATAATTGACTTGCGAGGCCGGTGTGTTGTGCAATTAGCTCACATGGTGTAATAAGATGGAGGGTTTGTGTCACTGTAAGTTGGGGGTGGGGGCATGAAGGGAGGCTCAGCCAATCTCAATGTATACATGATTGTACTTTGACCATAAAGGTTCATTTATTCATTCAAAACTTAATTTTGTTTACTCACTTAAGGGGTGATATGACCACCACAAAATAATGGTAACAACTGAAGTGTTTGGTTCTAGTCACTACTCCCCTTAATGTCATCTGAATTCTAGCTATGTTCCACTCTCTTTCATGGTCCGTATCTCCACAGAGAGCCTATAGTGCTATTGAGTAGAGATAGGAATAGAGCATCCTTAAAACTCAGTTATGTAACAAGAACAGTTTTCAATTTGTGCCTTCTTATCTCCTACCCATCTGCAAGGATGTGTGTGTATGGGGATCTTTTAACTTTGCTATCTCTCACCCAGAGAACTTCCAATAACCTTCCACAAATATACATCTGTCTATCACAAAGTCAATTGCTGAATTATTTGGTCCTTTATTTTTTTTCTGGGAAAGGTCCCCGTTTCTGTGAATCCTTGTTTCTTACCTTTTGAAAATAACAGAAGGCGTAGATTTACCAGATGTCAACATTTGCCCTGACATTTCAAGTTTGTGATGGAACTTTAATGATATTTTATGGGCAAGAGAGGTGTTAGGATTTATCAGTATCAATCAATTTATGGACTCAGTTATGGCTGCCATATGTTTGTATTGTGAGTGTAAGTCTGTTTATACAGTAAAGGTAAAGGCTCCCTTGAGACAGGCTGGATTCTTGGTGACTATATTGGCTCTTCCATGTTGTTTTCTTTAGCAACATCAGAGAAATTGTTTGATTGCCTTCTTCAAGGATATTTTCTTGACTTTACTCTCACCTAGAGCCTTGGACCGCCTAGCAGTCTGTCATCCAATACAAAACTTAGCTTTCTTAAAATCAGCCAAGTTCAGCTAGCTGCAATTACCTGGCATGACCCTGACTCTGCATATTTACATTTAAAGCACTGAAAGTAATTCATTGCATTTTATGCCAAATACCTTAAATCAGTCACGATGGCTGAGGCTGTTATTCTAAAAGTTAAAAGCAAGTAGGTGTCTCAAGCCATTTAGCAAACAGCAAAAACATTTATTTATTTTTTTACCTAAAGCAGACAACTGCAGTATGGAAAGCACAGGGGACAGTACTGAAAGCAGATCCTTGAGCTGCTCATTTGATGAGAAGCATCTTATTCCTGAGCCAGCAATTTGCATATAGCTCTGGTTAGTAGGCTTCAAGTTTCCAGAGGGGCAAAACAGATGGGTAAACCTAGAGATCCCATCAAGATCTCTGAATCCAAACTATGGTGTGTGTACCAATGGATAAACCACTAGCCTACAATAGAATGGGCTCAAGTGAACAACATGAGCCAACAAAGACTTTTTTTTTATTACATTTATATCCCGCCCTTCTCCGAAGACTCAGGGCGGCTTACAAGCTTAGCAGTAGCCTTCATTCTATGTATATGCCTGCTTGTTAGGGCTTTCACACACACCCCAAGCGGCATTATTACAAAGTCAGCTTAATTGCCCCCAACAATCTGGGTCCTCATTTTACCTACCTCGGAAGGATGGAAGGCTGAGTCAACCTTGAGCCTGGTGGGACTTGAACCTGCACTAATTGCAGGCAGCTGGTGTTACTTAAGGAGGCATCAGCCCACTGCTCCACCAAGGCTCTTCAGTAAGTTCTCCTGAGATCCGAATTCACCATTAATTTTATAAATATTCTACAACTGATAATGAAAGCATTTCTCACACAGATACTATTTGCAATTATTATTGTTTCCAATGTATAGACTGAAACCTGTACCTACCTACCTACCTACCTACCTACCTCCCTCCCTCTCCTTGTTTTGTTGGCAGGTTTAGCATGCTTGTGAATGAATCTGCTATTTGATTTTCATTCTATTTCTCATTGTGCTAAGATCTGGCTAGCAAATGTGAAGGAATTAATGTATTTCATACCACAGAAGAGGTCAAGCTTACTTAAATGGATTCATTACTGTACAGAAAAGAGAAAGGGAGTGGAGCTTGCCTGCTATTAAGAAGCTGTATAAATAAAATCCACAGATTACAGATCCTTGTGTTGCAGAATTATGAAAACCTGCCCTTATATTTGTATAAAAGTGGAGCAAAAAAAAAGAAGTCCAGATGTATTTATATATTCCATAACAGAGCAAAGCCATTCGGTGGCCTCAGTAGGGATGATTAAATAATGAATAAAATATTTCAATTGACAATGCTGTAGAATAAATAATTCCATTTGCCTTCACTACATGTGATACTGAATTTTACTTGGGAGTTTTTCCCCCCTACACACTGATCCCCCTTTGTTTAAACAATCTAATTGTGTTTTTCTTGGCCATTTCTAAATATGAATGAAGCTTTAGGTTTTTTTTAACTGTACTTCAAGACTGGACATTTTTTCTATTTAAATCTGTGGTTTAGATTGATTTGGAGCAAATCATTATGATACTAAACTCATTAATATCTGTTATAATCTGTGCAGACTCCTAGTGGCTTACAACAACAAAACAATATTAAAGCCAAGTCAACACTATAACAGTTGCAGTAATGCGGATGTCCAAAATGCTCTCCTGGAAAAATGGTTCTCCTAGTGGTTTTTATAAGGCTAATTTATCAGATGAATGCTGATCTGAGGCTGCTCCATAGCTTCAACTGAAAGTCACTTTTGTGATCCTCTGATCACTTATCTTCCTGATAATAGGTGGGCACGCCTACTTGTGTGTTCAGCAGTAAGTGCTGGTCTACTGTCCATTGCTTGAATTTAATATTCATGTTTTTTCATAGTCTAATGAAAAAAAGTTCAAGGTGTTAGTGATGACTTACAAAGCCCTTCATGGCATGGGTCCGGATTACCTACGGCAACACCTGCGGCCGGCGTCAACTTCCCTCCGTCCAGTGCGCTCCCACAGAGAGGGCCTCCTCAGGGTGCCGCCGATCAAAGAATGCCGATTGGTGACCCCCAGGGGGAGAGCGTTCTCTGTGGGCGCGCCAGACCTTTGGAACAGCTTACCGGTTGAGCTCCGGACGGCCCCCGACCTTCGCTCCTTCCGGCGCGATCTCAAAACTTTCTTTTTCGAAAAAGCTGGCCTGGTCTGACGGGATGGGGTTGGGTTTTTATAAATAGTTTTAATTGTAATATGTATTAATTTTAAGGGCATAATGTTTAATGGCTTTTTAATTTTTGTATAATATTTTTATTGTGTATTGCCCTGTTCACCGCCCTGAGTCCTTCGGGAGAAGGGCGGTATAGAAATCAAATTATTAAATTAAATTAAATTAAATTAATAGTATGTAAAATTCTCTGTTACTATGCAACTTGGTAGTATAGCTCAAGTAAACTACATAATGGCATTTAGAGGATGGAAGTAAATGTCACATTTTATGCTCTGCCAAGTTCAAGACACACCCAGGTCTTTTGCTAAAAAGGACTTGGATTCTGAAAGGAAAGGATGCACCCACACTGGCACTTCACGTCTGGATTTATTGCTACTGCCTTGATAGATGGGCTTTTACTGCTATAGGTTCACATTTGACCAATAATAGTTCATAGTTCAATTTCTGTTATATGATCCAGCAGGTGTTTACTGCTTTGCCCCCTGGTTAGTTAGGAGAGACAATGTGAATTGTCTGGAGATCAGAGCAGAAGTATTTTTGCTCTTCTCAGCAGAAATAGCTGAGGACTGTCCTCTTCAAAAATAGAGCCAGTCACAGTCCCTTAATCTCAAAGAGTGACAAAAATTAGGCACTTTTCATTCTTGCTTGGTGACAAAGGAAAGAGGAACAGACTAAAGGCAGAGGTAGAATACTACATATATCATATATTTTATTCCTGGGGCAACATACTGACTTCATAAAAAGAATGAATATACCTTTGCGGATAGTCGCCTAATTTGAAAGACAAAAATATAGATATGGATAATGTTTCAATAGAAGGTGTTTGTTCAGAATCTTATGTCGTTCTCCTCTTTATTTCCAGCCTTTTATGGTAAGAATGAAATGGCACTTTAAGAAAAGATGTATAAAACTAATAGAGAACAGTCAGTATGCTTTCAGTTGCATCGTTTCCCAGCTGACAAGCAATGATGTGATCTGCAGCTGCTAGATTAGATGGATCACCTCTTGCTTATTTTGGTTTTGGACTTGGCCTGCTTGGCAAACGACGTAATCTGGTTATCACTCCAGCCATGCACTGCAGCTCTGTGGCTGTGACAGCACAGCCTCTTGAGGTTTGTCCCTTTGCTTGTCCAGCTGTTTGTGACAATGGGCATCTCCCAGGAGGTACAGAGACATCCTGCTAGCAGCAATGCATATGAACAAAGGATAGGAGGATAGTTTGGGCATTCTGGTACATGATCTTGGGCCTGTGAGAGAAACTGATTTTCCATACATTGTTGAGAAGATGTAGCAAAAAACACAAGAACAAGGCAAAAATATATTCCTCATGCTCACCCTTGTGCTTCTCAGTACTGAAAACTGGTGTACAGATTTGGAACATTTCCATCTTAAAGGTTTGTTATTTTAAACTAAATGGCAATTTATCCTGCCAATAAAAGTCAAGCATCTTTCTAGGTAAGTCCAAGTCAGGTATGTACCGAAGGAGTCACTTAACAATAAGAGGAAGAGAATAAAAGTAGCCAAAATGACGAAAACAATTCTATCTATCAAAGGACATGGTATAGAAAATAAACCAGAAATGGACCAAAGTTCAATAATCCACTAAAGGACCAAAAAACCCATTTTATTTGGAAACTGCTCTCAACAGCTAGTTGGCTTTTGCTCAGGACTCATTTGTAGAAGTAGTAATGATTCCATCCAAAGTCAGCTGGGGCTTATTAGTTCCAATGGAGCTGATTCTCAAATATCCCAGTCTTGAAGCTTCTTTGCTACTTACGTTAGTTGCCCAATTAACAGAGAATTTTACATATCATTAGACCATGAAAAACTTGATTATTAAGTGTCTTTGCTGTTCCATTCCATGATCTGCTTCTGCCACTCTCATGGGCTTGGGGATCACAAAGGTTTACAAGGTAGCATATTTGGGTTGTAGATTCAGGAAAAGATCCATGGCATCAATAAACTTTCTCATCCAGCTCTTCCTCCTCATCCTATGAGGAGGATTCACCTCTGAGCATTGTGACAGGAGTGTTCCTCATTCTTCTGGACTAATTGGTTTGGGTGTGAAAAAGTACTCTTATAAACCCAGGCTCATGACAAAATTGTATGGAATTGCTTTGGACTATCCCTCAGAGTAATGCTGGTTAAAAACATTAGTCTTAGCAAGCTAAAATAATGGGGTTCTTTTTAAAATATCCTTTGAGTGTCTGTAATTTTTTTAAAAAAAATAGAAATCTGACTTTGGTGGATTTTATTGAGCAAAGTTAAACCTCTTCCAATGTTTTTCCAAAAAGGAGATGATGAGATCATAACTCTTGGGCTGGTTATTGCTTCCTTCCCATCCTAAGCAAAAAGAAATGAGATAGAAAAGTCAAGAGACAAGATGGGCAAGCAAAGTATACGTTAATCACATATAATCAATAAAGCGCCTGACAGCTTTATTTATCCTTTGTTCTTTAAAAGAGAGAAAACCAAAGCAAAAATCCACTGTCAGAGAACTCAAGCCAGGCTATAAAGAAGCAGCTATAACAACTTTGCACTAGTTAGTATAGGCATGCTTAAAAAATAATCAAAACATCCCTTATATTTTTGGCTTGTTGGTGGAGCTGAAGTTCTAAACAATGTTATAAATTATGTGTGAAAAAAATAGATAATACAAGACTGCATTCCATTACCTCGTGTTGACATTATTTGAAGGCAGGAGGCAAGGCTTAATAATTTGATAGAGAATGAGGGAATTTTAGATAAGATAATCTTTATTGTCATTTTTTACTGTGGGCACAAAGGCGCACATCAAAAATGAAATTTAGTTGCCTGCTTTCAAAGTGAAACACATACATGACACACACCTAAAACATACTACATACAACATATGTATAGACCCACACCCCTACATATACACAACAATAAAATATTAAATACTGTCCATCTTGAATATACAACAGAAGGAGGAAGCCTGAGAGTTCACAAGGTTAATGGTGTATGGAATGAAACTGTGGCTGAATCTGGATGTTCTGCTACGGATACCCAGAAGGTAACAAGGAAAACAGGTTGTGAAGAGGGTGAGTAGGGTTGGAGCACCCACAACCTTTGGAGGCAGGTTGTTCCACTGATTTAATTGTTCTGATTGTCTGGAAACTTCTTCTTAGTTCTAAGTTGCTTCTCTCCTTGACTAGTTTCCATCTGTTGCTTCTTGTCCTGCCTTCAGGTGCTTTGGAGAATAGCTTGACTCCCTCTTCTTTGTGGCAGCCCCTGAGACATTGGAACACTGCTATCATGTCACCCCTCGCCCTTCTCTTCATTAAACTACACATACCCAATTCCAGCAACCGTTTCTTATATGTTTTAGTCTCCAGTCCCCTAATCATCTTTGTTGCTCTTCTTTATATTATTTCTAGAGTTTCAATATCTTTTTTACACTGTGGTGACTAAAACTGGATGCAGTATTTGAAGTGTGCTCTTACCAAGGTGTATAAAGTGGTATCAACACTCCCCATTATCTTGAATATATCTGTCTGTTAATGCAGCCTAGGACTGTTGGTTTTTTTGACAGCTGCAGCACACTGCTGACTCATATTTAAGTGATTGTCCATAAGGACTCCAAGATCCCTCTCACAGTTACTACTGAGCCAGGTACCATCTATTCTATCCCTGTGCATTTGTTATTTTCTTGCCTAAATGTAGAACCTTACTTTTCTCATTACTATATTTAATTTTACTAGATAGGACCCAGTGTTGAAGTCTGTTGAGATCCTTCTGTATTTTGAGCCTATCTTTTGGAGTGTTGGCTGTTCTTGCCAACTTGGTATCATCTGCAACTTTGATGAGTTCCTCTTTTATCCCCTTATCTAAATCATTTATGAAAATATTGAAAAGTACCAGGTTTAAGACAGAGCTTTGAGGTACCCCACTGATACTTCCCTCCATGTAGATGCAGTTCCATTAAGGATTACACACTGAGTGTGGTTGGTCAGCCAGCTACAAATCTATCTGGTGGTGATTTTCTGGGGTTATGCATGTTTTCCATTTAAAATGGTGGTTGAGTTTGCTGCCAATTTTGCTGCCAGAATGAGTTGCAGTGAATGCAGAAAAAGGCTTAAGCAGTTCCCTCATTATTTTACACTACGCCAGAGAACTTGTGTTTTAGTTTCAACTTTTTAGGGATATCTGCTTATTGTATTAATAAGATTGGCAACACATAAGCCATATAGGGTTATTCATATAGTAATTCATGTGTTAGGATTAGGTCAATCCTTCATTTATTGATGTTAGGGATTAGCAGTGCTTTGTTTGTTTCACCAATTATGTTTTTATTGGTCAGTGTCTGAAACAAAGTTTCTGTCATGCATTAGGTAAGGATTGCAAAACATCAGTTAGGTTAGAATTAAAGGTAATTCAAAAGAAGATGGAGTTAGGAGAAATGGCTAAATTAGATCTGTTGCTATAGATGTGGCTAGTACATATCACTATGTAAAAGTAAAAAGTTGAGCTGTATGTTATTATCTTATTCCACTGAGTCAGAAGTCAATGCTTTCCTTTTTATTTCCGCCTTTACCTACAGTTTCATCTTTCCCTTTTCTCCCCTACTTTCCCATTATTTTCATTTTTCTTTGTATTTTATATTTAGATAAACTAATAAAATTTGTAATGCAAGAATTAAAGGTAATTCAGCCAAGCCTCTGACTTAAGCTGATTTTTCAAATTGAAAACCAATCAAACTAGATAGCACTTAGACATATTTACTGCTTCACATTGCTTTACAGCCCTCTCTAAGCAGTTCACAAAGTCAGCATATTGCCCCCAACAATCTGAGTCCTCATTTTACTGATCTCGGAACGATGGAAGGCTTAGTCAACCTCGAGCCACTCAGAAACTAACTCCTGGAGTGAACAGTGAGTTAGCCTGCAATACTGCATTCTAACCACTGTGCCACCACAGCTCTTTAATCAATTCGCATTACTCTGAATATTTATTTTACTTTTTATTTTAATTCCATTTATATCCCGCCCTTCTCTGAAGACTCAGGGCGGCTTACAAGCTTAGCAGTAGCCTTCATTCTATGTATATGCCTGCTTATTAGGGCTTTCACACACACCCCAAGCGGCATTATTACAAAGTCAGCTTAATTGCCCCCAACAATCTGGGTCCTCATGCAAAGAGAGGGCTTTCAACTTTCTTCATGGAGCTCCCATTGGAATAAATTTGCCATTTTCCTACATTATATCTTTGCAATAATCAGGGTGACAGTTGAGGATGCTAGAGGACGATCGTATCACAAGTCAGTGCCAGGAGGATAGATTTGAACCTGATTTTTTTCAGCCCTAATCTAACACCTTAAAAACTATACTAACAAGGTTTGGACTTTCTTGGGAAAATTCACACTTTTTGTTTGTTTTTGTCACAGTTGACTAATTTTTTCTCTTGTTTGTTTAGGTTAAAATTCTGGGTTACGATGACTTTTATTTAAGCAGCCTTTTTCTGCTATATTTATGGGGCCTTGGAAACTTGTAGGATTTATTCCAGAGGATAATCCCATAGTCAACTCTATCATCAGACAATATGAGAGGGCTCTTTTAGTTTTCAGATACTTGGAGAAGAAGTATAAGTGGATCGAAGTAGCCACTGGCTGCTCATCTTGAACTGGGCCTGTCACATGCGTTGCCTTATGTCCCCAGACAAATCTGTCTATAGAACATCCCACTAGGTTGGTTATATGGATGAGCAACATTAAAGTGAATTTAAACCATGGAGAAAAAAAGAACATTTGAACTGCATCCAACTATACTTTGCCTTAGTGAAAAGGATTATTGGTTATGCAGATAGATTCTCTAATTAATGAGATACTTATCTTCTCCCCAAACGGAACTGAAGGCATTTTTAGAATGAAATAAGGATATGATGAAATGATAGAGCTGGCAGAAGAATCAGTGAAAATGAGTATCCCAGTTTTAAAAAAATAAATTGAAGGAAAAACAAAGTTACCTTTCTATAAGGAGGCTGCCATTTTGGCTGTAGAATCTATGAAAATATTTTCCTGTACAGTTTTCTTTGATGATGGATGAAGCATAACATTATCTTGCTACCTTAGGGCAAACTTCTGGATGAGATGAAGATAAAGAAATAGAAATAAAAGGCTACAAAACAGCACTGTTTCCAAATGATGACTCTTTTTGGTGCCAGCAAGTGTTCCCTTATAGATAGAGAGGATTAAAACTGCTTCCATGTAGCACACCAGAAATTTCTGAAAGTGCTACCTGAAAACATAAAAAAAACGCAAGTGTCTAGAACTTTCTTTGTTTAATACATCACCATTTTGTACATCTCTAGTGAAATCCAGAAGTTCAACTGCAGATTTTCTATAATACCTATAAAACAGAAAATCTATCCAGAGATTCAAACAGTCAAGGTCAACTGTGATTTTTATATCTAGTGATACTTACAATTTTGCAGAAACCAAGGGGTAAAACATTTGGTGAAATATAAGTGAACTGAATATCATTGCTTTGTCTGAAGCTGCACAGAGGGAACAGACGGAAGAGATGAGATGATTTAGTGTTCGTTTTCCTCCCATTCTACTTCCTATTCTCACCCCCCCATCAATTCTTTGAGACACAATGTGATAAGCAGCAGATGGATATGGCATTATTATTATATGATTGCATGGGCAACCATGTGATTTGATATGACTCATAGTCTCCTGCTGGTATTTCAGAGAACCTTAGGCATAATGTCAAGTTGCAAATGGTTACAGAAGTTTAAGAAGGAAATAAAACAATCAAACCCTACTTTGGCTTGGTTTTGACATGACCAAAGTCTTAAGAGGAAGTGGGTTTTAGTTTGTTTACTTTGATTTATAGCCCGGTTTATGTAACAGAGATGCCTAAGTCTTCAAACATACAAATTTAATCAATGACTGGAAAAGGACAGCACTTAATATGGATTTTTTAAAAAGCCAGAAAAGGTTCAGTTGCATACAAATACGTTTATGGTTCACCCATTTCAATCCTGAGCTCCAAATCACTGTATTTGCAGAAGGACACGATTTTACAACAAAATATTAACTGCAAGTTGCAAGTGTTGTCTTCAACTGGGTTGATACGAATAGAAAGATTGTTTGTACACAAGGGCATTTTAAGCATTGTGAATAACTTCAAAATAATCATTGCTGAAAACCATGGGTATCTTTGAAAATTAGCATTGCTTGGGTGGGTGGGGCTGATTGGCTAGTCAATTTTATAGGCCTAAACTGGGATTGTCTCTCTTTGCTTTCCCTTCCTGTTTCTTTTTCCCCTTTCTTCATTTCAGTCCCCTTTTGTTGCTTAGATGCTTATGTTTGGGAAATTGGTATTTGTGTGTGTGTGTGTGTGTGTGTGTCTATACGCGAAAGAGAAAGAAAATATATCTAATAAGGTTCAGTCTTGTAAAAGGTGTTCCCTCTTTTATAGAGGAATTAATTGTAGTTAGTACTCATTAATTTAATTAATATAAATATATCTCAATATGTCTTACATCTGTCTAACTATCTGTCCATCTCCCTCCCTCTCTCTCTTGATCTGCTCTTTTTGTGAGGAGCATAGGTAAAGGTAAAGGTTCCCCCGCACACGCGTGCTAGTCGTTTCCGACTCTAGGGGCCGGTGCTCATCTCCGTTTCAAAGCCGAAGAGCTAGCGCTTGTCTGAGGACGTCTCCATGGTCATGTGGCCGGCATGACTAAGACGCCAAAGGCGCACAGAACGCTGTTACCTTCCCACCGGAGTGGTCCCTATTTTTCTACTTGCATTTTTACGTGCTTTCGAACTTCTAGGTTGGCAGAAGCTGGGACGCGTAACAGGCGCTCACTCTGTTACGCGGCACTTGGGATTCGACCCGCCAAACTGCCAACCTTCTGATCGACAAGCTCAGCGTCCTAACCCACTGAGCCACCGCATGGAGCTTGTTAAATATATACAGCTATAAATGTGCCCATGCATTTATTTAATCATGTGGGAATTTCTAGGATTGGTTTCAGCTGGAGGTAGAAGCCATTACTGGACACAATGGAGAAGCTTAGCACTCAATATGGATTTTAGTTGTGTTTGTGTATGTATGTGCATGTATGAGTTAGATTCCCCCCCCCTTCCATTCAATCACAGCAGATTCTCAGAGCTTCTTGGACAGCTCCCTGGAGTTTTCTTGGCAAGGTTTTTCAGAAATGGCTTGCCACTGCCTTCTTCCTAGAGTGGAGAGAAGGTGGCTGGGCCAAGGTCACCCAACTGTCCTTGTGTCTGAGGAGAAACTCATGGTCTCCTGGTTTCTCGCCTGATGCCTTAACCACTGCTCCAAACATGTATTATATAAATAAAGATATTAATATAAATGCCTACCTTATTCTAGTTTTCCAGTTTGGAGAGAATTGTCTTAAGTTCAAGATGGTGCTTTCAAGTCAGTACAATATTCACGATGTCAATATTTGGCAATGCCCTTGCAAAAAAACCCCCAAAAACTGAAGTCTAAGCACCAAACATGGTGCATTAACTCTTTGCTCACTGATATTGATGTGATCCTCCTGTCACATATAAGTAAAGTCTCTCTCAATTTATAGTTCCATTCCTGGTGACTTCAGGGAAACAATATGGAAATAGTTTCTTATTGGTTTCATATACCGGTGTGCTTTAAATTCAAGTCTAACTTATTTCTTGATGATTCCCCATTCAAGTACTATTCTGCTTAGCTTTTTGCAGATTAGCCAAGGTCAACTAGGTGCTGTTACCTGCTGCTGACCTTTTCATACAAATAATCTCCAGTTGCATGAATTGCACACTGTTTCTGAGTATTAACTATATTTCGGAATATCTCTGAAGACATTAGATAGACCATGGACATACAGCTCCCCGATAGACCATGGACCACTCAAATCCCCACGTTCATTCGCACGTCCCATCTTCGGATCAGAGGAGCGTGACTCCAAGATAGTAATTTTTTTATTTTCTTTGCCAACATTCTTGTCATATGACAGCGTGGAAACAATGCTTGGATTTCACCCAGCCTTTCCTCTCTGCCCCCTCTTTTTCCACGGACAGGGGAAAAAAATGCATTCTCTATCAATACAGTATCTACAACCTATATGAATTTACCTACGTAAATTGAGAGATTCGCATAGGGAAAACCTCATGCACAGAGGGAAATCCCACCATGTCAACGATAACTTGCTTGTTTTGCTGCTCCTGCTGTGACATAAACAGCCTACTGATGAGATGAAGGCAGTAAGAATGATGAAGAACCTTCCCAGGCAGAAATGCAACTGCCTAGCCAAAACGCTGGGACAGTAGGTGATGAAATGCTCCATTATGCCCGCCTATTACAAAGAATGTGGTAGTGATGTATAAGGTAGGAACGATGTGGCCTGCAGAGTACCGAAGCACTGCCTTTGCTGCTGCTGCTCCCGCTGCTGCTGCTACTGCTAGAAAGGGGTGTTCTGCCTGAACTGAAACTGCTGAGGATTTTTTCCCCACGAGGAGGATATCCCTTCCCCAGCACTTCTGCTGGAGTATCTAGTGATTCTCTCGCCGGCAGACTGACTGAGACAGACCTTCACTCCCAGAGGAAAACCAAGAACTGCCCATGTTGTTTTAGGAACAAAAGGGGAGGGGGGGAAAAGAAAGAGCCTTTTCCCCTCGAAGCAAGAGGATGAGTAGGGGCTTGTTGAGGAAGCAATGCTGTCAAAAGGTAGGAGAAGGCGATTTTCTTTTGGGGGAACATCCAGGAAGTCAGGGTGGGTGTCGGGGGAGAGGAAGTGACTTAGCCCTCTGCCTCTTGTAGTTGCTTTAATTAAACCTGCTGATTTAGGCATCTTGCTTCAAGGTGTTGATTAATGTGGACACCTTTTTTTAATAAAAAAAATTAAAACCCTCATGCTTGCTTTTGACACATCCGGTGGCTCTAGGATGGTTCTTTTCAGCTTATTGGAAAGGTTCTCTACATCAGGACTTTGTGATTTAAACACGCGCGCACACACACACACACACATACACCACCACCACCACCTTAGGCAGTGAAGCTTTGCCACAAGCATTAGAATCTGGTGGGCTGAAATTTGGGGAAAGATTCAGGTTAACTTTTCAGGTTTTGCAGAGACGGAGAAGGAAAGGGTGCGGTGCAAACGGAAGGTAGGCAGTCTTTGATTTGAGTGGAAGTTTTGCCTTTTCCCTCCCAGCCCTGTCAGAAACCAGCTGTTGTCTGCTGAAGCTGTATGTGACCGGTGTAAGTTATACGCAAAGGCAGAGGTTTCAAGGGAAGAAGGAAGTGGAGTCTTGTAGCCTGCCATTGATCCTCTGCCTTTGCCACAAGAGCTGAAGCACACAAGGAGAAATACATTTTATTATGCAAATTTGGAAATGTGAATTCTGTGCATGTCTAGCAGGACTCTTAGCCCATTAAAGCCTTTCACTTCGGCAGGTCAAACCCAAGGCAACTTACTTAAAATTCTGGTCACCCAGCTGAACATGGTATAGTTTACTGCACCGAGTTATTGACTCCTCTGCTCACACGTTGTTGGGCTACCCACACCCCCATCCTATTTTTTTGGTGGATGCATGAGAAGATCTATGCATGGCTGCAAAGGGATAGTTCTGTGAGTTTTAATATGTGTCTCTAAATAAATATTTTTCTACTCTTCATGTTCTTCTCAACGTCTGTCCAAATTGCAAAGGATTAATCAATTAAGCAAGTGGTCAATTAGGCTCAACCTTGTAAGAAAATAATTAGACATAGCTACATAGATATTGCACTGTGATGTTGTGGAACACATAGCTGGATATTAAAAGCTTTTCATTAATACCTTAGAGGATTTTTGTGGCTTTTCTAGCAATCATCAAAGTGCAGCAACTGCACATGTACTTTAAGGGTTACGGATATTTAGTAGGTGCCGCAGAACATATTCTTCCTGGGCTTGTTAAAGCAAAGAAGAAACTAGACTAAATTTATTTCTTTGTCAGTCTGGCTTTTAAAATATATTTTATTAGCTTTGTAAATCTTTTGCTTGCTTTATGGATCTGGTTTGCATGTATGTGTGTGCATGCTCACACATGTATTTAAAATACTGCAGCATCAAAGGAAAGAAGGTTACAGAGCATGTTATGTTTGCTGAGGATGGTAATTTTTTTTCCTGATTTTGTTAAATAGAGGCATTGTTAAATGAGGATAATTAGAATGGTGGCTCGCAAGTTGTGTTTCAAAGAGAAATTTCTCTCTATTGCCACAGAGGCTCTGCCACTGCAGTATTACAATACAGCCATATTAAAAAGGTCTTGGGAGCAAATAACCCTCAGATGCTTCATTTTGAGGACCCTTAGGAGTCCTCCTGAAAATAACAACATGGGTCTTAAATGATCTACTCTAAATGGTTTCCATTTATTTACTCATTTTAAGCTTCTTCCCAATCTTTGCATCACTGAGAAATGTAAAGCCTGGACTCTCTCTCTCTCTCTCTCTCTCTCTCTGTGTGTGTGTGTGTAGGGGGGCAGTCTTTGATGTCTCTGATGGCAACAGGTCATTTCTTTTTTCAAAAAATGGTGGTTGGTATTATAGCTCAAATCCTTGATCATACACATTTTAAAATTTGTTTGAATTTGAGGCAGATCTTCTCCATTCCTTTGATGACAAAAGTGGGAACATGTGTTAAATAGTTTTCCTTTATGAATTAAAGGAAATATATATATATATATATATGTATGTATGTATGTATGTATGTATATGTATATGTATATGTATATATATATATATATATAACACTGAACTGGCAATTTCACAGATATCAAAGCTAGTTTTAAGTATCCTCTTATTTTTAAGTTGTACATTATTGTATTGAACTTTCCCATTCAATTTGGTCACTGAGATGACCAGCAATATATTACTTGACATCAAATCCATGTTTCATTGTTTGGAGGCAATAGAACAGATTTCAAATGCAAAACTTTTCTATTTACATTCCAGCCCCTTGTTCCCCTGATCATTTGCTGTTTCACATTAGTCCTTAAATTCATGACTTCTGCTGATGATGGATACCAAAGCTGAGGTCTCTTTGAAGTTTTCATGCTATGGAAAAGACTGTTCCAATGACGTTTCAAGTGCACATCGTGATTGGGGGAAATCTCTATCACCACCCCAAGAAGCTTGGGTTATTTTATGTATCTTACAGTTTTATAAGGCTCACATTCCTTCTTTTAAGAGGTTAGTACTATACATAAACTACTATAACAGGAGAATCTTTTTTTTGAAAGCATCTTCAGGGTCAAGGTCAAGTTTAAAGCTTGTTTGAAAATGAGAATGAACCCTTGAAGTTGTCCATCAACAGTGTTGCCCTCTGCAATAGGATGAGATCAATAAGGCAGAATACCTGGTCACAGTCAGTTCCACCATAGTGAGATACACTGGATTTTATTTAAATGATAGTCATTATAAGCGTATGCAAAATGATTTACTTTAGTTACTTTGCCAGCGAAATCTAAGTGACTAGACTGTAGAAATTGCTCCACACAAATCCATTAGATTCTTTTGCAAAAAGGACCCAAAGTTTCAGGTTGACTAGTTGGTATGTTATACAATCCACATTATTTTTTTGAAATTAAAAATGTCATTCTTGCTCTTAGATATAGATCGATCGATGAATAGATCAATAGATAGATTAATTGATCAATAGATAATAGATAGGTGACAGATAGATGATACCTAGCTAGCTAGCTGGCTAGCTTACTAGCTGGATAGATAGATAGATAGATAGATAGATAGATAGATAGATAGATAGATAGATAGATAGATAGATAGAAACAAGCTATCAAAGGACCTCAAAGTCAACTGAAGTTTTGCATCTATTGGTTGTTGAGAAGTAGGGATAAATTATATCTGGTATAACTGAGCTACTTACAGTGAACAGGTACAATGTACTATCTGACATCTTTTAATAAGTGGTGACCTATGGCTTGTGCTAATGGGTAGACTGAAAAAAACCTCTAGAGGGCAATGGAGGAAACCATTTTTCAAATATGCCTTTGAATGCCAGTGCTGAGAAACAATATTGCAAGGAGATCTAGTAACCTCATGTTCTAGTTGTGAAATTCCCAGAAGAACTTTCTTGTTCACTCGAAAAATCGGGAGTAAGGCATCAGATTAGATTTAGTTTTTACATGTTTAAAGAAAGTACAGTACCATATTCCATTTTGGGTTTTTTGCGTCAAAACAATTGAGTCTGATAACCATATTTATTCAAAAGTTATTTTGGGAAAAAGATTTCAAGAAAATTCTGAGCTTTGCATGCACCTCTGAGCTTTGCATGCATATACCATAGTTCCAAGATAACAATTCTGGCGTTAAACAGCAACAGCCAAAGGTGTGTTGTGACATTTTGACTATCTACCTTTGGAACATTTGTCCATCCACTGATTAATTCTTGTGCCTTAAAAGAAAATCTCAGCAAGGAAAGGGACAAAATGCGGGACTGAAGAATGAGAGATGATCTATGCCTTCTTTCATGTGAGATAAATCTCCTGCTGCATGTTTGATAATCACTGCTAGTGTTTCTCTTGCTATTTTGAAATAATTGTTTGATCCTGATAAACAAGTGAGCCTTGTTTTCTGTTTAGGCTATGGAGATAATTTTATAGCCACTGCAGAAGTTGCAGAATGGCCCAATGCATTTTATGCTTAGTTAAAAAACAAAACAAAACATCAGTATGGTAGGGGTGGGTGTGAAACAATTCCTTTTTCATGTCTATTTAAAAAATTAAAGCCAAACTAAAATAAAATAAAATTTAATCATGATCTCTGCATTTACCTTGCAGAGATTAGCTAACACGCCTTTCCTAGGAAATGTATTTGGATGAAGGTTTGCTTACCAATATGAAAATCATTAGTACATAATTTTTTGTGATCGTTTGGGAGTATCTGTTAGAATGCAAGAACATAGGCATGAGAGCTTGTATCCTTCAGATATATTGGATTTCAATTCCCATCAAATCTTCTCAGCATAATTGGTGGCAAGAGGTTGTGGGAGTTGTAGTTCAAAATAATTGGAGAATTGCAAGTTGGCCATCACTAATGTAGGTAATCAAGAATTCATTCAGGTCTTTAAATGATGCTCCTTACAAAATGAAATAAGGTGGAATGGTTGAATAACCAGAAGACATTATTGTTCCAGCTGGATGCATGTGCATAAGACTCTTCCAGTGCATGCAATCCCTGGAAATTCTAGAAAAGACCTCAGTGCATGTCCAATGCATATGTAGAAGCCTATTATGGTTACTGGTTCTGCTAAGGTACAAGCAATATGGACACTAGGGAAGTCCACCTCCTTTGTGGAGGAAAATCATATTCCTTCTTTACTGCAAAACCACAATGCCGCCACAGCTCAAGAGCCTCCCAGAGATAATATTAGGATGAGGTATAAATAAATATCACCAAAGCCACTGAGGTACTTGTAGCCACAGCTGTGATCTGAATATGAGGTTGCATCTAACTCATTCTTGTGCTTAGATCGCTTCCTGATCTAATTAAGGTTGACTATCATCCAGAACCTCTGCAGGGCAGGGGGACATATAAGGGAGATCATTTGCTGAGATTCCAGATGGCACTTGGGAGTGTTTCCCAGGGAGTTGGCAGGCAGTTCCATTGATTGCTTGGTTGGCCTCCAGCAACAGGAGGCAATTTGGTTTCTCAAAAAAAAATGCTACCAAGATACCTCTTTCTGTGTACTCATCCCACCTGACAGTGTGCCCAGGGGTTTGCTAAGGACTTCTGAGAAATGAATTGTCGGAAATGATTTTTTACAGAGACTACTGTAAAAAAAGGGCTATATAAACCATAGCAGCAAGTAGTAGTAGTAGTAGTAGTAGTAGTAGTAGTAGTAGTAGACTTTATTGTCATTCCGACAATATACAATACAGTACACAGTGAAACGAAACGACGTTTCCCCAGGACCAAGGTGCTACATCAGACGACACAAATAAAAAAAAAAAACAGAACACAAGCTTACACATAACTCTAAACTAAGAACTTAAAGAAACTACAAATACAAGTGATACAAATACAAATACAAGTGAGGCAAAGCATGAATAGCTTATTATAGTGTCACATGTAGTATTGGCTAATGGTCTTGCTTAGGATAGTGAAGTTCACCCTAGAAGCAGTAGCAGGCAAATCACCTACCATTGTGGACATTTTGGACATTTTGAATAGTATTTTTCTAATAAAACTATCTTGGATTGATTCTTTCTAGGTGGAATCTGATACTGCAATTTAATCCGGGACTTTTTATTTCTCTAGTGAAGAGAGTACTCTATGGCATGAGTTATGTCATTTGTGGTGCTTGGTCTATGTCCCCTAGTTAGCTTCAGAGGGGAGGGGAGAGAGACAGAGGTGATCAATGCTTCATTTCAGGAGGGTGAGGCTAGTGGGCCTTGAAAAAGGAGCTAGCCTTGGATCCAGTTGTATTGATTATTCTTTCCTAATCTTCATCCTTCTGTTTTTGGAGAAGATGTTGCCAGCCCTATGATCACACCACAGAAAGGCAAAAACTACTTTTGTTGAGATTACCTATGGTAACAGAATCTTGTAAGTCTGATTGTGTTGTACCTCCTCAAGGAGGCATCTGCCTGAGCCTTTCCGAATCAGCCGACTTGGAAACATACAGTGCTGTCAACCATGGTTTCTTTTTGGGCCTCCTGTGGAAGCTCTGAGCCCTGTTCTTCAGGAGTTCCATTCTATCTTACTGGGTGGTTCTACTGAGTGGCAGTGGGGTAAAAGATTGGCCTGGTGACCCCTTTCTTTTGAAGCACCACAGTAGTAAGTCCTGTCTTCCTCATTGTTTGACATATAGATGAAGCTGCTGGAAAAATCCTCTGGCAGTTCATGGTGCCATGCAATAAATATGGAAGATTTTGAGATTTTGAGATGGTTATCTTACTGTGGTTAATATTATCTCTCTTGTGCCTAGTGTATGTGTGTGTATGTATGAATGTATGTTTGTGTGCATGAATGACTAAATATATGAATGTGTGAGTGTATGTATATATGTGTGCATGAATGAATGAATATATCTCTCTGTGTGTATGTGTGTGTGTGTGTGTGTGTGTATGTGTGTATACACATACACATACATACATACATTCACCATCCAAAATCACTTTTTGTAAAATGGGCAGCTATATCAATTAGATGGATGACAGATAGATTGATGATAGATAGATAAATAAATAGATAAAATTGATGATGTTCAGCTATACATTATAACCCCGGGCTTGCTAGAGATCCCTTTAAAATCATTCCTTAATGTCTGAAGATTGCTAGAGTCAAGTTAAAATTAAACTTTAGAACAGGGGTCCCTAACCCCTGGTCCGTGGACTGCTACCAGGCTGCGGCATGCCAGCAACCAGTCCACACAAACAAGCAAAGCCCCATCCGTGGGATGCAGGCAGCATACAAGACCATGCCCCGTCCAGTCCATGGAAAAACCTTTCTCCACGGAACTGGTCCCTGGTGCCCAAAAGGTTGGGGACCTCTGCTTTAGAAGTTGGGGTTAGTACTGTGCAGTGGTGCAATTCAAATATGTGAACAACCGGTTCTCTGTGTGGATGCCACTTCCGGAAGTCCATTCTGGGCCTGGGCAACAAAAAATTAGCTACTGGTTCTGCAGAACTGGTGCAAACTGGCTGAATCCCACCACTGGTACTGTACCAAGGGGAATTCTAGTATTGCCTTTCAAAGTGGTAATACAACAATATTAATAGTCACGAATGAAGGGGAATGTACATGTCCTAGGATAATGTTGCAGGATCCAATCTGGGTTGGTCTCTGAAACCAGAGGTTTGGTGTTCCAAGTTTTAGGACTCATGCTGGAGCCCATCTTCAGGTTAGGATGCTGAGCTTGTCGATCAGAAGGTCGGCAGTTTGGTGGGTTGAATCCCGAGTGCCGCATAACAGAGTGAGCGCCTGTTACTCGTCCCAGCTTCTGCCAACTTAGCAGTTCGAAAGGACGTAAAAATGCAAGTAGAAAAATAGAGACCATGATGGTGGGAAGGTAACAGCGTTCCGTGCGCCTTTGGTGTCTAGTCATGCCGGCCACATGACCACGGAGACGTCCTCGGACAAACGCTGGCTCTTCGGCTTTGAAACGGAGACGAGCACCGGCCCCTAGAGTTGGAAACGACTAGCACGCATGTGTGGGGGAACCTTTACCTTTACCTTTAACTGCAGATCCCATTCATTCAGAACTTGCAGTTCAGAAATATTTCTGAATACCTTCCATTGCCGTAGAGGTTGCAGTTGAACATTTTCAGAGCAATCACATTTTTAAAATGGGCATAGTAATTCTGAAAACTCATACTGCCCCTGAACATTTTATCTATCAACAGAAACATGGATTCTACTATTTGAGACAGTTCCTAGAAACTGACTCCATTTAAGAGTCAGATTCAGAATTGGTATATGGGAGTTTTATTGCAGAAGATTTAAAAGGCAGATTGTAGAAGCCATCCAGCAAGGAATAGTTGAAGTCAAGAACATGATCTAATAATGTAGCAGAACAAATTAAAACAGGGATGTGAAAGCCTTATTATTAATTAGAATGCACTGCAGTTAAGGCCGATCATTTTACTTGTTGGTTCAGGTAGGATTTTAACGTTCTCCTTTAAGTAGCAATTTCTTTCAGGTTTTGTCGGCACTGCCTTCTTATAAAATTTTCTTTTCAGGGGAATAATTTGCCTGATGCAAAATGTGCATGGTGATATCATTTCTTTCGCAAAACAAATTATCTGAGTTTAGTGCCTATACTTTTCTCCATTGTATCTCTGTTACCAAATGCCAAATTGCTTGATTTGTAGTGTGAATATCATCTTCATAAATAAAGAATAATAATAGAGTATATTACAGTTGAGTTCAATAAAGCAAGAATAATGCACTTGAAAACAGTAGCATTTTTAATGTGACATAAAATTCAAATGAATAATTTTAATATTTTCAGTTATTGTAGTGTGTAAACAAGGAACAAAGATGTTCTAGGCAATTGCACTTGTATAGGTGGGTAAAAGAGAAAATAATTACTTTCTTTGAAATTTTTAGCAGGTCAGAATTACTGCAATATATTAGCCTAAAGTAATAAACTGTATTCTTTTACAGTTTATTTAACATTTTTATATTAAACTTCAATATACAGTCAAATACTAATGATTATCCTGATAAGTAAATTAATATGATTCTTCCTGTTGGGATAGAGCATTTTGGCAATGATCAATAATTAGTTGTTCCTATATCTGTCTAGTTATGCCACATTCCTTGAATGCTGATATCATTATTTTGCTAAGGGCCAAAAAGCTGAAACAAATGAGATACTTTCATACTGATAGTTTATACTGTGCCTATTCAGAATATGCTCTTCTCTTCTCTTCTCTTCTCTTCTCTTCTCTTCTCTTCTCTTCTCTTCTCTTCTCTTCTCTTCTCTTCTCTTCTCTTCTCTTCTCTCCTCTCCTCTCCTCTCCTCTCCCCTCCCCTCCCCTCCCCTCCCCTCCCCTCCCCTCCCCTCCCCTCCCCTCTCCTCCTTTACTTTCTCTTCATACTTTTTTTTCTAAGCAAAAGTAAAACAATCACAAGCATTCATAAAATTTTGGGAATGAGATAGAATACTTACACAATAAAACCTAATCTCGATTCTTCTATAATTTTCTATTAACATTTTAAATTGCTTTCAGTGGGACTCCAACAGAATTAATTTGTTCTGTATGCAAACCAAAGTTTTTAATTTTTTAATAGTGCTCTTACATAGTTTTTTGGATATTGGAAGATGAAAACACAGTAGAAAAAAACCTTTAAAAAAAAGAACAGCATTAAGTTTGGAAACAAGTTACTGTCTCTAGTATGTATTGACTTAGTACCTGTTTATTGATCTTGCAATGAGGGTCACAAATTTTTATTTTATATGTTGATAAGAGCTTTTTGCTTTTTTTCATGGAGGTTAGGGTTAGGACGCTGAGCTTGTCAATCAGATGGTCGGCAGTTTGGCGGGTCAAATCCTGAGTGCCGCGTAACAGAGTGAGCGCCTGTTACTCGTCCCAGCTTCTGCCCACCTAGCAGTTTGAAAGCACATAAAAATTCAAGTAGAAAAATAGGGACCACGACGGTGGGAAGGTAACAGCGTTCCGTGTGCCTTTGGCATCTAGTCATGCCAGCCACATGACCACGGAGACGTCCTTGGACAAGCACTGGCTCTTTGGCTTTGAAACGGAGATGAGCACTGGCCCCTAGAGTTGGAAATATCTAGCACGCATGTGCGGGGGAACCTTTACCTTTACGTAAATAATAATATAATGCGTAATAAAAATAATATATTGTGTAGTACAGAAGGAAAAATAATTCAGAGAACCTAGTGAATTTAAAACATCTGAAAGAAGTATCGTCCTGAGCCAACATAATTCTAAAACTTTCACCCAAGCTCTGACTCGTTATAGTGTAACATTATGATGCATATTGGAAAGGAGAAGGACTTGTGTTGAAATTATGCACAATGCTGCTTTAATCACTGACCCATTCTGCAGATGCCACTCCCTGTCTCCTTCCCTCCTTCCCTGTCATTCTATCATTTCCTTCCTTCCTTCCTTCCTTCCTTCCTTCCTTCCTTCCTTCCTTCCTTCCTTCCTTCCTTCCTTCCTTCCTTCCCATCCAGTTACTGGGACCAGGATGTTGATGGAGGCTAGCATGATTGATTGGTTATGCAGGCTTTATTGCAGGTTTTATTGAAGCTCAACACTGTTCTTGTTTCCATTTTTTTTGCTCTAATTATATTGTGTTTTTTATTCTTGTTTACAGCCCAGAGTTCTTTTTGATAGATGGGAATCCATATAAATTTGTTTCATAAATAAATCAATAAGCAAACAAAGGAAAGCATAATTTGCGTGATGTGGATTAGAAGCTGGAGTGTGCAAACTGTTTTTATATCTCTGTGAGAACAGAGGTTCTTTGAAACACAAATTACTACCCATCTTGCAGTGCCCTTCAGCTCAAAGGAAGGTGGCTATAATAACCAGACGGTAGTCAGAATGTTTTGTGGGCAAGGAAAAGATCTAAGTAAATAGGTTAGGAATTTTTGGATCTTCAGTCACTTTATTCTTTCCTAACCCTGAACCTGGCTTAAACATGACTACTTTTGATTTTGGGTGGGGTATTGGGAACTTGGAGATGGCAAAGAAGCCAATGAGTTGATGTTTTTATAGCAATAGCACTTAGACTTATATACCGCTTCACAGTGCTTTACAGCAGGGCTTTTCAACTAGTGGTACAGGTACCACCTGTGGTACATTGGCACCTGGCAGGTGGTATGCGACCAGCTAGAAAAGTGGTAGCGGGGGAGGGGAATGAGATGAACCGGTGGCAGCACCGCACAAGCCTGAGTGAGAGATGGATGGAGCTACAGAGCTGTCAGGGCTCAGTGGAAGCCCCAGGATCAGCGCTTCTTCGTGGCTGTCAGGGCTCCGTGGAAGCGCCAGGATCAGCACCAGGCTCCAGCTGGAGCTTGGTGCTGATCCTGGCGCTTCTGCTGAGCCCAGAAGAAGCGCAGATCAGCTGGAATGTTGCAGCATCTCCAGGGTCTTGTGATTTGCATTCAGATGCTTGGCAACTGATTCATATTTATGATGGTCACAGTGTCCCAGAGTCATGTGAAGTGAACAAAACCTTCTGCAACCACCCAGCAGATGGAGGGAATAAAAACCAAGCACCCCCCAACCCCAACCCCACTGCCAATCCTCAACCGAAATGCTCACAACAATGAAAACCTTGGACAGGAGGAAGAGCGCCACCGGGCGGGCAGGCAGGTGTCTTGCTCGACTGTGGCTTGGGGGGCACTTTTTCCAGTGCCATTGTAATTTTTAACAGTCACTAAGTGAACTGTTGTAAGTCGAGGACTACCTGTACTTCATCACTTTTCTTCTTTTTTTTTTGGTCATCAAGTTTTTTGACACCTTGCTAGGCAATTGGTGGTACTCGGATGTTGCCATATCCTAAAATTGGTATAATGTGAGAAAATGTTGACAGCCCTGCTTTACAGCCCTCTCTAAGTGGTTTACAGTGTTAGCATATTGCCCTCAATAATCTGGGTCCTCATTTTACCAACCTTGGAAGGATGGAAGGCTGAGTCAACCTTGAGCTAGGGAGACTCAAACTGCCAAACTGCTGGCAGCCAGCAGTCAGCAGAAGTAGCCTGTAGTACTGCATTCTAACCACTGCACCACCACAGCTCTTGAAACATGTGTTAGATTTTTTTTTCTAGAGTATTTAAGATTGATTTGCTATATATTGTGAAATGGGGATATAACTGCCAGAAGATAAAAAGAGAGAAAATCCTAAAGAAAACCTTGTCCAATATTAGATCTCCTTAGCTTCCCAAATACTAGATGCTAAAACTGTATTTACAGGCATTCCAGCTTGGGAAATACTAGTGTAAGGGACTTGTTTTGTTATGCTTTGGCAAAAAATGAGGGTCAGCTGAAACCAGCAAGAGACAAAGTTTCAGGGGCTCCCAATGGAAAACTGGCAGGCTTAGGTGTAAAGGGCATCTGCAGGGGTGGTATATGTCAGAAAGGGGTGAGCCTACAAGCACAGAGTCAAGGCCACCACATTAATCTTTTGGACCAGCACCCAAATTCTTTGCAGCCTTAGAACAGCTAGTACTGATAATGTTACCTAGTAGGTTAATGAAATGTCTGCAATTAAACAATCATGCTCAGAGAGCACCAAGGACCCATAACATGATTCAGTTAATCAAGAGTTTCATTGCAGACTCTGCTACTTGAAACCCCTCAAGAACTTCCCTTTGGTTCAGTGAGCACCACTTCTCTTACCTCAGCTCAGATGATCTGATCAGTAGAAAGAACCATGAAAAGGTGAGAGGATCTTCAGTAATGTAATTCCTGCACCATTGATGATTCTATCACTAGTTGAGTGCATGATAAGTTTTCTACTGCTTCTGCAAATGAAGGGTATTGTGTGGCCATATTACTTACTCTTTTTTATTGAGTAGATGGGGAATATGGTAGAACTCATTTTGCTTACTCCATGGATTACTTGCACCCATTTACTGCCAGCAGCACTATTATTCTTTTTGTAGCATTAATCAAAGATGGAATTCCTAGTAACCCTGCTTGCTTCATTCTATATCCACTCTGCATTCCTATGGGGTTTTTTTTGGATGTAAGTTTAATGTTCTTTCAGACAAACACTAGAATTGTTCCAGGAATAGCCCTACTTGAGGCTAGCAGTCATGGAGCATCCCAAGACCCATTGAGAAGTTTTCAGATTCTTGTTCAATTAACTGCCCACATTTGCCCATCTCCTTGCCACCACACATTAAGGAAAGCTATGGTAATTGCTTTTACTACTTGCATCATGCTTGGTTGGAGGAAAAACAAAGTCATGAAAATCTGTCAATTCTTGATTCCTTAAACGTGACCATCATTATAGCAATAGACTTATATTTTTATTTTTTATTTTTATTTTAATACCATTTATATCCCGCCCTTCTCCGAAGACTCAGGGCGGCTTACAAGCTTAGCAGTATACCGCTTCACAGTGCTTTACAGCCCTCTCTAAGTGGTTCACAGAGTCACCAAATTGCCCCCAACAATTTAGGGCCAATCATTTTACCAGCCTCAGAAGGATGGAAGGCTGAGTCAACCTTGAGTTGATTTATATAGGAAGGATACCACTACTCACTCACCTTGTTACTCAGACTGAATAGGGATCAGTAATGAGAGCAACACAATTTTATGCTGGCACATTCCTGCCAATTTAGGATGGGGTTACAGTATGTAGCTGTGCCTTAGGTGTGGGGAGGCCTCTTTTTACTTTAACCTAATCTTTCCTGACCTGATAATATACAGGTATATTACAAACCTGATTATCTTAGCGAGTACAGGTAATATCTGTCATGGGGGATCATTAATGTTATAGTCTGATACATTCCAAATTTGCAAGATCTAAAAAAAGAAATAATATATTCCACTGTCAGATTTTTGGATGAATAATGATAAAGCAAAACACCAATAGAAGAGAATATATGTAGCTCATCACTTAAGTGTAGCGTCCTTGGTGCGCTCTGAGCTTGGATGTAAGCCAATAACCAAGAAATCTATAATAAAGTAAGCAGATGTAAACCTATTAAGTTCTTTTATTTCTTTTTTTTCCTGAGATGCAGCCATTCTCTTTTCTCATCCTGCTGATATGTTGGCATACCTTTCTTCTTCAAACTATCTGTGCAATTTACCTGCCTCTTGATTCTAGAGTTGTTTTACCAATTTTAAATTGTTGCTGAATATAATTCTATTCCCAAATGGAAATCAAATAGCTTTATCAAAGCCTTCTTTTCTTACAACCTTATACAGAACAGAGTTGAAGTCCTATAGCAAGCAACAACAGATTTAAATCCAGATATATTCTTCCTGAATGAAATAAACATAACATATGCAAGCAACAAAAGGAGAAACCATTTGGATGGATTCAGAAAAAAACAAACCAGGCCATGTACAAAATTGATAATAACAGCTGGATGCTGACAAAATAATGTAAAATAAACATTATTGGGAACTTGCTCTGGGGAATATACAATACTGAAGGCTCATTAGGTAAACTTGAAGTCAGTATGTGCATATTTTTCCTAAAGAACTTTGTGAAACTAAATGTAAATTTGTGATAGTGTTGACTTGTTTTGCTCATGATACTAAGATGTAAAGAAGAAAATAATCTGCTTTATACAGCCATCAAGTCAGCTATCATCAACTAAGAGCCTTGGTGGAGCAGTGGGCTGATGCCTCCTTAAGTAACACCAGCTGCTTGCAATTAGTGCAGGTTCACATCCCACCAGGCTCAAGGTTGACTCAGCCTTCCATCCTTCCGAGGTAGGTAAAATGAGGACCCAGATTGTTGGGGGCAATTAAGCTGACTTTGTAATAATGCCGCTTGGGGTGTGTGTGAAAGCCCTAATAAGCAGGCATATACATAGAATGAAGGCTACTGCTAAGCTTGTAAGCCGCCCTGAGTCTTCGGAGAAGGGCAGGATATAAATGTAATAAAAAAATAATAAATAATAAATAAAATCATAGACTATAGGTCAATGATAGATCATGGGATTTTGGGGTTTTTTTGTCTTCAGCTGGTCTTTAGGTTCACTTTTTGCTATCTCAAGATGAAATTGTCAGAAAGCTTCTGCTACCATAGTTAGGGTCAACAGTACTGAGTTAAAAGGATGATGGTTTAACTCACTGGATGGAGTCATATTTTATATGACACAATGAACCAAACCATATTAATACAACATGATATGCGTATTCACGCCACATGATGAACTCAAAACTATTCTACATAGTTTAGCCAATTGAGGGTACAGCATTTACCAATTCAACCCAACCATTATAAAGCAGCTCTTTATGTCTATATGCATTGCTTACTCACAATATAAAGCTTTCCTGCTCTCTCCGACTCACAACTAAAAGTTTCTCTCTAAATGTTGTAAAAGGATTCCTTTCTTGGGAGAATTTTAAGTAGCAATTCTAGCCTTTCTGATCATTTGAATTAACTTCCTTTAGCTAACACTAATTGTGTATACTTCCCTGAGTGCCTTTTTCTTGCCCTGCCTTTCACTGTCCTGGAAGATATTGATTGGTTTATGTCAATGTCTGGTATCGGAGTAGGAATCCAGTGCTGGTGGGGGTTTTAAATTGAGTTTTAGCTGTGTGGTGAGAGAGTAATTACTGGGGGGTTTGTTTCCCTAGGGGGTTTTTTACCCAGAGAAGGCACATCATGTTTTTCATGGGTGCTGTTAGAAGGCCTCTAGTTTAAAACCTTCTCATCAAGCGCTCCAGTGTTATAGAGCAGGGGTTCCCAATCTTGGCAACTTTAAGACATGTGGACTTTAACTTCCAGAATTCCCCAGCCAGCATGGCTGGCTGGGGAATTCTGGAAGTTGAAGTCCATATGTCCTAAATTTGTCAAGTTTAGGAATCCCTGCTGTAGAGGCAGATCTCAGCCATATCTCTCCAGCAAGGGAAATTCCAGGCAATACCTTCCAACCAATTTGTCCACAACTATTCTATATGGTATGAAATATTTGTAATTTCTGGTGCACTTCCTTCTTATAGTTTTAGTGGGCCATAAAAGTGTCACGCAAGGAAATGGATTTTTTTTCTGCCCAGGGCTGTCTGCTACCTGCCTCCTCTGGTGCCCTATCATTTGTCTCCTGTCATTTACCCCCAATTGAAGATTGCCTATTGATCACATCTGGCAGAAGCTGTAGCAGAATGACTGATTCCATGATAGTTGAATGAGTGATTCTGTGCTCTTTCCCTCTTTCTGCTAAGCTTATAACTAACTAGGTCAGGGATCACACAGGGCAAAGTGACTCCAGCCACAGGTGGCATCAAGAGCTACGATTCCCTTGCCGAGGCAGATCAATTGCAATTCCTCCAATGGCAAAAATGTCTCTGCCAGTCATCAGGAGTAATTTTACTTTTCTTTAAGTTCCAGAAATGAAAGGAACATGAAAGATACACGGTGCGGTAACGGCAATCTAACAGGCCATCAGTAGATTTCGATGCTTATTCTACCTAATGCTGCAAGCTGAAAGTAATTCATATTCTGAATGCAGAGACTGGAGAGAAGGAGAAGGAAAAGGGACGCTTGTGATAAGGAGAAGCTCTGGCTGACAGAAAGGAACTTGAAAAGCAGTTCGACTTTCCGTATAACCTACAAGGAACGAGGAAGAAAATTGCTTTATGAGAAAATATGGGTCAGGGCTTCATCCTGCTGTCTTGATGTTACTAGTCTATAGTATAGTATATTACCATCTGGGACTTCTATTAAGAGTTGCACTTTGCTGTCAGACTGCGATGGCCATTTAATATCCCTTATCTGATCTTATGTGCTCTGCTTCACACAGACAAATAAAAGGATTATCTTTTTTTGGGAATTCCTCATTGCCACAGCAGACACCATTTCTGAGGTATTTTTTTCCTCATTCCCACAGCAGACCCATTTCTGAGGTGTTTTTTTTTCTAACCATAATGCATACCTAATAGCACCACCAGAAATATAAGCTTTTGATGGAAAATATAAATTGTATAGTTATATAAATTTACCTGCCACAAACATAATTTTTAGTTAGAATCTATGAAGTGTCATTACCTGACTATTCAGAATTGAATCTTCAGGTTAGGTTTAGAGCCTTTAAAATTTTAGTAGGATTTTTTTAACACTAGTAATTATAACTCAGAGACAGAAAACCAAAAATTGCATTCCAGTCATTAATATATGTTTTTTTACACAATGTTAATGGAAAATATTGTATTTGTGTCTAAATTTCAAATATTTGTGACCTACCCATTATTCAGAGAATTACATAGTGGATTGCCAAGGTAAAGCAATAAAAGTTAAAGAAATAAAACAAAGTAACATAAATAATACATTAATTTTAAATGTGTAAATATCATAGTAATAATAACCAGAAGGTAGCCAAGAACAAAAGACCCGGTTTCCTCGGGATACCCAAATGTAAGGATAAGAACTTGAGTGGAAGATAAAAACAAGCTGTAATAAATAAATACACAGGTACATAATTTTCTACCTATTTGTTTAACTGGATTCTCTTTACCTATCTATAGGACATGTGGAGAACATATCATATTTTAAGTCGTATTTATTCAGAAATATTGAAAATACAATATTTTCTGGTTCTTGTTTTGTCAGCTTCATTCTTAGCAGTGAAAACTTCACTCGGTAGCTTCATCTGGTTATTTAAAAAAAGTGACATACAGTTCCATGTGGGTCCTTATAGCCTAATAGCCACTGAGCTGAGTGCAAGGCCACCCACTGAAGCTAACTTGGAGGAGCAGCAGAATTATGCCTTCAACAGGAAGAATAGTATCTTTTACATGGCATAGGACCTGCTTACTTGAGGAACTGCCTGTCTCCCGTAGTATCTGCCTGGCTGGTTCATTCTATCTATCTGGAGCCTTGAAGCATGTCTTCTCTGTAACAATGCTTACCCTCTGGAATGAAGCTTCCTCCAAGATCTGAATGGCCTCTACCTACTAATATTTTGACAACTTTGATCAGGACAATTTGCACCCTTTTTCTTTCTTTTTGTTCCCCTCTGGGTTTGTTTTCTTTGCCACTATTGTTCTTTTCTCCTCTATTGTTTTTGAGGAGGTGGGGGTGGTACAGTTCTTTCTTTTTAACTGTCCTGCATGTAAGCTGGTATCCTTTTGTTACCATATATCATAATATCAAAAACCTCAGAGAGATTCAGGAGGATCAGCAGAGTTCTACTGTCTATTTATCCTGGAACAATGAGTGTCCTGGAGCAATCAAGCCATTCTGTTTGGGTCCCAACAAATTAAACTACTAAAAATGTTTAGGCTTGTAAGACCCAAATAGGCTTGAAAAAATCGGATAGCAGGTGAAAGGCACTTTTAAAGATATACCTGGAAAAAGCCTCTGATTATTCTCTGCAGTTTTCATTCTAAAGCGTTCTTCTTTTAGAAGTAGAACTTATTTCTTGCTTCTTGTAACTGACTCTGTCTTTTATCCTGTTTTGTGCAACAGAACAAGTTGAAGATTTAGGGGGCTTTTTGGCAAGATGCCCTGTTTACAATTTCTTATTTATCATCTGTCTCCTTGGCTCCCTGCTTATTTCATGATTCCCCAGAATGCCTAGCAGAGTCTCCTCTGGAACGTGGTAAAAAAGTAAATCAGCATTTCTTTCTAGGCTCCACAATGCCTCCAGTGATGCTATACTGAGCAGATTGGAACACTGTGGGAAATGTGAAATAGCGGCTTATCTGTGCCGGCCTCTCATTAAAAGTGGTAGTCCAATGGGACTTGTAATCAGCCTCATAAAAGATTTTTTAAAAATTCTATTATGAAGTTTGAGTTCTTTTTTTTTAGTCCCCATGTGCATATTTTTACATAGAGAATGCTTTTGGCTATTGCTTTCATGGTGACAATGTGGAGGTAGGAAACAACAGTAATCAGAAAGACTGAAAGAGACAGCCATAGGCATACCGTGGACTCCCTTGGCCAGGGGTAGGCAATCTTGGCTCTTTTATGATTCATGGACTTCAACTCCCAGAATTCCTGAGCCAGCATAGCTGACTCAGGAATTCTGGGAGTTGAAGTCCACGAGTCATAAAAGAGCCAAAGTTGCCTACCCCTACCCTTGGCATTTCTGGGGATTTGGAACTCTGGTTATGGAAGCTCGGGACTATCTTTCTGCCTGCCTTTGCACAAGCAGAGAAATATGCTTCAGATGTCTGGCCTGAAACCTACAGAGATCTTGTGTGTAATTGCATCAAGGACCAGCCATAAGTTCTACCCAATTTGATGCAGTTAGTGTATAAATGGATGTCATGGCTGACCTTTACTTTTACATTAAATATAACTTTCAGGAAATGTTGAAATTTACTGTGTTTCTTAATTAGGTACAGCTTCTGTACTGGCTTCTAATTTTTGTCATATAGATGGTGGGCCTTTGTCATTCTGGCTCAGCTATTTGAAAAAAAGTGTTAAAGAAACGTTGACCCTCCTATCTCTTGCTTTCAAATTTCTTTCCCCAAAGATGCTTTTTCAGGAGGCAATTTGACTTGTTTTTCTTTGAAGACATTTCGCTTCTCATCCAAGAAGCTTCTTCAGCTCTGACGGATGGTGGGGAATGGAAGGATTTATATTCTTTGCAGACAGATGGTCATTTGCATTCTTTAGAGAGTTGTTGAGGCCATTTGGAGGTTTATCTGTGTCCTCAGGGTCATCTGAGTAGTGCATATGGGTGTGGAGCCTTCTTGGCTGCAGGGTGTTTTCTGTCCTATATCACTTCACTGTTGAAGACAGGCACAGGCTGTTGGGGATGAGTCTGTGTTGTCTAAATCTCAAACTGAAATGCAAATGGTTTCTGTAGTCTGCAATGTTTTCTGGAAATCTGTTCATACTCCCTCACCATTTGAAGGGTGTTCATCCCAATGTGCATAGCTAAATGTCTATGGAGATTCTCAGTCATCCAGGTCATGGTTGTCCCAAAGGTGCTTTTTCAGGAGGCAACGGGACATTCTTGTTTTTCTTTGAAGACATTTCACTTCTCATCCAAGTGTTGAGCTGAAGAAGCTTCTTAGATGAGAAGCAAAACATCTTCGAAGAAAAACAAGAAAGTCCAGTTACCTCCTGGAAAAGCACCTTTGGGACAACCAGGACTTGGATGACTGAGAATCTCCATAGATATTTTTCAAATTTCTTCTAATAATTTTTTAAAATTTTCTTGCCAAATCAGATCTTTTTGGAAAGTTTCCCAGTAAATAATTCAGTTGAATCCGACAGTATAGTAACTGATGGTTTTGAGGATTTGACGCACGACGTGTACCTTTCACTAGAGACTGAACACTATGCAAGTCTATGTCCAGTATTTATTTGTAATGAAGAAGCAGAGCTCTTCTCTGTGGGAGGCTGAAGAATAATTTTTTCCTATACCTTTTGTAACAGATGTATTGAGGCTCAAGAATCTGTTGCAGCCTATTCTTAAAGTGTTTTTCTCTCTCATTGCCATTGAGTTAGTCTTGACTCCTTGGACAAATCCCTGCAGTTTTCTTGGCAAAGTTTTAGAAGTGGTTTGCCATTGCCAGCTTCCTAGAACTGAGACAGAGTGACTGGCCCAAGGTCACTCAGCTGGCTTTGTGCTGAAGGTGGGATTAGAATTCATAGGCTTCCAATTTCTATCCCGATAGATTAACCACTATTCCAAACTGAAAAATCCTATGTCCCCTACAACATTCTTCGTGAGATTGTAAGATACTGTCCAAACCTTTTGGAGATCATCTGTATCTAGAACCATCTCTGTTGCAATTTGAATCTATCTTTCAAATTAAAAACACAAAGAAGAGGGAGTCAAGCTATTCTCCAAAGCACCTGAAAGCAGGACAAGAAGCAATGGATGGAAACTAGTCAAGGAGAGAAGCAACCTAGAACTAAGGAGAAACTTCCTGACAGTTAGAACAATTAACCAGTGGAACAACCTGCCTCCAGAAGTGGTGAATGCTCCAACACTGGAAGTTTTTAAGAAGAGACTGGACAGCCATTTGCCTGAAATGGTATAGGGTTTCCTGCCTGAGCAGGGGGTTGGACTAGATGACCTCCAAGGTCCCTTCCAACTTCTTCTTCTTATTATTATTATTACAACTTTTTTTAATTTGCTCATATCAAGTTTTTGTTTACAGAGTTGTCATGTTTAAAGATAATAATATGTCCCAATATTAAACAAAGTTTCATGAACATTGTATTTTATTCTTGGCAGCAGTGAGAAACATGGTTGTAGGTAAATTTAGCTAAATGTTTTTAAACAGTGAGCAATAATTTTCCTCTGTAGCCGAACCACAAATCTTTGCAAAGGTATGACCATATTAACCTTTGTGAATTACCTTAGTTTAATATGTTTTCATAATACATAAGCATCACAAGGATTTACTTTGCTCTAAGAATTCAGATTCCTACATGTATCCTGTATATATATTTCTATGGTTAAGTAGAATTTCCCTAGCTCTGCTTTCCATGCCTTAATACTGATATTTGCTTAATAGTGATATGTGCTATTGAATCAATTCACAGACTCCTTATTTCCTGAGTAAGCATCCTTTAGGCAATAATAATACTGACCCTTTCTCCAAGGTGATGATGATGATGATATGATAATGGTGATTTGCATGGCCACCAAAATCAGGTCCCTTTCATTCTGATCAACTTGTAGCCCCTTACTTCTAAAACATTACCTGACCTATAATATCGCTTACTAAGAATATCACCCAGAATGCTCTAATGATGTGGTCATTGTTAGTAGACCGTGCAATATGATGTCTACTTTTCTCCTCCACTCTCCTGTAAATGGCAATTACCTCTAATAATTGTTACTTGCTGCAGAGGCGTTTAGGCCTCTCCGCTCAAAGGAATACTCTAAGCAGTTCTCTATGCTGCTTTTTAAAGACTCTGTAGTTATCAATTTGAGATATGTAGATAACATCACAATTTGCTTTTTCTGCTTTTATTATGTGGGTGGGTACAAACTCTATGTTAAAGCTATTTACATGTATAGATAACAAAACAGCAGGAGCTAATCTAGCCTGATGTGATGCTTCACAACATAATAGAAAATTTAGAAAAAGGATGAAGTATATTTTGCCAATTTGCCATTCAAGGATTACGTAGAAAACACACTTTTTAAAAGAACTGCTTTCTTATGAAGGATATTCCTTTCTATTTTCGCTGTAAGAAAAGAATAGACAAGATATTTTGAAAGAAGGGAAAAAAATACTTAAGTGGCTTGTATTCATTTATCAATGCTATTCCTTTGAATAAGCAGAGCAAACCACAAATAATTAAAGCACTTTGTATAAGGCAAGCAAATCTCACAGGAATTCGTGTTTACCATTATTCAAAATTCTGAATTGTGACTGGACCACTATCTTTTTCAAAATATACTTGATTTTTTTCCCCTCATATGGGACTTTCAGGGAACAAACAGCAAACAGAAGATGGCTCCGCTAAATGCAGAGCTGATGACCACAGAGGAATAAAGAGCCAGTAAGTTGATCATCTCTTTGTAATTCCTCTCTGGACAAGGAATGGACTTGAGATCATCCACAAGTGTTCCAGATTGTTGTTCCTTGCAAAGAGACTGCAAGATAACAATCTCAGAGCTATGGGAAATGAGGGAATAGCCATCTTGCTCAAAAAATGGTCAGCACTTAGAAACCTTTGGATCAACAAGTCTGAAAATGCCAGATGAGTTTCCTTCAATCCTTAGCAAAAGAAGTTTTAAATATATGTTTAACGACTTAAAAATATTTTGTTGGAATAAATAGGAAAAGCATGAATGGTTGGAAGTCAAGGAATACATGTAGTTCATGCTTTGAAAATGATTAATGATTTTTCATAATAGGCCCCAACTTTGACAGCTTCTTGGTATGTGGCCTTCAGTACCCAGAACTCCCAGCCAGCTTGGACTTTAGTGATAATCCTGCCATTGAAGGCCATACATCTGAAAGTTACCAGGATTGGGCAACTTAGCCCTGGGGGGGGGTAGTATGGTTGTTTTAAGAGGTCATCTTGTTCTCCTAAAATGCTCAACTGAAGTAACTTCTTATGGAAAACTTGTTGTGTGTCTGCACCACAAATGGGTGAGCTCAAAAGGCAACCCATGGGTGACATCAAAGTAGGAATGACCAATAGATGACATCAAAGCAGGGAAGGCTGCCCTGCTTTAGTCCCTGGTTTTTGATGCCCAAACTTTTCTCGAACTGAACCCAATCAAGACCTCTGTTTGAAACTAGAAGAGACAAACATGACTGTTTCTGAACAGTGAGCATAACATGGTTTCCTTGGCAACACAATCCAGGCTGAAGCTCTTTGAAATAGCTCTGACCCTCAAGTCAAGTTCTTCTTTCAGTTTAACAATTCTTATGTTTGTTCAGAGGTTGTTGGCTGAGGAAATTATTAAAAGAAAGAGAGAGAACAGACAAAAGAAATATTAGCAGCCTAAATAATCAGGCCAGGCTGCCATTTGCACACTTTTAAAAAATCGTTAAGGGCCATTACTATTATCTCGCCTGTAAAGTGTGCTGCATGAGCTGGTTCCCTCTAGCTGTTTTAGATGATGGTTCCCATAATCCTCAAACATAGATCAGTATGGCTGTAGTTTATGGAAACATTAGTTTAAAATATTTGAAGAACATTTGATTATGTAGCTCAGTATTGAAATGATAGGTCCTTAGTATTGTCTGAGCTTGGTTATTTGCAAAAAAACAACCAAGCTCAGACAGCATCAAGGACCTCTCATTTTATTATCTGTTCCTATTAGAAATAATAATAATAATAATAATAATAATAATAATAATAATAATAATAATAATAATAATAATAATAATAATAAAGTTGGAAAGGACCTTGGAGGTTTTCTAGTCCAACCCCCTGCTCAGGCAGGAAACCCTATACAATTTCAGACAAATGATTGTCCAGTCTCTTCTTAAAAACTTCTAGTGTTGGAGCATTCACAATTTCTGGAGGCAGGTTGTTCCACTGGTTAATTGTTCTGTTAAGAAATTTCACCTTAGTTCTAGGTTGCTTCTCTCTTTGATTAGTTTCCATCCATTGCTTCTTGTCCTGCCTTCAGGTCCTTTGGAGAATAGCTTGATTTCCTCTTCTCCCTCTTTCTTTATTTAAGTTAGGGAAAGGTTATCCTATTCCAACCATGGGCATCTGTGAACAGCAGGGCAAGTGGTGTCCTGGTATCATGACTTCATTGTGAAAATGATGGAAATTCTAATATGTGCAATGGATATTATGATGCATGTAACATAGGGGTCTTCAAACTTGGCCCTTTTATGACTTGTGGACTTCAATTCCCAGAATTCCTCAGCCAGGCTAACGAATTCTGGGAGTTGAAGTCCACAAGTCAAAAATGGGCCAAGTTTGAAGATCCCTGAACATAACGAGGGATTCTACCAGATATGGTTGCAACCCAGTCTTGTGGGCTGAAATGTTTAAAATAAGATCTTGTAAATGTAAAACATCTGAATAGCTTGATCTTTCCCATGATTTAGTTTCCTTAACCTGAGCTGATGATTCAAAACTGAACAAAAATACATTTAAAAAGAGAAACCAATGTTAAAAATCTGCAGGCGATAAATTTTGGGTTATTTCCAATGATGTTTTCAGCGTTCTTCTAGCAGATGCAATGCTATTGTATCCAGATAGTAATGTAACATCATGTATGAGTCACTTTAGGCTTTTTCCACGCTGATGTTCTGACTCCCATCGCAAGGAAAAGAAATCTTCCATAAATTCCCTGCATGTTCATAGGAAGTTGCATGACATGTACACAACACAAGGAAACTGCAATCCATCCCTTACATTCCTTAGAAGCTACAGGAGCTTCTGGTCTTACATTCCTTACAAGGTAGAGACCTTGTACCAGTTCTTTTCACAGTACATCCTTGATGGTGGCTACTGAACTTGACTATAATTGCTTTCTTCTTACAGCAAAAGAAAATTGCAAACCAACAAGTCCTATATATTAGTGTCACTTAATCCATTCTGCCCATCTCCATTACAAATTAGGAAAAATTACAGTAATATCACACGATATTACTGTTTGGGGGAAAAATATTTCAAGTCTGAGAAACACTTTTCTAAGAGTTCTTATCAGGAATATCTGGAATATTTTTTATTGGCCAAATGTGATTGGACACACAAGGAATTTGTCTGCAGTGCATAAGGTCTCAGTGTACATACAAACAACAAAGTGAAATGTCCTAGATCATAAATCATAAGATGCAATCATGAATTGTAAGTTACAAACAACAAGTGATAAATCATAAGATACGTGTAGGAGAAGGTAGTAGGAAAGATGAGATGACGAGTAAGATGAGAAGGTGAGCCAACATTACAGTGTTAGTCAGGTTGCCGCAGATTCCAGGTTAGATCAGGGATGTTGAAAAGGGTTAGATGTTCAATAATGACTCTGGAAAATAGCAAGATTTCAGTAGCCAGAGTGAAAATACAAATAGGGTGGAAATCAAATGTGGAACAGGAAAGCAGAGCCATTTCCAGGGCTCTATTAATTACATGAAGGTTCAAGCCTATCAGATGGGAATGATTAATAAGAAGCATAAACATGCAACTATCCCACATAAAGGAAATAAGCAAGCCAGTTCTCATTCCATTTGAAGCAGTACTGTAAAAATTATAGGATTTATAGGATTTAAAGTATACCTGGGTATAAATTCTGCACCACCTCTCCCACCATTGTGAAATATTGGGAGCTGGGAAAGGAATGGAAAAGGTGAGTCAGTTGACAGCTTATCTTATAAGCGGGGAGAAGTCATTTCAAAATATTCAAAGAGACTCTATTTAATTAACTCACTGTAAATGAGGCTAGGAAATTTACATGTTGCCTTGTTTCCAATATAGGAAGATGAGAGAAAAGAGAACTTGGCATGTAAGTAGCAAGCCTATGATTATAGCCTGGTTATTCTACTGGTGGCTTCATGGGGAATCCAGCACCTCCATTTATATTGTTTAATTAAGAAATCCTGCATTCTAAAGATTTATAGCAGTAATGTGCAAATCACTCTGAGTTTGAAATGGCTTTGAGCTTGAAACTCTTAGACATGATTAAAGCAGCATTGGAACACTTCCATTAAGTCAGAATAATCTGTCTTGAACTAGGTAAAAACAAAACAAAAAAATGTTTCAATTTAGAATGTTTTGAATTCAAAATCTTTTGTGTACCTTACAAGTGTATACTGATAGGTCCAATTTCTCAGCAGATGAGATTGCACACCTAGTTATTTTTCTCCTTTCATAAACTTGTATTTTGTGATTTTGGATAAAGTGAGCTTACAGTTGTATGCCACTTTTTTTTTAAACACAATAGGTAAAGCCTTGCTGCCTGAGTTCCCACCTCCTCTTTCAAATTAAACAGCTTACTTAGAAGGGAGATGCAGCTTTTTCTTCAGCAGATTAAAAACTTATTAAAGAGTTACCCAGTGGTGCCACAGCTATCATTAAAGCTCTCAATGTTTCCATTATGCTCGGCTTATATTATGGTGGACTAAAGACTGGAATACTAATGGCTAGCTTTGTGGCTAATTAATATTTTTCTCCCTAGAAAGGACAGGGAGAAAATGTCCCTATGTACATTAATCTGGATTCTGCATTGCGTCCCTTAAACCAAGGAGTGTAGGAAACTACAGACATTCTGTGAGATTCCAGATATTTAAAACCAAGGATTTAAAAGGAGGAAAAGTTTGCTGGAATTTCAAGGTACTGTGTAACAGGTAGTTTTCTAAGAATATACCATACTTTTACCAAGGTTACATGTTAGGATCCTGAAGGACACATAGCAAATATTATTGTGATTAGTGCAGAATGCTTAGATACATTGTCCCATGAGCATGTTCATAGGAACCAGTAGGCTTCCTTCTTACTGGTTTGCCATGTTTGCTCTCCAGTTTATATTCAACATTCTTAATTGCATGTGCTAAAGACTGGGATTTTTTCCCCTCCTTGCCCCAAAATGTATATTTTATAAAGCATTTTTAAAGTCTTGTTGCTAATTTGAGATGTTTCTAAGAACAGTAGTGCCTTTCCTTTGTTTTCCAGTGATCTCAGTCTTGGATATATATATCTGTAAATATTTTAAGTGATTAAAAGGAGTGGTCATGCTGCCTAGGAGAAGGTTGTTCAGTCATTTAAGGCTGTATCTAAAATACACACCCTACATACAGCTGTGGAAGGACCTTTGCTGTTTCTTTACTATGAAGACGGTGATCACATTCCTAAATCAGGGGCCTGAACAAATGTTCTCTGGTGATAATATGTGACTGGGTGAGTATTTCAGGATGTCTGTATATTTAGTGGAGCCTCTAATTTCAAAAATTCCTGAAAGAATTAAGCCAAAGAAACAAAGTGATGGAGGAATAAATGAAAAAGAACAAGTGCAAATTACACAGGGCCCACAACTGTTTAATGAAGCAAACAAATATAATACAGGGTATAGTATTTAATTAACACATACAGTACGGCAAATGATGGACTTGCAAATTGAGATGCAGTGCAATAGCACTGTAATATTTCCACCAGTGAGGAACAGAGGATTTCTGTTGACCCCAGAAATTTTTATAAGGAATTATATAATAAACTATAAAAGAACTTGCTGTAAAAATCTGTACATTTAGAGAATTCTAGTTAAAATGAATAACTTTTCTTCTGAACAGGGAAATTGATACATCAGCTGTATACAGATCACTTTTGAGATTAATTTCCTTCCGCAGGCTCCAGACTTTTGCTAAAAAGTATAACCAGTTTGGTTTAGTGGTTAAGGCACCATCCAGAAAATGGGAGACTGTGAGTTCTAGTTCCACCATAGGCATGAAAGCTGACTGAGTGACTTTAGACTGGTTATTCTTTCTCAGCCCAACTCATCTCACAAAGTTGTTGTTAAGGGGAAAATAGGAGGAGGAAGGAAAATTAGGTATGCTCATTGCTTGGAGTTGTTTATTATTTATAAAAATAATAGTGTTTATAAAAATAATAAAGGTGGGATAAAATATATCTAAATCTAAAAATACAGAAAAAGTGGGATTTTATAAAATTTCTATGTGATTCCCCAGTGTGTTTTATTCCAGGCAGTGAATATTGTCCTGCAGAATAGGATAAAGTTCCTTCCCTTCCCTTCCCTTCCCTTCCCTTCCCTTCCCTTCCCTTCCCTTCCCTTCCCTTCCCTTCCCTTCCCTTCCCGCCCCACCCTGCCCCGCCCTGCCCTATCTTTCTGGTAGCAGGTGATGATGTAGCACTACACATGGCTGTTAAACAAGTCAAATGAGGACTAACCAGGGATGTGCCTCCATGCAGAAGGCTTCCTTATGGTCCTAAACCAAACTTTATCTCATGTGAGATAAAGTTATTTCTGTTCACTGAGTTTTTTCTTAGGTTAAAAAAAGTCCTAAATGATATGAATACGTCCCTGCTTTTAAGAAAAATATTCAGGTTCTCAAGGCTTGTGTTTTTATTTTACGTACCAAATCACTGATTTTTACTTTTTATTTTTTCTGCTAGCAAAGATGTTTTTATGCTCTGTTTTATTGTTTATTTTATGCTTTAATTATTGTACTTCCTTTTTTAGCATTGTGTGTTATTTTTTGAACCATTCAGAGAGCATATGCTGATGGGCAGCCATCTAAATACAGCAATAACGAAGTAAATAAGCATAATTAGTAACATTATGGATAGTTTCCAAGGCTGAAGTATTCAATATGCTCTCTCTCTTGAATAATACTATTTAGATCTGGTTCCCTAATGAAGTACACAAGATGTCAAAGTTCATGAAGAATCCAATGCTGGTTGGAGAATTCTAGGAGTTGAAGTCTACAAGTCTTAAAGTTGCCAAGGTTGGACACCCCTGATCTAAGATGAATTTCTACTCAAAGAGTGGTCACTTTGAGTTACTAGGCACATTGGGAATGTCGAGGATACATTATAGACACTCCGTAAAATGGCTTCTGGGAGCCCTGCCAGTTATAAAACTTACCAAGCACTGTTGTGTCAAAATACAACTTACCACCATCCACACTTTTACTTCTTCTTTTGGAAGAAGAAAGGAGGTTCCATTCTACACTTGCTGGCTGGGGAATTCTGGGAACTCTTAAAGTTGCCAAGTCTTAAAGTTGCCAAGATTGGACAACTCTCTCTTAGAACTTTGGGAAGGTTCACTGAATTAAGAAATCCTATTCTAGACAACGCTTTCTAAAGAGGAGCTATGGGACATGAAAATGATGACCTGAGGAATTTTTTGTTTCCCGGACAGATATATAAGTAGGATAGTGGGCACCACTTGAAGAAGAGGGTCAGATGACCTGTTCTCTATAAAGCTGGAATGCATAGCCAGTAAGAATTCTTCCTTTGATCTAGAAGAATAGATATCTGTGCTTCAGAAAGACATTTGCAGCCAATGGTTTGAAAACCTCTATTCTCCTGATTGGGATGGTAAATATTTCAATCATTTTCCCCCAAATAACATTTGTTCTCTTCTTCCATTGTTTTATTGATGCCTTTATGCACCTCTCGACTCTTTCATATATTATATTATAACTGAAAAAAGGTTTGCTCTCTTCAGAAGTACAGCATGGTCAAAGCTACCAAGAGCTTTCTTTAAGAAGGATATTGGTAGACAGGATGGAAAGATGTCCTTGCTTTATTATTCCTTAAAATAACATCTTGCAACTGTGCTTAAATCATCCAAATTGATCTCAACCATTTTTTACTTTCTGGATGGCCCTTAAAACTTAGATGTGTCATGTGACTTGAGAATTTCAAGAAAGCATTGATGGCCAAATATGGCTCTTTTAGGCTCGTGCCTCAGCATGCATATTTTCCAGTGAGACAAACCAAGACAGGAAGATCATTTTATTACAATTTATCAGAATATTCAGACAAAAGGGATTCCTCTTATTCAAAGAGGGAACCCTGATCTTTATCTTACAACACCTTTTATAGTTAACATAACAAAGAAACATCCAAGGGGAAAATTGATTGGACAGGATAACAGTAACCAGAGCTTTTTTTGTAAAAAAAAAAAAAGGTGTCAGAACTCACACACTTTATACAACCCGCCTTGCCTACCCTTCAGGGTTTACCTTTGTAGTTGAAAAAAAAACCCTTTAGTTTTTAGTGTATCTAAAAGAGTAGGATTTTCTGCAAAAGGATCCCCAGTCTGCCGAGATATTATTGAACTCACTTGATGCCATTTTGACTGCACAGAGATCCACACTTTGTAAAATATGTTTGTTATCAGATTTTAAGACATCACCCTGATGGTTGCTAGGAAATTGCCATCCTGCATTTAAGTTTCAAGGTATTTGGTGCTTCCTTTCCCTTTGGGAAACATACATAGTTTTAAACTTCCTTGCAAAGTAGTAATGGAGCGTAGCAATTAATAATCCTAGTTTAATTTGGGAGCCCTATTGAGACATCTTCTGTGGTCCCTCTGGAGAAAACAGTCACAATTAGCACTAACATCAACATATTATTTAAAATACATCAGCATCAGGAATGAGAAGGAACTAATGGAAATTGCCTTTAAAACATATTTGCTTTGTGTTTGTTTTGCAAACATCTGGTGGTGCATGTCCCCAAGCACATTATTGCTACTTCTTTCTGTTTTGCAAAACAGAAATTATACAGAAAATGTTAAGAATAAATTTCATACCATCAAGTTTTTGTTCCCATCTTACGACCTTGAAGTAGCGCTGTTATTTTACAAGAGGTAGAAATAAATGTTTATGAAAATATACAGGATGTATGAAATAAGCCGGACTGTTGCTAATTCTCATAAAGTCCAAAATTGATTTATACATGGGAAAAATGTTTTCTAATCCCTTTTTTCAGGATTCTTGATTTAACAGAATGAAAGCTTTCTGAGTGTAGTGTATGTCAACTTCATCCACCCAATTATCTTTTCCTCATGGTGTAGAATAGAGAAGCACACTTGGTGTCCTACTTCCCACCTGTCTTCCCCTGTACATAAAAGTGTTAATCAGTGCTAATTCTCCATAATGTTCTTTCTATGCCTATTGATAAATAGATCGATCGATAGATTGATCGATATAGATATGTTAGATAGATCAGGTGCCCCCAACCCCAAGCCACAGCCCAATACTGGGTTGCAGCTTGTTCGGAACTGGCCCACAGAAGTGGCAAGCGAGCGTGTGGGCGCATGCAGCTCCATTTGCCCAAGCAGTTCCATTTGTGTGAGCGGTGGGTCTACGTGCCCGCTACTTGTGCAAAGAAGCTGCATGCATGCACACACTCACCTGCTGCTCTCGCAGAACCATCCCGTCTCCCTCCCGCCAGTCTACAAACCAGAAAGACCATTGAGGTAGATAATGCAGTCCATGTAAATTCTTCCCTGTTCTTCACATGTCCCTCTCTTTTCCCTGACTTTATGTTGTCTGTTTTTAATATTTAATATTTAATTAAAATTAATATGCTGCCAATCTCTCCTGGATTTGATATAAATAAATAAAAATCCATCTATAGTTTTTTTTTAATCCCATTTATATCCCGCCCTTCTCCGAAGACTCAGGGCGGCTTACAATCTAAGAAGCACAAATCAATGTGCTTAGCAATAGCCTTCATTCTATGTATATGCCTGCTTATTAGGGCTTTCACCCCGCCCCCCCCAAGCGGCATTATTACAAAGTCAGCTTATTGCCTTATTTTGGGCTAGCTCAGACATGTCAAACACAAGGCCCGGGGGCCAGATCCGGCCCGCGAAGTGGTTTCATGTGGCCCGCGAAGCCATCCTGGAAACAGTGAGGGAACGGCCCCCACTGCCTTGGCCCCGGCCCAGAGACCCTGGCCTATCGTGGGGTGTCTCCCATCCTATTACTAAGGAAGCTTTCGATACAAAGCCAGGTCTCCTCACATGGAGGGGGAATGGGCCTCCCTCTTGATTTTGCCCTCGTACCCATCATGAGCAACCTGGCTAAGGAGAGCAAGCACAGCAGCAGCAGCCTTGAGGAGGAGGTAAATGCAGCTGGGCACCCCGTTAGGGAAGTGGGGCTGGGCTTAGTGCCATGGGTGCTTGAGGGCTGGGCTAGGCATTTGACCTCCATGCCACCATCCAGCCCCCCTCCCCCACATGGCTTGAGAGGAACAGTGAGGCTCCTCTGGTGGACCATGCCTTGGCACTTCCCTGGTCCCATCTCCTTCTGCCAGAGACCCTCAGATCTGTCCAACTCCTACCCAGGTCCCCATAGGCACCCTTGACACAAATGATGTAGAGCTACCCATGCCCACCCAGTAGGCCATACGCACTCTAGCCATGCCCACCCAGTAGGCCATGCCCACCCAGGCCATACCCACCCGGCCCCCTGAGGGCAACTGCAATGCTGATGCGGCCCTCAATGAAATTGAGTTTGACACCCCTGGGCTAGCTGAACTGACTGGTGTCTGTGTTTCTCTGATCTGGTTATAGGACTGACTGCGAGTGAGCTGCACTATATAGGAAACAGTAATTTCCTGACACTGAGTGCCATTTAAAAACCTCAGCTGACATTTGGCAGGTGTGCACACACAACTACATGAAAGAAAGAAAGAAAAAATAACAAACAAGAGCTAATGCCTCCTTAAGTAACACCAGCTGCCTGCAATTAGTGCAGGTTCGCATCCCACCAGGCTCAAGGTTGACTCAGCCTTCCATCCTTCCGAGGTAGGTAAAATGAGGACCCAGATTGTTGGGGGCAATTAAGCTGACTTTGTAATAATGCCGCTTGGGGTGTGTGTGAAAGCCCTAATAAGCAGGCATATACATAGAATGAAGGCTACTGCTAAGCTTGTAAGCCGCCCTGAGTCTTCGGAGAAGGGCGGGATATAAATGGAATTAAAATAAAATAAAAATAAATAAATAAATTACCATTTTTTTGTGTTTATATTAGCAAAAACTTGCCACCAGATCAACAACAAACAAAACAGCATCATTACATACACGCTTATGGAGAACATCTTCAAGTGAATCTATAGTTATACAGTATATTTGCTGTTTAATGGATATTGATTCTGAGAGGACCGTTTGAAAAAAGCATCTGTTTTGGATGTGCCAGAAGTGAATTATCACGCCTGGTATGAAAATGAGCTAATAGTTGAGAAGGGCAGACTGCGTCTGGAAACTCAGTAATTTTTATGAATGAAGGCCAGTCCTATCATTTGACAGAATGTGATAATTGTTGCAGATAATTTTTTTAGGGTGTTCTGAGCAGCAGCTAACTGATAGTCATTTCCTATGCTTTTACATGTTCTATGCATACCAATTTATAGCAAATGGATTTTAGCACAGGGCAGTGCTCATAGGATTAATAGCTGAAAAAGATCTCCAGAATAATCAAACGTTGGGCCATTTAATTATTTGTTTTAAAGATTTGATCTGTATCAATTAATTTTTTAAAGCATGTAGAAAACCATCCAGATTTAAGACTTTAAGATTTAAGAATTAAGCTTTCAGATTTAATTTAGAAATTCAATTCATTTGTCTTATTCAATTCAATTCATTTGTGTTATTCTGTTATTCTGTGACTTAAAAAAAGTCACAGAATAACAGAATAACACAAATGAATTGAATTTCTAAATTAAATCTGAAAGCTTAATTCTTAAATCTTAAAGTCTTAAATCAATTTGGATGGTTTTCTACATGCTTAGACACAGCTTTTTCTGAATTGATTCAGCTACCTCAATTCAATTAATCCAAGTCCACAGTTTAATCTGAACATCCAAATCAGAAAAGTTGCATTGTCAAATTGAATTTGATCAGTTTTCTGAATTAATTCAATAATTCAAAATTTGTTTGCCTCTTTTGTGCATGCCTACATGCAGGAGTCATTGAATTATTTTTCTATAGTGCCATCATCTTGAAAGCTAGCTTCTGCCATTGAGTAAATAGGAAATGAATAATTAACAACACAATCATAATCATAATCATAATCGTAAAGTTGGAAGGGACCTTGGAGGTCATCTAGTCCAACCCCCTGTTCAGGCAGGAAACCCTATAACATTTCAGACAAATGGCTGTCCAGTCTCTTCTTAAAAACTTCCAGTGTTGGAGCATTCACAGCTTCTGGAGGCAAGTTGTTCCACTGGTTAATTGTTTTAACTGTCAGGAAGTTTCTCCTTAGTTCTAGGTTGCCTCTCTCCTTGATTAGTTTCCATCCATTGCTTCTTGTCCTGCCTTCGGGTGCTTTGGAAAATAGCTTGAGTCACTCTTCTTTGTGGCAGCCCCTGAGATATTGGAACACTGCTGTCATGTCACCCCTAGTCCTTCTCTTCGTTAAACTAGACATACCCAATTCCAGCAGCCGTTCTTTATATGTTTTAGCCTCCAGACCTCTAATCATCTTTGTTGCTTTTCTTTATATTATTTCTAGAGTTTCGATATCTTTTTACATCATGGTGACCAAAACTGGATGCAGTATTCCAAGTGTGGCTTTACCAAGGCATTGTAAAGTGGTATTAATACTTCATTTGATCTTGATTCTATCCCTCTGTTAATGCAGCCTAGCACTGTGTTGGCTTTTTTGGCAGCTGCATCACACTGCTGGCTCATATTTAAGTGATTGTCCACTAGGACTCCAAGATTCTCTCACAGTTACTACTATTGAGCATGGTACCCCCTATACTATACCTGTACATTTGGCTTTTCTTGCCTAAATATAGAACCTTACTTTTTTCACCATTGAATTTCATTTTGTTAGATAGCACTCAGTGTTCAAGTCTGTCCAGATCCTCCCGTATCTTAAGCCTATTTTCTGGAGTGTTGGCTATTCCTGCCAGCTTGGTGTCGTCTGCAAATTTGATGAGTTCCCCATCTATCCTCTCATCCAAATTATTGATGAAGTTGTTGAAGAGCACTGGGCCCAGAACAGAGCCCTGGGGTACCCCACCACACACTTCCCTCCATGTAGATGCGGTTCCATTGAGGACCACATGCTAAGTACAGCCAGTCAGCCAGCTACGAATCCATCTGGTGGTGATGCTGTCTAACCCACATTTTTCTATCTTATCAAATAGTAGTTTGTGATCTACTTTATCAAATGCCTTACTGAAGACCAAGTAAATTATATCCACAGCGTTCCTCTGATCCACTAATTTTGTCACTTGGTCAAAGAATGCCTGCTTCATAGGGTTGAGTGAGATTGACTGACCCAGGGTCACCAGTTTATAGCTTGGTGTCTTAGCCACTACACAAAACTGGCTCTCACTGAGATTGAGTATTGCCGCAACTTACAATTTCTGTTAAAGACCCTATAGCCAGATCAAACGACAGTGCAGTGTATTGGTTTGATATCTATAAAATAGTGGTAAGAGTGAACAAGGAAAATTTATAATTTTTAGAAATCCCTAAATCCCATTATCTTAAATCTCTCTCTGTTCTCTTTGCAAAAAGTCCATTAACAGGCAGAAAAATGAAAAAGCTTTGCTTTATCCCTTTAATTTGGACTTATCCAACTGGTAATTGCACATTGTTGTGTGCAATATGTGCCAGGGGGTTCTCCCAGAGATGTCCAAGTGGTTGGAGGATACCTCCACCAAATCTCATATCCTTCAAAAGACACAGTCGGATGTTTCTTCCCTTTGACCAAAAGCTTTTTCAGCATTGGTACCAAAATACTGCAGAAGCATGAACTGCATTACCCTTGCATTATCACTGCTGGGTCTCTGCAGAATGAATCCATTATGGCTGGACTTAAAAAAAGTCAATCACATATAAAAAGGTTATATAATGCTCTTAAAGAGATTGATTCAGAATCGGAGTTAATTAAAGATTGTATGATAAAATGGGCTCAGAATATTCAAGAGCCCATAATGATGGATACTTGGGAAAAAAAATTGGGTTAGAAATGTAAAATTTACACAAGCACAAAACCTAAGAGAGAATTTTTATAAGATGTTTTATAGATGGCATTTAGATCCTAAAAAGTTAGCATGTATGTATCCAAATCAACCACCTAAGTGTTGGAGATGTGGTAGTGAAGAGGCAACTTATTATCATATATGGTGGACATGTAAAAATGTTAAAGCTTTTTGGATAAAAATGTGGTGGATTTTTCAGAAAGGTTTTAAGAAAAAAATAAGATTTACTCTGCAGCTATTCTTATTGGGGATTATTTCAGATTGTACTGTTATAGAAACTAAATTAATGTTACACTTAATAATGGCAGCCAGACTGTTGGTGGCGCAACATTGGAAGAAAGAAGATTTACCTACAATAGAAGAATGGATTCTTAAAGTAATGGACGTAGCTGAAATGGCAAAAGTTTCAGCATATTTGAAAGAACAGTCACAAGAAAAATATATTTTGGAATGGAAAGGATGGATTGATTATATTCAAAACAAATACGGGACTAAAAAGTTTCAAATAGCATACGAATAATTTTTAACAATTATAGAAGTGTTATTATAATTACTTTAGTTTTGTTATAAGGGAGTTAAAGGGTGGAAGGTTTGTTAACGTTGTAATAGATATTTAGCATATGTTTGCTTAAGATTGCTATATGTAACACCCTGTATTCTGCTTTGGGAAGTCCGGGGGGGGGGGGGAGGGAAGGAGAGAGGGTTGATGGGGAGGGGGGGTTTATTATTAAAATTTTGTAAAACTTTTCAATTAAATAATAAAATTGTGCTGTGAGTGGCTAAATTGCATCTCTGGATCCTAAACAAATATCAGTTTGAAATATTAATGCTCATCAATGAACTCTAGAGACCCAGCTTCCTTATGCATTTTGCATGAGAGGCATGGCCTAGCGTGTTGTTGCATATGTGTGTAGCTCAAGGTGGTGGCAGTATGAACAGCGAAATATATACATAGTGGTTGCTTCAGCGATGGAAGCTGTTTTTCCCCCCTTGGAAGTGATTAGCAATGGTAGATAGAATCAGCCTGGAGGTTACCATATGTTTTGAACTATGTTGGCAAGATCCTTTAAGATTGGCTATATTTTCTATTGAGAGCTGCATCCAAAATTACAAAAGGGCATTTGGATAACTATAGTTTGTTACAGGAACCCGCCCCCCTCCCATCTTTGCTTTGTCATTTTTGCTGCTCTTCAAGCGGCAACATCTAAGCGAGTCATGCCCTTTTTTTGTTTACAAGCAAAGCACTTCCAGCCACTCCTGTTCCATTTATTCCCTTCTTCCATGGCTTCCAACGAGCCCTTGGTCTGATTACATGGCTTGGAGGTTGGAATTAAACGTCAGTTGGAATCCCTGTCAGTTCTAGCCTTGCAGGGACAACATCAAATGGAATGTGAATGCCACTGAATATCCTTTTTGCTCTGTAGTACTTAAACACATGGTTTTAGCAATGGGCTCAATCTCTTCAAATATGGTTATCTGGTATCTCATATGTGAATAGCTCTCTTGAATTATATTCAGGCTCACTGCTTAAGCCTGGAAGTGAAAATCCTGAAAGTGGACCGATGATACTTCTGAATGTACCCCTCCACACACATCAGATGTCTCCTTTACTATAGATAGTGCATTAAGATTATTGCAAGCTGTTATTATTTTTTGTATACTGAAATGATATTCTTGAATTTGCAATAACGGAACATTCTCTTTGTATCAGTTTCTTCATCATTTCAGCAGTGTTGATGCTTTACTTTAGGGGTTTGTGTTGTTGTTTTTTTTAAATTCAGCCTTCCTGCCTGTCACTTCTCTTATTTTTATTTATTTTATTTTAATCCCATTTCTTGCAAAATGAAAAGAAAGAAGCACAACATACTCAATCTGATTTCATATTGCTGTGGGCATAATCACTAGTCTGTAGTCAACAGCCAATAGGTGTGTCAGGCAGACTGTGACCAAGAAAATAAGACAAGGGATATGGTGTTCAGGCTCTGTGCCACAAATCAATGGCGTGATGACAGGCATGGCCAGTGTTGTAGATAGCCGATATGCAATGGTGTTGCTTCAAACCAGGACTGGGAGGGAAAAAAACAGGCTTGAGAAATGAACTAATTTACAGTAGCAATTCGTAACACATTCTTACATTTCGAATAGTCTGCTTTTATACCACGAACCTGAAACAGCTTTCACAAAGATGTACAAGTAGTATATGAATGAACCCAGCTTAAGAGTTCTCTGAAAGTTTTGGAAGAAAAGTTTCTACCAAGACCCTTAATGTGTTTTTGATGGGGCCATGCCTATTTATATTTGAATACCCATAAATTGGGATGCGGTGGCTCAGTGGGTTAGGACGCTGAGCTTGTCGATCAGATGGTTGGCAGTTTGGCGGGTCGAATCCCGAGTGCCGCGTAACAGAGTGAGTGCCTGTTACTCGTCCCAGCTTTTGCCAACCTAGCAGTTTGAAAGCACGTAAAAATGCAAGTAGAAAAATAGGGACCACTACGGTGGGAAGGTAACAGCGTTCCGTGCGCCTTTGGCATCTAGTCATGCCGGCCACATGACCATGGAAGACGTCCTTGGACAAGCGCTGGCTCTTTGGCTTTGAAATGGAGATGAGCATCGGCCCCTAGAGTTGGAAACGACTAGCACGCATGTGCGGGGGAACCTTTACCTTTACCTTTACCTTTACCTTACCCAGAAATATCCTTAAAGTTCAAAAATTTAAAAATTCCACCTTAGTTTTCTTTTTTCTTCTTCTTCAGTTAATCGAGGTAACCTTTTTTGTTTATTTCAAAAGCTTGTATTGATTATTTTTTCTATCAAGCATTGAAATCTCAGGTAATTATAATAATACACAACATTTGAATGACACATATTTCAGGAGATTGGAGTGGGGAGGGAAGACAAAGGTAGCGATAACTAGGCCTGAATCATCCAGATGAAGGTCTGTGGTCTACAACAGAGAAATACCTCTTGCCGTGGGTATACTCTTGTTTAGGCAACACCCCATCACCTGGCAGCCACAGAATTTTTCCTTCTTTGAGTCTCTCCTTCCTTCTTTCCTTCCTTCCTTCCTTCCTTCCTTCCTTCCTTCCTTCCTTCCTTCCTCACAATCTTGCCAGCTTTTTGATTTCTCCAAAGTTTGCTGTAGGTGAGAATGAGATATAAGTCAAGTAGAAAAGAACTAGAAAGAGTTAAGAGGACTCTGGAGGCAAAGAGTGAGTGTTTTTCCCTGGCATCTTGGCATCTTGGTAGATAAGAGAATACCAGATGGTCCAGATTAATGTAAACAAAGCCCAAGTCATGAAATGAAATTTAAGAACGTAAGAAGTGTTCTAAATTTCTTCACTCATGTTTCATAGCATTTTTAATTCTGTTTGACCTCAGGCTTAATTCCTTTTCAAATCCCTGGCTCCCTTTGATTGGTGCCTAATCCTTGCACTTGATACATTTAAAGCAAGTAATTTCTTTCTAGTATTTTAATTTGATTTCCATTCACAGCATACCTCTCTCATTTTGATATTCTCACATAAGTAATCATTTTTGATTAAGCTGCCCTATTGCTTTAGTTTTGTGGCTGCTTCAGTGAACCAGCCTACAGGTGAAGTCAGTTTGGGATCTGAATATATGGTTTTAATATCACCGTTTTAAAATTGGGCATGGAGTACTCTCAAATGGAAAATTATCAGAACACCTTTATAAAGACTGTTTGTGTTAAGGCTGCCATTAATTTTATCCTGGTTCTTGGGTTTACTGTATTATTTAAACTAAAGAAGTTTCAAGTAATCATAGAGTAGTTATTAAAATAACAACAGGCACAGCTGTGAGTGTCATCATCTACAGCAGAGCTCCCAACCTTTCCGGGTTAGCAGCCCGGAGAGGGGCAGGGAGGGAGAAAGAGGGGATGATTTTGTGGGTGGGGCAGGTGCCTGCTCACATGAGTGAGGCTGCAAGTGCTGCAACAAGACTCATGCAAGTGAGAAAATTTTTATAAAATGTTTTATAGATGGCATTTAGATCCTAAAAAATTAGCAAGTATGTATCCGAACTGCCAGCCTAAATGTTGGAGGTGTGGTTGTGAAGATTCAACATAGTTTCATATATGGTGGACTTGTAAAAAGGTTAAAGCTTTTTGGATTAAAATTTGGTGGAATATGCAAAAGATATTTAAGAAAAGGATAAAGTTTTCTCCGCAATTGTTTTTATTGGGTATTATTACAGATACTACTGTTATAGATATTAAGTTGATGTTGAATTTAATTACGGCAGCGAGACTTTTAGTAGCGCAATATTGGAAGAAGGAAGAACTGCCGACTATAGAAGAGCGGAGTTTAAAAGTTTCTAACTTGGCGGAAATGGTGAAGATTTCAGCGTATTTGAAAGACCAATCGCAACAGAGATACATTGTGGAATGGAGGAGATGGATTGATTATATCCAGAACAAATATGGGACTAAAAAGTTTCATTTAGCATTTGAATAAGTAGTGGATCTATATGATGTATAATTAGTTTGTAGTTATTTTATTATTATTCGGACGATGGAGAGTTAAAGTGCAATAGAATTTAATGTTTTATTGTTGTTAGCATATTTTAGATTATGTTTATTTGTATTTTTATACCCTGTATTCAGCTCTGGGAAGTCGGGGAGGGGGAGGGTAGGGTAGGGGAGGTTGGGGAGAGGGGGGGAGGAGGTTTTTTTTCCTTTGTATTCAAAATGTATTTTAAAACTTTTCAATAAAAAAAGACTCATGCAAGTGGAGCCATACAAGTATGCACAGACGCATGTGCACTGGCCAACCATTCAGGTGGCCCAGTGGTGATTAGGTCACGGCCCACAAGTTGGGGATGCCTCACCTAGAGTATGTTTAATATCTGTATTTTCATGCATAAGTACCAAGCATATTTTTGCATTCTATTCTCAGCTTGGGGTACTATGTTCATTGCTGGATGTCAGCATCAAGGCAATTGCTGCACCAAACTGTGAATACAAAATTCTGACTCAATAGCTTGTAAAATAACTGTTATGGTTGTCACTGTAAGAATATTTTCAGTTCTGCTCTTTTAGTATCTGAGTGGCACTTTTTTTTTATAAAACCCTTTTTCTAGCTATAATCTAAGGCAGGGGTAATTGCTGGCTCAGGAATTCTAGCAGTTGAAGTCCACAGATCTTAAAATTGCCATAGTTTCCCACCCCTGATCTTCGGCCATGGCATTGTATATACAAGCATGAACATGGACAACTGCTCATCCTATTTTTATACATAGATTCTCTCTCTCTGGGGGAATAAAAGAATGCTTTGTGTAGTTTGGATTAAATTGGCATTTGACAGATTTGTGTGCCTGTCCCTTCCCTTTTGAAGTAGCCTTTTCTCTATTCTTATAATGTCTTAGAACTACAGAAGTCCATCCTTCAGAAATGTGTGTAAATCTGCTGGTAAATTTATTTCCCAAGAATGTATTTCTTATGTAAACTACAAATTATTCAAAATTACACTTGTTTTTTTGTTAATATGCCGTTTTCAATCAGCTCCTTCCTGTGTGAATATCATGATCTGAAACTGAAAACATCCTGTTTTTTATGTGCCCCCCCCCAAAATAATCAGAATCTTTCTCTTAATCTAGTAATTCCATTGTAGGAAGAGGGAGAAATATGCTATCAATGATTTATCCTGCTTTTTTTCAGACTATACATTTTTTTAGAAACTTCTGTTGGAGAGGAAAAAAATAGGAATTAGCACGGATTTTAAATGCAGATTTTAAATATTACAATAAAAATGTCTATCTTTAAATAATTGTCCAGTTCCTGCTGTTATCCTTCCCCTAGTAACAAAAGTTATGCATTTCACAAAGGTTTACTATGATTTGTTTAATTGTTTAAACAATTTTTAATTGCTTAACCCTTTTTCCAAGTTTTTCCTAGATAACATTTATCCAGAATTTGAGAAGTATTTAATACAGCAGCAGTACAAGGAAATGGTCTGACACATGATTTTAGTAAACAGCTTACTCCTAACTACAAAAAACATCTCTGACGTGTCTGTAAATGTCAGTGTACTAAACTTTTCTCACTGTGAAGCTTAAGGCCTCTGCAATATGTTCTAAAATATTCACCCCATAAGCTGATAACTTTACATAATAAGGCTTGATAACACCTAATCAATCTGAATATCAAATTGCATTAAGGGACAATTCCTTTGTACTTGACTTCTAGAAAGTTCTGTCAAAGAGCATCTGAACTAATTAATGAGCACAATCTTTGAATGCATTCAGTTTGGTCTAGCGCAGGGGTCTGCAACCTTGACAACTTTAAGACTTGTGGACTTCACCTCCCAGAATTCCTCAGCCACCTGGCTGAGGAATTCTGGGAGCTGAAGTCCGCAAGTCTTAAAGTTGTCAAGGTTGCATACCCCTGGTCTAGTGGTTAAGGCATTAGACTAGAACTCAGAAGAAGGCATGTTCTAGTCTGCCTTAGTCATGAAAGCCACCTGGATGGCTTTGTGCTTGTCACTCTCTCTCAGCCCAAGTTATCTCACAAGGTTTTTGTGAATAAAAAAGGAAGAGAAAAGAGGTAGATTTGCTGCCTTGTGTTAATAAAGGAGAGAGAATTTTTTAAAAAAAATAAAATAAAATAAAAATAAACCGTCACTGAATCTTGCAGATTCATTGTGGCACTAGAATACAATCAATTGAGAATGAGAAGAACTGGATATTGGGGGATTAAGTCTGAAAATATGCTATAATGTTCCTTGCTCTGCTTCTTTTTTATATTGATTCTTTGCCCATCATTGTAGCATCTGGCATTTATATCTGATCACTTTTCTTCTGGGCTGACTCAAGTTATATTGTAGCCTGAAACAAAATAACAGTTGTGTTTCTTCTCCTAATTGCAAACTGAACTATAGCTTTCTACATCTGTTGTTGAGTTATTTAGGTATTTGAGGCATAGAATTTGGAAAGCACATTTCTTCCTCAGTAGTGATAAAAATATAATATGAATAAATGTTCATTTTTTTCAACATTTGAGCTGCTCAAAATCAGCAGCTGCCCTAGACTATGTAATTGTAGGACCAGAGCTGTTTTATTGCACTTTATTTTGCTAATAAAAAGCATTTCCAGATTGTTTAAACAAGAATATTTTCCAAATTCATGGAACATAAAGACATTTTGGTCTATAACTGATCTTTCACTTTATTAATTCACATTGCAGGCAATTCAGTGAAGCTTTTTTGTTGATATTTCCATTAATCATGTTTCAACTCTATATAGATCTTTTTTTATTTGTTTATGATCTGATGATCTTTCCCATGTTTTTTATCCCATACATTGACTTCATTAGCTAACAGTGATAAGAGCTGAAGTTCAGAATAACAGAGTTGGAAGGGATCTTAGAGGTTTTCTGGTCCAACCTCTTGTGTAACAGGAAACCCTATACAATAGTTGTCCAATCATTTCTTAAAAATCTTCAGTGTTGGAGACCCCACAACCTCTGAAGTCAATAATTAGTTCACTAATTATTTATTCTATCAGGATTTTTTTTCCTTTCTCCCGACTAGCATTGATGATGTTACCTAGCACTGATTGATGTTACCCTTTAATTTCTTCTTTGTTCTAGGTTAGTTCTCTCCATGTATCATGAGTTCCATGCATCATAGGCTGGGAAAGCTGGATATGTGTTGTGGGATTTAAAAATTTAAGATAATCTTTATTGATGTCTTGAACATATCGTGGTGATCTTGACTTTGACTTTGACTACCACAGGGATGAAATGATGCATCCCTTTCGGTAATATCTTAGATCTTTGAAGCAAACATTCTCTTTATTCCTTAATCTTTATTACACGTCTTTTTTTGTGGCATTCATTGTGGGTTCTCCCCCTCGATTTCCTCTTCTCATCAAATGTGTCCCAGATGCAATCAGAATTGTGTGTGTCTAACATTCCTGATGACATTTGCATCAAAACCTGTGTGCCAACTGGCTTCCTGGACATCATTTTGTGAGTGCCTCTCCATTCATGAAGTGAATGGGCTCATGTGTTGATTTTTCATTAGGGAAATAGTCTGTTTTGTGGTAAGCCATCTGCTGACTGTTCTTGCCATTCCATGTGGCACATAGAAATAGCCACAGCTACTGTGACTATTTTTGTTAGTTACTTCTTTGCATTTGCACATCTCTGGCTGAGCCAAAAAATAGAAGGGATTTTCTGGGCATATTTATGTGCCCTTACCTTTTAGATGGATTGTCCTCTAATTCTTCAAAATCTATTAAAGAGGTTAGCTTGTCCAACTGTATTGTGCTTTGGGGATAAAAATTGCCTGTTTTCTTTTTACACTCATAATAGCTTGATAGTGAAATATCAGATTTGAGTTTTCTAAGTTTATGAGTTTTATTCTCATAAGGATCTGGCTTTATTGATCATTGATATTTCAGAACAATAAAACAAAATACAGGGGTGTTTTTGTTTTATGTACTCTATAATTTCCATAAACCCAGCTTAATATTTATTTTCACTTGCTACTGAGTTTAAAAGTCTGGCTGGCAATCAAGACTGGAAATAGGGTCAAATGTCACTCATTTATTTTCTTTTCAATGCATACCACTGTGTTTAATTTACCTGCACTTTCATACTATCTGTGAGAGTCCATCAAGCCAACTTGTAAGGTTTTCTAAAATTGCAACTTTGCCTGCATTGCTGTCAGTTGTCCAAAATTATTTACCTTCTCAATTTATTAACTGCTTGCTTTTTGTCTTCCCAGTAAGGAATACATTTTCAAGTGCAGGCAATCTAAAGTTTCCTAGTCTTTCTTTGTCCTAGAAATTTCAGCCAGGAAGACCAGCGATTCGTCATTGCTGCATCCCTTGTTCGGTTACAAAAGAATGCTGGGATGCTTTTTAGTCATGGAGAATAGCCCAAAAGTGGTCTCAGCTGTCTCTCTTATATCACAAAGAATCAGGGGTGTGTGTGTGTGTGTGTGTAGTCTTTAAAAGCAGGATTCAATAGGATGACCAGGAAATGGGCAGGAAGGATCTCTAAGGATTACAGTCTAAGAAACTCAGGTGACATTGTTTACTGGACTAGTCTTAATTTTTTTGGGTTTTATGTGCTTTTTCATTCCTTTTCTACCTTTCCTCTACAGTATTATAGCATAATTATACTAGTATTTTCTATTTTCACCTCCAAGGATTAGGACAATCATATACACGCCAGCTCAGAAGGAGATATGTGAGACTAAATTTGATTTATATCAATACCTTCAAGTGTTCCTTATTATTTAATTTGTGTTATCTCCATCATACTGAGTTTTTGACAGATATTTGCCTGATGCTACAACCCATGAACTGCTAATGAACAGTTTTAAAAATACAATGTGTTCTTTTTGAACACATTCAAACATTGTTTGGTGAATTTTTCAGCAGAAAACAATGGCTTTCTATATGCCAATTAATTTTTTTTGATGGATCATCTAAATTTTCACCCATTGCAGTGTATGGTGAATGTTTTTGTTTTTTTTACAAATCCAAACTCTCTCAGTGAGATATGTCTTATGCATATGTGTAGGGATACATTTCAAAATTGTGACTCTATTTCTTAATTTGTCCTTGGTCTAGGACCAGAATTTTTTGTTTCATGGGAAAATAAATGCTTGTTCATAAGTCCAGTTATGTGTGATTGGACGAGCTCTAAACAGTGTGGGCATATAGCTAGTCTTAATTTTCTAAGTCAGAAACCAGGCCTCACAAACAAGTGAAGCCCCATCCATAGGATGCAGGCAGCATACGAAACCACCCCGCCTCCAGTCTGCGAAAAAAACCTCTCTCCACGGAACTGGTTCATGATGCCCAAAAGATTGGGGCCTCTGCTCTAAGTCATGTTATTTTCTTCAGATTCTGAAACTGGACATGGGGAAAGCTTTAATTAAAATAATGTCTGGTGTTTTTTTTCTAAAATACAATAATTACCCACATCCTAAGATATCATTTTTCACCCAGAAGCAAGTGGAGATGTGGTGAATTGTTACATTTCCATTTGTGAAGCTTGTGTATTCTTTAACCAACCTAAATAATGTCATTTTTTTCTCTAGGTTCACTTGTCCAAAAAGAATGACTAAGATACACTTTTTAATTCTAGTCTGTTGTTGCACAGATAGCAAGAAGAAAGTTTAAATACACCATTATTACTTTATTACAATATGCCGTCATGGTGTGTTTCTGCATAGATCCTAACGCTCTAGGTCTTATTTAAGCATCCTTGAGAAACATTTAAATGGGAGGATAAAGCACAACAGTGCTTGCTTGCACAGCCCCCCCTTGCCCCCACTTGTCTAGTTGGATCTTTAACCAATGAAATTAAATGCAACCAATCTCAAATAAACTGCATATCCGCCCTTAAATGAGCACCCTGATACATTCTTAAACCAGTGACCTTTAAAACAATGCAGTGACTGTCTCAAAAGCCTTAAATGAGCTAATGGTGCTACCACGTTCTGCTCTTAATTCTTTCACTTCCTGAAGCAAAATCCCAGTGTCATGTGCAAAGATTAACTTATTTTTTCTCCCTTCTTTCCCTTCATCACTGTTCCATTGCTTTGCCTGTATTCTACCTGATATGGTGATCCATGCTTAGCGGCAACCATCAGCTGGGTCATTGCCACATGAACGGAGATTTCCTAAGCCTAAATTGTGATGCATTTTTTTTTCCACTTACTAAATTGATCAATGGATGTAAGGACGACAAGGGCAAAATTCATAATGCTCTAAAAATGGAGTATCCTGATCTCCCCAGGTTGAAAGTGCGCTTTTTCCATTACACTGAGACCAGTCACTGTCTGTGGCTTTTAAATTTCATAATTTGTCATGTCACCCAGCAAAATGGAGTTTTTCTGTCATGCTCACCAACTCAGATTTAGCTGAATTTACACAAAGCTGCAGGTGCTTGGTAGTCACCTGAAACTATTGTAGAGCTAGTTAATACAATCTGTGCTTTTACACTTCCGGAAGCAATTTGGAAATGTACCATGAACCTAGGTTATTATTCTTTTACAGAATTAACATTTTAGAAATGATTAAAGTGAGAGAGGTCTGCAATAATCTATTTTTAAGTTCACCTTTTCTTCTCCATTTTCAAATAAGCAGGCAGCTTAAGATAGTGCAACCTGTATAACTCCACAGTCGTCATCGGTGACATTTATGTTATTGAAAGATATCATTTGTAATGCTGTTTTAATGTTAATCTCACTTTTTGCCCGTAACATGTTTTATGGTTAAATATACACTCTCCTAGTTGCAAGTCTCAGCTTTTCTTTAGATGAAAAATGAGAGTAACAGAGTGGTTATAAAAAATATTTGAGTGCTTGGAGCTGCAACTTTCTAGACAGCTACAGGACTATCTGGACAAAATAATGATGTTATCAGAAGAGACAGGACTGTAATTTTGGTGGGGGAGAGGCATTTTTTCCAAGTTTTAAAGGTAGAAGTGAGACTCGGAGACAAACCACTTCTGTTCTTAATCTTAGACCACCAATGCACCAATAATGACCTAAATTACTATTTTTAACGTTAAGTGTGGGTTGATTGAAGTGTTTGGATACCTCTTGCTCCCTTTCTTATCTTTCATTTTGAATCACTGGAAAAAAATTACAGCACAGGATCACAGAATCTGATTCAGTCAATTTATTGCTCAATTTCAGCAAAGCAATCTTAGGTGCTAAGGACCTTCCCCGAGACTCATGGGTCAACGATTACACCCTTTTGATATAGAAGATTATCACACATTAATAATAAAAAAGACATATATAGTTGTGCCAACGTTATGGAATTCCATAACCCCAGACAATTTTGAGGGATGATGGACATGCAGTTCAGCAATATTGAGGGAAACACACTTCTGCTCAAGCTTGTCATAAGTCATTCAGATATCAGAGGATTTATTCGTCTTTTGAAAAGAATTCCATATTGCAGTGAAAATACATTACAAGGTAGTTTGAGCTTTAAAACTATGTTGAGATTCCTCCCTCCCCCCATTCAACAGAAAACTATTGTTTCAGTGACACATGCCTCTAAACCAGGGCTTTTCAACCTTTTCACCCATTGTACCACTTTTAGGATATGGCAACATCTGAGTACCACCAGTCGCCTAGCAACTAAATTTCATTTTTGATGTGCGCCATTGAGCCCACAGTAAAAAAATGGCAATAAATATTATCTTATCTTATCTTAAAAAAAGGTGTAAAAAACATGACCAAAAAAAAGGAAAAAACTTATGAAGGACAGGTAGTCCTTGACTTACAACAGTTCGCTTAGTGACTGTTCGAAGTTACAATAACACTGGAAAAAGTGTCCTGAATGAATGAATGAATGAACCTTTATTGTCAAAGTACCACCATGTATACACTGAGATTGGCTGAGCCTCCCTTCATGCCCCCACCCCCAACTTACAGTGACACAAACCCTCCATCTTATTACACCATGTGAGCTAATTGCACAATGCACCGGCCTCGCAAGTCAATCATACATAAAGTTTATAAAATTATTTCCCATTCAAAAGCCTAACAGCCCACGGATAAAAGCTGTTCTTCAGCCTGTTGGTACGGCTGGCTATACTCCTATATCTCCTACATGATGGTAGGAGAGTAAAGAGATACCGTCCAGGGTGTGAGTCGTCCCTGAGAATTTTCCTCACTCTTCCAAGGCAACGAGCCCTGGCGATGTCATCCAGTGGTGTCAGGGGACAGCCCACAATTTCTTGTGCTGTGCTCACCACCCTCTGTAATACTTTCCTATCTGCGGCTGTAAGACCAGCATACCAAACCACAATACAGTACCATACGAGAGGATGCTCTCTATAGTAGACCGGTAAAAGAAGGTCATAAGCCGTTGTTCTACCATGTTCTTCTGCAAGACCCTGAGAAAGTGAAGTCTCTGTTGGGCCTTTCTGGCCACCTGGGTTGTATTAACTTTCCAGGTCAGATCTTCACAGAGGTAGACTCCCAGAAATTATCCAATAAATAAATTGGTGAAAAGCTGATGAAAACTGGACTTGGGAGCTTTCTGAAGCCTCCTGTGATAACAATAGATGAGAATATATGTATCTCAGTGTTGAACCGTGGAGTCTTTGAACTTTGTTGTGCACTTGCAGACATTTTATTACCCAATTAGGTAACATCATCATACAATTAATCATCAGAGAGCAGAAATTTAAAGGAGGAAACTCTCTCCACACAGTCCTCCCCGATGTAAAGTGGGTCAGGTTCCTCCTTTTTCCTCTGGAAGTCGCACCATCTCTTTCGTCTTGCCGATGTTCAGGTGCAAGTTGTTGTTATAACACCATATGGATAGTTTTTGTACCTCTGCCCTGTATGCTGTCTCATCCCCACCTGTAATAAGACCCACCATGGTAGTATAATCTGCAAACTTAATTATCACAGTAGATGGGTCGGATGATACACAGTGTACAAAGAGTACAGGTAGGGGCTAAGCACACAGCTCTGTGGCGAGCCGGTGCAAAGCTTCAGGGGGGTGGACAAAGCAGACCCGACCCTCACTGTTTGTAACTGGTCTTAAGTCCTATCGCAGATGAAGGGGGAAAATTTCAAGTCAGTCAGCTTCTTGATGAGAGTGCTCGGCAAAATGGTGTTGAAAGCCGAGCTATCATCAACAAAAAGCATCCTGACATAGCTTCCAGGTTTCTCAAGATGACTTGCTACAAAGTGTAAAGCAGTAGCTATGGCATCGTCTGTCGACCTGTTCCCCCTGTAGGCAAATTGATGTTTATTGAAATCCAGTGGGAGGCATGTCCTGAGATGTTGGAGAACCAGTCTTTCGAAGCATTTCATGACTACAGACGTTAATGCAACAGGTCTGTAGTCATTCAGGCACTCAACTGCAGTTTTCTTGGGGACTGGGAAAATGGTAGCTGCTTTCAAGCATGATGGTACACATGCCGTTTGCAAGGAGATGTTAAAAATCCTTGTCAGGACCCCTGCTAATTGGTCGGCACAATTCTTAACCACTATTCCCAGCATCTCATCTGGGCCTGCAGCTTTGCTGGGATTCACAGCCTTCAATATAGTTCTCACTTGGTCTTCAGATAGGGTGAGTTGCTGAAAATCAGAAGGCCAGCCAGCAGAGGCTACGGGGATCTGGTCTTTTTACCTTGTAGTGAGCGAAGAAGATATTCAGCTCCTCAGCCAATGAGGCATCAGTGTTAACTATGCTCCTCGTACTGCCCTTGTAGTTGGTTAAGTGCTGCAGTCCCTGCCACACTTGCCTCGGATTGTTGTCTGCTAAGTGGTTTTCCACCTTTTGTTTATATTGCTGTTTCGCCATCCTAATGCCTCTTCTAAGATTTGCCCTGGCCTCTCTGTATGTGTCCCTGTCCCCTGCCTTAAAGGCAGAATCCCAGGCTCTTAGGAGTGTTCATATCTCTGCAGTCATCCAGGGTTTACACTTCCCATAAACTCTAATGCACTTTTCTGTTGTTTCACTATCAGTGCATGTAATATAAGAGAGTACGGCATCTGTGTATGCATTCAGGTCTTGATCTTCGAATACACTCCAGTCAGTAGTTTCAAAGCAGTCCCCAAGCCACAGCCAAGCAAGACACCTGCCTGCCTGCCCGGCGGCACTTTTCCTCCTGTCCGAGGTTTTCATTGTTGTGAGCATTTCTGTTGAGGATTGGCAGTGTGGGGTGGGGTGGGGGTGTTTGGTTTTTATTCCCCCCATCTGCTGGGTGGTTGCAGCAGGTTTTGTTCACTTCACATGATCCTGGGACACTATGACCATCATAAACATGAATCAGTTGCCAAGCATCTGAGTGTAAATAACAAGACCCTGGAGATGCTGCAACATTCCAGCTGATCGGCCCTTCTTTTTGGCTCAGAAGTGCCAGGATCAGCACTGAGCTCCAGCTGGAGCCTGGCGCTGATCCTGGCACTCCCGCTGAGCCCTGACAGCCCCGAAGAGGAGCTGATCCTGGCACTCCCGCTGAGCCCTGACAGCCCTGAAGAGGAGCTGATCCTGGCGCTTCACTGAGCCCTGACAGCCCCGAAGAAGTGCTGATCAGCTAGAAAGTGGCACTGATCCTGTTGCTTTCGCTGAGCCCTGACAGCCCTGCATCTCCAGCCATCTCTCACTCAGGCTTGTGTAGTGCTGCCACCAGTTCAACTCATTCCCCTCCCCAGCTATCACTTTTCTAGGATGGTCGCGTACCACCTGCCAGGTGCCAATATACCACAGGTGGTACCCGTACCTCTGGTTGAAACGCCCTGCTCTAAACCATCTATAATACTAACTTGTTAATATCTGTTAAGGAATTTGTTGTGCAGAGGTCTCCTTGTGCTACCAAAGAGTTGCACAGACAAGGAAGGGTACTGAGAGCAGCAAGAGTCACACAAGAATACACTGAGTTGTAAAAGCAAAAAGTAGTTTACTTTGAGGTGGTGTAAAAACAAAAATGCACAGTCAAAAATAAACAGTCCAAGTAGCAATCCAAAATACAAAGTCTTCTTACCGGTCCAGAGGTCAATACACAGTTCAGGTAACAGAGCAAAAACAGTAATAGTAGAGAGCAGTGAATTCAGAGAGAGAAAGAAGCTATGTTACTAGCTCCCTCTTATGGCCATGAGAACACTTACACACCCATTGGCCAATTAACAACTTAAAGACATAGCATTATGGTTAATATATTTTCAACCCAACATTGTAGGCTAACACCATATGCCGAAAAATATCTATGGCTTTTTAAAAAAGTTCAGTGGTTCAGCAAGAGGCAGGATCATGAGTTAAATAATGCTTTGAAGTGACACCAAACTGTTTTTGGAAGTAGTTTGGTGGGCAGGGGAAAATATTGGATTCTTAATTAGATTACCATAAGTATCACTAGCTCATTATGCCTGCTAAAAATCTGATGGTAAGTCTGCTGGGGAAACCAAGTCGTTTCTTTGGCTTGGAAAATGAGATGTCTGGGAAGGAGGAATTGAAGCCTGCATATTGAAAAATGTTTATCTTGCTATTCCTTTTAATTTGAACTCGATGTAAACAGATAAATTGCTAAACAGGAATAAATGAAATTTCAGCACCTGACAAAATGTTTGGTTTATCTCTTTGTGCTTAGGGCCATATATTCTTATTTTAGTTCAGCATATCTGAACTCTGAAGTTGTTTTGTATAGTCTGCATAAACAATTATATTCCTAACATGTTAGCAACGTAAGAATTTGCCCTGCCCAAAATCAGGACACTGTTTCTTCTCATTTAGAATTACACTGACTAAATGTCAGACACTGAACTTCAGCTGTTCCTCTTGAGCTACGATCAAATAAGAAATAATACATATTTGTTAGAAATAATTATTTCAAGCTTCTTTATAGGCCTGAACTTAGACAATAAAACTACATTATTATTACCACTTAATCTGGAAACTCCCTAATGATCTTCTATAAATCTCATGTAGATCTACATGCCTTGATAGTTTATGGTGGAACCATACTCACATCTTGTAGAAAGGCTATGATATACAAGCAATCAATTAATAAATAGTGTAAACACTAAGGAAAAAAGACATAAGGGATATATGTCTTCTCTGCTATGATCTTGAGAAGGCTTCTCAGTCTTCTCTTGGGAATTGTTTTGCTTTGGATGGGGATTTTGATGAAGCAATTCAAAAGCGATGAGGAGGGGAATTGTGGTCCCCAAATACTTCAGCATAAAAGAACATCTTGCAATTATCATTTCAGCATAGGTAGTCCTTGACTTATGAGCAAACTTGAGCCATGTTTCCATAGTTAAGCAAGACAGTTGTTAAGTGAATTTTGCCTGCTTTTACAATCTTTCTTTGCCACAGTTGTTAGGTGAATCATTACATTGTTAAGCTAACAACATGGTTATTAAGTGAAACAGTGCTGGTGTAACTTCACACGGTTGCTGAATGAATGGTTAAAAGTTGAGAACTACCTGTAATGCCCAGTTGGTTCTCTCAATGGGTTCTGAAGTTGTTGCAACCTCCTCGCAACCTGAAAAAGTGTGTTGATTTGGTCAACAACCACCCTGACTTCATTGAAACAGTTTATAGTGAACGGGCAAGGACTTCCTTCTTTCAAAAGATTTTTTTTAAAGAAGCATTTAATTTTGTATTTTTGTTCTTCAGAAACATCTTTTCGCAGCATCAGCAAAAGTGGTTTTTGTGTGTGTGTGTTTCTTGAAAGTAGGCAGTTAATTTGTTTGGATGGTGCTAGGAACTGGCAGCAAGAAGCTGATATAGCACCTCTACAAGGACAGCCATTTTGCTTTCTTCTGCGCTGTATATTGGTTGACATTAATCCTGTAATTGAAGCTTCCGGTGTTCGGATTAAACTGATTTTTATCAGTGAAAGCTTGGCAGAAAGAAAAAGAGATTTGGGGCAAATGGCAATTTAGTCTAAAACTCCTTCTCTTCTTTTTCCTCTTTTCCAGCACAAACATTTCAATCCTTAGTATGTGGTTTGTTTTCTTGATCTTTGCAAATTCTTCATGCCATACCTCACACAAATGCTGCTCCAGCAATTTCTTCTACTAAGGAAACAGCCTGTGGCCAGAGATTAGGGAGAAAGCTGTGCATGGAACTTGTCATCAGATAGTTGCAGCAAAAAATAAAACAAATTGTACTCATGCTTGAAGTTGGATGGTTCTATCAATATAAATAACATAACTTATATGGAAAAATAAATTAAAATATAGGAATAATGACGTGAACCAGAATGAAAAAATGCTAATTGAAATGAAACCAAATGCAACTTAAAATGTATTTTTTTTACAGATTAGTGGATACATTCTTATTAATTGAGCCATAATCCAAATACTTGCCTGAGATTTGGCTATCAATGAGTTTTATTATCCCGTTTCTATTTTTGCTTACAGTTATAACATCTTTTTTTCTGCTCTGCTTCCATTTTACATGTACTAGGCTTCTATGTGTAGGTCATCTGAAATGACTGCTTTACTCAAGGAGAGCAAAAATAAGATTAAATCTATGTAGTATTTTTCATCTTGTTCTAAAAAGGAATATCTCTGAATATCTAAGTATCTCTCTCTCTCTCTCTCTCTCTGTGTGTGTGTGTGTGTGTGTGTGTGTGTGTGTTATTTTGATAACTCACTCAACTACAGAAGTGTCTGTGCTTCCATCTCTCATGGTTTTGGTTTTCCTCTCCTTATACATTGCTTGTTTTCTTATTCAGACATAATGTGCTAGTTTGAGTCATGGCTGATTACCTGAAATAAATATTGGGAGAAATTTTTTTTAAAAAATAAGCAAAACAGACAGATAGCAACAGAAGCAAGCATCAGCTTCATCATCTCTCTTGAATAAGACCATCATTGGAATACTTTACTTTTAAAAACCGAGTTCAAAACTTTGAGAGATGATATGCATGAGGTACTTTTGTCAAAAAAAGTTATGCAGGTTGATGGTTAACAGTATGTCTGAATAAGTAGACTGGCTCTAGTGATTTAAGAACTTGGTACTTTTTTTTAGCCAAGATGAAGTGCAAGTTGAGCAGATTTATAGCAGGTACCTGGCTGATCACAGTAGAACCTAATTTCCATGAAAATGCTTTATTTCCTTCTGAATCCATCTTAGGTGACAACTATCATTACATCTTGTAGCCTTGAATTTCACCTATTTGTTGTGTGAAGAGTCTGTCCGGAATCTCCTATTATTTAATTTCATTGGAAGACCTCACATACCAGCATTATGGTGTTAGTATCTTCTCCCTAAGGGACACGGTGGCTCAGTGGGTTAGGACGCTGAGCTTGTCGATCAGAAGGTTGGCAGTTTGGCGGGTCGAATCCCGAGTGCCGCGTAACAGAGTGAGCGCCTGTTACTCGTCCCAGCTTCTGCCAACCTAGCAGTTCGAAAGCACGTAAAAATGCAAGTAGAAAAATAGGGACCATTACGTTGGGAAGGTAACAGTGTTCCGTGCGCCTTTGGCGTCTAGTCATGCCGGCCACATGACGGCGGAGACGTCCTCGGACAAGCGCTGGCTCTTCGGCTTTGAAATAGAGATGAGCACCGGCCCCTAGAGTCGGAAACGACGAGCACGCATGTGTGGGGGAACCTTTACCTTTACCTTTACCTATCTTCTCCCTAATCATTTTCTTGATATGATTCATGCACCTCTGTAGAATCATTAAAACAACAGCAAAACAACAACAATAATAACAATTAGAAACACTTTTAGCATGACAGGATTCTGGATGAATTAAACTGGACCTCATCTAGAAGGCTTTCCTCTTGTTCTGCAGACTTGTGAAATGTCATTACATCTGTGTCTTTTGGTAGATGAGCAGATCACGTTGGATGTTTATCTTATCTGGGGACAACCAGTGTTCTGTGAATTCCTTCCCCAATAATATTTATGAGCAGACAACGAAGTTCTTTGGTTCTCTTTTTTTGATGTTAAAATGATTATGCCAGCTCTTGGGAAAAAATTGTCGAATGCTGTGTAAACTAGTGTTGACATGTCTCCTGCAACCAATTAGCCTGGGCTTATTTTATCATTGCTCTCAGTCATAGTTCTCATATGATTTTTATTAAATGCACTGTTTTTCTTTTTGAGCAAAATTAACATTGGTTGACATCTTATCACTTCTAACATAGCCATTTACCTAACACATTAAAATATTTCTTAAAAATATGCTCAGTAAGGTGTAAATATATTTTTCTTTCCTTCAAGTTCCGAAAATTAAAATATTTTTTCTACATTTTGCACTGTACTGGCTTCTTCGATTCTGAATTTAGAACATACGGTAAATATAACAGTATCATTCCTCAATAATTCTCTTATTGTTCAAGAACTATGTTATGGTACTTGCATTTTCTATTGTTTACATGGCAGAGCTTTTTATCTTTAGCTTTCCAAGTATTTTATTCATAAGTTTAAGAAGAAAATATAAAATGCAGTAGATCTTTAATGAGACATTTACAGTTAATGTTGCTTTTGTTTTTCAGTGGATCAAACTGAAAACCATCTTAATCCAGCATTTAGTTGCTCATAATGGCCAGATAGAGGTTTACCCTTTCCACTGTTGAGTGCTGGAGGTGGTATTTGGAAGCATATTGCTTCCAACATCATATTGACATATCTAAATAGCCCTTGATAAACTCCATGAATTATCAAATTCCAAAGATTATATGTCTTAAATGCGTTTACTATAAAGATTTAAAGACTATATTTTCCTCTGGGTTTTGGCCTCCCATGACTTGTCTTGGAGATTGTGATTGCTTATGCTGTACAAAGAAATAATAGCAAAGAAAATATTTTGTCTCTGTGTGTGTCTGTCTCTCTCTCTCTCTCTCTCTCTCTGTGTGTGTGTGTGTGTGCATGCACAAAATGTCATTAATTAGCACAGTAGACCTCAGAGACAGAGGCAGTTCCTGAAACCACTTTCAATTCTTCTGAACTAATTGACTAGTTCTGGAATATACCACGAAAGTAAAACAATGTCATGGATGATAATTGAGTTTGATCCCAAAAGCCTTTGATTTTTATTGTAAGCATATATAAACTATATACTGAAGTCTTTTAAAATGTGTATGTCACACTTTACACTGGATTTTTAAAAAATGAGAGAAAGAGAGAGAGAGAGAGAGAGAGAGAGAGAGAGAGAGAGAGAGAGAGAGAGAGAGAGAGAGAGAGAGAGAGAGAGAGAGAGCTCAGTTGTGCCCATTCTTGACCTTTGTGCTGGCATTTATTACTTTTGATCAATTAACAGATTATTTGAAGAAAAAGAGAAAGTGCTACTTTCATAATATGGGAAAGAGAAACTTATCTTTCCAGATTTCCATGGCTATTTAAAATTTCTGACAAAATAGTGAATTAAGAATATGAGTCAACCAAAAATAGAACAGTAACAATGACATGGAAATATTCATTGGGAATGCAAGGTAACTGTAATAGCCTTGTATTCCCCATGTATATTTCGATATGTCATTGTTACTCAAGCATGAATAACAGTTCCATGTGTCACCAGACCACAACTCAAGTACTTTGTGTCTCTCTGCACACCACATTTTTAGAAAGATATTGCCAAGTTTGATAAACTTCAGGGTAATAAAACAAAGATAAATAATAGAAGGACATGAGGATGTTCAGCAATGAGGACAGGCTAAAGGAACTTGGGATGTTCAATTTAAAGAAAATAAGACTAATGGGAGACATTTTAAATATTCAGTTACATAACAAGAAGGTAAGAGAAGAATATATATATATATATATATATATATATATATATATATATATATATATATATATATATAGTCATGGCCGAAATTGTTGGCACCCCAGAAATTTTTCCAGAAAATCAAGTATTTCTCACAGAAAAATATTGCAGGAACACATGTTTTGCTATACATAGGTTTATTCCCTTTGTGTGTATTGGAACACAACAAAAAAGGGAGGAAAAAAAGCAAATTGGACATAATGTCAAACAAAACTCAAAAAATGGGCCGGACAAAATTATTGGCACCCTTAACTTAATATTTGGTTGCACACCCTTTGGAAAAAATAACTGAAATCAGTCACTTCCTATAACCATCAATAAGCTTCTTAAACCTCTCACCCAGAATTTTGGACCACTCTTCCTTTGCAAACTGCTCCAGGTCTCTCTTATTGGAAGGGCACCTTTTCCCAACAGCAATTTTAAGATCTCTCCACAGGTGTTCAATGGGATTCAGATCTAGACTCATTGCTGGCCACTTCAGAACTCTCCAGCGCTTTCTTGCCATTCATTTCTGGGTGCTTTTTGATGTATCTTTGGGGTCATTGTCCTGCTGGAAGACCCAAGATCTCGGACGCAAACCCAGCTTTCTGACACTGGGCTCTAAAATGTGACCCAAAATCCTTTGGTAATCCTCAGATTTCATGATGCCTTGCACACATTCAAGGTACCCAGTGCCAGAGGCAGGAAAACAACCCCAAAACATCATTGAACCTCCTCCACATTTCACTGTAGGTACTGTGTTCTTTTCTTTGTAGGCCTCATTTCGTTTTCGGTAAACAGTAGAATGATGTGCTTTACCAAAAAGCTCTATCTTGGTCTCATCTGTCCACAAGACGTTTTCCCAGAAGGATTTTGGCTTACTCAAGTACATTTTGGCAAACTGTAATCCTGCTTTTTTTATGTCTCTGTGTCAGCAGTGGGGTCCTCCTGGGTCTCCTGCCATAGCGTTTCATTTCATTTAAATGTCGACGGATAGTTTGCACTGACACTGATGCTCCCTGAGCCTGCAGGACAGCTTGCATTCCTTTGGAACTTGTTTGGGGCTGCTTATCCACCATCCGGACTATCCTGCGTTGCAACCTGTCATCAATTTTTCTCTTCTGTCCACGAACAGAGAGATTCGCTACAGTGCCATGGGTTGCAAACTTCTTGATAATGTTGAGCACTGTGGACAAAGGCAAATCTAGATCTCTGGAGATGGACTTGTAACCTTGAGATTGTTGATATTTGTCCACAATTTTGGTTCTCAAGTCCTCAGACAGTTCTCTTCTCCTCTTTCTGTTGTCCATGCTTAGCGTGGCACACACAGACACACAATGGAAAGACTAAGTGAACTTCTCTCCTTTTTATCTGCTTTCAGGTGTGATTTTTATATTGCTCACACCTGTTACTTGCCCCAGGTGAGTTTAAAGGAGCATCACATGCTTGAAACAATCTTGTTTACCCACAATTTTGAAAGGGTGCCAATAATTTTGTCCGGCCCATTTTTTGAGTTTTGTTTGACATTATGTCCAATTTGCTTTTTTTCCTCCCTTTTTTGTTGTGTTCCAATAAACACAAAGGGAATAAACCTATGTATAGCAAAACATGTGTTCCTGCAATATTTTTCTGTGAGAAATACTTGATTTTCTGGAAATCAAACTTATTTGTTTTCATCAGTCAGCCATACCCTTCTGAGATTCGAACCTGGGCTGATTGCACATTAGGCAGTTGTTTTAACCTATATATATATATATATATATATATATATATATATATATATATATATATATATATATATATATATATGTATATATATATATAATTTTAGCCCTTGTCTATCTTATATTTCTTTATAAATTCTTTATATATTTCTTACTTTTTTTCTTTCATATTTTTCTTTTTCTTTTTTCTTCTTTTCTGCATTTTCAATTTTTTCTTTTAATACTTTTGTTTTTAGGTTGCACTCTTTCTTCTTTTTAATTGAAACATTCAATAAAATTATGAAAGAAAGAAGACAGAAAAAGGAAGGAAGGAGGAAGGAAGGAAGGAACGAGAAAGAAAGAAAAGAAAAGAAAGAAAGAAAAAAGAAAGAAACAAACAAATTAAGCACTAGTACAAAGGGAAAATAAGAATAAGATTAATAAAATAATCATTTGGTGTGTCAGAACCAAATCACACAGAAATATGACATGGAAATAATATTTGAAGCAATTTTAGACTTTTATATTTAGGCAGAGTTTTGTCCTTTGACCTTGCTGCTTAGCTCCAATAATTTGTGTATTGACTTGTATTTTGTATATTTTGATATGCCAAAAAGAGACTACTGAAATGCGTAACATAGGGGTAGTATTTATTATACAGTGCCATAACAGGTTGACTCAGCCTTCCATCCTTCCGAGGTATGTAAAATGAGGACCCAGATTGTTGGGGGCAATTAAGCTGACTTTGTAATAATGCCGCTTGGGTGTGTGTGTGAAAGGCCTAATAAGCAGGCATAGACATAGAATGAAGGCTACTGCTAAGCTTGTAAGCCGCCCTGAGTCTTTGGAGAAGGGCGGGATATAAATGGAATTAAAATAAATAAAAATAAATAAATAATATAAAGTATATTATGTTGTTTGTGTCATATAGACACTCTCCATATTATTTTTTATGTGGATTTGCAACCACTTCAAGCTGTGGTATGATTTCTGCGAGGGACTATTGACAACAGTCCTAAACAGTTTCAGCTCACTTCTTGATCTAAAATAATGTAATTCAAGAATAGTAGCTATCTAAGATTTCTCACAGTCTTTTTCAGCCCTATGTGGAAATGCCAGAGATTAAACAAGAGACTCTTACGCCTTGAAAATACTGTATGTGCTCTGCCTTTTTTTTTTTTTTGCTCAGCTCTGTGGGAGAGAAAAGCTCCTCATAAGTGATGGAAGATGGCCAGCTCTTAGCAAAATAATGTCAGTTTAATTAGGAAGAAAAAGATCTTATTGACCTAACTCTTTTTTTTTTTTACAAAGATGGTTCTGCCATGACCTAAACCTCCACACCCATTATCTCTGGAAAGTTACCAGAGTAAGGGCAAAAAAGAGGAACGTTATTGATTTATTTTAATAAAAGAGGGGTGTATTTCTAGACAACTAGAAAAGGCAACAGAAGGGTAGCAACAGCAGTAAAGACGCAGCCTGGAAAGGCAACATGACAGAGTAACTGAAAACATGCAAAACAAAACAAGTCTGACTGTGTGCCAGAGGCATCTTTTCTCTAAACTATCTGAAGACTCTCAATATGAGCTGATTTCAGAGGCGGTGTATTTTTTTTCACACCTGATGGTAGCAGTCAGTTTTGTAACTTCTTTATTTTTCCAGCTACCATACAAGATAATTAAACTTGGATGACTGGCTGTTGCAGTGTTTACCGCTGACAGATCTTTCATTGATTTTGTTCCGCATCTTCCAGAAATCAAAGATTGCTGACATATAGTCTTAAGAAAATACTGAGGGTGTTTAAAGTACTTATTGTTCCTATACTGTATTATCTGGAAGATATACAGTATATAAATCAGAGCATTAGGCTTCCACTCCTTTTTCTAATTCATAAAATTCTAGGAAAAAAATGGAATGGAAATTAGAAGTTTAAAGTCAAAAAGTTATTCTTAGATCTATTTTAAACATATCTACTATTAATAAAGGAGAATATTTGTAGCTCAGGGTTGAAATGAGTGGTCCCTGATGCTCTCTGAGCTTGCTTGTTTTCTTGCAGATATTTCATTACCCAAAGTAATGAGGACCCAGATTGTTGGGGGCAATAAGCTGACTTTGTAATAATGCCACTTGGGGTGTGTGTGTGAAAGCCCTAACAAGCAGGCATACACATAGAATGAAGACTACTGCTAAGCTTGTAAGCCGCCCTGAGTCTTCGGAGAAGGGCGGGATATAAATGTAATAAAAATAAAAATAAAGTAGGTAACATCATCAGTGCTGGTGAGGTTACCTAGGTTGGGTAATGAAACATCTGCAAGAAAAGAAGCAAGCTCAGAGAGCACCAAGGATCCTTTGTATCTACTACTTGTTCAGGATGGAGTATGAAGTTGGCTAGAAAGCTGAATGCCAAGTTTATTCTTCCCTGATATGTCAAGAATTGCATTCAATAAGTAGATGGGTAGAATAAAATGAATCGGGCCCCAAAGAAAAAAATATGGATTGGACTTGTGAAAAACAAATTCAATATTAATATTTAAATATTAATTTAATATGACCCAAAATAGATTTAGAAGCACGAACATCTTAGCTATTTACTTAGTTTGGTAATGAAATGTCTGCAAGAAAAAGGTTATGGAGATTCTCAGTCATCCAGGTCATGGCTGTCCCAAAGGTGCTTTTTCAGGAGGCAACTGGACTTTCTTGTTTCTCTTTGAAGGCGTTTTGCTTCCCATCCAAAAACTGAGCTGAAGAAGCTTCTTGGATGAGAAGCGAAACATATTCAAAGAAAAACAAGAAAGCCCCGTTGCCTCCTGAAAAAGCAGCTTTGGGTCTTCAAGAAAACCACCAAGCTCAGAGAGCATCAAGGACCCTACAAGTTTAACCTTGAGCCACAAATATTCTCTTCTATTGGAGGTTTCTATCCTTCACTTCAGATGGGATTGCAGGGACCTTTGTCGAGGGAGGGATAATTTGGGTCAAATAGGATTGGGCAAAGAAAGGGGCTGGATTTAACCCTGTCGCATCCAAAAGTCAGGGAGGGAGTGGATGCAGCCCCCATGTTGTTTGTTATATATCTGTTTTTTTCCACCACAGCCTACATTTGAATGAACTTCCATACAGCCTTTCTCTAACTGCAAATTGCTTTTGTTTAAAAAAAAATCAGTTTAAAAATAAAAACTAATTGTTTTGCAAAAGCAGGGGATTCAGCCTCTACTGACATGGGAGCAAAATATAGACCTTGTGGCATATTTCTAATAATGTTTCAGACTTACTATAGGAATTATTGTATATTTCTTTAGAGACTTCATTTTCTACACTTGTGTTGCCATGGTACCACAAACACTTTTGATTCACAAATCATTGCTTCCTAAATAAAATAATCATTGTGACAAATGGTTAAAAATTAGTTAAGCCTTTAAGAAGTATAAAAAAAAGAAAGCAAAGGAAAATGTAAAAATAGAAAAGAAAAACAACAGAATATAATTGCCAGAGAATTTAACTTCAGTTCTGAACTTTTATAATGAAGGTTCTTTAAAATGTGGCAGGCATAGTTTGGATCTTATTAAAAAGATTTCTTACTTATCTGAGGTGAATTCTAATAACTCAAGAGTCCAATAACAAGAAAAAGCTTTTATATTTTATGTTGACCAGCTAAATTAATGCTAAATTCCTTCTTTAGTTTCTACCAACTAATTTTTACACACACACACAAACTTCAGGGAAGCACCAATAGTCTTAACTGAATCTTGACATCATATAAAACTTTGGATGGCCCATTCATTGATTTTGTGATTTGTGGGATGAATGAAGGAGGAAAGGAGCAAAGAAGACATAACAAATAGTGCTTGCCTGAAATGATTCCATATCTAGTAAAGGGAAAGGGAAAGTTTTCCCTTTTCCAATTGTGTCTGACTCTAGAGGCTGATGCTTATCTCCATTTCGTAGCCAAGGGAATTAGCCTTGTCTGAAGACACTTCTGTGGTCATTTGCTATCATGCCTACATGCCGAAGTGAATGGTTCCTATTTATCCACTTGCATTTGCATACTTTCGAACTGCTAAGAGGTACCTTATCTAGTACCCATGAACCATGATGCTCCAAGATTTGTACAGCTGGGACTTACCTACGGTATCTCCATTACAATACCAATATTTAATTTTGGTCATATTTTTTAAAAAAATGCCACATCCCTGTCACTGATACAATTTATGCAATCACTAGGAAAGAAGTAAATAAAGTACACAAAGGAAGAATCAGTTGAATGCATTTATTATTATAGATAAATGTTGGCAACATCTTCATTTTTTTTCTCACCTGGGAGTGATAAAGTCAAGATGCCAAGAGATAAAAGTCTCCATTATCTTGTGTATTTCTTACTTGTACATGAGGTGATCTAATATCTCATTATTTTCTCCTTTTGTACATGAGGTGATCTAATATCTCATTATTTTATCCTTTTTTTGGCAGTGTTTCAATTCAATGAATAGGAAGAGGATAAATTGTTCTTGAACTGTCTCACAAAAATGTTTTCTGTGCTGTAGGATATTATTTGAACCTTCATTTTCCATTACAGGTTGCCCCAGCATATGCTGAGAAGAGACGGCCACTTAATCTTTCTTTTTGTGGTGTCTGAAAGTTCAGGAATGTACAGGGGCTGAAAGTACAACTTAGTAGAAACATGGAACTGAGAATTAACACCACATGTAGTTATTTCCACAGGCATATGGTTGTTTTGGTGCTATATGGTTACACACTGGTGTACTTTCCTCTTAGGATTCTGAAGTCCATTCTAGTGTTTATCTCATAGTCCTTTCATGTAATAGATTTTTATTAATAAATGTTTTAACTATCTTCCCTGCTGTCAATGTTAATGCCCTCTATGATGATTGTATGTTGACTGGGTCACTTACTCTTCTATAACATAATGACCTTATTGCAGCTGTGTTTACAAAACATTAGTAACGCTCTAGCATCACTGGTACTGACAGAAGCGAATATTTGTAGCTCAGGGTTGAACTGTGGGTCCTTGGTGCTCTCTGAGCTTGGTTGCTTTCTTGCAGATGTTTGGTTACCCAACTAGGTAATATCATCAGTGATGTTGATGCTGATGAGCACTGATGATGTTACCTAGTTGGGTAATCAAACATCTGCAAGAAAGCAACCAAGCTCAGAGAGCACCAAGGACCCATTAGTGGTACTGTACATTGATGCAGTTAAAACATGTCATTGAATGTTATATCCTTGGTGATTACATTTTGATACAATTTCATGTTTCATGTTTATTATTTCATTGGAATAGTAAAGCAGATTGTCCTCTAGAACATATCAGAGCAGAGTATCTGGAGCTTTGATTGCCCAATTGTGGCCATCATTATGATAATTTATCTGTCCTTCCCCTGTCTGTTACCTAAATATAAGTGAAAATTCTTTGGCATCTCACATGAATATATTTGTAAAGTGCTGTTGGCATGAAGAAGAATTTGGTGTATCAATTGTTACCTTTCCAGGTAGATAGCTTTGCAGATGAAGAGGATGCAAACCTCTCTCTTTGGTTCTTTTTTTCCTATCTCATCACTTTTTCTGAAACTCTGGATCCATGAGTATAGAGTGACAATTGCTGGCTCCTTAGGTCTCCTTAGAGATAAGTAAGGAAGTGTTATTAATATGCTCTTCAGAACTAAGCTTCCCACTTAATAATATGCCACCAAGTTATTTCTATGGCAGGTTGATTAAAGCTGATGTTTTGTGACTGAAGAGCTTTTCAGTCTGTTTTAGTGGTGCTAATAGATTTGATTTAAAATATGTGGCTGTGAAGTCCTCCATATTCATGAGTAGTCATATTATGCAGCTATAGTAAGATCTGAATTTCATACATTGTTATTATATTCACCCTTGAGTCACACAAGTTTTGGACCTAGCTAATAAAGGGTGTTGGCAGCAGCAATGAGAATGATATATTTCTATCACACAGTATACTTCTGGTCCACCTTTAATATTGTATAAAATAGCTAATATGGAAATGGAGAGAAACAGCTAACAGCTAACCCACAGTCTTAGTACAACTCTTGAAAGGAGATGCTTTCATATGCTATATAAATAGTGTAAATTAGAGATCTTTGACTCATTGTATTTGGTTTACAAATGAAAAATGATATTCGTTCCTCTTTTACCATTCATGAAAATGCTTCAATCAGCAAAACAGGGAGAAGTTAATGTCTTCTATCTCAAACATCTTCCTGCATGCCAATATATGTCCAAAAGGTATCATTTGCTTTAGACCAGGGGTGTCAAACTCAATTTCATTGAGGGCCGCATCAGCATTGCGGTTGACCTCAGGGGGCCGGGTGGGTGTGGCCTGGGTGGGCATGGCCTACTGGGTGGGTGTGGCTAAAGTGCATATGGCCTACGGGGTGGGTGTGGCCAGCTCTACATCGTTCACATCAAGGGTGCCTATGGGGGCCTGGGAAGAAGTGGGACAGATCTGAGGATCTCTGGCAGAAGGAGGGTCTCTGGGCTAGGGCCAAGGCAGTAGGGGCCGTCCCCTCACTGTTTCCAGGATGGCTTCGCGGGCCGTATGAAACCACTTCGCGGGCCGCATCCGGCCCCCGGGCCTTGTGTTTGACATATCTGCTTTAGACAGATGAGTCTTTTATTTTTCTCTCTCCTTCCTTTCTTTTCTGCCCCCTTTCAATAGTATAATGTTTGATAAAAACAATAATAAACCTTAAGACTTTAAACTATGGATAAGTTTTAGTTTGATCCATGTATTTCTAAATTTAACTACATAATATTTTATGGGCAGACATATTGTGATAGAGCTTGAAGTAGCTATAGAGAATTATAAGAGATCAGAGTAAGCAAAGGAGGACACAAAATTCGAAAGGAAGATGAATGAAATGAAAAGAAAGACATTCAGGTTTCTTGGCATCTATGACAAAAATTACAGTGAAAACTGCAAAAAGGGGATGAAGGCAGTTGAGTCCAATCTTGCCAAACTAGGCTTCTCGTCAACCTCAATTCTCAAATTGGATTACGACCAAGCAAAACAAATCTTGCGACAAAGGGTAGAGGACATCAAGAGGCAAGCGGACTCTGATGTTTCTGGCTCCAGACTCTGTTAAATATGTTGCTACACCTGCCAGTTATCTTAGTCAGTTGGAGTCAGTAAACCATCAGAAAGCATTTTCGCTCGCGTGGTGCCATGTGTTTCCATTGGCCATCCTGTACGGTAAGTATAAAAAGACACTATTGACTGAAAGAGTTTGCTCCTGTGGCTCAGGAGAGGTGGAGACTATTGGACACATACTCCTTCGATGTTCCTTCTACAGAGCTATTTGAAAAAACCATATCCTCCCCATAATTGATAGGTATCCTGATCATTCGGAAAGTACTTACCTCCAGTGGCTCCTTAAGGACGAGCAGGCAGGGATCACGGCGCAGGTAGCTAGATTCTGCACAGCAGCATTGGGGATTCGCCAGAGACATAAATAAATATTTTAGATCTTTTTACTAATCTTTTATAATTAATTTCATTACATGTTTATAATCTAGCATTAGACTATACTCAATGTATTTTTACTGTCAGGTCAGTATGATTCAGTTTTTCTGAAGGTAGCTAGGTTTTGTTATACTGTCTGTAAAACTAGGCAGACCTTGGTCACCCACTAATTACATCATAAATTTGTAATATATTGCTATGTCTTCTTGTGTTTGGTTCTGTTTAGTTTTGTTTTATTTGAATGTTTAATTTATGTTGGCCTATGGCTGTAAGGGACTCGGTGGCTCAGTGGGTTAGGACGCTGAGCTTGTTGATCAGAAGGTTGGCAGTTTGGCGGGTCGAATCCTGAGTGCCGCGTAACAGAGTGAGTGCCTGTTACTCGTCCCAGCTTCTGCCAACCTAGCAGTTCAAAAGCATGTAAAAATGCAAGTAGAAAAATAGGGACCACTACGGTGGGAAGGTAACAGCGTTCCGTGCACTTTTGGCATCTAGTCATGCCGGCCACATGACCACGGAGACGTCCTCGGACAAGCGCTGGCTCTTTGGCTTTGAAACGGAGATGAGCACTGGCCCCTAGAGTCGGAAATGACTAGCACGCATGTGCGGGGGAACCTTTACCTTTACCTTTACCTATGGCAGTAATAATAAAGACATACAGTGAAAACTGCAAAAAAATAAATAAAATGTACTTAGCTTCTGTATATGAAATTACTTTTTCCAGGATCAGAAAGACTGGGTTGCCAATGGCAGGAATGTGCTATAGGAGGCAAAAGTCTTAGAGGTGTATAACTGATTAACGTCTTGTCAATTTCAGGTTAGCAGAGCAACTAGGCAGGAGGTTACTAATCAGCTAATTAAGGCCACAGAGTGGAGCTTGGTAACTTGTGGTTTGCATTTTTATTAGGGAAGTGCTGGTGGTGGAAAAAAAGCTGCTGAGGGAGGGATAGCTTGATAGGTACTCAAGCAAGACAACATCTGATTTTGAGGCTATGCATGCAGTTTGGAGGACATGAAGATCAAAAGAACATGTCCTCCTTTTGCTGGATGTCTTGTAACTCTAGTCATAGTGAGTTGTTCCTCATTCACCATTATTCATAACATATCCATTTCCCATAATCATATTTTTTCTGCCCTTGTTTTGTCCACAGTCCACATTGGAGGCCGCTGGAAGTTGTCCTTTACTGTTCCAAGAAGGACTTCTTGTATCTATGGAGATTCTCCATCATCCAGGACATGGTTGTCCCAAAAGTAACTGGCCTTCCTTGGTTATCTTTTTCTTGAAAATGTTTCACTTCTCAATCAAGAAGCTTCTGAAGAATTGAAGAACTTGGATGAGAAGTGAAGCATTTTCAAGAAAAAACCCCAAGAAGATCCAGTTGCCTTTTGAAAAAGCACCTTTGGGACACCTGTATTCTCACATTATAATCTTGTCCTCAACATATTTTGCCATACCAATGGGGACTGACAAGGTCAGGGCCTATGATATGTCTGAGTCTGCTATCTTTATCTGTTGTGGACACCCTGCCTTCTTGACTGTTTGGGCATAGGCTGAAGGAGAGATCAGAATGCTGCCTTCACTGTGTAATGCCTGACTGGAATTTGTGATAGTTTTAATCATGGTTTGCACAGGATCTTCATAAAGTTGGGTTTGGCACTGTTTTTGAAATATTGGTATTTTAAAAAAACAACAAAAACCATATATTTAGTACTCTTGATAGTCTGGAATCTTGTACTGCAGAGATAGACAATTTAAGCTAGAGAAGAGAGCCGGATTCTGGCAGCTGTAGTTGTTAGTTCTGTCACTTTTAGGTGTGTTACAGGTTTTTTACTGCTTCTGCTGAGAAACAGTTTCAGATGGAAAGCACTTTAAGTCAGCCATCTGGAAGAGCCCATAATATATTCTCTTTTCTATAAAGTTGTTGAAATGTGAAAATAATAAATCAGGCTTGAAAGAAAATAAAGAACTTGACTGGGAAGTGAGTTTAGTTTCTTTTCTACCAACCAAGAAGGAACATTGTCCATCTAAGTCAGAATTCCTTAAATTGACTTGGCAGTTTCCTTCTGAGTTTCCTACACATTTTTTTTCCCTAGCTGGATCTTTTATTATAGAAACTGCCTATGATAAAATAAATATTGTACAGAAAATTCCATTCCACTTCAACATATAACCGAGTGAAGTTTGGCCTACTTTGAAATAAATTGCAAAGGTCCACAGAAATAGTACTTTCTAAAATGAAATATGTGTTTGTGGAACATCCATATCACAAAAACAATCCGTAAGATTTTGAGTTTCTGAGAACATTTTTGGAAGGCTACAGGGTAAAAGGAGAGAAAAGGAAAAATGGCTGGCCGTTGCTGAAGCTGTGAAATCTCTGCATTTACTCTTGCCCTTAATGCAAAAGGTGGGATGAAGTTACAGATTCAATTCAGATTCAAAATTCAGTTTTGTCATAAACTGTGATAGTTCTGGATAGTTTGATTAAGAATTCTATAGAACTGAAAAGCAGAACATATTATTTTGTTATATGATTGCTGTAGAGGTAATTGACTGAATGCAAATTTTGGATTTCTCTTAAGGACTAGATGGCTACTTTTATTTTGAGAAAATCGTTAAGTATCCAGAAAAGCAACTCAATTACAATTCAGCATTGCCAATGCTTCTTTCAAACTCTCATATCATATTAAGATATTGAAGATCAACAGCTGTATCTTTGAGTAAGATGTGCATTACAAAGTTAATCTGAAAAAATTTCTGGATCAAGTCAACTTTCCAAATTTAAATTGATTCATTAAGTTCAATTACATGCCTTAAGGCTTAGTGGCATTTGATGATTTAGAAGCCTTTTCCCAAATGGGTTCAGAATATCAAAGAACCCATGCTGGCAGTGTAAATCAAAACATGAAATTGACTTAATTCACTGAATTAATGTGAATAATAATAATAATAATAATAATAATAATAATAATAATAATAATAATAATAATAATAATAATAATAATAAGTTGGAAGGGACCTTGGAGGTCATCTAGTCCAACCCCCTGCTAAGGCAGGAAACCCTATACCATTTCAGACAAAGTCAGATTGAATTGATAATCTGAATCAGATCATTTTTTTCAAACAGGATTACATCTGATTTACATTTCTTTATCAAAAATAATCATGTGATGGGAGGAAAAAATATGGTAAAAGAAACTGCATTTGGTGGAACAAGAAATCAGAGTTAAAATAAACATGTATTTGACTTGACTCCAAGTGAATATCAGCATTTTCATAATACCAAGATGTTGGTGACTCTGGTAAACATCTTTTTAAAAAAAAAACAAATCTCTGAACATCTTTAAAAAAGAAAAACAAGGACTCTCTTCTCTCTGAGGAAAAAAAGTAAACAAACAAAAATACTCATTTGATGAGAAACAGTATTCAGTAACACAGAATGTGCCTGGATAATGTGCTGTGGATGAAGAGGAGGAAGAAAAATGAGAAAGGAGGAGGATGATGATGATGAGGAGGAGGATGAGGATGAGGAGGAGGAGGAGGAGGAGAAGGAGAAGGAGAAGGAGGAGAAGAAGAAGAAGAAGAAGGAGAAGGAGAAGGAGAAGGAGGAGAAGGAGAAGGAGAAGGAGAAGAAGAAGAAGAAGAAGAAGAAGAAGAAGAAGAAGAAGAAGAAGAAGAAGAAGAAGAAGAAGAAGAAGAAGAAGAAGAAGAAGAAGAAGAAGAAGAAGAAGATTATTATTCTGAAACCACAGGTCTCAGCAGATCCTGCTTCTGTGACCCTCTTACCAGCAAATAGAATTGATTAAGATATTTCTCTGCTGTGGTCCATGTTCATCTTTTTTCCCCTTCTAAAATACAAAAACTCTTGCTGCTGTATTATTAAAATATATGCGACAGTGTGGAAAAAACACTTTGTCAAAACTGTTATTTTGGGGTGAATGTTTCCCAATCTGTCTAAAAAGAAAGCAGAAAGATATTACAATGTTTTTTTCATCATGTCTGTAGAATATTTTCCATGCCTCAAATCATAACTCCTGCTTCCACAAGTGTGGGTATTTTGAAGTTTCCATGCCCCATGTTTTAATCTTTTAGTGTGCTTTCTGTGGAGTATCCCATGCTGTGGCTAAAAATTGTTCTTTTTGTTGTGGTGGTTCCTCTTTATACATCTTTGGTACATGCTGAGTCCTGAATGAAATGACTTGTAATGGAGGGATGTCAAATAAGAGATAAAGTTAATCAGGTGGTAATTTCATGGATCTAAGCCAACCACCCATGAATAAGGATGCATCTAGGGCATCAGCAGTACTAAGCTGTGGTGATTATGCTACAGAATTGGAGAAAAAAAGAACACTTAATGGAATGGGGTAAGAGCGATAACCTTCTTTTTATGCCTTTATTGCTAGTATATTTATATTCTGCCTCTATTTTCCAAATGAAAGAACAAGATGGCTAACAGAATAAAAATAATATATGGTCCAATTTAAACTCAGTACTAGAACAATTAAACCAGTACGATAAAATACAGAAACTGCCACTAAAATTCTCTAAAGTGTAGTTTAAATAGAAATGGTTTCTAGAATACTAATGTTAGGCTTTCAAGGGTGTCCCTAAGGAAGGAGTTCCAAAACTAGAACTGGCATCAGAAAGAACTTTAGCTAGTGGAAATTGCAGGGGGTTATTAGATGAGGCAAATTATCCATTGGGTTGTAAGGCGCTTATTAAAAATGGCAAGTGCAAATATGTGGAACACAGTCATTGCGTTCCAGGCCTCTTCTCCTGCAGCTGTATCCCCTGGCTTACCATGCTGGCATTCCCATCGACAAACAATCCTTTCTTCAGCATTCTGAAGATCCTAATAAACTAAGAACTGTGGTGGCACAGTGGTTAGAATGCAGTATTGCAGGCTAATTCTGCTGACTGCTGGCAGTTTGGCAGTTCGATTCTCACTGGCTCAAGGTTGATTCAGCCTTCCATCCTTCCGAGGTTGGTAAAATGAGGACCCAGTTTGTTGGGGGCAATATGTTGACTCTGTGAACCGCACAGGGAGGGCTGTAAAGCACTGTGAAGCAGTATATAAGTCTAAGTGCTATTGTTCTTGCTATTCTAAATAGCCATGGATTACGTTCATAGTTGAGTGTACGGGGAAAATTCAGGACAGTCCCTTCCTGCTGCCATTTGACAGTGCTAAATTTGGAATGGAGTAAAAGTGGCAGTGAGATTCAGGAGATGAATACTATTGCCTTATATTTCAGTCCAGTGTTTCTCAACCTTGGCCACTGTAAGATGTATAGACTTCAATTCCCAGAATTCCCCACCCAGCATGGGAATTCTGGATGTTGAAGTCCACCCATCTTAAAGTTGCCAAGGTTGGGAAACATTGCTATAGGAAACTATAGGAGATATTCCTTCTGACACTTCCCAGTCTGTCTGCATTACACTGTATTGATAATGTAAAGTTGTCAACAAAAACATCCCCCCCCCCAAAAAAACCACCCCAGTAGCAATGGAGGTGATGTTTGAACAGTTCTCAAAATGACAACTAGTTCAACTCTGTTCTTTCCCTTCTATTTCCTTCTTTTTTTATAAATAACATACACAATATGTGCCATTCAAAGACACACAAATATAACAATGAACACATCTTTCATTATTCTTAGGGCTTCTTAGCAATCTTAAATCTAAATTGTTACTTGAATAGAAAATGGTGGTTAATAGGAATGAAAAGTCTTACCATATTTTTAATGTACATTCTGCATAACTTGATAGATTGATGTTCATTCCGTATGCCTTAAACCAGGATTATTAATGAGTTTTATGGCATCCAGAGAAAAATGATATAACCCTAAGAGGAAGCATATGTATAACAAAGATGTCAGGAAACTGCAGATGGGGGATAAGACAGGAGGGATGGATGATAGAACTATGAGATGATTTGCATCACAAATCCAATCTTTAGACTTTTTTCACCCTGATATATATATATTTATTTAAAAAAAACATAAACCTTCTACTAGCAATAGCTCATACGGCAGGAAAACAAAAATAAGAACAGCATTAAATAATAGTTTGGGGGGGAAAAACCTAGGAGGTTAAAAGCTATGGCTAATGCAATGAATGACTTGGTGCCTAAGGCAGATCAACCTTGGCACCATATGAGCTTCTCCAGAAAGAAGTGTCTTTCTTTAGGATGCTATGTCCAAGAAGATTCTTTTCCACTTTTCCTACTTCTTTTAGTAGAACTAGGCAAAATATTTAATAATTAATAATAATTTATAAACTTGTATGCCACCCAGCTCCAATGACTCTGGATGTCTCACAACAGTCTTCTTCTTCCTAGTGTTATTCCTGTGCTATGGTGGGGTCCACTTGTCAGCATATCCATCTCCATTTGGATTGATCCAGGGAATCTTTGGGGTGATGCCCATGCATTTCCTGTCCTCCTTGAAGGGATCTATCCAGTGTTTCTTGTATCTACCATGGGGGTCACCGGCCATCAGGGTTTAGACCCACAGCTCTCCTCACCACTGACTCTTCTTTACCACGTATGACATGTCCATACCATCTAATTTTTCCTGCCCACAGTATTGCAGTGATTGGTGTGACTTCAAGTCAATGTCAGATGTTGCTCATGGCCTGGTTGAATTGCATTAGTCCAAGAGACACTCAGATCATTCGCATTTCCATCACGTATAAGGCCTGCTCATGCTTTGCTGTTCCTGGCCAGCACTCTGATCTGTAGAGGGCCACTGGATGCACTACCAATCTGTAAGTCTTTGACTTGAGGAGTAGGGGCATGCAACGATCACACAGGACTCCGGTCACCTGGTGCCACTTCATCCAAGTGACATTGACACTGGCGCAGGCATTCAGAAAACTATCACCATTCTGCATATGAGGGAGCCAAGGCACTTGAATTGCTCTACTTTCTTAAGGTTTCATCCACGGATGCTGATGGTTCCATCAGTCTAAACAATGGCTCACAATAATCTAAACAAAGAAATTACAAGAAAATCAAGAAAAAGATAGCAAAAACCACAGACTGGATGGAAAGAAGAACAGGTCTCACTCTTCTTTGTCAAAAGAACTGGATGAAGAGCTAGACCTTCACAGGTCTTCCAAGCAACAGCAGAATGGGGGTCATCCAGATCTTTAGGACACTGTCATTCCAGGAGAGCAAGTGCTGCTACAGACATGGTATGGATCCCTATTTGTAGCATTAATGCAGACACTTCCTTTGGAAGGCTAGCAGCTTGTGGTTCCTTAGAAGATTCTCTACCGTTCCGGCAGTGAAAGGAAAAACTTTGGCCCTGGATGCAGATTATCAGTGAGTGCCTTTAAAAACAGACTTGTAAGCCTTCCAAATGATGCAGATACTGTAACGCTTCAAAGAGACAACCTTTCTTCACATCCATTTTAGCTTCCTTTTTGTTTCCTTGGTTGTTATCATTACATTAAGAGCATGAATATCAGAGCTGCCTCGGATGACACTGGATTGCCTTCTCGCAAACCTCCAGGCTGGATTATTATTATTTTTTTTATGAGGGAGATGCTTTCAGAACTACAGAAGTGGCTGAGTTTTAAAAACGTTCATTGCAAAAAAAAGAAGAAGAAGACATTAAAACAAAGATTTCTCTATAAATGTAAAAAGTTTGAGCTTTTTGTTTTTTAATTTTTACTTTTTCTCTAGGTTGCGGTATCCTAGTTTTGTGTCTGCATGTGTCTGTCTCTCTCTGTGTGTGCACGTGCATGCACGCACGTGTGCTTTGAGTCTGGCTCAAGACTAGCGCAGGAATTCTGGGGATTAAAATCCACAGATTGTAAAGGGAGCATAGTTGCCCACCCCTGATATAATGGGTGGTAATTTTGTTTGGCAGACGTTGCACAGTTTCAGCAGACCCAAATCAGTTTACTGCCTACACACCAGACAGAAAGATATCACAAAATTAGAACCTACTTGGAAATTAACAATCAAAGCATTGCTTGCCGGTCTTGTCAGGAGATTTCTGTCTCAGATCTTAGCTGGATTCCATAGCCTCGTTTGTTTAAAAGCAATCGGTAGCACCTTGTCTCTTGCTCAGCAAAAAGCCCTACCCCAATCTGCCATTCTTTGGCTGAAGAGCCTGAATGTGTCACTTTTTCCTTTTCACAGAGACATACGCCACATGTCACACAAAGCTGCTGTCCCCTTGCACATTCTGTATAAACAGTTTCCATAGTTTTCTGAACATACTGCATATTCTGCTAGCAAATTATCCTTCTCTCTTAGTAAATGTTTAACATATGAACATGGCTATTGAACAGTGGTGATGGTATATACAAGTAGCCCTCGACTTACAAACACAATCGATTCCAAAATTTCTATTAGTGAGTGACACATTTGTTAAGTTGTGCCCCGATATGCAAACTTTCTTGCTACAATTGTTAAGTGAGTCACTGCAGTTGATTAGTAACCTGGTTGTTTAGTAGATCTGGCTTCCCAACTGACTTTGCTTGTCAGAAGTTTACAAAAGGGGATCACATGACTCTGAGACACTGCAACGGTCATAAATATGAACCAAATATCTGAATTTTGATCACACGATCACGGGGATGCTGCAAACGTCATAACTATGAAAAACAGTCATAAGTCACATTTTTCAGTGCTGTTGTAACTTTGAATGGTCAACAAACGAACTCTTGTAAGTTAAGGACTACTTGTATACTAATTCAGGGTAGCTGTGGCCCTTTTCAATCAGTGGACTTCAATTCCCAGAATTCCTGAGCCAGCATTATTTTAGTCCTAAACTGATTATATCTCTACAGGATATTCATTCATAAAATATTTGTGTTTCACCCTAATATATGTCAATTTAATACACATTTAATCTAGGGTTAGGGAGATATACTTTTGCTTAGCAAGTATATCAAGCCTTCCACATAGAGTCCAATATACGCAAAGAATGCTTTCTGATGGACATCAAATAGTTGCTTGGTGATGGATGCGTCAGACACAAGGAACCAGAGCAACTCTGTGAATAGGCCAAAACACTTTCGTTATTGTTGATCACCTACTTTGTAAGAATCTCACCAAACTGACTGCATTATCTTGGGAACAGTGGTCTGACACATATCATTTTCTCCATAGAGTGACTCCATGCTGCAGTGCCTCTTTATTTCTCTCTCTCATTTAGCTGGTGATTCTACCACAGGACACGGCAAAGATCACACGTTGATCATATATGGACCATGATTCCTTCGGTCTGATCGACTCCTTTTTCCATCCAATCATTCAACATCTCTCAAAACAAATTAAGAATTCACTGCAAGTGCAATCAGACACTGCTAGTATTCAAATAGCTGTTTTGGTAGTTCAATCAGCTTGTGGAAACTGTACCACTGAAGTTTCATGTTGTGAATTAAAATCACCTTAAGATGAAATATATGTCCCATGATATCCAAGAGGAAGTTTGAAAGTGAGATAATAAATGTTAAAGGCTTTTTTTCCCCCAGAGAAAGCTTTCAAGGAAGCAATGACCATTTGAAAAGCTCTGTGGTGCAGTCCTATTATCACCATAGATAATTAATGTTTTTTACTGGGCAATGAAAAACGAAATACTGTTCCCTTTTAAAAGGAATTATTCATGTTGTTAGATACTGGGTTCATTGCTTCAATGACGAGACGAGGCGAGTGAGTTCAGCAAAGATCATTGCTTATTGCTTGCAGGAACTGAACTGAGAAACAGGGCTGTGAATGCAGCAATTTATACCCTGGCCTCTAGGCGGCGGCCAATAGATTTAAAGCAACCTATTGCCACCCTAGAGGCAGCCAATGGCGGCGCTGGAGACGGGTTGTCTGAGGAGCTGGGAGCCGTTAGCCAGCTTCCCTGCTTGAGCAACCTTCCAGCAATTAACCCACATGCTATTCCTTTAGCAAGGCAAAGCCCAATACCTTACACATGGTATGCTACATCCTGCCTTAATAAAACAGAATAGTTTGGGTTTTTTTCAGTAGTCATTGTTGCTTTACGGTTTTGTGTGTTTTGTTTTGTTTTTTGTTTTGTTTTTTTTAAAAAAACACTATAGAAAAGATGGTGGAGTAATGCTGCATATAACTTGGAAGCTGCCATATATCAGCATAACAGTAATAAAAAGCTATCATTTGATAAAGTTCATGAATGGCTAATAAAATGAATGGGGAAAGACTTTTATTTCATAGCAGGCTAAGCTGTAATAAGCACTGAGGCAGTTTTGTGTTTTGAAGAAAACACTTACAGATAGAAAAACTAATAGTGCCCTTGTTCTAAATGCAGGAAGATGGTTTTAAAAAAATGAAATGCGAATTTTCTTCAGTGTTGATTAATTTTTTCCCAACCTACAAGCTTTTCCTAATTTCAGGAAAAAGTTGCTTGAAGCCCAGAACTTTGTTGATTTGAGATCCCACAAGATTCTGGTTGTGCTTTGAGGTCCAAATCAAGAGCATTTTCAGGATTCTTTTCCCACCTATACAGAATCAGCAATGCCAGATGAGTGACATGCTAGCTCATTTTACACCTCTACCATATACTTTTCCCATATGCTTTTAATGAGGTAGATGATTAAAATTTCACACACCCACATGAGTCTTGATATGTGGAGAAGGAATGTTTTCCAGCCATGATTAAAAGTAAAAAGGGTTCTCAGTATATACAGATTTATATTATCACACCAAGATGACATAGAAAAATAAAACTGAATAAGCACCAATGTGTTAAGGCAAAAGTGGGGAACAATGGCCCATTTATTTATTTATTTATTTATTTATTTATTTATTTATTTATTTATTTATTTATTTATTTAAATTTATATGCCGCTCTTCTCCCTAAGGACTCAGGGCGGCGGACAACAATAAAAACATAAAATAGAAAAGTTAAAAAAGAATTAAACAATAAATACAATAATTATATGACAACTTAAAAACCAGTAAAAAGCTAATTAAAACCGTAGTCGCTCCAGGCCCACTTGGAACAACCACGGTCACGGCGGAAGGACCGAAGGACCGAAGGTCAGGGTGGCTGACTTTATGACTTGGGCACATGGGTGACTCAGGAATTCTGGGCGTTGAAGTCCATTAGTCATAAAAGGGCCATAATTCCCCACTTCTGGGTTAAGGGACAGGCTAGTATATATTTTAAAATAATTTTAAAAGGGTTTTATACAAAATTGTGGCAAAATTTGTAAACCAGTTAGTCCCTAGCAGGCACAGGCTCATGCAAAAGCGAAGAACATACCTTGTGAAGTGCAAAGGAAGACACCCATGAACTTGAAGAAGCATGTAACACTTATGCAAATAAACATATAAACTGGTTCAACCTTATGCATAACCATCTGACACTCCATGGCTATAAAATGTCTTTAAATATGAACAAAGAAAGGGATGCTGCAATGAACAGTGTCAGCTGCCCATTCCATTCCAGGTCTTGGCATGAAATCTGTGTCCTTCTGCCCTTTCTCCTGTTGCTCTCTGGTAGCTCATTTACTTTAGGAAACCTGGCTTTTGGAATGGAAGGTAACCTCAGCAGCAACAACAACAGCATAATTGGCAGAGCAGATCCACAGTTCTGTTGCTCCACAATAAAGATCCGATTAGCCTAATGGACATGCTTATTGAAGTTTGTATAGGATATTTAGGGAAGGTAGGGCTATGCACAGGTACTTCTGCCTGCAACACAATGTTAAAAAAACCCTAGGTAAGATTACTTTTTCTTAGTCATGATTTGGTATATCTCCAATGGCTTTCCCTCTCTTGTGTTCACATGAACAGCAATGATCCATTCAGCCTATGTTCTTCTTACTATTTTGTTCCTGTACCTATCCTTGGGCTTACTTTTCTTCCCTATTGCTGTGGGATATGTGTTTGCCACCAGGCCTGCTTTGTTTATTTTTCTTTCTATAGCAGCTTCTATTTAATACTTATATTAATTGCTGTAATAAGTGACCACCTCATTTAGGAGAACCTCTGGAGTCTCTAGAAACATATACGTTCTCATTAGGCAGAAGCTTTCTACTTATACAGCAGCATTTTGATAACAATCACCTTGTGTTACTGAGGTGTGCAAAGCAAATTAAATGGAGACTTGTGTCCAGGGAACTGTATTTCTTGCCAGCTTCCATGTGGTAATTATGAGTCATGTTGTTCTGGGTAATCATCCTTGAACACAAGTCACCATACTTTTTCTGTCCTGGATGGAGATGCAAAGACAGTCTGTTCTCCAAACTTTGCACAATACATCTATTATTGTCCATTGTGCAATGTAACTTATAACATTGCATCTAATTTGTCCCGTCAGCAGGAAGGACATGATATGCCTATTGATTCAGCACTGATTCTTATTCCTGTTTATCCTGCTATCCACAGAAGTATGGACTTGCAAACAATAATAACTGACCATATGCTCTGTATAGCAAGAGTTGATTTGCCATTCAACAAAAATGGACTATTTGCCTATTTTTTTCCATATCTAATATGGAATGTCCCCTAAAATGTCTTCTCTGTATGAAATTGATATATATATATATATTTTCCAAAAGAGCTATTTTTTATTTCAAAGAAATGAAGACTTAAAAAAAAACAAAACACACCTAGACACATCCTCAAAGAGATCAACACTGACTGGTGATTACACACAAGCCTAATTCAAACCCACCCAAATCACCAAACAAATCTTAGCAACTTGCTTTTTCCCCCTTCAGATGTTCCTGCCATCTAATCCATTTTACTACAGCAATAGCTAAATTAAGGCTACAAACTTAGAGCTGCTCATTCAAAGAAAGGATGACCAGATTAATCTAAAATCATTCCACGTCACTGTTGCTATGTTTCCATACATTATTCTGTTCTTGTCAACATTTCTGCAATTAAGAAAAGCAACCTGGAAAATCCTTATCTGATGTGGGTTCACAGCTTTTCCTAATATACAGAATTTCCCACACAGCAAACCTTGAGGTGGGTTAGGCTGAGAAAGAAAGGCTGGCCCAAAGATACCTGGCTGAGGTATGTACTGAGGGAGGACAGGATCTCAATATTGTCTAATTTCTAGTCCAGCACTTTTGCTGCTACAGCCAATTGACTCCATGATTTGGTTTTGTCTTTACTGGAAGTCACCAAAAATTTTTTACTGATGAAGTGGTAAAATTATTTGAGGCTGACATGGCTTCTTCTTCTCTGAACACTTAATTTCACATGAGAAGTTAGTCATCGAAGTACAATTTAAAAGCAAAGTTAGAATTACTGCCTCACAGTCTGGTTTCAAAGCATCACTGCTTCAGACAGAAAGGTGGTGCAGAGAGTGGTGAGGATGGCAGAAAAAAATATTGGCAGTTCCCTCCCTTCCATCCAGGACATAACATATAAGCGATGCTTTAGCAGGGTCATCAGGATTGTCTGGGATGCTACACATCCTCTTCACAACTTGTTTTCCTTGTTACCTTCTGGGAGGAGGCTTTGTGGCATCTGAAGCAGAGCATCCAGATGCAGTCACAGTTTTGTTCCTTACAGTATTAACCTTGTGAACTCTAAAACTTCCTCTTTTTTCTATGTATTCAAGATGGACAGTGATTGATATTTACATGTATTTACATGTAAGGGTATAGGTATATACATATGTTGTATATAACATGTTTGTATGTGTGTTATGTATATGTACACTTCTGAGAGCAGGCAACAGAGTTTAATTTTTAATGTGTGCCTGTGTGCCCACAGTAAAAAATGACAATAAAGGTTATCTTATCTCTTATCTCCTCTGTGTGTGTGTGTGTGTGTGTGTGTGTGTGTGTGTGTGTGCATGTCTCACACACAAATGAAATGAATATGGATTTGGACCATATATTTCTTAAAAAAAATCCAGGAATATAAGGAAACGTTTCTGTTATTATTTTGAATGATGGAAATTTGGTTAGTATTTAATAAGAAGTTCTCTAGCAACCACTGCTGAACCAGCTATTTACTTTTCTTCAAAGTAAATGGTCCCAAGAGATACCATGTAAGACTTGGTAGGTCATACTTGTTCAGACTTCTTCAGTTTAATGATACCACAATAGCTTGGTGTTGACTATATTGCAAAATATACTCTTGAAAAATAACATTAATTGCCTTTTCAGAGTCCCTTTGGGTAAATTCTGAATACCCACTAGCAACCCTCGCTTGTATTTGATAAACTTGTCAATGTGTGGAAATATGTCCCATGAAAGAATGAATGCACTTATTTTTGTTTAAAGATTGGGAGATGCTTATTGAATAAAAATATTTCTAGTGTGATTTATAAATGTTCAACATTACAACAGAAGACAAAAAGTCAGGAACCTTAGGGGCACAGTCTTGTAATCCTGGAAAAGTATTTTAGGGCAGAGGTCCCTAACCTTTTGAGCGTCAGTTACATGAAGAAAAAAATTTCTGTGGACTGGAGGGGGCGTGGTTTCATGTACTACCTGTATCCCGCGGATAGGGCTTTGCTTATTTGTGCGGACCAATTGCTGCCATGCCACAGCCCGGCACTGGTCCACGGACCTGGGGTTGAGGACCCCTGTTTTAGGGTATATATCAGGATCTGGTCCATGGGTTGGACCAATACTCCCACTGGCCTGGATGTTTTGTATATTATCAGAGGGTGTGGCCTAGTGGATCCCCACTGGAAGCACAATCCATTTTCCATGCAGAAAGAAGATGTCTTCCCCTGCACATAGGAGAAAACTCTCTGTGTGGGTGAAATCTAGAACTAGCTCTATCTGCATCACCTTTTGGGATTGTTTTGGTCCATACACTTAAAAGCATGGAGCCATCCATTTCTCCTCTCTTGACAAAGTGAGGCCATGTTTCTGATAAGCAGGACTTTGTACCTCTTTCCACACAAGGCAACATCAGCCTTCCCTCATCTTCTCTGCACTGGGAAGAACACAGGATAACCAAAGCATTACTTATCCTTGAAGGCATTTTAGATGGGGTATATGCAAGGACAACTGTAGTGGTTCTGATTGTCCATCTTGAAAGCATTTCAGAAACTTTTCCTTTCGGTGCGTTGATTAAAATTCAATACTTGGAGGGAGGGCTTTCATGGTTGCAATCAGCCCCATGGCTGTGTGCTCTTCTGTGAGCCCCAAGCAAAAGAGCAGAACTGTTTTCAAAGATTTTTGACATTAATATTTGTAACTTATGCACGAGAAAGTACCGATCTCTGCCTTCAATTTATATTCTTGTGAATGAACTGAATAATCTGTCTTCAGCCGTATCTCTGAACAACAAGCCCATATTCCATTCTAATACATGACAGGACAATTCACCATCACAAGCTGAGTTCATATGAGGAAATAGCTTAGTAATATGTTGAAGATCTGTAGATTTGAAAACTTGCAAGTGCCTTAGGTGTTAGGCTGGAAGCTTGACCATATTTGAAGTGGATCCTGTAATTCAGGCATCCCAGCAGTATGATGAAGCAGGACTAGGAAGGTAATGCTTTCCTTTCACAAAGCACAACGGAGTTTTCTGGATTTGAGGAAAAGAGTTTTCTGATCTTTTCATAAATCCTTTTCATAAATCTCTCTCTGTTTTATTTCTTTGGGAGAATGGAGGGACAAGGCAGCAAGGAAAAGACAATTACTCACTACTCATACTAGGCCTTTAGCAAGTGATTTAACTTTCAACCTTCAACAAATCTGTCTGGAGGACTCGGCACAGGTTCTGACTTCCATAGGATTTATTTGATATCCAAAGGATATTGAGGCATGAATATCACCAAATGTTTTTAATGCTTGGTTCCTCACTTACTGAACTTAGACTACTAAAACTAAATATTTAGCAAATAAAATAGCTTTTTAATAGCTTTAATATGACACTTTCCACTGCAAGCCTTATCCTGGAATCAAAGAAGTATTAGATCAGTTATATCTAATTTCAGCCCCAAACAGCCGCCTATTGAGAATGTGAATAAAACTTATTTTTAACTAACACAATATCACTGAAAACTTATCTGAGTCTGCAACTCACAAGCAAAAACTTCTAAGATGGCAGTAGGGATGAGGGTGGGGGATGAAGTTGATGATTTCATTATCATTTCAACTTCTAGTTTTTCTTTGTATTGATCGTGCCTGTTTTCTTTTGTTATACAGCAAAGATATTTTTAAAATATTTATAGAATAATGTTTGATTTCAGAGCTAAATAAAATTGTTGTATTTGTTTTCTCACACTGTGTTCTAATCTGTGATATAAAACTGAATTTCTAATCTAATGGAGGCTTGCAGTCAAATTCATTTCTTTGCTACATATATTATATCATAGGGATAAAATAACCGGATTTCAGTAATTTGGGGAACCATTAGATAGCAACAAACAGATAAGCCTTTTACTACATGCTTCTGTGGCATAAAATCTGTAATAGTAAGATAATGTGAGTAGGATTGGGCTATTACATGTTTACAATACAGAAATTGCAAACTGAAAGGGCGGCTGCATAATACGCATTAAACATATCTTATACTTAGAGCCTGACTTTCAGATTTATATTTTATCAGTAATATCTCCAGTATTTCAGAATTTAGAATGAGTTCACTTTCAGATATACAAGACAATGTTTTCCTTATTTCAACTGTATATCACATTTGTCAATCCTCTTTTGTGTTACTAGTGACAACCAAACTATAATATTTAACTTACGTCCACAAGCTGGTTCATACATCATGTTAATTCATTTTATTTTCCCTTTGGTTGGGCTTAGTACAACGTCTGAACTCAACCACCTGATTTATAAACTAAGTTTTATGGCCTAGTGTTGAACCAGTTTTGCATGGCTAGTTTCAACAGTTTCCCAGCTGAAACTATGGTTGAGTCTGTCCGTGTGTTTGTGTGATTAAGGAGTTTTCAGGTTTTCTGACTGCTGGTTTGTGTTCCTGTTTGTGCTCTGCTAGTTTTCTGCTTATTGTTCCTACATAGTGGCTGTTACAGCCCTTCCACTGTGAGTTGTAGATGAATCCTAATTATTCACTCCTATGCATATGAATCTGGTTAAGTAAATTTCAACATTATATTGGTGTCAGATAAGAATCAACAGAATTCAGGAGGAGTTGGAGCACTTGTGGGAATGCAATGACTCTAAACTGATAACAAACCTAACTCTGCCCCCCCCCAGCTTTTCCTGCTCTTCTCCTTCATCTTGTATGCTGTGGTAATGCCATGTAGTTGTCTGTTGGTTTTTATGAGATATATTTAATGTATGGTAATGTTATTTTTTCATAGCTTGTGCTCTTGCTGTAGTCAGTTGAATGGTCAGGAACTTTTTGATACAGTTGTGTGAGTATCCATTTTGTTAAAAGAAGTTGTACAGGTGACCTGTTTCCTTTTTCTGCTTTTTTGGGTTGTTGCAGTGCATTTGTACTTATCTGAATAATGTTCTTATATAGATCCACTTGTTGAAAATTTGGTTGTTACTCTGGTAATGGAGCACTTGGCTAGTGTGGGTTGTTTTGATAAATTAAGAAGTCAGCACCAAAACCATAATGGATTTTAAAATGGATGTTCATGCAGCATTTTGTTCATGCAGGCAAACTTTGTTATTTGCAGGAAAACTCTGCCCACAGCCTAGAGTTTGGTCCTGATGGGTCTCAAGGTTGACTCAGCCTTCCCTCTTTCCGAGAACTCAGTAAAATGAAAACCCAGATGGTTAGAGACAATATTTGTTGTTGTTAGCTGCGAAGTCGTGTCCGACCCATCGCAATCCTATGGACAACGTTCCTCCAAGCCTTCCTGTCCTCTACCATCTTGTGGAGTCCATTTAAGCTCACGCCTACTGCTTCAGTGACTCCATCCAGCGACCTCATTCTCTGTCGTCCCCTTCTTCTATTGCCCTCAATCTTTCCCAGCATTAGGCTCTTCTCCAGCGAGTCCTTCCTTCTCATTAGGTGGCCAAAGTATTTGAGTTTCAACTTCAGGATCTGGCCTTCTAAAGAGCAGTCAGGGTTGATCTCCTCTAGGACTGACCGGTTTGATCGCCTTGCAGTCCAAGGGACTTGCAGGAGTCTTCTCCAGCACCATAGTTCAAAGGCCACAAATCTTTGGTGCTCAGCCTTTTTTATGGTCCAGCTTTCACTGCCATACATTGCAACTGCAAAGACCATAGCCTTGACTATACGCACTTTTGTTGACAGGGTGATGTCTTTGCTTTTTAGGGTACTGTCTAGATTTGCCATTACTTTCCTCCCGAGGAGCAAGCATCTTTTAATTTCTTGGCTACAGTCCCCATCTGCAGTGATCTTGGAGCCCAGGAAAATAAAATCTGTTACTACCTCCATTTCTTCCCCATCTATTTGCCAGGAATTGAGAGGGCCGGATGCCATGATCTTGGTTTTCTTACATTCCAGGTTCCTATGGAGAAAAAATCTTTACAGCATCGGACTTTCCTTTCACCACCAGACACATCCACAGCTGAGCGTCCTTTTGGCTTTGGCCCAGTCACTTCATTCTTTCTGGTGCTACTAGTACTAGCCCTCTGCTCTTCCCCAGTAGCATATTGGATGCCTTCCGACCTGAGGGGCTCATCTTCCAGCGTCATATCGTTTTGCCTTTTGGTACTGTTCATAGGGTTTTCATGGCAAAGATACTGGAGTGGGTTGCCATTTCCTTCTCCAGTGGATCAAGTTTTGTCAGAACCCTCTGCTATGACCTTTCCATCTTGGGCCCTGCATGGCATAGCTCATAGCTTCATTGAATTATGCAAGCCCCTTCGCCATGACATGTAAATTGTAAATAGCCTGGAAAGTGCCTTATAGCACTAGGGGTGTTATATAAGTCTAAGTGCTATTACTATTACTATGTATACTATGTATCTTAAATGTTTTGCTTTTAGGGAGAATTGCCAAACTGTGTATCTTTCTCACGAATGAAAAATTGAGAGGTAGAATACATGAAGTTTTCTGTTTTACAAGGGAAAGAAAGATAGAGAGAGAAAGGGGGGGAGGGAGAGAGAGAGAGAGAGATGCCAGACCACATTACATGTCACCTCACATATGCTAGTTGAAGAACTGAATAACCACAGCACAAGAAGGTGTTATGGGTGCCTTTGGGCAACTTTGTGTTCATTCTGAAGTCTTTTATAAAGCTTTCCAACATTTTCCCCTTAAGCTGAAGCACTGGATTTTGAGTGGCAGAACAAATTTATCTTCCTGTACTTAAAAAAAAGTTTTTCACTTTGAAAGTAATCAAAAAAGTCATAACAGTTCAACAGCTATAATGAGAACTGGAAAAAAGAAAGAAGAAATATTCTGTCAAAGGCTTGTCTTCTCAGTTTTTAGGCTGGGAAGTAAAGTGATGCTTGGGAGGTAAAAGAAATAGCTCCAGATTTAAAATGAATTGCTTGGCTTAAGAGTAAGACCTAGTTCTAATAAGCAAATATTTCAAAGATGAAAATACAGTTCCTTGATTAATTTGTGCTGTGGGCAGACAAACTAATAGATGCAAGTGGATTAGCAAAATCCAAATGTTTAGAATTCATAAGTGTAAGATCAGTGGTGGGATTCAGCCAGTTCACACCAGTTCGGCAGAAATGGTAGCTAATTTTTTGTTGTCCAGGCCCAGAACAGACTTCCGAAAGAGGCATCCACACAGAGAACCAGTTGTTTATATATTTGAATCCCATCACTGTGTAAGATGTGATATAGTTGCCATCACAAGATCACAGCATGGGTCAAGCCGTGCACTGCCTGATAAGTCAAATAAAACCACACGCTACATTATTGTGTGAGGAAACTATAGTCCAATTATCTATTAAGGAACTTACAGTTTGATCTATCAAATATCACACAGTGAGATGAGCTGGAGAAAAAAAATCATGGAGCTTTGTTTTTTTGATGGTGAAGGGAAAAAAATAAATGTTTTGTAATAAGGATATTTGGAGAGAAAGGTTTCAGAGGAAGAAAACTTGTTTTAAAATGCCACTTCCTACCAGACAGTAGATGATTTTAATATTATCAACCATAGCTGCTAGTCATCTTCTTATGATGGATAAAGTCACTGGCAACAGAGCATATAATACAAAATTAAAAATAACTTGGCCAAATGTTTGAGCTGGTGCCAGAAACAATGAATTGGCTCAGGCTTTTCCAGTCTTGAACAGCAGAGCATGGGCATTTTCCAGATCCTTCGGTATATGAAATTCTATATATATTTTTCTAGCACATAGGAATATTGCAGCACGCAGGAAAGTGCCTGCCTTGCTACTTGAATTTTAGAGGAGTGTTATCTTTTATACAAGTTGTAAAAGCTCAAGAGAAGATCCACAGCTACCTAATGTAGCTACCCAATGTGTCTTCGGTTAAATTATCCCTCTAAAAGGTCAATTAGCAAGTACAAAATGTGACATTTGGAGCAGTTCTCATTTCTTTTAGCTTTTCATTCTTCTGCAAGATAATGTTCATTCTGTGTGACAAGAAAGAAAAAAAAGCAAGTTGCTAATATCACCGTCGTTGTCAGGCTCATTTCACAGGACTTCTTATATGCCTGTCTTTGTGTTACTATAGGAGAAGATGCATTTTTCCCCATGGAAATTTGTTTATAACTTTTCCTTTTGCTACCATAAAATGGCTAAGAATCTGCAAAGGTTATGTTCAGGCTAATTTGCCAACAAATATAAAAAAAAGGGAAAGACAAGTTTGCCCTGGTGAACTCTGTTGAGGATTTATTTCTTCCACAAACAAACAAACAAACAAACATTTATTTATTTATTTACTTCCTGCCTTTATTATTTTTAGAGATAACTCAGGACAGCAAGCATATCCAATGCACCTTCCTCCTCCTATTTTCCCTGAAACAACAACCCTGTGAGGTGGGTTGGGCTGGTGTCCAAAGTCACTCAGCTGGCCTTCATAGCTAAAATAGAGCTAGAACTCACTATCTTCTGATTTCTAGCTGGTGACTTAAACATTAGATCAGTGGATCTCAACCTTTCCTTCACCATGGACCCTTTTTAAATACCTTTTGTGGTATTTAAGACTTATCTCAAGATTTAAATCAAAATTTTCCTTCAACCTTTCACCGGTCCCTGATGATGACATCATATCCCCCCAGGGGTCTGCAGACCACAGGTTGAGAACCATTGCATTAGCCCAAAGCTAGGCCAGGCCAGGGCAGTGGAAAGTAATGGGTTGAAGCTGAAGCAGTTTGTTTAATGTTCCTACTAAAGCAGGGGTCCCCAACCTTGGCAACTTTAAGACCTTTGGACTTCAACTCCCAGAATTCTGGGAGTTGAAGTCCACAATGCTTAAAGTTGGCAAGGTTGAGGACCCCTGTTCTAAAGTTAAGGTAAATTTGCAAGGTTCTTTTCCACTGTCAGAAGACACCACCCAAGGTTGTCTCTCATGGTAGGAATCTTCCATAAATTATAGTAATTTGTCATGTTTAACCATAGCCACAAATTGGTTCTCTTTTGATCTATTTTTAGCCAGAAATGACAAGAACTTGTTCAAGGTTTAACTTGAGGCCAGAGATAAGCTGCAGTTTAAAGCAAGCCATATTCTACAAGGTTTTCCTTTTGCTCTCTATCTACATGAGATATATATTCTGCACCTGCACAGAATGGTCTATATGACTTCATGAAGACCAAACAAATTGTAGAAGAAGGTATTTTCTATTTTCCAGTTAAGCTTTGGATCAAATTAAATTCTTGTAACAGAGTGTTGGCTTTGAATGATGTAAGAAAGGAATATCAGTCACAAGGAGCTAGAGTCAGACAGTTCCACTACTTCTTTCTGTCTTGGATTTCCATTGGTCACCTGGTTTACCATTAAAAGGAGGATGGGGAGATTGAGCAATATTTTACTTATTTAACTTATTTATCAAACTTGTATGCTGCCTGTCTCACCAAAGGTGAATATTCTATGGTATAGGCAGGAGAATCAATATGTTGTAATGACTAGAGTATTTGGTTTGAACAGAAGAAATTTTAGATTTAGATCCCAAACTACTATTTGCTGGGATCCTTTGGCCATTAAGAACTGCATAATCCTGGGACAATATTGGAAGAAGGATAGTTTGCCCACTATAGAAGAATGGGTGTTTAAAGTTTTGAATCTTGCAGAAATGTCTGAGATTTCTGCTTATTTGAAAGATCATTCACAGGAAAGATATATTTCAGTTTGGAGGAGATGGATAAATTATATTCAGAACAAATATGGGACTAAAAAGTTCCATTTAGCTTATGAGTAGATTTCAGTGGGATATTGTTATTGGTACTTTGTTTGTAGTTATGTTAAAGGAGAGTTAAAGCACATTATGAATTTGGTTAATTGTATATTATGCATAACTTTTATTTAGAATCTGATTATTGTAACTATAATCCTGTATTTAGCTATGGGAAGTGGAGGGGGGAGTGGGTGGGTTTGGAGTGGGAGGGATTTTGGGATATATTGTAAAATTTTGTTTTTGTAAAACTCTTTAATAAAAAAAAGAACTGCATAATCCATTCATATCCTTAAGTTGCCTACCTCCCATTCCTGGTTTTGCTGGAAAGCTCTGAACAGGGTTTCTGATAATGTCTGTTTGAAAGCGAATAGGTCTCTCTGAGGAACTACAAACATTTTCAAATGAAGGTGATTTCAAATCCTGTTTCGACTTTGCCATTCAACCCAGTCAGTTTGGCATTTCCTGGAAAAAGAAAGTTCTTGGAAATGAGAAACAGGAAGGGCAGATTTGGCACACACTGATATATTGGCCAGGTAGGCATGATACCTCTATTTTGGATATCTTTTGGATATCTGAAAACTTGGATATCTTTTAGCTATTCATCTTCTGGGGATAATCTGAAAACATGCAAATACTGCAAATGGAAGGAGTATACATGTGGCCATGCATTCTTTGGAAAAAGGTAAAGTAAAAAAAAACAGGGAGAAGTAAAAAGAGACTGAGCATTCGGGTCCTTGCAATTTAGAAATAGATGGACATTAATGGAGAGGGGGGGGGAAAGGGAGGCAAATGAAGAAAGAGGCAATGCATGCAGATGAAAGGGATTATGCTTAAATCATAATAATGTCATGCCTGCGGAATCCTGTAACATTCACAATACCATTTGATCCAGAAATATACCATCTTTTTCCAGGATAAAGTCTTTGGGTAAGGAGCCAGGGCCAGCATCAAAAAGCAGAGGGAATCAGAAGAAAGAGGTATTGGGGCCAGAACAAAATTCAATTTGATTTAGCATGAGTGAAGCCAACACAGTTGATACAGGGATACCAGATGTCTAACAAAAGAGGCACACGTTCTCCTTTTTGTCCCATGTCCTGCCTCTGAAAGGCATAGCCATAAAATCAAATGTGGTTCATCTTGAGTGGTCTGCTTTTTGAAGTTGGACCTGGCTCCTTACCATGAATCTCAATGAAAGTCATCATGCAAACTTTTGTGTATTATATCTTCATATATTTTGTCTGCTTCTTTCTTGTCCTCATCTGTCTACAGACTCAATAACCTACATTCACAGTATTATTTCCTGATTCTAGTAGTCAGCTTCAATCCAGCCCCTTCGAATCTATGATCTCTGTAGTCTGTAGATCACAGGACTCGTCATATTTTTTTTCTGGAGTGAAATTTGAAACGTGTGTCATAGTCAATTTGATAGTATTGGTAGCATATGTTCTTGAAAATACGGGTTTGTTCAAAATGTAAGAATTGAAAAAAAAACAGTTTTTCTAATCCTGGAAAAAAAGTAATTTCACCTGTATATGTAGGGCTAAGTGCACTTCTTTGCAATTTTTTGCTGCAATTTTTGTTGTGGATGTCAAGAAAGTTTTAACAGGCACTGTGTCTTTCTTTCCAATTCTCTGTGTTCTCCTTTCCCTCTTCAGATATCTAGTGACACTAGCAGTTCCAATTGTAGTAATTTTCTCTTTATAACTTATTAAAATTTCAAGTTATCCATTCCCTTTGGAGGGATATTGACTTACAGGTTTCATATTACTGTGCATGCATATCTGATAAACCCTGTCATTGCACAATTATGCAGACTGTGGGAGAGAAAGAACCATGTGTCACATATACATGCAAAATGAACATTCAGGTCAATGAGAGGCTCTGCCCCTTGCCCCCAAATCACTAAAATAGATTGGACAATGGGAATATGTTTAGTTATTTATGCATAGTAAAGAACAGGAAGAAGAAAATTGACTCCCTACTCTTTGTTCACAGCAGCTCTCCACTGTAAGGATGTGAACTTTGCTTATGATCATTGCAGAGTGCATAAGCAAATAAACACACATTATAAATTGACTCTGCAATTGAAGGCTGCACAGTATTTCTTTTCAGTGGACACTAGTAAAATCTGTGCACTGAAATAGATAGTTTGTGGAGTTGGAAGTAAGAAAAATTCATGGAGGAGGAAACTATTCTCCATTTTCATCCTTATGGAGCGGAGAGTTCAGGTTTCTGGCTTCTTAAAGTACCTGAACCCCATTCTGAAAAATAATATGGCACCCTCATCTTGTGCAAGCTGAAATTCTTTGCTGGATTGTAAATCAATGTGATATAAGCAGTCAAGGGATACTGAGAAGTTGAACATATTTACCCTTTTACATCTTTGTAAAATGCAGCCTAGCCATATTTCTGCTTGTCTCTGTAGTGCCAGATCACATAAATAAAGACAGTCTTTTTTTCTACTTTGCCATTAAATTTCTAGGAAAGTTTCTGAGGCTTGTCTGTTTACAGGGGGATTTTGTCATTTCTTCTTATTATTTTTTCCTGTTTTAAAGTATAAACCTTTAAATAGCACACCCAGATTACTGCAAAACTGAAGTAATTTAAAACCTAGAATTTACAGTGGGGACTGAGAGCACTTTTTCCTCTTTTGTGACCTAGCTCTTCTGGAATTGCACGTTCTTCGTTCTTACTAAAGTGAAATTTTGGCTCCTTCCAATATCTCCATAAATAAAGATCAAAGATGCCTCGTCAGCGCAAACTGAAGGATTAATTTGCCAACCCATTTAAAAAAGAAAAAGCCAACCAACCAGTCCTATTTTATTTTATTTTTTCATTTCCTTTCATTTATTTTAATAGATGTTAGATGACATATGAGATAGAGGATAGATAGATAGATAGATAGATAGATAGATAGATAGATAGATAGATAGATAGATGATTGATAGATAGATAGATAGATAGATAGATAGATAGATAGATAGATAGATAGATAGATAGATAGATAGATAGGCAGGCAGGCAGGCAGGCAGGCAGGCAGGCAGGCAGTGTGTGTTGTGCAATTAGTTCACATGGTGTAATAAGATGGAGGGTTTGTGTCACTGTAAGTTGGGGGTGGGGGCACGAAGGGAGGCTCAGCCAATCTCAATGTATACATGGTTGTACTTTGACAATAAAGGTTCATTCATTCAGGCAGGCAGGCAAACAGACAGACATCCTTGGACAGAATCTCAAAAGTCATACCATTAATACAATTCTTCCCTCTGGTGCTCTATAAGGGAAAAGCCAACTCAGCTTTTTCCAGGGTTAGAAATACTATATATTCACCTATACCTGTGATAGCTTATTGTTGTGAAGGTACTGAAGAATTTAATAAACAATACAACGAACCTGAGATGGAATTATAAGTTACCTGTATATGCCTCAGCATATCTAAGCCTGTCTGAATTGTTGCTACAACAATAAAATGAATACAACTTGACTACACATCAAATACACATCAAAAGGATTGTCCAAAAAGGTGTTGTTTCTTTATTTCTCAACTGGATATTGTTTTTCCACTATTCCCTTCAGTATTAAAAAAAGAATATGTCTATTATTAAGACACCAAATTTTTGTTTCTGGAAGCAAATCAAGCCATTAATTCAATCCACCAGTCACAAAATTACCTGGTTAACATCACGGTGAACATACTTAAAGCATTTTAATTTTTTTCAGCATATCCAACCCCTTTTTCATTCTTTCCTTTTTTTAGTTGTTCAAAGCAGGATGAAAGTTTGTTAGTTAAGGTTTCCCCTTCCTTGTGCACCTTGCTTCACAGAGTGACACAATTTAAGTGGCAGCAATGCAATCTCCTTTAACACCTGGATTAGCCAGACCCTTTGTCTCCCATTTATAACCGATAAGAGGATTTGCATTTTTATGAACTAGATAGAGATCACAGGACAAAGAGAATTTCCACTGTATAAACAAATGAAACATATTCTGAGTTCTTACACTTCTTACATCAAACATAATCAATTTTGTGTAACAGCTTCAGCAAGGTCTTTCCAGAAGGTCTATAGGTAGAGGGTTTGTGTTTTTTTAATGTATCCTTCAGTCTGATAAAGTGTTAGAATGCTTGCTGCCAAACGTATGACTGATGTACAGCAGCATAACTTGTTACAAGACACCCATCATGGCATATTGATAATATGGTAGATTTCTGCATGGGATTACCAGCGAATTGCACTGAAAATAAAATGTTTCTAAGGAGCAATCGTAATGTACAGGTAGTGTTCGATTTTACAACCACAATTGAGCTCAACATTTCCATTGCTAAGCAAGGCTGTTGTTAAGTGAATTGCGGCCCATTTTATGACCTTTTTTTGCCATAAGGCAATCACTGCTGTTGTTAGGTCAATCACATGGTTGTTAAGTGAGTCTGACTTCCCTCATTGATTTTGTCTTTTCAGAAGCTGGCTAGGAAGCTTGAAAATGGTGACAATATGACCCATTTATGATGGTGACAATGCCACCATCCGAAATACATGACCATTGCTAAGTGACCAAATTTTGATCACATGACCATGAGGATGCTGCAACAATTGTAAAAGTGAAAACCAGTCAAAAGTCACTTTTTCCAGCGCCGTTGTAACTTCGAATAGCCACTAAACAAAGGGTTTTAAGTTGAGGACTATCTGTAACAGAACAACAGAATGGGAAGGGACCTTGGAGGTCTTCTAGTCCAACCCCCTGCTCAGGCAGGAAACCCTATACCATTTTAGACAAAAAATACTGCACATAGGCTAGTAGTTCAATAGCACAAGATACCTGGTTGCTCTCAATCCATTCTTTTTTTCTGGATGATCTTACTTTCATTTCCTTTATACAGGAATACCTCACGATTCAGATTGATTATTGATTTATTCATCGGCTTGTATGCTGCTTGAATGAAGGAAAGTCTAGCAGCCCTTGGTAGCCTTCGTGCCAGGCTAATACTCAGGAGAGCCTCTGCAGTTGTTGATTGCCTTTTCTATGGTGGATGATCCATTGCACAACCTACTTATTAACCTGTAGCAAATGATTTGCTATAGCTCATTACTCTGTTAAAATTTATTCTAATGCATGGGACAGCATTTTAGCGGCTAGGAATATTTATGCTGCAAGATCCATCCCTTATGCTGATGTTGGATCACTTCTATTGACTCTTGTTAATGGAGAAGGTTCTGTTATTACAGCTTTTCGTGAACCCCATTGATTAAGTCAGCAGCAGGTTTGATTTATAATGGAGTCCTGACCAAAGGAGGAGAAGAAGGGGACACAGAAAAATGGGCAGTTCAATAATTTGGAATATTATCGATTGATGTATTTAGATTGTCTTTACAAAGACAGGCGAGAGACCGTAGGCAAGGTTAACACGTTTATTTGGTTCAGCTCCCGGCAGGCGACTGTCAAAACAATCCGGGTTTATATAGGGAACTGTCAAACAGCGTAACCAATCAGGTAGCGGTATTTCCCCGCCGTTCGGAGAACGGCCAATCAACTAACAGTACTTTGACAGCTTTGCGGCTGTCAGGGAATTCCTCTCAGCTGAGCGCTTAGCTCAGCTCGGAGGACCGGGTTGAAGACTTCCCGATTTGACAGTTCCGGGAACTGTCAAATCTGGCGCGTGCGCGTTGGCCCCCGGCAGCCCTTTTGACAGCTGTCAACGGGAATGGCGGCTGGCTGGGCGGTGCGCGTGCGTCGTTGCTTCGGGCGGCCATTTGACAGCTGTCAACTGTCAAATGTCGGCCGGCTCGGCTTTTTACTTGCGGCTTGGGAACTACTGGTTCCCAGATATGATTCACCCCCTTTCCCCCCCCCCTGAACAGGTATGTTATGCATAACAACAGTTGAACGTTTTAAAACAGTATGGTTAACAGGTTCTTTAACAGATGGTGGGTTTCCCTTCCATTCAAAGTCCGCGAGGTATGCGGGGGGTTTTCTGGCTCGGCTGGACCGTCGGGGACAGGGGGTGCTCCCTTCGGGTTGCGTGGCTGGAGGGGTTGTTTCTTGGTGGGGCTCAGCAGATGGTTGTGGGTCCTGGGGGAGGAATTCATCGGGTCCGGGGGTGTCGGCTGGCGTAGGCTCACCCAGAGTCGGTTGCAGAGAGGGGTTGGGTAGTGACCTGGGTCGGAGCTGATCCGTGTGCCTGCGTTGTAAGAGTCCTGTCCCTGTGTCCACTGTGTATGATAAAGGTCCAGTTTGGTCCAGGATAACCCCCTGAACCCACTTATCCCTTCCCCCATAATCTCGGGACCAAACATTTTGTCCTTTGGAGAATGTTTTTGGCTGGGTGATTGGTGTCATTTCGGCTGCCAGTCTGTCGGGGTGGAGTCTGTCGAGCCGTGTCACCAGGCGGCGGCCCCATCGAAGTTCGGCCGGGCTTTTGCCGGTGGTTGTGCAGGGAGTAGAATGGTGGGCTAAGAGAAATTGTGACAAGCGTCGGTGCCAGTTTCCTGTGATGATTCTTTTGAGGGCGTCCTTGGTGGTCCTCACCATAACCTCCGCAAGGCCGTTGGACGATGGGTGGAAGGGAGCCGATGTTGAATGCCTAATACAATTTCTCCTCGTGAAGATCTGAAAGTCATGAGAAGTAAATTGAGGGCCATTGTCTGAAATAATGACGTCGGGGAGACCGTGTGTTGCGAAGATTCCCCTGAGGGCTTGAATGGTTGAGGCAGACGTTGTGCTGTGAACCGGGAGAACCTCCAGCCATTTGGAATAACTATCTACAACTATGAGGAAGACCTGTCCTTGGAAGGGCCCGGCATAATCAATGTGGATGCGGGACCAGGGGTTTTTTGTGAGTTCCCATTTATGAATTGGGGCTTTGGGTTGGAGTGGGCGGGATTCTTGGCATAGGTAGCAGCCAGCAATGTACTTTTCAATGTCTTGGTCTATTCCTGGCCACCAGACGTAGCTGCGGGCCAGGGCTTTTGTTTTTACGATGCCAGGGTGGCCCTCATGTAAGGTGTCCAGTACTTTTGGCCTATGTTTGGTGGGCACGATTACCCTGCACCCCCAGAGTAAACATCCTAAGTGTGACGTTAGTTCATTTTGCCTGGAGAAGTATGGCTGAAACTCTGTGCCTGGGCAAGAGGTCTGCCAGCCTGTGTGTACCCATGCTAACACTCTGCTAAGTGTTTTGTCTGACGAAGTTGCAGCAGCGATATCTTTTGCTGTCAGTGGGCATTCTGGGAGCTCTTGAATAGCTAAGATGTTGCCTGCTGGGGCTGGGTCTGGCTCTGTGTGGGGTAGAGGTAGTCTGCTGAGGCCATCAGCGTGACACATTTGGTGTCCTGGCTTATATATTAATTGGTAGGAGTATGCTGTGAGGAATTTTGTCCAGCGCAACATCCTGGGGGATAAGATTTGGGGGGTCTGACGGTCCCAAGTGAATAGTCCTAACAATGGTTTGTGATCTGTGTAAATCACAAAGGGGCGACCGTAAAGGTAATCGTGAAATTTTTTAATTCCCGCCACAATTGCCAGGGCTTCTTTATCTATTTGGGCATAGTTTCTTTCCGTTTTGGAAAGAGTTCTGGAATAATATGCCACTGGGGATTGGGTGCCATTGTTGTCTAAATGGCTTAAAACTGCTCCGATCCCATATGGGGATGCATCGCAGGCTATGCATAGAGGTTTGTCCTCCTGGTAGTGGGAAATAGTTGCGTTGCTGGAAAGCATTTGTTTAAGTGACTTGAAACTGTTTTCGTGGGCTGTAGTCCACTGCCAGGCTGCCCCTTTATCGAGCAGTCTGTGGAGGGGTTCTGCGATAGTTGCCTTCCCTGGTAGGAAGGCGTGGTAAAAATTTAAAAGTCCAAGGAAGGCTTGGAGCTCGGTTTTATTTTTTGGGGTAGGGGCGGCCTTGATAGCAAGGATTTTTGAGTTTGTGGGGTGAATTCCTTGCGAGTCGATCTTGTAGCCTAAGAAATCTGCTGACGGGACGCCTATGGAACATTTTTCACGTTTTAGTTTGAGCCCAGCTTTTCTAAATCTTAATAGTACTTCCTGTAGTCTGTCTGCTAAGTTGTTTTCCGATTCCCCAGCGATGAGTATGTCATCGAAATAGGGGCAGACACCAGGGATTCCTTTTAAGGTCTTTTCCATGACCTCCTGGAAAATGCCAGGGGCCACAGAGATGCCGAATTGGAGGCGGTTTACTTTGAAAGCGCCACGGTGAGTGACGATGGTTTGTGCTTCAGCTGTTTCCCGGGTGACCGGTAGCTGAAGAAAGGCATGCGCTAGGTCGAGTTTGGCGAATATTGAGCCGGACCCTATTTCTGACAGCACGTCCCTGACAGCAGGCACTGGGTATGCGTGGGGATTTAATGCGTGGTTGACTGTTGCTTTATAGTCCGCGCATATTCTCACGTCACCGTTTGGTTTAACTGGTGTCACTATGGGGGTTTCCCAGGTTCCCCCGTCTGTTGGTTCTAGGACTCCCAGGCTGACTAGACGGTCTAATTCTGCTTCGATTTTTTGTTTTAGCGCAAAGGGGACCCTTCTTGCCTTGATGCGGATGGGACCTACCTCAGGTTTTAATTTGAGGTCTATGGGGGGACCTGTATATTTGCCAAGCGTTCCGTCGAAAACGTCCACGAACGCCTGGCAGACCTGCTCTAATGTTCGGGATTGTATGCGGTTGGTGCCCTCCAGGTGGATGCCTAGAGCCTCGAACCAGTCTAACCCGATGAGGGTGGTCCTGGGAGCCTCAGTGATTTGGATTGTTAATTGCCCCTGGAATTTTTTGTATTCTACCCTTACTTGTGCCTGTCCCTTTAAGTGGATGGCGGCCCCCTGGAAGTCTGCAAGGAGTATTTTGGAGGGCCGCAGGGGGATACGGCGTCTGATTTTAAACCCAATCTTTTTGAGAGTGTCCCAGGACATTATCGAAACAGAGGAGCCGGAGTCGACCTCCATTTCACAGGGCACTCCTTGAATTTTGACCCAGATCTTAATTTTGGGCTGTAAATGGTGGATGGGCGAAATTTTTTGTTGGGCCCGAATGGACAATACTGAGGGCTGGGGAATTTCCCTGGCAGAAAGGGGAACCCTGGTCCTACCTGCCGGAATCTCCTCAAGCTCGTGGAGGGTTTCCCGGTTCGAGCTGCAACACGCGGAGCGAATGTGCCCGGTCTTCCCGCATCCGTGACACCTGGCATTTCTAAAACGACATGTGGTTCTGGCATGCGCCCCGCCGCAGCTGGCACACTTAGGTTTTTGGCCTGCGGAGGTGGGTCTTGGGCCGGGGGTGGCTGGCCTGAATGGCCTGCGGTTCTTTCCGGGGTCGGTGCCCATTTTGCTGAAACGGGACATGATGTCATCGACGCCGGTGAAGGTTTCGGGTTGCTCGTCGTTCGGTTCCCCGGCGTAGTGGACTGACCCGGCTGGGCTGCTTCTGAACGGCGGGGAGCCTTCACGGTGGCTATCTTCGTAGGCCATGATCTCTAATGTGAGTTGGGCGAGGTCTAACGTGGGTCTGGCTACCAATTTCCGCTGGAGCCGCTCGTTGGAGAGACCGATGATGACCTGATCTCTGATACGGTCTTCCAGGTCGGGAAATTGGCACCTGCGGGCAGCGTGACGTACCCCAGCGATGAAGGCTGTGGTCGTTTCGCCCGGTTGCTGTCGGCGGCGGGCGAAATGGAGGCGCCAGTACAGCTCGGACCGCCGGGGCATGAAGTGCTTGCTGAGGCGGTCGGTTAGTACGGCGTAGGGGACGGTCGCGATGGGGTCTGGGCTGCAGAGCCCTACGGCGATGTCGTAGACGGCAGGCCCGCTGAGACACAGGAGGGCGGCAGCCTTGTGACGATCCTCCGTTATCTTGTTGACTACGAGGTAGCCTTCGACTTGTCCCCAGTGCGATTCCCATCCCTCGGGATGGCAGACGTCAAACTCTCTGACGTGGCCTAAATTTGCCATGGTCTGGATCCACGGTGCCGTTCAAACTGCCGAAGGGTTCCTTTGCCCTCGATGTGGCTTCAGCAGTGACTTTCAGCGAGAGGGATCGGAACTCCTTCGCGGAGGTTAACTCAGCAGGCAGTTCTGTAGTACCGGGATCCCACCTTCGTCGCCAGGTAGATTGTCTTTACAAAGACAGGCGAGAGACCGTAGGCAAGGTTAACACGTTTATTTGGTTCAGCTCCCGGCAGGCGACTGTCAAAACAATCCGGGTTTATATAGGGAACTGTCAAACAGCGTAACCAATCAGGTAGCGGTATTTCCCCGCCGTTCGGAGAACGGCCAATCAACTAACAGTACTTTGACAGCTCTGCGGCTGTCAGGGAATTCCTCTCAGCTGAGCGCTTAGCTCAGCTCGGAGGACCGGGTTGAAGACTTCCCGATTTGACAGTTCCGGGAATTGTCAAATCTGGCGCGTGCGCGTTGGCCCCCGGCAGCCCTTTTGACAGCTGTCAACGGGAATGTCGGCCGGCTGGGCGGTGCGCGTGCATCGTTGCTTCGGGCGGCCATTTGACAGCTGTCAACTGTCAAATGTCGGCCGGCTCGGCTTTTTACTTGCGGCTTGGGAACTACTGGTTCCCAGATATGATTCAGTATTTGCAGCATTTCAATATTGCTGGCTACTTAGAGAAATCCGGCAGTTTGCAATTTTACAAAATCCATACTATTGTGTAAGTGTCCCCCTCCCGCCAACCAAACACACTATAGTGCCAGAGTGACATTTTCACTCTACAACATTCAAAAGCCTCCCAACAAAGAAAAAAATCTGCCTAGAAAAATGTGGAAAGGGAGCGCCATCTAAGGAAAGGTATTCAACAAAATAGGGAGAAGGCTTCAAAAGCAAGGCATAGTATTCTATATCCATATCCCTGATCTGTATGAGAGGATCCCCAAGTTGATCCTTGGGATCAAATGAAGTGGATAGATCCCATCTAGATGATCCTGCAGATATCTGGGCACCAAAGTATAAAAGGCTTTACAGATTAAAATCAGGCTGTTGAACAGTACTCAGAAGCCAGTTGGCAGCCAATGCAACACCCACAGAGCCTCTGTTATATGAAATTGGTGCCTCTCTCCCACCAGTAAACACGTTTTTGTATTTTGCATCAGAGGCAGCTTCTCAGTCATCTTCAAAGGCAGTTCAACATAAAACACATTACAATAGTCAATCTGCTACATAATCAGGTCGTGAGTTACAGTTGCCAGGGTTTCAGCGTGATTGTAATTTTATTACAGTTAGACAGAGCATAAATTACATAAAACAGGGCAAAATATAATTTCTGCAAAACTGACTACATTAGGTAATACAAAACAAAATCTGAGGACTAACTGGTTGAAAATATTCAAAATAATTCAGCCATTCCTACACATTTCAGTAGATGCACCCTTAGCCACTGCCTACAATTTGGCAGTTACAAGTATCACTTGAAATTTTAGAACACAGATAGTCCTTGACTTATGAATTTCCATCATTGGTCATGACAGTTGTAAGTCTACCTACGTGACAGGACCCGATTTTATAAGTTTGTTTGTTGCTGTCATTAAGCGAACACTGCAGTGAATCCATATATTCCTATGGAGGTTTTGTTTTTTGTTTTTGCTGGAAGCCAGCAAAAAAAATCTCATAAATTGTGGTCGTGTGACTATGGATACTGCAACTGGCCACAAAGGTGAGCCAGTTGCCAAGCACCCAAAATGTAGTCATGTGGCTACTGGAGAGTAGTGATCTGCAGCCATTGGAAGTCTGGGACTAGGTCATAAGTAGTTTTGGAATGGTCCTTCATAACTTTGTTCACTAAACAAGGTATGTTTAGCTTTCCTCCCCCATATTTAGGGCAATTTTCTTTTTTAATAAGTGGAGAAAATTAAAGGGAATCTTGAAATGAGACACATCTAACAATGCACCTTATCTTTGATTGCATTTACTCTCAGGATTATAATTTTTAACATTTGGGATGTGCAAGATAATACTGTTCCAAATGTGGTGTCCTAGGAGATAAATGCCTATTTTGCAGCCAGACGTGTTTGGAATGCTACTAACCATTCTGGTTTAGAGATTACATTTGGAAAACTTCAAGAATAGCCAGTTTAATGTAGCCTGGATAAGAAACAAAGCTTCTTCCAGAGACTAATAAAATTAATGGATCCAAACTGCCAGAGAAAAGCACCTCTTAGATATTGGGACCAGCTCATTGCTTCCAGGGAACACTGGTGTTTTGTAGAAGGTAATTCAAGAGTCCTTTTGAAACTATGGCAAAATGCGTCTATTAAAAACAAAAATCTCATAGTAGCAAGAATAGCTCCAAAGTCACAAAAGAGTAGCCGTGGCATGGTAGTCTTTTTTTCCCCATTAATTGTTTAAATGTTTATAGGCGATTGAACATTGCTTTTCCTCAGATGGAGTTCCAGAGAGCCATGCAATACATACACAAATATAGCTTTGAAAGACTCATCTCTGCAACCTGGAGAACTTCTGACTGTCAGAGGAACGCAAAGCACTAATTTACCAAGTTCTCTGGTTCTCTGCCCCATCTGACTTCAATTATTTTAATCAAGCAATCAAATAAGCAAATTACCTAAACAAATGCATGAATAAATAAGCAAGACCCTGGAATGCGCCAGGGAAAGCCCTAGTCTTTTTCATTATTTTTACTGTATATTTTTAAAGATCTGAACCACCTATTGCATTATTAGAAAATAAGAACCTGAGGGCCATACGACCACACTCTCAGCATTCCCTCTGGGCAAATTGGGATAGACAATGCTGAGCTGGAGGAACGACTGGATACAATATCAGTTATATTTTTATGAGATGATGTAACTTTAAGCTATCCTCATTCTGGGCGGTAGGGCTAGCACAGTAGAAATTGAGAAACAGAACATTTGAAACCTATCCAGCATATTAAAAAGCAGAGATATCATCTTGCTGACAAAAGTCTAAAAGTCAAAGCTATGGTTTTCCTAGTAGAAATGTATGGCTGTGAGAGCTGAATCATAAGGAAGGCTGAGCGTCGAAGAACACATACTTTTGAATTGTAGTGTTGGGGAAGACTCTTGAGAGTCCTTTGGATTACCAGGATATCAGATCAGTCAATCCTAAAGGAAATCCCACTCTGACTGTTCTTTGGAAGGACAGGTATCAGAAGCTGAAACTCAAATACTTTGGTCATTAAATGAAAACTCATTGGAAAAGTCTCTGATGTTGGGAAAGATTGAAGGCAAAAGGAGAAGAGTATGGCAGAGGATGAGATGGTTAGATAGTGTCATTGACATAGACTCTGTCATAGAGTCTGCCATAGAGACTTTGGCAGACATTGGAGGGCAGGGACATGCTAAGGTTCATGGGGTTGCGAAGAGTCGGACACGATTTAGTGACTGAACAACAACAACAAAATTGTAAAATTAAGCTTCCTTTCTGCTTTCAAAGGATGAAAATGTTAGAGTTCTTCTTGTTGCCCCTTATAGAACATCATTATTTCCTTTTATATTGTCATGAATAAGGTGTAATCAGTTATCCCATTTTAAATGTGCGTAGTATGTTAATCATAGCTTTCAATAGATATGGAATGAGTTGCCATGAACTGGGATTTAAATGGAAATCCTGAACATATATTCCACTATAGAGGATATACCTAAACACCACATATTTATATCCGATTTGTCTTCCTCAATGACAGATTATCTAGATGCTGTTGGTGTTGATTTTGCTCCTGGATATGAACTGGAAGGAAAAACCATATCTGTCAAGAGCATCAATTTGTCCAGTAGACTCTGCATTTGTTCTAAGAAACTAGTCACCTATCCTTTGCAGGTGATGATTTATTGCATAGAGCAATATGTGACAAGGAGTAATTTTTCATGTCAAGTAGAGGGCTGGTGCCCAGCACTTAATTTCCTCTAAGTCCCTTCAAAACAACAACAATGAAAAGTGAAACAGGACTTCTTGCTGGTAATGGTCCTGAAGCTACTGGCATCCCATTGTGAGAAGCTATCGCTTTCCTACTGGGAGACTGGATATCCCACTACAGAAACTATGATAGTATGAGAATGAAATTAGAGAGATATCATGAAAATTAATCTCAGGTGTTTGTCTAACAGTTGGATAGAGTCTTCCGTTGATAGCTCTGAACTGCCAGCATTAAAAGTTAGATCTAAGTTGTCATTTTCAGACCCCTAAGGGCAACAAAAGAAGCTCTCGATTAATTTTGACTTCACTGCTGCTTCAGAAGTAAAAATAATGGGGAAGTTAGATTTTTGCCTCTAACCTACACCTGTGGCCTACCATTTCTCTATTTCAGACATCTTGAACCTACAATGTAAACAGCTTCATCAGTTAGCTAATCCATTAAACCTCACAGGAGTTTGCTGTGAAACTCTTATGAATGTTAATGGACCAATGGCTAGGCATTCATATCTATATACAACTGATTATATATCATTAGTTTTGCAACATGTTGTTCAATATCACATATGCTTCAAATGCAGATCTCCCACATGGAAGTAAGAAATTATGTTCCTACAGTAGGTGCTTGTAAATAATGTATATAATTGAAAATGCCATCTTAAATTATTGTGGGCAATACTCTTCTAACTGATGTATAAAGAAATCCAAAAGACTGTAGCATATCTATTGTGGTATACCTGGAGATTGGAAAGATACTGTACACTACAGATCTCTTCCATTATGGGAAGTGGTTTATGCTTATTGTCTTTTGCAGAAATTACTCCTGCTTATGGCATGACTTACATGGTAAGTATTATTTTGAAATAACAAAGGAATACTGTTTGCACAATAATACTGTAAGAACAGAGTGGATTTTTATGGTTGGTCCTTTTTTTAAGTGGTATTAATATAGTGTAGGCACTTTGGTTTTTGAAGAAATCCAAATAAATGATGCTAGTGGTTATACTTTATTCGTGTATTATTATTTTTCAGAATGTCTGAAGAACAATGGTAAGATACTTTATTCCTATATAGTGATCTAAAATTCTTAATTGTAGAAGCAGGATAATTGGGCCATCTGTCCATTCCATTCTGAAATATTTATAGCCATCACACAGATCTTATATTGCAACGTTAGCAATCTGTAGAACCTAATACTATTTTGCAATAACCAGGAGGCACTGTCAACCAAAATGTAGGCCAGTGACCAACAGAACAGTTTCCCCCCTTAGATCTTGGTGGAGCAGTGGGCTAATGCCTCCTTAAGTAACACCAGCTGCCTGCAATTAGTGCAGGTTCGCGTCCCACCAGGCTCAAGGTTGACTCAGCCTTCCATCCTTCTGAGGTAGGTAAAATGAGGACCCAGACTGTTGGGGGCAATTAAGCTGACTTTGTAATAATGCCGCTTGGGGTGTGTGTGAAAGCCCTAATAAGCAGGCATATACATAGAATGAAGGCTACTGCTAAGCTTGTAAGCCACCCTGAGTCTTCGGAGAAGGGCGGGATATAAATGGAATTAAAATAAAAAAAAATAAAAAAATAAATCAATCTGAACATGTAATCTGTTGGAGAAGACCTAACAGGACTCAGTAATTATACCAGGAAAGAAGGCATATTGTTGCAGTAGTAACATGGAGAAAGAAAACAGATAATTGAGAAAAAATATGACCATGGTCCACTTATTTTCTATAGGAAACACATTCACATAGACCTTCTCATTTCTGCGTGTCTGAAAATGCCATTATAATAGACAATCAATGCCATTATAATAGACAACAGTCATTCAGAAATAGTATTTGTCAATCATTTGACTCCCAGTTTGACATCTTGTGTTTTGTGCACTTGAGGTACATAATATAGTCTCCATACTGCAGTACAGTACTTCCTATGTTTGATCTGCATTTTGTCTTGGGAACCTATTTCACATGACTTCCCTTCATGCACAGGGTTTAAAAAGTAGCAGATGAAAAGAGGGGACAAAATGCCCCCCCCCCAATTCTAAGCAGAGCTTTAAAACTATTTGTAAATTTGAAAAAAATGTTTACTTTTTAACCAAAGATTAATGGTAAATCATATTGGCTACATGAACTACTTAAATGCAAATATGCAGATTATTTTTCAGATAATTTTTAATTGAAGAGAACTAAACTTATTTGAAGATCCAGTGAGCTGATTATATAAGACTGACATGCACAGTTTGTTATCATTTCCTTCATCTATTTGTGGTATTTAACATAAATTAAAGAATAAAGCTGTGCTGATTGTAAGGAGCTTCTAACAAAGAAAGAAAGTGAACATGAAAGTATCACAGCCATGAAAAGATCTCTTTATGGCTAAATCACTATTGATTTTCTGGAATGCCTGACTTAAAAACACCATGAAATCATTGCTTTGTGGGGCATTCTTGATAATATTTCAACAACACGGTGTTTGTGGTTATTAAATTTCCAAAGCTAATATGGTTCCAGTGGTAATAGGAGAAATGGTCTGATAAGCCCAAAAGATAGCTAGCATTGTCTTGGTTTTTTTTCTTCTTACAGGCTGTACAGATAGTATATAGCAAGAGGTATGCACTGTTGATGAAATGTGCACACATACATACTGAGTAATGTGCTTCCATAACATACATTATTGAAATGAATGTTATTTCTGTTCATTACCTCTGTTTGATCATGCTGCAATTAAGTGGGTGGCAAGGTGCAATTATTCATTTCTGCTTTAAGTGCTAGCACACATGTGAAACTGATACATAGATTTATACACATCAGAATAAATTGAATATATGTTTGCTATTCTAAATTCCACTTGCACTAGCTCATAGTGTTTGCATTAACACACTGAAAACTGTATACAGAGGAAAGAAGAGAACCCTTCTTGGCTGCAGTTATATAAGTGAAATTGCCTGTTGTATGTTCCATGTTGTCTATATCATAGCACCTAAAATGTGATTTTAAAATTATTTCTTCTCCTTCAGTGTAATGACCATTGCAATTTCTGGATGCAATCTGAATGCAATTAAAGCTGGCAAAATAATTCCAACTAATCTCATTTAAATCAAGATTGCATGTTAAGTATATATGAAATCTAAATTCAGACATTGCAATCCTAATCACATTTATTCAAAAACAAATCTCATTGAATATGCTATGATTGATTTCTGAATAAACATGAACAGGATTGCCAAAATATCTTTTTAAGAATGGCCCTCAGTTTCTTAATATAGTATCTTGGATGTATCCCATTCAGAGATAGAGATATTCAATAATCTTAAATTTGCTGCTTTTATGCAATTATGAACTCATTATGGGTTTATGTAACAATTATCATATGATTATTGTTGGCTGGAATGAAAGATCCAGTAGCTCTTGCCTTCCAAAAATCCTGTGAGCAACTAGAGTTTCCTTTAGTGACAACCAAAGAGAATTTTCCCCTGTGTTTATGAATCATTATATGAATATAATCAGTAGGAGACAATGCAAGATTTAGGATCTAGGTTATTCATTGAATCTTCACAAAGGCTGCTGAGATTCATAAGTAACAACCTCTTAATGAAATTTTCAAGCTGATGACCCACTTCTGCCTCCTGTATTTTTTTATTACTGGAACAGATTGGAAAAGGTTATAGCAACAATCAGATCATGTTCACAACTTTATTTATCAAAACTTTACTTGGTCTTATTAAAAGCAATTGCCCTTCTGTGATTTGTTTGAAAACCAGGAGAAAGCAATTTGACAATAAAGTAACCCAGTGTATAACTATATACTGTATGTGTGTGTGTGTGTGTGTGTGTGATCTATTGTTTTTATTGATGCTCCTTAGTCAGAAAATAGAGAACTGTGTTTGTAGCTTTAGTTTTCTTGAATTCATTAGGAATAAAGGTAAAGGTAAAGGTTCCCCCACACATGTGTGCTAGTCGTTTCCAACTCTAGGGGCCAGTGCTCATCTCTATTTCAAAGCCGAAGAGCCAGTGTTTGTCCGAGGACGTCTCCGTGGTCATGTGGCCGGCATGACTAGATGCCAAAGGCGCACGGAATGCTGTTACCTTCCCACCGTAGTGGTCCCTATTTTTCTACTTGCATTTTTACGTGCTTTCGAACTGCTAGGTTGGCAGAAGCTGGGATGAGTAACAGGCGCTCACTCTGTTATGCAGCACTTGGGATTCGACCCGCCAAACTGCCGACCTTCTGATCAACAAGCTCAGCGTCCTAACCCACTGAGCCACCGCATCCCTTTCATTAGGAATAGGACTGGCTAGTTTCAATATATTTTCTAATTTTATTATTCTAAACTAATTCCAACAATCCAGTTGCCGGTTGGATTCTTAATTCCAGGCTATATCATGTTTCCACTGTCTATCTTCCATTAGCAATCTAAATCATTTGCCTTTCGTTAGCTATGGTTGCTTCTGCTAGTTTCCAGCTATTAGTCAGATCCGACTATAGTTCCTTTTTGAGATCAGTTATGGTTGGCTACATGCTGCCCCCAAGCTGACCATCACAAAATAATTATCCCCAAATTATTGGTTGATCAACAACTTTGAGAGATTGTTTGCAAAGGGAAGAGCCTTTGAGTACACTAATGACTTACAGAGTCTTTCAGATCTAATGAAATATTTATGTGCAAATATTAGTTTGTCGCTCATTATTATATAGTATATAGGAGATTCCAGTCTTCACATTATTTTTTATTGATGTTATTAATCCATCTTATATTTTTCATATCTTTTTGAAACTGCAAGATTCTCCTAAAGTTATGTAATTTTATTCCTATAACACTAGAGGATATTTATTTTATTTAACTTGTTCATAAGAGTTTTTGTTAGTATATTCAAAAACATACATACATGGGGTTATATGAACACCAAAGACTGCAGCCCAGCAACAATAACCATCCAATCAAATGGCCCAAAATCAGACCATGACTCAGCAATATCCGAACAAATAACATTCATACCAATTTGCATCATATAAAAAGGTATTTAAAGGTCAGTGTTCTGACAGATGAGCACAATTCAAAGCCTACCGATGATGTCTCCTCAAATGGTGATAAAACATTTGCAACCAAATCACCAAACTCAAAGCTCAAATCAACACCCCATACATTTTATTGCTGTCATTTGTGTTGAATGTGTGTCTGGGATATGAAAAGAAGCTACATTTCTTAATGGAGCAGCCTGTGGGTTTCTTGCAGAACTATTTTCACAGATCCTTGGAAACTAATCCTGTAGAATATACCTGCTGATATTGTCCAGTAGTGCATTACTTCCACATATGCCACCAATGAAGGGATTTCATCAAATCTTCATATAAGTAATTATTTGTTAAAAGCATAATTGATAGTCATACCATATGGTGAAGGTGTTTTTGCCTGGATGTTCATACAAATGACTGAAAAATCACACCACATATAGTTTTCTTTTTTTAAAAAAATCCCAAGACTGCAGCTTTTTAAGGACTCTGTTTCTGTGCTATAGACATACATGCTTAATTTTAATCATTGTTTTCTGAGTTTCAGCTGATTTGTTTTACAGTGGTTGCCTAACCACTTAATATCTCATCTTGCTTCATTTTCTTGTGGTTCCTAGGTTAGATTTACAGGCCGCCTTTAAGCCCTGAGAAGTGAATGTAATTTTGCAAATAAAGTACTAATAAATACTTCATAATAGTCGTCTTTCGATATTCAGCTGATTGCATGGAGACGTCACACTGGGTAGAAAATAGGGTGGGCATGTTAGCTAGCATATTCAGTTGGTGATCGGCAGAAGAGCTCTAAATACAGGATAAGTTGAACAAAAACACACATTTTCACATAGTCCAAAATGCTGATTTATTAGGATTCTGAATTGCACAGAATTGCACAGAAAAGCATGCATGTCCCCTTCCCCTTCCTTACTAGGTCTGACATTCTTCAAATTTGTGTGGTTATTTATTTATTTACATAGCTGCCCATCTTAAATATATTATACATATTATATGTATATTATATATATTGTACAACATATGTTATATATATAATGTAATATACAAATACAAATACATACACAACACATAATTCTGAACTGCAGATAAAACCCTATAAATGACTAAAACAACCACATAGCAATTCCAGAAAAACAGATACTCAGACGTTAAGCTTCCCAAGTCCTGGGGAGAAAAGTCAGGTTTGACAGCCTTCCTGAAAGCTGTTAGGGCTATTCGAATCTCAGTGCAGAGGCTAATTCACAGGGTAGCCACTGCAACCAAGAGGTTGTGCCTGAAGAAAGCTCTCGGCTTCAGATGACAGAAAAGGGAAGTGCAAAGGTAATTGTTATTTCCTGCAAATTTTTAAATGCCTGTGGTCAGATTGGTTTTGGCATCCTCCTTTCCCTGAATTTGACAACTCCACATGATTTATACACACAAAACATCTAGAAGCTAGAAGCCCAGGGGGACTGTGCGTTTTAGTCCCGCCTTAAGCATGAAAGCCGACTGAGTGACTTTTGGGCCAGCTCCACCTCTCTCTCTCTCTCAGCCCAGGGTTGTCGTTGTTGTGGAGAAAACAGAAGGAAGAAGGAGTGTTTTGTGTATTCACCACCCTGAGTTATTTATAAAAAAAACAATAGAGGTGGGGAATAAATAAATAAATATTTATTTATTAAAAATATTTAAAAAATATTAAATAAGACTACTGTCAATTTTAGAATGAGCATGGTTGCAGCCATCTTTTTCCTTCTCATTCCTAGTTGCTTGGTACTGGTTTATTAGAACTCTCTAGTAGGTAAATCTAGGACATAATAGAGCGTTTTCCTTTTGGAACTAAAATTCTCAAGATTTAAATCCCAGGAAGAGTTTAAGACTTAAAACAGGGTGATATCAAATATGGGTGTGATAATAAAAAATCAAATTGATGCTTAATATAAATTGGTAGTGGTGTTCCTGGTCAAAATGCACAAGAAGAAACTGCAAACAGTTGGGGCTAAAGACAGAATATAATTTTTTTTAAACAAAATCAATATTTTCCTGAGCTTCTTTTATCTCCGGAGTGCCCATTGATTTACCCTGAAACACACACTGGTTTTAGATAATGTACAAAAGGCTCAGTAACTTCCAAATATGTTCTTTGCAATAAAAAAGGAGACATTAATTTCTGAATGGACATTTGCCAAGGCCTATTATAAGGGAAAGGGAAGGGATCCAGCCAAAAGATAAAGGAAACAAAACTTTGCAGCCTTGTTTAACATCATGCATGTATACATGAGGAATCCTTCCAGTGATTATTAAATTATATTACACTACTGATGAAATCAGTTTCATTGCCGCCTCTAAATTGTCCCAGCCCCAGCCCCCAACATGGGAAGTTAATAAATATACTAAGACTGCTCTGCAGGATTCTCATATCCTCCTCTACCCAATTGGCAAATAGGCATGATAATACACCCACCTGAAAGCTATTTTTGTTAATATATGTGTAAAAGTGATGAAATATCTCCCCCCCCCTCTCTCTCTCTCTCTCTCTCTCTCTCTCTCTCTCTCTATATATATATATATATATATATATATATATATATATATATATATATATATATATATATATATATATGTCTCTATCTATCTATCATCTATCTATCATGTCTATCATCTCTTTTCAACTCTCTTTCTCTCTCTCTCCTCTCCTCTTTCTCTCTTTCTACCTATTTAAGTATCATGTATGCATGCTTTACAAAATAAGTCTAAACTTAAAATGTTTGTTAGTGCAATGTTAACAACTTAATATGAAAAGGAATGATTTAAATGATGTGATACCAATAACCTCTCATCAGGGCAGATCTAAAAACCACAGCACAATTCATTCATTCATGCTCTAACTCACTGAAAACTAGGATTCAGGTCACCTTACAAAATGGACAAAAGGACAACTCCACATTTGGCCATATCTTTCAGCTACTAGACAAATTAGAGGTTATTTCTCTTCATTTAAAAAATAAAATAAAAGAGGATTGGCAGATAATGGCTCATCCAAGCCTGTCTTGGAAATGTTGCTTGTATCTTTTCCATTCTGATTGGTCACATGCTTGCTTGAAAATTTTTAAGGAACCCAGCGCTTCATATATACTAGCAGATGCTTTGATCTGAGGGATTTGAAATTAATTTGATTGGGTTTCACACATGAAATGTTTTCTGCAGTTTTCTTTAATTTTTACAATGCTATTTTTTGACTTCCTGTTGAAAGTTTCATTTATACCATTTAGATGTGTGAATATAGGTTCTAAAATAAAGCTGCAAGGCACATCTTCTTATAAGTTCATTTTTAAAAAATAAAAGTGGTTTAATTCTTGGTATGTGTCTTTGGAAGGAATTGATATTCTGTCAGAAGCATTACATGAAACTTCACAGTCTGCTAGACTATTTCCTATTGCCCCTAGGAAAATAAATGTTTATTCAATTCTCATGGTATTTCTCCTTCCCCAAAAGAGATTGTCAAAAATCTAAAATTACTTGTAAAAAGAAGGAAAGATAAATTTTGCATCATATTGATTGGACTTAACTAAATTAAGACTAAATTTTCTCTCCCCTAAAATTTATTTTTAATATAGGAGAATTAGTTTTGACTTCAGTGAGAAGATTGGAAAGAAGATAGAATAGAAATAGAATAGAATTTTCTGCTTGACATTCCTTTTGGGGAGAAATTGTTTTACTTCCTTATTTTCAGAGACTTTTTTCTTTTGGGTGATCATGGTTTGACTTAGTATGATATGGTATATAGATAAATTGGATTGTAACTGTAATTGTACATTTACTCAAAGATGTGGGATTATGTAAATCACTTTAATAATTGCATATATTTATCCAAGTACTTGTACTTTTTGAAACAGTGTCTTACATATCTTTATTCTAGGTTGAATTTAAAATATATTTTACAATCAATAAACATCCTCAGACTTTAAGGATGTGCTAAGGCCTAATTTGGGATATCAGTACTTTAAAGAACTTTGTTTAGAATTCTCAACAATTTATTTATGGACAAAACATTTGCTGGATGGATTCTGTATTAATTTCAGCCGTAATTATTTTGTGCATATCTTGAAATTTTCAGAAGGTAGGAATTTTTTCTCACCTGCATCTTCTCATTTTTGCATGCTCACTCTTAATTCTCTTGATTAAATGATTAACTTTCCCTTTCACCTCCCATTAATTAATGCAATAACAGGAATAATCAAAATGTGTGAACATCTGGTGTTTTAGATGTTCTTAAGGTCAGCCCCAGCTCATTCTCACTGTTCCATTTATGCACATGTGCATTAGAATATTTATACTGTGTATTTACACTTTTTATTTTTAATTTTTTAAAAATGCACATGCACATTCACTTGAAAGTATCTTTTTTTGTTTTTTAAAATCCTTTCATTATCATTGCTTGTTATTTCTATGGACGACAAGGTTAGACAAGTATGTCTTCTTCATTAAATATCCCTCTGCAATTAACACAGTGCCTCTGGGTTCGAGGCCTCTCAGAATATATAGTGCTTCAAAAATATTATTAGAGCAGCTTCTCTTAGCCATCAAATATATATCTAAGGGGTTGCAGTTAATGAGATGGGATTTCCTGATTCTCATTCCAGAAAGAAGTCTTTTGAAAACAAAAGTTCAGCAAAGATCTGGAAAGCCAAGAAAAGAGAAACCAAATTCTCTTAACTTGAAAAGACAGGAGGAAGAGGCCCAGGATTTAAACTTTGGGATGGACTAGACAACACTGAAAGGAGGAAAGCAAAAGGCAAGGGAGAAAAACATAGATATGCCCAATTGAATGCAGAATTCCAGAGAATAGCTAGAAGAGATAAGAATGCCTTCTTAAATGAACAGTGCAAAGAAATAGAAGAAAACAATAGAATAGGGAGGACCAGAGATCTTTTCAAGAAAATTGGAGAGATGAAGGGAACATTCCATGCAAAAATGGGCATGATAAAGGACCAAAATGGCAGGGACCTAACAGAGGCAGAAGAGATTAAGAAGAGGTGGCAAAATTACACAGAAGAACTATACAAGAATGAGCTTAACGTCCCAGATAATCACAATGAGGTGGTCACTGACCTCGAGCCAGACATCCTAGAATGTGAAGTGAAGTGGGCCTTAGAAAAGCTGAGCAACAACAAAGCTAGTGGAGGTGACAGTATTCCAGCTGAGCTATTCAAAATCTTAAAAGACAGTGCAGTAAAAGTGCTACACTCAATTTGCCAGCAAATTTGGAAAACTCAACAGTGGCCACAGGATTGGAAAAGATCAGTTTACATTCCAATTCCAAAGAAAGGCAGTGCCAAAGAATGTTCAAACTATCGCACCATTGCACTCATTTCTCATGCTAGTAAAGTCATGCTTAAAATCCTACAAGCTAGACTTCAGCAGTATGTGGATCGAGAACTACCAGAGGTACAGGCAGGATTTCGAAGAGGCAGAGGAACTAGAGATCAAATTGCTAACATACGCTGGATCATGGAGAAAGCTAGGGAGTTCCAGAAAAACATCTACTTCTGCTTCATTGACTATGCTAAAGCCTTTGATTGTGTGGATCATAACAAACTGTGGCAAGTTCTTAAAGAGATGGGAGTACCAGACCATCTTATTTGTCTCTTGAGAAACTTATATGCGGGTCAAGAAGCAACAGTGAGAACTGGACACGGAACCACTGATTGGTTCAAAATTGGGAAAGGAGTCCGGCAAGGCTGTATACTGTCGCCCTGCCTATTTAACTTATATGCAGAGCACATCATGAGAAAGGCAGGGCTAGATGAATCAAAAGTTGGAATTAAGATTGCTGGAAGAAATATCAACAACCTAAGATACGCAGATGATACCACTCTAATGGCAGAAAGTGAAGAAGAACTAAAGAGCCTGTTGTTGCGGGTGAAGAAGGAGAGTGCAAAACTTGGGTTGAAACTTAACATTAAGAAAACCAAGATCATGGCATCTGGCCCTCTCAATTCATGGCAAATAGATGGGGAAGAAATGGAGGTAGTGACAGATTTTGTTTTCCTGGGCTCCAAGATCACTGCAGATGGGGACTGTAGCCAAGAAATTAAAAGACGCTTGCTCATGGGAAGGAAAGCCATGGCAAATCTAGACAGCACACTAAAAAGCAGAGACATCACCCTGGCAACAAAAGTGCGTATAGTCAAGGCTATGGTCTTCCCAGTTGCAATGTATGGCAGTGAAAGTTGGACCATAAGAAAGGCCGAGCGCCAAAGAATTGAGGCCTTTGAACTATGGTGCTGGAGAAGACTCCTGCGAGTCCCTTGGACTGCAAGGCGATCAAACCGGTCAGTCCTAGAGGAGATCAATCCTGACTGCTCTTTAGAAGGCCAGATCCTGAAGCTAAAACTCAAATACTTTGGCCACCTAATGAGAAGGAAGGACTCACTGGAGAAGAGCCTAATGCTGGGAAAGATCGAGGGCAATAGAAGAAGGGGACGACAGAGAATGAGGTGGCTGGATGGAGTCACTGAAGCAGTAGGCATGAGCTTAAATGAACTCCAGAAGATGGTAGAAGACAGGAAGGCCTGGAGGAATGTTGTCCATAGGGTCGCGATGAGTCGGACACGACTTCGCAGCTAACAACAACAACAAGACAACACTGTGACCCATTGGGTCATTCTTTGAGAGAAAGGTAGTGCAGTCTGATATGACCAGAGTGAAAATTTATGTTTACCATACTTTTTTGACCCTAGTGCTGAATAGTCCTGTCATCAACTGATAACAGCATATATTATAAATAGAAACATAATTGTAGTGGCAAACAAACTTCAATAATAACTCAATATTTACTGAACAGATAAAACAGAAGGACCATGGGTTAGCAAAAAAAGCAATGTGAGCAGGATTGATTTCTGAATTCCTGTCAGCTTCCCCACTGAATTTCCTAGTGGAAAACTGGCAGGGAGTGATGGAAATCAGGATGATGCAGAGATGCTTCAACATGTAGGAGAGGAGCAGGCTGAGCTGGGAGGCAGAGTTAAATGTGTAATCAGTTTGGAAACCTTGCTTTGCTACAAGAGGCCTAAGTCCAGTCACCCCCCACCATGATTTTCACTGCCCTTATCTAGCACCAATTTAGCTTTGACCATTAATTGACTAGATTCTTGTGTAGAGGTAGCAATAATCAATTCTTCTGTGCTTTGAATTCAGTAGATGGTTCAGGTTATTTGCACCTGACAAATGGCAACCACTTTGCAAATAAAACTGTTTTGAATATTTTGGAACTGAATATATTCAATTCCACAGGGGTAATGGGTTTTGAATTTTGATGCATTTTTAAGTTAGCAGATTTTAGGTATTTTGATTCAAAAATTGTTGTAGTATAATGCACCCTGTAGGCTAACCTGAAAAACAAAGTGAGAGTTTTTAGTAGTATATAGATTCATGTGCAGGATTTCTTTACTTCTCTGTTTTTCTAATTCTCTGCAATAAAACTGTTTATTTAACCACCTTATAACAGTTTAAAAACATGAGTCTGAGAAAGAGAAAGAGAAAGAGAAAGAGAAAGAGAAAGAGAAAGAAACTCTGGCAGGGAATTTTGCATATCATTAATCCCAACTCTGACCTCAAGATTAAGCTGAGGTTACAGATCCAGTCCAACTGATTGTGGATCAGGTTAATAACGCTTTGCTACAAAATTAGATTGAAGTTTCTAACCAGATGGACCAGTTAAACCTGCAGATGAAATCTAATTTGCTGCAGATGGAGGCTCTAGTACTGCTTCTGTCCTGAGTCTCAACAGTTGAGGTGCTGCTGCTACCTTAGTACTAGTCCTCCAATGCTGAGAATTACCTCCCTGTTTAACAAATATGATTGGACTGCTAACAGACTTACTGCCTAAGATCTGACAATTGTCCTGTCAACTGATCAGGCCAATGACCAAAATGAGCAAGCCCTCTTCTAATATAGAAGATGCTATTTGGACAAATATAATGTGTCACTCTTGGAGGCTGTATCTGATTATTGTACAAAAACAGACGACCACAACTGAGTACAAAATTCATTGCTTATGAGAATAGTAGGGAGCACAAACGTATTCTATTTATAAATTTGTTTATTAAATATGTGTGACCAATGTGGATCATTATATTCATTAGAATTACATAAAAAGAGATTAAATCTGGAGACTTTAATACAGCTCTGGCCCAATACCTTTAACTGTTTCTATAAGATTTAAGCAAGTCTTTTGTGCTCCTAGTACAAGTAAAGCTACATTCTGTACCACTACCTCATTAAAATCAGATGAAAAGGAGCATATTTTTTCTTCATCTGAACTGAGATGAGAGAATGCCTCCTTTTTTCAATATAAACTGATAAATATAATGGCAATATAAAAGATAATGTGGATAACACATTCTCAATGAACTTGAGAATGATCACAAGGGTCTCTTTGCCAACAGAGATTTGTTGATAGGTACATTTCTTTAGGCATCCTTTGCAATCTTGAGGTTGTAAATGCTTTCCAAATTTTGTAGAAGGCTACATACTTAGCTCTTTTTTGTCCCAACGTCAACTTGACTTATGTTTGCTGAAATGAAATAGGTTGACTTGGCCAATTTAAAAAGATGAAATATGGCACGAACCTCTTTGATGGGGCCTCCAGAAATGTCTGAATAAATTCAACTCTGTGGTTGGAAGAAAATACTATAGGCGCATTTTGTTCCCACCTGCAGCGTTGACCCATATCTCAGAGATGTTGAAAGTTGAATCCATGCAATGGGATCTAGTTGAGTTTTACATCTTGGCTGGAAAAAAACCCCCTGTCAATGCATATAAGGTGTATAGTTTATATTGTGGCAAGTCTGGCCATTTTTCATGTGAAGGCCCTGCTGAATCCCATCTTCTGAAGCATCAACTAAGTGTTCCACCCATGGAATAGGAAAGCATTTTGCAAGTAGACATTCAAATGCTCCAGAAATAGCCAACTAAGAAAAAGGCCCAAGATTTATTTGAGCATAATGATTCTTTTCTGCTTACTATCAGAATTACCAGAAATCTCTGCCGCTGTATTTAGTATCCCCATTATATTTTCCAATACCCCAAGGAATGGCTGGCTTCAGCCTCACAGTCCACCTGCTCATTGGGATTGAAGGACTTAACCTTTGATTTTCCAACATACAAAACGTACAGCTAGCAGGACCCCACCACCTCACAAGCTAAATTTCCTCCTGTTTTGTTTGTCAAATATGGGGATTCTGTCAATGTCTTTAGAAAGGAAGAAGCAAGAACCTTAACCCGTTGATTTTGTAATGGTATCCTCAACAGTTTTCTCCATTGTTCTCTATCTATCATCCAGTCATATGGTGAAACTGGTCAAAGACACCTTGGAGCAATATTTCTGTTGAACGAGTTAACTACAATAATTCTTTTACCTGTGGCTGAGTTTGCTTACAATAACTCAGTTCGTGTGTCTACTCAGTTGTCACTATCTCAGCTATGTATATGTCTGTGAAATATTGTTCCCTGATTTGGAGATTTCCAGTTTTTCCCCAAGAACGGCAAACTGCTCAACACCATCTCAAAGATCAGTTGTAGCATTGCAAGGTCTCTAAAGAGACTCGGTTGAGTGTCATCACCAGGAAGGCCCTCCCCATGTTGGTATTGGAAACCATGTCTGGCTTTCTACCTTATTCCTCTCCATACACCTGTCTAAGAAGATGGATGCCAAATATGGATCATTTACCATAATTTCCCAGCCAATAATTTGTCTACAGTTTCCATCTACACTGCAAGCAACTACTTCTTTCTGGTTTTAAAAATGCCAGCTTTACATGCTTCTGCTTCCCATGAAAACATTGAAATGGAATCTATTTTGGAAGTGGCAATTTGAAGAGGGGGACAGTTCTAGGTTAAAGGCAGTGCCTGATAAAAGAGAGTGAGGAATCATTTGCAACTGCAGCCGAGGAAGAAATGCACTGTTTGGGGAAGGACGGTCTCCCAATTTTTTTCCTCCAGAGTCATGGTTTTTGTATACATTTAGTCCTCGACATTCATTTAGTGACTGTTCAAAGTTACAACAGCATTAAAAAATGTGATTTATGACCACTTTTCATACTTACAACTGTTGCACCATCCCTATGGTGACCTGATCAAAATTCAGACGCTTGGCATCTGGCATGAATTTATGATGGTTGCAGTGTCCCAGGGACATGTGATCACCTTTTGCGATCTTCTGACAAGCAATGTCACTGAGGAAGGTAGATTCATTTAACAACTGTGTTGCTAATTTAAGAACTGCAATGATTTGCCTAACAACTGTGGCAAGAACCTTCGTAAAATGGGGCAAAACTCACTGTTCCTGCTTAGCAATGGAAATTTTGCGCTCATTTGTGGTCATAAATCAAAGGCCACCTGTATTCTCCCAGCCAGAACTGCATCGATTAGTCATGTTGGTTGGTTCATAAGGATTAGACTTAGAGAAAAGTCTACTTTAGACCTTAGAAGAAATTTAAAGCACTTGCATGAATAGACAAGACTGATGCTGGGTTTTTACATCCCCTCAGCAGTGTTATAGAAATTGTCTGACTGAGCTATAAGATTTAGTTTGTGAACTTAGTTTGTTTCTCATGTACCCTTAATAACTGCAGTAAAGTCAGCCATGACTGCTTCAGCTGCATCTGATCTGCAGAGAAGTGTTCAATTTTCATAGAGAATCTTATTAAACTAACCCTCTAGCAACTCAGATGGTGGTACATTAAAGCAAGCCCAAGAGAAAACTTGGCATTATCTAGACAATTCCAAGCTCGTTAAATAGTTAGCTGGTTGCATACTAATATTCATTTTCTGACATAAGATCATTGGGAACTAGATTTAAATTTTGCAGTTCTACATTGCTAATGCCTAGTTTAAGAGTCTCCCTTGCTGATTCATATTTCATTGATAACAAGAGCTTTGATGAAAGTTGATGCGATTTAATTTGTCTGAGAAGACTTCTTTAAGTTTGATTGTTATTTCACAAGAATCGTTGAGGGGACCAAGCCCACAGGAGTTTGATTTTGTCATCAACACAAAAATTGCCATCCAAGCTCAGGGCTCCGTCCTAGAAACTCTAGGTCCTAATTACAATATATAGCTGGAGCATTGCCTCCAAAGGTTTTGGCTGAACTGATTTTGGTAAAGTGTAGTTGGAGTACATAAAGTACACAAAGTGTAGTTGAGTTCCAAAAAGGTCCTATGCTCAGAATATTCGAGGTTTTGCTATGAAAAAAGTTAGGGGAAACCATAAGATAACCAAATAACCAGACAGAGTTGGAAGGAACCTTGAAGGTCTTCTAGTCCAACCCCCTGCTTAAGCAGGAAACTCGATTACCATTCCAGACAAATGATTGTCCAATCTCTTTTTAAAAACCTCCAGTGTTGGAACACCCACAACATCTGGAGGCAAGTCGTTCCAATTGTTCTGTCAGGAAATTTTGCCTTAGATTTGAGGTCTTTGTAGGAAATTTGGCACGTAAATGCAACAGACGAATTAACAAAATAGAAAGTTGGGAGGGGTTTGGAAATGATCATGGTAATGATAACTTTATTGTCACTTTGAATGTACACCAATCGGCATACATCAAAATGAAATTTTGTTGCATACAGCTCTCAAAGGGTCACCACCTCCGATATATACTCCTTGTTTGGGGCCCGCTCAAATTTCACATTGTCCATTTTAGTCTCTAGGGAGTGAACGATGGCAAACAGGACAGATGGAAATGGGGCTCCATGTGGATCTGGAAAAAACAAACAAACCTCACCTTAGTTACTCTTGCCTAGGGCTCTCTTGTCTGTCACTGAATAATAACAGTGACAGTTATATAAATATGACTATGGGTCTCAGACAGTTTATAAAACATGCAATATTCAGTTCTTTTCCCCTGGCACCCACCTCTACTCCTCAGGGGCCTGGAATGAATCATATTTCTATGGCTAAATACAAAGTAGTACAAAACCAGTGTGCATCTGTATGTGTTTCCAAAAGATTTAACTTGTGCCATCACTTTACTCCGTACTGTCTATCACATAATTTGGATCCATTTCTCTTTCTCCCAGGACAGGCAAGCAGCCCAAGTTCTGTAATTATTGCTGAAAATAAAATTAAGGAAAAAATAATTCCTCTAAGCTGTTTCAAGTTTACACAGCTATGGTCTGCAGTACTATGAAAGGCTAGTTCTTAATTCCTTATCTCTGCAGTAGCTTTCCTTACAGATGTTAACTGTAATTTTCCATTTTAGTCCATTCAGATGAATGGAGCCCATAAATAATCTTGCCTTTATAGTCTGCAATTAATTTCCTTGTGGCAACTCTTTAATTATTCTAGGTTGAAATCTGCTATTTAGTTTGTATTATGGATGTTTTTGTTTAGGTGACAGTAATCAAACATGCATAACACATGCAAGGGAGAATGAAGTTATTGAATATAACTATAGGTGAATATTTCAAGAAAGCAAATTTCTGCAGGCAGATTTGAAATTAGTTTTATAATGCTAGCAGTTTTGTATGTGGAAGACTTATCTGTCAAGTATGTATGTCTTCCACAGCCTGGAGACTGTTCCTGGAATAGAAAACTCTCATTACATTGGGATTTTCCTGTTAATTTTGGACTGCTTTTGAAGATCCCAAGGAGATAGATTTTTAATCCATATTTATGTCCCAGGATACAATCTGGATTGGACACCGGGACCAGAGGTTTAGTCTTTTGAGCTTTCAGAATTGTGCTGGAGCCCATTTGCAGGGAACTTCTTTATTTATGTCCATTCTAGTCTAAAAATAAATGCATTCATTCCTCTCTGCAAATGTGGCATCAACTCATTGGTTGAGGATCTGTTTGTCTTACTTGCTTTCTTGCCTACTATGGGGTTGAGGAATCTGATAGGACTGAATCATGATGATACAGTTACTTCCTTTTGTGGTGACAAAAATAAGCAAGGAAGAAGAAGAAGAAGAAGAAGAAGAAGAAGAAGAAGAAGAAGAAGAAGAAGAAGAAGAAGAAGAAGAAGAAGAAGAAGAAGAAGAAGAAGAATTTTGCTGCATATATTTTTTTTCACGCAGATGTCATTTATCTTGTGACTGCTTCTGCATAATTGTATTTAAAATAACTACTCTGTGCTATAAATACCTGTAGGAATTGTCTAAGAACACGTCTCCCTGACCTTGGTGAGGCTTAATTCTAAGAAAAACATGTAAGATGAAGTTGCATTGCATTTCCCATTCATCTAAGTCAGAACCACTTAAAAGTAATTATATTTAAATTTTCAATCTTGAAATCCAACATTGTTTATTCTTACATATAAACTTCCTTGGGAATAGGTTCGGTTGAAAACATTGGATTTGTAAGAAAACATAGCTCTGATCTTGGGAAATTAAGGGAAATAATGGCTCTGCAGTAGTCATTTTACTTCCGTATGTTGTGAGAAATTTATAACGTGACTAAAAGCAATACTAATTTACAATAGAATCCATCCCTTGGTACTTTAGGATCTGTTCCTTTAATGCAAGTGATTTTATTGCAGCCTCTTATCTATAATGGAAGTCTGAAATAATAGCATGAAACCCCCACCCGCTATTCATTTAAAGACAGGAAATGATAATTGTCATAGCCAATCATTATCAAAAGTCAAGAAAAGGCTGGAGGAGTCTGATGTTCTTCCTACCTCCCTACATTAGCCAAGGAGAGAGGAGACTAATCATGGCTCTCTATGAAGATCAGGTGAAGTGTTAATATCACTTTATAAAGGCTTTTTAAGGTCACACTTGGAATACTGCATCCAGTTTTGGTCACCACGATGTAAAAAATATGTTGAGACTCTAGAAAGAGTACAGAGAAGAGCAACAAAGATGATTAGGGGACTGGAGACTAAAACATATAAGGAACGGCTGCTGGAATTGGGTATGTCTATTGAAGAGCAGGATGAGGGGTGACATGATAGCAGTGTTCCAATATCTAAGGGGCAGCCACAAAGAAGAGGGACTCAAGCTATTCTCTAAAGCACTTGAAGGCAGGGCAAGAAGCAATGGATGGAAACTAATCAAGGAGAGAAGCAACCTAGAACTAAGGAGAAACTTCCTGACAGTTAGTAAAATTAATCAATGGAACAGCCTGCCTCCAGAAGTTGTGAATGCTCCAACACTGGAAGTTTTTAAGAAGAGACTGGACAACCATTTGTCTGAAATGGTATAGGGTTTCCTGTCTGAGCAGGGGGTTGGACTATGGCACTTCCTTTGCAAACTACTTTCCATCTGAGCCTGCTACAGGAAATACATATATAATGGATGCTTTAATATGTTTAATTTAATGGGCTTCTTCTAAATTTTTTTCCACCAATTCCTCACACTGACAGCCTTCTGGGCTTCCTTTGATGTTGTGCTGAGTTTCTCCTAATTCTACCATGAGAAGAGTCAACCCTGCTTGTCACTCTTCCCAGTTCTATTATAGTGTTTACACACATCACTACGGTATGTTCCTGGATTTCCTCCAATAGGAGAATATACACATCATCTCTTTTTAATATGGCCTCTCCTTTAGCTACCTAACTTTAGGTACCTACAGCTCCTTAAATCTGTGGTGATGTTCTTGGTCATTTGTGGTTGCAAGATGACTGCCAACATGCTAGATCCTCCTCAGGTTCATCTCATCTTGCAGAATATTAAGTCTAAGAAAGATTTTATGTAAAACTTTTGTCACCATGGATACCAAATGGTCCAGAAGTTTTAATCATGTTGCTTTTTTCCAGATGCAGTAGAATTACAGTGTGCGTTTTTCAACTTAAAAAAAACGAGGCATAAGTTCATCTTTCTGTATGGCCATCTTCACTGAACTATTTTGTATTTGCCATGTAGCCTCTGACCAGATTAGTGAATTATCTTAAAAGGGAGAAAAGCCACATACCTGGGGTATCACAAATGACAAATATACTGTACATATATTTTTCAATAGGGAAATGATTTTGCTGAGATCAGTAAAAGACACATCCCTTCAAACCTCAACTAACTATTCCACTGCAATGGGTCATTGTTGTAGCAACCTTTTGATTTCAAAAGCATCCTTAGGGTTGTGGTTTCTTTGCAGTTAGATCCTTCAAATTGCATGTTTATTTTGCCTCCGGTGGCTTTTTAAAGAAATGTCTCTGGAAATTCACAAACTAGGCTCTAATGGGTTGTTTTCTGCTATGCCAGAAACTGTGACCACCAGCTACCAATCTGGCAATCTACCAATCTGGCAAACCAGCAACCAATCTGATAATACACTGACTTGAGGAACAATATCATGTAATGAAAGGATCCAGTAAGATCTAGGCTGGCTATGCTGATGAGGGTCTTCAAACTTAGTAAATTTCTTTTGGTGGTTCCACCTTCTTTGGCTAATGAAACCTGTCTCCAAATAACCAGAATATATTTCGAAAATGATACATACATTTCTTTCACATTGAATTTGAGAGAGAAGTAACTTTTTCAAGTAACTGAATGGTCCTCTCTCTGCTTCTTGAGCCGTTATTTGGAGTGTAAATCACTAGTTTGATTAAGTGGTGCATATTTCTGTGGTACTTATCACTGTGGCAGCAAGATGCTTTAATTACAGAGATTAAAGTACTAAACAAGGCCAAAAAAAAAGAACAGCTATAATTATTAAATCTGTACATCTGTGGAAAGCTCTTCATGAATTGCCTCAAAATGGGGTGTTGAGTACGGATCGCATGTTTTTGTTTCCATTGCTAACTTTAGTAGCAAGCAAAAAGAAATGTTTAATAGCTCCATGAAATGCCTGCCTTGTTGCTAAGATTTTCATCTGTGTAATGGTATGTTGGGACACAGGGACGAAGAACTGCATCCTATCATAGACAACAGTCTGATAAATGAAATTTGAGTCTGAAGGAGGAGGGAAGGAGAAAGCAACTCAAAAGAACCCGTCTCTAGTTTTGGGAAGATAAAAGTGAGGGATACTTTGGGACTTGCAAAACTTACATTAGCCTTTGAGGTAATTCATACAAGAAGCAGAACAATGAATACTACATTGAAAGTAATATTACCTTAACAGACAGTAGCTTCCTTACAGAAGAAAATATTTGTAACTCAGGGTTGATCTGTGATGTCCTTGGTGCTATCTGAGCTTGGTGGGGTTTTTTTTGTACGTGTTTCATTACCAAACTAGGTAACATCATCAGCTCAGAGAGCACCAAGGACCCCCCCCCCAGTTCAACCCTGAACTACAAATATCCTCTGTACATTAACAGAATCTTGCAAGTCTGAAAGTACTCTTTCCATCCCTCACTTTTACTCTCCCATGAACTAGGGACCATCCCTTCTGAGTGCAGTTGAATCCAGCCATTTTGCCACTTGTTTCCAGTGATGCATCACAGGTACTGGAGATCCACAAACGAGATACTGGATGATCTCAGTAGCCTACAAGCCATGGATAGCTCACCTGCAAACCTATACAGATTATACATTAAGATACATAAATGTATCTTAATATATCTTGGTTTATCCAAAAGATATATTAACATCAGTGAGTCTCATGTAATATGGACAGAATTACTTTAGAACAGGGGTGTCAAACTCAATTTCATTGAGGGCTGCATCAGCATTGCGGTTGCCCTTAGGAGGCCGGGTGGGTGTGGCCTGGGTGGGTGTGGCCTACTAGGTGGGCGTGGCTAAAGTGCGTATGGCCTACTGGGTGGGCATGGCCAGCTCTACATCATTTGCATCAAGGGTGCCTATGGGGGCCTGGGCAGGAATGGGACATATCTGAGAGTCTCTGGCAGGAGGAGGGTTTCTGGGCCAGGGCCAAGGCAGCGGGGGCCTTTCCCTCACTGTTTCCAGGATGGCTTTGCGGGCCTCATGAAACCACTTTGTGGGCCAGATCTGGCCCCCGGGCCTTGTGTTTGACATGTCTGCTTTAGAGGTTATCATGAGCCCAGTCCATGACTTTTCCTTGACAACTGGTTTATGCTATTTACACAGAATTTTAAATGCATACAATCCATGTTCATGCCATCAGTGGCAAAACCTCTTCTGCTTTTATTGAGCTGGGTTGCATATATCACTTTTGCAACCTCCCTGAATGACGATTCTTTATTAGTTCCATTCTTTCCATACGAAAAACCAAAAGTTGAGAAAGAATAGATGACCTAAAGCCATGTTGGAAGATTCTGACTGAGTTTACATTGGAATATTGATTGTTTCTGATTCCAGACCAACCCTCTCTCTTCTGATCTAATTCTTAAGCTGTGGATCCCAGTTTCTTTCACTTAACTGCAATTCATGACCACAGAGAGGATTTTCCCCTCTTCTACTATAGAATAAAAGTCAGTGAGCTGCCTGTGGCACTTCAAATTAACAACTAGAGTAAAGGCACTTCTTATATAAAAATATCACTGGCATGTTTTGCTTTATAGTTTGATACTGTCATATACTGTATATTGCAGGAAGATAAGCTTTTCTGGTTGAAAAACTATAGTTCACTATTTTAAAAGACTGAACTTTCTTCAGATGAATTGGCCAATGCTAAAGTGGCCCAATAAACAGATTCCAAGAATGAATGGGCAACTAAGCCAAAGGAATCACCAGATCTTTACTTAATAAGAGATATATACAAATAAGAATTTTCCTTTTTCTTAATTACAATATATTCTAAATTGATTATGACTGATAATGATTTCCTGCCCTCCACTTTAATCTTAAGAAAGAAAAGTGTTGGCAACAAGTAAATACTTTTGTTATTCTCCCAGATTTGAGGTGTCACATTGAAGTGTAAAAACAAGGTTCTCCAAACATGGCAACTTTAAGACTTTTGGACTTCAACTCCCAGAATTCCCCAGACAGCCATGGGAATTCTGGGAGTTGAAGTCCACAAATCTTAAAGCTGCCAAGTTTGGAGATCCCTGTACAAGAAGATAAAGTGGATGAGGTAATTCCTTGTCCTGCCTTGAGTCTTAAGGATTGTGTTCTTGTCCACAGAAGCAATTATGAAATATAAAAAGATATACATAAGACATTCACATAGCTTTCTTTAAACATTTACTTTAAGTGCACTGGGAGCGTATAGCCACATTTATCATTATTTGCTGCTGGGAAGTAAAATATGTTGATAACATGTATTGAGTTTGGATTCATATATAGCCATTGCCTCCCTTGTCTCACAGTGATTCAAGAACCATTTTCAAGAGAGCAAACCTTGTACGTGATACTCAGGTGATGTTGCTTCCTTTTCAGTGCCTGTATTTCATTTCTGACAAATGGATAACACTAATTTATGTCAAAAGCATGTCAGTAGCTCAGCTGTCACGTTTCATTTCAGATGTTCCTATAAACAGTGCAGGATTTCATACACACTAGTGATGACATCTAAAGATGTGCAAACCTTTGCCGGATTGCCTCAAATTAAATAAATTGGGCCCTTAGAGTGTTCCAACTGAATGCTTGAAATACCTCATTTTTTAAAAAAAAAAGTGTTCCTGTGTAGAAGATCTATTGAGAGGCTGCTTCTCCACCTGCTAATTGCCTCTCGAAATATCAGAAACTGCCTTCTATCAAGGCAGAAGATGAATGTCTGGAACTAGTAATCAAAAAGCACCATGCAGTTACTTCATCTTGTCCTCCTTATTGGATTTTCTCTGGGAAATAAAAATGACAGAAGTGGTGGATAGAAAAGACAGGAGATTTACAAATAGAGGATAATGATCCTTTATAAAATTCTATGAGCAATGCAGGAAGGTTATATTATAAACTTCTCAAATTCTCTGGTATTCTAAGTCAGACCACTGGCTCTGCTACTCTGGATTTTTAGGTAGCAATCTTTTCCAGCCATAATGTCAGGCACAAACAACCAGAGTCACTTGTAAATAGCTGAAGGAAACAACTTTACTGACTTCTATTTATGTTACAAGAATCCTTCAGGAGTGCTTGCCTTCCTCTGGGAATGACCAGATAAGGCTTGATGGATCTTGGGGAGATCAAGCTTATGCCTCTTATGGCTGTGCAAGGATTCTCAGTTAAGACTTGCTTGACCCCCTCCTTCCAATCTAGCCTGCAGTTTCCTAACAGCTTTTTACTAACATAAACTCCAGCCTTTGGACTTCATAGCATGTGGTGGAGGACTCAGATAAGGGCTTTTTAAAATCCAGACAACTCTCTCTAGAGTAATGATGATGAACCTAAGTCGTGCGTGTCAAATGTGACATACCACGACCTTTTGGGTGACATGCCAGTATTTGCCAATACCCAACTATTCTTGAAAACACACTCTTTGTTCATGCGATTTCTGGAGGCTGTGAAGGCCACACAAGCATGGGGTATTTCTAAGGCTACAAAGGCTGCACGAGAATAGTGTGTGCTCCCATGCAACCTCTGGACCGTCCAGAAGTCATGTGAGAAGGCCATGCTCTCGTGTAACCTCTGCAGCCTCAAAAAAATCTCACAAAAATTAGGTGTGCCTTATCTTGGTTTTCAGGGTTCATGGAAGAAGCTGTTTCAAGAACAAAGGCGTTTTTGCAACCTGGAGCTGCCTCAATTTATCTATTTTTAAAAAATAATAATAATTAATTAATTAATATATAGAAAATTGTAACTGTGTGACATTCCAGCAGAATCCAGTTAAGTATTTTTGACATGCCAAATTCAGAAAGGCTTGCCATCATTGCCTTAGAGCAAATGAAACTGATCACAGTATGAATTCTGGTCTTGGGTTTTTGTTTTAATTAAAATGTGCTCTTAGTTTAGATGATGACTGTTAGATACTGGGTTCATGGCTTCAATGACGAGACGAGACAAGTGAGTTCAGCAAAGATCATTGTTTATTGCTTGCAGGAACTGAACTGAGAAACAGGGCTGCAAATGCAGCAATTTATACCCTGGCCTCTAGGCGGTGGCCAATAGGTTTAAAGTAACCTATTGCTGCCCTAGAGGCAGCCAATGGTGGCGCTGGAGATGGGTTGTCTGAGGAGCTGGGAGCCGTTAGCCAGCTTCCCTGCTCAAACAACCTACCAGCAATTAACCCACTTGATGTTCCCTTAACAAGACAAAGCCCAATACATTACACCCCTCCCCCCTAGAATGTACAAACATTATAACAACAATGAGAATGATTACAGCAATACAAGTTTACAGAGGTACAACAGTAATGTGCAATATACACGTTTTTTCCATACTGGCTAATACAGAGGGTCTTTTAGCTAGCAGCACAATAATGATACAGACAACATCATAGCTCAGTTATTTCAGAACAAAATCTTGTAAATATGCAGGAGGCTTGCAAACCCTCGTGGAATGCCTGGGAAACCCAGGCACTTCCTGGCCTACCAGCTTGCCCACCGGGCTGGGTAGACCAGTGTCCATAAGTTCAAGCAAGTCTGGTTGACTCGGAATTCTCTGGCTGGCCCTTGCAGGACAGCCCACCCCAGAGTCCAATTGCTCCACAGAGTTAGCACAGCGGCTGTAGTGTTCTGGTTGGCTTTCTCCATCAGAAGCCCCATGTTGCACTCCTGGACTTTCCTCTCCTAAAGCCACCTCCCCATTGCTCTGACTGCTTGGCGCCTCAGAGCCTATGGATTGGTCGGCCTGGCTGCTGGTTTGCGGTCCGTGAATGGGACCTGGGATGAAGTCCTCGCTTTGTGACCATTCTGGGAAACACTTTCTAAGCTGATCGATATGATGACGGATGACTCACCCGCCCTCTAGGCCCACTTCGTATGAGAGAGGGTTCTATGTTTTGGTGATTTTCCCTGGCACCCACAAGTTCCCATGCCCATAGTTCCTGGCCCACACCCCGTCGCCCACTTGCAGCCCCCTTGGGGGTTTTGGGTGAGAGGCCTCAGCTGCCACCTGGTCTGGGTGCAACCTGTCCAGTTTTGTGATTAGGCGCCTCCCCCAGTGCAGCTCTGCTGGGCTTTTCCCCGTTGCCATGCATGGTGTAGAATGTTGGCAGAGCAAAAAGTTGGCCAGTCTGTGGTGCCAGTCCCCAGTCACTATACACCTCAATGACTCTTTCGTGGTGCATACCATACGTTCGGCTTGACCATTACTAGATGGGTGAAATGGAGCCGATGTCACATGCCTAATGAAGTTTGCTCTCAGGAACGCCTGAAATTCTGCAGCAGTAAATTGGGCCCCATTATTGGACACTACAACGTCCGGCAGCCCATGTGTTACAAAGAGTTTCCTAAGCACCTGGATGGTCCTAGCAGTAGTCATGTTTGTGATTGGTGTTAGGCATATGGTGTTAGCCTACAATGTTGGGTTGAAAATATATTAACCATAATGCTATGTCTTTAAGTTGTTAATTGGCCAATGGGTGTGTAAGTGTTCTCATGGCCATAAGAGGAAGCTAGGAACGTAGCTTCTCTCTCTCTCTGAATTCACTGATCTCTACTGTTACTGTTTTTGCTCTGCTGTTGGTTTACTACTGTTGTAACCTGAACTGTGTATTTGACCTCTGGACCGGTAAGAAGACTTTGTAGCTTGGACTGTTGCTATTGTGTATGACCTGGACTGTTTATTTTTTGACTGTGCATTTTTGTTCTTACACCACCTCAAAAGTAAACTACTTTTTGTTTTTATAACTCAGTGTATTCCTGTGTGTGACTTTTACTACTCTCAGTACCATTCCTTGTCTGTGCAACTCTTTGGTAGCACAAGGAGATCTCTGCACAACAAATTCCTTAACACTGGTTATGGGCCCAGGCCTGTACTGAGAGTTAGTACACACAGTATTCCTAGCTGAGTTTGTGTTAGCTATTTGGTGTAAAATGGCACAAGAACTGTTGTCAGGCATCTCCTGGATAACCCGGTTGGATGGGACAAACTATGTTTCCTGGTCCACGAAATGCTGTTTGCTTTTGCGCAAGGAAGGGCTATGGACTGTTGTAAATAACCCACCAGATACTACTGCTTGGGATCCAGATGACGAAGAGGATGCAAAGAAGTTAGATGACTTTAAACGTAGCAATGAGAAAGCTCTTTGCATTATTGGACTAACACTGAATGACCAGCAGCTTGTCCATATTCGTGGTGAGGAGTCTGCTGCTAGGTGTTGGGATGTTTTGCGAAGGCTTTATGTTCGAGACAGTGTGGGTGCACATATACACCTTACACATAAGCTGTTTAGGGCTCGTCTGCAGAAGAATGGAGATATGCTGACCCATTTAAATTACATGAAGGCAACTTTTCAAGAGCTTCATGAAAAGGAGCTGATTTTTTCAGAGTTGCATCAGGTCTACATTATTCTGTCATCTTTGGATGAGAGTTATGATGAGTATGTTTCTTCTTTGGAAGTCCTGACCAGAGAGGAACTGACATTGACTAACATTACTGGGAGACTGCTGGAAGAGTCCAGAAGGAGGCGTGACAGAGACCAGCTGAGAGAGACACAGCCACGAGAGGAGCAGCAATTTACCACTGCTTACACTGTCAAGAAATGTTATTCTTGTGGGGCTAGAGGGCATATAGCCAAATTCTGTAGGAAGGGTAAAAAACAGAATGTAAATAGCAGTGGGAAGGCTAAGAAGGGCATTGGTTTGGCTGTTTCTGATGAATCAACATCCAGAAATAATGAATTGTGGGTTGTTGATAGTGGGGCTTCACAATGCATTACTAAAGAGAAAAAGAGGTTTATTAATATGAAAAACAGCAACCAATATGTTTCACTGGCAAACGGTTGGAGGATGAAGGCCTCTGGTGAAGGTAATTCCTATTGTCCATGCATTGATGAAGATGGTTTATTCGTTCTCACAAGTAACCAGGTTAGTACAGTTAAAGCTAACTCAATATGTGAGAACAAGAAGCCACATGATGAATGTATACATTTATTGCATAGGCGGTTAGGGCATGTAAACTTTAACTCACTACGTAAAACAGTTGAGTTAGTAGAAGGAATTACACTGAAGCCATGTAGTAAGTATTTGAATTGCAATGCCTGTAATCAGGAAAAGAGTAAGGCAACTCCTGCAAACAGGTTAAACGGCTTCAAAACAACTGTTCCTTTGGAAGTTGTGTTTGCTGATTTAATTGGACCCATGAAACCAAGTTTAGGAGGGTCATGTTATATTTTAAGTATCCTGGACCACTACTCTCGATATGGTTTTTGTTATCTGCTTAAGTCAAAGGCAGACACTTTCCAACAATTTGCAAACTGGCTGAAATTTGTGGAGAGAAAAACAAAGAGAAAGGTTCAGTGCATAATTACTGATAATGGTACTGAATTTACAAATAAGTGTTTTGTTGATATGTTAGAATCTGCTGGCATTGAGCATAAACGTTCAGCCCCTTATAGGCCTCAACATAATGCATTTGTTGAGAGACGTGGGCAAACGTTACAAGCCATGATTAAAACCATGTTAAGAGATTCAGGCTTAACAGATAGACTGTGGGGGGAGGCAGCAAAATGTGCAAACCATGTTCTGAATATAGTTGTTAATACTTCTACTGGTAAAATACCATATACAATATGGCATGGTAGAAAACCAAACCTTGATTACCTGCACACGTTTGGCACCCCAGCTTGGGTCCACATTCCAGCACAACTCAGGAGTAAAGACCAACATAGGGCTAGGCAATTATACTTTGTAGGTTATGAAGCTAACCATAGATCCTATCGTTTCTGGGAACGAGGCACAACTAATGTATATAACAGTGCGTGTGCAAAATTCCTTGAGCACGTTGGTTGGGATAGGTTAGAGCAAGTAACTGTTAATACTGATCCTCTAGTGTTTGAGGACTCCTCTGATAACGTAAGTAGTAATGATAATACATGTCCTGTAAATATAAAAGATGAAGAGGAGATAGGGGAGATAAAAGATGAATCAGAGGAAGAAAAGGAGTCAGAAATTCAAAGCCCTGTAATTCCTTGGCGTTCAACGCGCATCAGACATCCACCTGATCGCTATGAAGCTAGTATAATATGTCAAGTTAATGTAGAGCCTTCTAACTATGATGAGATCAGGATGTATCCTGAAAAGGAACAAGCATCATGGAAAGCTGCAATGAACAGGGAGTTGAAGTCTTTGCAGGATCTTAAAGTTTATGTGAAAGCAAAACTGCCACTGGGTGAGCAAGCTATAGGTTGCAAATGGATATATAAGTTAAAGAAGGGTGTAGATGGAACTATAACCCATAAGGCACGTTTGGTTGCACAAGGTTTTGCCCAAACTACTGAGGATTATGACGAGGTATTTGCATCCAGTCTGAGGGCAACTACTTTAAATCTATTAGACAAAAACACATAAGCTTATCTATAATGGAGGCTGAATTTTCATGTTTATCAGTGTTATGTGCAGAACTGCTAGTGTACAAACAATTATTGTTAGATATGGGTTTAAATGTAAATGATCCATTTATTGTGTATGAGGACAATCAAGCTGCAATAAAGATGGCTAATAATGCTGCAGTAAGAACAAGATCTAAACATACTGATCTTCGTTATTTAAATGTCAGACAATGTGTCAAGGATAAATTAATACAGCTAGAGTACTGTTCATCTGATGTAAATATTGCAGACCACTTTACGAAGGTACAAAGTGCTGTGAAACACAATGCTAATTGTGAAAGAAAGTGCATAAGATTGTAAGAGTTATATATTATTCTACCCAAAGGGGAGAATGTTAGGCATATGGTGTTAGCCTACAATGTTGGGTTGAAAATATATTAACCATAATGCTATGTCTTTAAGTTGTTAATTGGCCAATGGGTGTGTAAGTGTTCTCATGGCCATAAGAGGAAGCTAGGAACGTAGCTTCTCTCTCTCTCTGAATTCACTGATCTCTACTGTTACTGTTTTTGCTCTGCTGTTGGTTTACTACTGTTGTAACCTGAACTGTGTATTTGACCTCTGGACCGGTAAGAAGACTTTGTAGCTTGGACTGTTGCTATTGTGTATGACCTGGACTGTTTATTTTTTGACTGTGCATTTTTGTTCTTACACCACCTCAAAAGTAAACTACTTTTTGTTTTTATAACTCAGTGTATTCCTGTGTGTGACTTTTACTACTCTCAGTACCATTCCTTGTCTGTGCAACTCTTTGGTAGCACAAGGAGATCTCTGCACAACAAATTCCTTAACAATTGGTATAACCTCTACCCATTTAGAGTGGCTGTCGACCACTATCAGGAAAAGCTGTCCCTGAAAGGGCCCAGCGAAGTCTATATGAATCCTTGACCGGGGGGGGGGTGTCTCCTCCCACCTGTGAATGGGAGCGTGCGGCATTTTAGGCCTTGATTTCTGGCGTGTATAACACCCATGCACTTGAGCCTCAATGGCTTTATCTAATCCTGGCCACCATAAATAGCTTCTTGCCAAAGGTTTCATGCGAACAATACCTGTATGACCTTCATGAAGTGATTGCAAAACCCTGTCCCTTAATGAGGTGGGAACTATGACCCTGTTCCCCCAAAGAATACAACCTTTATGAGCTGAGAGCTCATGTCTCCTTGTGAAATAGCTCTGAAACTCAGGACCTGGGCTTTTATCTAGCCAACCGATGTGTACCCAAGATAGCACTCTGCTTAGATTCTTATCTGCTGCCGTTTCAGCAGCTATGTCACCCACGTGGAGGGGAAACTCTGGCAAGTCCTGAATGGACAAAACGTGGGCTGCTGGGGCCGGATCTGGTTCAATTTGCAGCAGTGGAAGCCTGCTCAGGCCATCTGCATGGCCCATATCCTTGCTGGGTTTGTGAATTAGCTTAAAGCTGTAAGCCGATAAAAAAATGGACCATCTTAGCATCCTAGGAGATAAGATGTGGGGTGTCTGTCTGTCTGTAGTGAACAGCCCCAATAGCGGTTTATGGTCTGTGAAGACCGTGAAGTCCCTGCCATATAAGTAGTTGTGGAATTTTTTTACTCCAGCTACTATAGCCAGTGCCTTTTTGTCGATTTGAGCGTAATTATGCTCGGCGGAGGACAGTGTCCTCAAATAAAAAGCAATTGGAACTTGAGTTCCATCTTTCTCTAAGTGACTTAGGACTGCCCCCACCCCATATGCAGACGTGTCATATGCTAGGCATACTGGCATTGATTCCTTGAAATGAGTGATCGTGGAACTGACTGACAGAAGAGCCGTCAGTTCCTGAAAACTTTTTCGTGAACACTAGTTCACTTCCATGCAGCATTTTTGTCCAAGAGCCGGTGTAACTACGGCCTAGTTAGGAAGGAACATGTGGTAAAAATTTAGTTTAGTTTAGTTTTAGTTTTATTTGATTTCTATACCGCCCTTCTCCCTAGGGACTCAGGGCGGTTCACAGGGCATATATAAATAACAATACAAAAGTTAAAAGGAAATTAAACCAGTGCCCAGTTAAAAAAAAACAACAATAATAAAGTACTAAAAATCAATTTAAAAACCCATATTCCCCCATCAGGCCAGACCAGCTAATTCAAATAAGTGGGTCTTCAACCCACGACGGAAGGATCGTAGGTCTGATGCCATCCGGAGCTCAACTGGCAGTTGGTTCCATAATGCCGGAGCGCCCACAGAGAAGGCCCTCCCCCTGGGGGCCACCAGTCGACATTCCCTGACCGGAGGCACCCTGAGGAGGCCCTCTCTGTGGGCACGTACTGGGCGGAGGGAAGTTGACGCCGGCAGCAGGTGGTCCCCGAGGTAACCCGGACCCATGCCATGTAAGGACTTAAAGATCATGACCAGGACCTTGAACCTCACCCGGAAGACAACTGGTAGCCAATGCAGCTCACGGAGCAAAGGTGTAACATGGGAGTACCGGGAAACTCCCAGGACAACTCTCGCGGCCACATTCTGTACCAGTTGGAGCCTCTGAGTGGTCTTCAAGGGAAGCCCCATGTAGAGAGCATTACAGTAGTCAAGGCGAGAGGTCACGAGCGCATGAGTGACCGTACACAGAGCATCCCGGTCCAGATAGGGCCGCAACTGGCGCACCAGGTGAACCTGGGCGAAAGCCCCCCTAGTCACGGCCACTATATGATCTTCCAGAGTAAGCCGTGAATCTAGGAGGACTCCCAAGTTGTGAGCCCTATCCACGGGGGGTAAAAGCTCACCCCCCATAGAAAGAGATGGAACATTTTGAATGTCCCGGGATGCCGGAATGTACAGCCACTCAGTCTTGTCAGGGTTGAGTTGAAGTCTGTTCCTCCCCATCCAGACCCGAACCGCCTCCAGGCAACGGGACATCACAGCGAGGGCATCACTGGGGTGGTTTGGGGTCGAAAAGGAGGAGGCCTAGGAATACCTGTAGCTCTCCCTTCATTTTGGGGCTGGTTGCCATCTGAATGGCTTTTACTTTAGACTTGGCAGAATGGATGCCGTCAGCATCTATATGGAAACCCAAGAACTCAGTTGAAGGGACTCCAATACTGCACTTATTCTTTTTAAGCTTGAGGCCTGTTTTGCACAACCTTTGAAGGATGGCTCTGAGTCTCCTTACAAGCACCTCAGTGGATTCACCAGCAATGAACATGTCATCGAAATAGGGGCAAGCCCTCAGAATACCCTTGAGTGTCCATTCCATAATGCCCTGAAAAATGCTGGGGGCTACACTAACCCCAAATTGCAGGCGGTTTACTTTAAATCCCTCCCTGTGGGTTAAAATTGTCTGTGCCGTGGCTGTGGCCTCATCAACAGGGAGCTGTTGGTAGGTCTAAGCCAAATCTAATTTTGCAAAAATGGTACCACCTTGCAAAGATGCTAGGATGTGGCTTACTACTGGCACCGGGTATGCATGCTGTTTGAGTGCACGGTTAATTGTGCATTTGTAATCAGCACAGATCCTGATCTCCCCATTTCAGTGGCATTTTGATTGGGTCTCCCATTCACCCCCATCTACTGGCTGCAGTATGCCCTGTTCAACAAGTTTATCTAACTCAGCGTCTAACTTGTGTTTAAGAGCAAATGGCACCCTACGAGGTTTAATCCTGACTGGCACTACAGTAGGATCTAGTTTAAATCTTATTGGCGGGCCTGTGTATGTCCCCAGAGCCAAATCAAACACATCTGCGAATTCCTCGCATACTGTCGCTAGTCTCGCAACTTGCATCCAGCTGATTCCAGTTACTTGGATGCCTAGTGCATCAAACCAATTGAGTCCGATCAGGCTCATTCACTGACCCCATACCACAACAACATCCAGGTGCCCTTAAATTTAACAGCTAGTGTGGCCTCACCCTTGACTGCGACTCTGGCATTCTGGAAATCAGTTAGTATAATGTCAGAAGGCCTCAGCTTGGCCCATCTCTTACTGCGATTACAGATGAAATTAAATGTCTCTAGTGAAATAATAGATACGGCGGAGCTCGTGTCCAACTCCATCTTGCAGGGGACCCCTTGCAACTCCACCTGACGTCTAACGTTCAGCTTAATGAGATGGTGAGTTCCTGTAAGGCAAATGCTTCTGCAGCTGGAGCAAAACGCCACACTATACTGTCCTGGGGCCCTGGCACTTCTCCTGGTCAGAATGTCCAACTGGCAATTTGATGGCTGGTCCCTCTGGCAACCTCTGCAGACAGACATGATATGGCCAGTTTTTCCGCAGACCTGGCATGTGGCTGTCCGGAACCTACAGTCCGAGCATTGGTGGCGGCCACCACACCCTGGGCATCTAAGGAAAAGATCTACCTTGTAAGTCGCCCCTTGTTGCTTGTCGCTGTGACACTGTTGGTCGTTGTGTCTTTGTAGCTTGTCGACTTCTGTGTTGTCATTGGGGTCTTCTGTGTGTTCGGCATCCTTGTGGTGGATGGCTTCCACGAGTTTAGCTGTTTTGGAGGGCCGCATGGCTCGTACGGCCCCACTGGCGGCTTCGTCCGCCATGATTTCTTTCAGCACATCTGGGAATGACAGTGTCTCTTTAGTGAAGAGTTTTTGCTGTAACTCTCGATTCCAGAGACCGCAGACAAGCCGGTCTCATAGCCTCTCCTTGACGTCGGAGTACTGGCACAGGCATGCAGCCTGCCTCAAGGCCGTGATGAATTCAGATGCTGTTTCACCTGGCTGCTGAATTCTCTGCTCAAATGCATGGTGCCAAGCGATTACTGACAGCTTGGGTTGAAAGTGGTCTCCAAGCTTCTTCTTCAAGTCTGTGAATGTTACGGACTCCAATGGCATTGGTGCGAACAGGTTTGTTCTGTTCCCCCTCCCTCCCTCCCTCAAAGTACAAACAGCTGGACAAGCAGGTACAAAACAAAAGGGTTAATTCTTTATACTACAATATAATTGCTGTCCGATAAAGTCTTGGCAGCAAGCTACCCACAGTCAGCCAAAATAAGCTAGTTATCTCAAACATTCACTGACATGAGATAACTGCCAACAAGTAATTCCAAGAAAGTCCAGACAAACAAACCCAAAAGCAGAGATGAAGAAGCGTAGTCACGAAATCCAGACCAGGGTTCACACAGGTAGAGAAATCCGACAGATGTGACCAGAAGCTGTGGTGAATTAATTGTTCGTCACAAAGTTCTGAGAGTAGCCACACCCCCTTTTGTACCTTGTGGGGTGTGGCTCAATGACTCAGCTACTCCCTGGCCCTCCTACTCATCCTACGTTGCTGCAAACGCTTGGCCCTGCATCTTTCTCAAGGGTCTAGCTATGAGTCATCTTCACTAGAGTGTATTTGCTGCAGCTGCTTGAGCTCCGTCCCAGCCTGGCTCCCAGCCTGGCTACTCCCAGGCTGCTCCTCTTGGCCTTCAGATGGAGACGGAGGCCTTGCCAGAGAGTACGGTCCCAGAGAGGGAGGCCTTGCCAGTTCCTCCCCATCATCCTCAGAGTCCTCTTCCTTGGTTAGGACAGGTGCGGGGGTCGGGGCCACAACAAGGTTCTCTGCAATGTCGAACGTGGCTGGGCCACACACACAGAGAAGCGTGGCAGCCTTCAGGCCATCCTCAGCAACTTGATTCGCATGAAGATAGTTCTCGACCCTAGATACATACAAGGACGATCTTTCTGGGTGAGTTATGTCAAATTCTTCCAGCTTTCTGACCTTGGCCATTTCTGCTGGTCTTCGCAGCTGGGGCTTGATGTCTTTGCATCCTGCTCCTCCGTTGCCCAGGGACTGGTCCTCTGGGCGTGTGGTCGCTAGCGTGGCTGTGCTAGGCCGACCGTGGGGGGGGGAATTGCTTTTCCTGCCAGGCACTGCTCGGCCTCTCCCCTAGTGACTCTTCAGCTCAGTTGGAGGAGCAGGATCCCACCTTCGTCGCCAGAGTTAGATACTGGGTTTGTGGCTTCAATGACGAGACGAGGCAAGTGAGTTCAGCAAAAATCATTTTTTATTGCTTGCAGGAACTGAACTGAGAAACAGGGCTGCGAATGCAGCAATTTATACCCTGGCCTCTAGGCAGTGGCCAATAGGTTTAAAGTAACCTATTGCCGCCCAATGGCAGCACTGGAGACGGGTTGTCTGAGGAGCTGGAAGCTGTTAGCTAGCTTCCCTGCTCAAACAACCTACCAGCAATTAACCCACGTGATGTTCCCTTAACAAGACAAAGCCCAATACATTACAATGACGCTTAAGTTATTTATTTTCCTGAGACATTCTGAGAACTTTTTTTTATTGTAAAGGATTCTGGTTGCAGCCAGCTCAACAAAGAATATAATCAAGCAATGGTTTCAGTCTTTCTGGTTTTGTCTTTATTCACCTGAGTTCTGCCTTGCCATTTTTTTAAAAAAAATGTTTGTTTCTTTTGCATTCTGCTCACTCTTGGACTTTATGCCTGAAGCTAAATGCAGTGTTTTCAAAAGCAGTTCAACAGTGAAACTAATTACTTAGAGAGTTGGTAGATTTCTCTTCACTGGATATGCTCCAGCAAAGCATTCCTGCACTAAGCAGGTCTGAGGTTTAAATATCTCCTTTCAAATCTATGAGCCTATGCCTCACTGGTGCAATGAGGTTAAAAACAGGTCTAATCTTCAACAGTTGCACATCACAAAAGAAAATAAGTAGAATTGTGCTGGATCAGACCAATGGCTTAGCAGCTGGCATCTTTTGCCCACTGAGTCAGTTTTATGGGCATGTTATTTCTTATTCACAAAATGACATTTTTCCATGAAGGCATTTACCAGACCTCCCCCATGCCCCATTTTTAGCTAAAAAAACCAGAGGACTATATAGGGACTTGCATATTTGAATAGTTGAAGTTAGGAAGTCAAAGATAGTATTTCTAGTCTTTCCCATTTTTAATTGCAGCTTCTATTCCTGATCATTCCATATTCAGGATTTTTTTTTGCAATAAAACATGGAATAGAAAATTTCAGTTCAGAAACATTTTCAACTGCAGCAGCTGCAAGCATGTTAGGGATTCTCCTATAAAGGCTAGGAATATAGGAGGAACAAGGTTTCAGAATAAAGAGTGGCAAAATAAACACTTTCTCAGTATATATTTTTCCATACTGCAATACACATTTAAAATAGATTTTTATGGTTCTCCATCATTACTAAATTGATTGATTTGAATACAGTGGGTTTTTTTCCCCAGGGCAAACCCTTTTTGTATTCTTACACTACATATATTAGTCAAGCTTTAGAAATAAATTGAAGAATACAGTAGAGTTCAACTGTTTTCTCTGGGGATTGATTAAAAAGACATAGCCCTTTTGTAGTAAGTGCAAATATTGTATTCACTACTTTGCCTTCTTGAAGCTTTTAGATAAGTGAACATTAAGTGAATTAGCCTTTGTGTCTTATCACATTGCCGCTTAAATTCATCTTCTTTATGCTTGGAAAAATTATGTTTTCAGTAAAGTGTGCCATATAAGACAGATACATAATATTTGTAGAATATGCATGGTCAAATGCATGCAAACTAGTCTTAAGCAGCCCTTCTAGTGGATAAACTGCCCAACAAAATTTAAAGTTAAAAAAAAGGTAATGCTTTCCCTTGTCCTGTCATCCCCAACTCTAAGGGGTGTTGCTCATTTTCTTTTCCTAGCCAAGGAAGTCACCATGGTCCAAAGACATTTCCATGGTCATGTGGCCAGCATGACTATATTCTTGGGTGCAAGGTGTACTGTTACCCTCCTGTCAAAATTGCATTTACATGCTTTTAAATTTCTAGTTCGGCAGGAGGCAAGAAAGGGATCTCACCCTGTCATGGAGTGCTTGTGTCTTGAACTGTCAACTTTCCAGTTGACAAGCCCAAAGTCTTAACCACTAAACCACTCTGCCCCCATTAGCAAAATTTACTGCTGAATAAATATTAATTCAAGGGACGCGGTGGCTCAGTGGGTTAGGACGCTGAGCTTGTCGATCAGAAGGTCGGCAGTTTGGCGGGTCGAATCCTGAGTGCTGCGTAGCAGAGTGAGCGCCTGTTACTCGTCCCAGCTTCTGGCAACCTAGCAGTTTGAAAGCACGTAAAAATGCAAGTAAAAAAATAGGGACCACTACGGTGGGAAGGTAACAGCGTTCCATGCACCTTTGGCGTGTAGTCATGCCAGCCACATGACCACGGAGATGTCCTCGGACAAGCGCTGGCTCTTCAGCTCTGAAACAGAGATGAGCACCGGCCCCTAGAGTCGGAAACGACTAGCACACATGTGCGGGGGAACCTTTACCTTTACCTAAATATAAATTCAGAATATAACATGCTCCCTTATCTCAATCCTTGAGATAGGCAAGCTGAACAGAAGATAACTAAGGCTAGGGTGAACCTGGCATTCCCTGATTTGACTCAACACTTTAATCCTTACCCAGGGATTAAATGGATCTTGTGCATAGTCATGCTGGTAAGCCCACTTATTTCAACTGCATTTTCAAATACATTTTTAACTCACTGAAATCAGTATAAAATGTGATGACTTAAAGTTGAGTGAACTGTGACCCATATGTTTGAGGAAAATTCACTTCGATATAATTTTTGACATACTGAGAAATGTCAAAAATGTTTGAAATGTCCAAGAAGTTCTATTTCAGATATTTAGTATTAAAGCAGAATCTAGATTCCAAAAGTTGGAAGAGGCCATTTAAGCCATGAAATCCTACCTCATTGGCTTCATTGGCTTGGCTTGTTCCAGGAAAACACCTATATTTTGCCCTAAACCACTGGAAGGTGCCTCATTTTCCCTTATGAACAAACTTGTTTTGTGCAAAAACTTTCAGCTTGTGTATGAAATTTGGCATGGCTGTTTCCCACAGAAGGGGCTTCAATTGCTGCAAAGTTTGTCAGAATCTACTGCAATTACTTTTATGAAATTTGGCAAACTCCATCTCCTCATGAAACTCTAGTGTGACTATACATTTCATTCCATACTGCAGACCAAGAAACATTAAAGTCATGTGTGTTTTTCCCATGCTCAATTCTGGGAGAGTAGAACTTCATGTTGTTGTATCCTGCTCCAGGCCTGGGATTTGAATTGCATCAGTTTGTCTCTGGAACAATGCATGCTGGGCTTCTGCATTGGTTTCAATCGTTTATTTGCCAATAACCTATTATTTCCATTTTATCAAGTTTCTGACGTTTAATCTTTACTGCAATCCTGTGTTGAATGACAACCGTTTGTACTAAGATCTTCAAGATTTTCACTCATTCCAAAGGGATGATTCTTTGAATCACTTTTGAAAGGCAAGATCAGAGAGACCAGTCCTTAGATCACCAGTCTAGGCATGAGTTTACAAATGATTGCCTTTTAAATTTACCATAGATGGATTGCTAAGCTGCTTATTATTGTTCCTTCATAATAATTTCAGTGTTTCACCTGGATTTCTATTTTAATAGATGTTCCTTACTGTTTTTATGAGTTGAATTTTCTCAAAGTCTTTATCTTTAACATGTACAATACACTTTATTCAGATTCTCGAGGTTTTGGAATTTATTGACTGCTATTCGTTTTAATTTGGAGAAAACTTCCACCAATAGCAGCATACATTTGCAGATTTAGCTGTGATGTGATAAACTTCCACAAACATTTGAATCTGCATTATTATGAGGCCACAATGCTTTGTACATGTCCCAAGTCGATTAACGTAATTGTTTTCCTCCCTTCCAGCAAAGTTTACCATCTCTGTGATATGATCAAACGAGTTTTTTTTTTTATTATTTTAATCCCATTTATATCCCGCCCTTCTCAGAAGACTCAGGGCGGCTTACAATCTAAGCACAAATCAAATGTGCTTAGCAATAGCCTTCATTCTATGTATATGCCTGCTTATTAGGGCTTTCAGGCCCCCCCAAGCGGCATTATTACAAAGTCAGCTTATTGCCCCCAACAATCTGGGTCCTCATTTTACCTACCTCGGAAGGATGGAAGGCTGAGTCAACCTTGAGCCTGGTGGGATACGAACCTGCACTAATTGCAGGCAGCTGGTGTTACTTAAAGAGGCATTAGCCCACTGCTCCACCAAGGAGTTCATGACACCCTCAGTTTTGAGACTGTATTTATTATTATCAGCTTAAATCATCATATACCACAGTCTTGTTTCAACCACAGCAAAGTTATGCATAAGGATGAGAGATTTTGATAGGTTCATTGTTGCCTAACCCGATTGCTATAGGTCTTTTAATGTTTAAACTTATGAAAGCCTCAAGTGGACTTCCTCCCACTATGTGGCAAGCAGTTACAGGCAGCTTTCCTATGAACATTCAGGAGTCCTCATGGAGTTAAAACTGAACACAAACTAACAAAAAGGTCTTACCCTCAGAACCATTTTCGAATGCCATGGCATGTCTCTGATCTCTATGTCAGGATAGATGACAGCTGCCACACAGTCAGAAGCTGAATACCTGACTGGCATGTTTGAGACTAAGAAGCTGGTAGGGATTTGAGTGCTTCTGATTTTAGCCTATTGTACCTTCTTGGCTGATGACAGTGATGTACGAGGGTTTATTTCACGAGATCTCTTTCAAATCCTATAGCAACAACAGCAACAGAACTATTCTTGAATGTATTGAATGTCTTGGTAGCTATAGTTATGTAGATATAGATATGCACATTGATATGTACAGAATCAAGAATATCAACAAAAAGCAGATAGAATCAGGTAGGATGTGTATTATATCAGTTTTATAAAAAGCAACAAGAGATGTCATGCCGAGCTTTTCATGGAATATTTAATTAACAGAATCAGTTCCAGAAATGAAAAACAGCAGCCAAGCAATTATAAGGTTCAGTAAAGCGACTCTCTTAGGATGGAGCAGTCATGGATTAAGGATTGGCATTTAAAGATGTTATCAACCAGTTAAGGAGACTAGAGTAGATTTGCTGCCCCAGGGACTGGACCAACGCAATGTGTTATAGTCACATTACTGTTGGTATTTGCCCTCCCCCAGGCAATAAACTGAATTACATAGTAGATGGTGAGGCCACTTGGGGGTTCCTAGCTTGAAATATCTAGGAACACGCTTTGTTTTGCTGGACAGAATATTAGGCTGTGTTCTTGCTATGCCTTGGGATGCTTTCATCCATTCATCATGCAGAAAATCAAAAGCAATATATGTTTTAGTAAGTGAAAGAGAAACTGGAAATTGTGTAATTTAAAAAGATGGAAGAATATGCTAATATTTGGACATTTAAATTGAACACTATGAATTGAACCCATCTTTTCTTTGCCTCCAGGGCCAAGGATATGGAGAAGCAACATTCATGGGGTGAATGCCTTTTTCTTGATTTGATAGCAAAAAGTGTGTATATAGCAATTTTTTCCAAGTACAGATTTTTTGTTATTTCTTTATATATTAACTGACGTAAAATAACAAGGCATTCGGTGCAATGGAGTTGGCCTTACAGCACTATTGTTATTTTCTGATTTGTAAAGCTTTATGTATAATTTGGGCACTGGTCAGAGATACTAATAAGTCAGAGGGTACCTCATTGCTTGCAGTTTGGTATGATGAGAAGAAACATTCCGAGTTTCTTCAGGTAAATTGTGACAACTTCTGAAGCACCTAGAACTGAATTTGGGAGCTTGGCCTAAATTTTTAGTGGGAGAAGGATGTTCTTGTGGCTGTGTATTAGAAGAATCCTACACACTTTGCACCACTCTGCTGCTTTCAGAGAGGTCATTTAAGTCTTATCATTTCAGAAATATTCGAAGAGCTCTTATCCTTTAGCAAATTATTATCCTTTGAACAAAATTTTATTCCAGCTTCCTTTTCATTCCCTTTTTCCATTCTATAACACCTTTTATGTTAAGTTGCACTTAAACATTTCGTTTTTCCTGTGAAAGTAACTAGAAGGATTGAGGGATGGGGAGGAGGGATGGAGGAGGAAATAGTTTTTAATTTCCTCCCTTCACAATCCCAATTAGATGCAGAAGCACCTATAAAGTTGACTAGTTTCCCACCAAGATGCCTACTACAATTCTCAATAATGCAAGGGAGTTAGCAAAACTGCACTTGTTGCCTCAAGAAAATCGGCACTAGTGTGTTAATTCTTCTTGTTAAAAATTTCTGGTCCTATCTGTCAAGAATTTTGTGGGATTGTTAAACATATAATGGATGAGCCCTGAATTTTTTTTAAATCCCATTTATATCCTGCCCTTCTCCGAAGACTCAGGGCGGCTTACAATCTAAGAAGCACAAATCAATGTGCTTAGCAATAGCCTTCATTCTATGTATATGCCTGCTTATTAGGGCTTTTGCCCCCCCCCCCAGAGGCATTATTACAAAGTCAGCTTATTGCCCCCAACAATCTGGGTCCTCATTTTACCTACCTCGGAAGGATGGAAGGCTGAGTCAACCTTGAGCCTGGTGGGACGCGAACCTGCACTAATTGCAGGCAACTGGTGTTACTTAAGGAGGCATTAGCCCACTGCTCCACCAAGGCTCTTACTTAAAATGTCTAATTCTTTAATTTCTGCCCTGTTGTGAGCACATTTCTCTGTGTGAGGGAGACTGATCTTCTCCCTCACAGAGTGACTTTTGTATACATATATAGTAAAATATGAACAACTTACCACAGAAAACCTTTGAATGAAGGCAAATATACGTGTCCCAGGATAATGTTGCAGAATCCAATCTGGGTTAGTCACTGGGACCAGTAGTTTGGTCTTTGTGCTGGAGCCCATCTTCAGGGAATTTCTTTCTGGCAGAATGTGCCAGAGCGAAAGTTCAGGAGACAAAATGTCTGGTCCTGGTGACCTACTCAGGCTGGCTCTTCCAAAAACTTACGCTGCTTTTTTTGAAATGTGGGGCTTTTCCACTGCTCACTGGTCTTTACATTTCTGCAAATGTTATTCAATTCTGTTTAAAAAAGGTTTTCCTGTCTTTTTTGTCATTATTTCCTATTAATTTTCTTAAGAAAAGTTGTATTGTTGGTGATTCTGGGCCAGAATTTATTGTGAATAAATGGAGCACTACACATTGGGGAACAGCCCCTGCACATTCAAAGAAGCAGCTTCTTAGAGCAAATTTCACTTTGGGATGGCATAGAGTAGGTCAGTGTTTCTCATGTGATGTTAACAAATCGATTAAAAATCACCCGTTTAAGAACTTATTATTAAAGAGACTTTCTATTCGTAAATTCTTTATAGATTGATTTTTTATTAGTTTATCAAAGTATAAAATACGAAGAAAAATGGAGGTGATGGGAAAGTAAGGGAGGAAAAAGGGAAATGTGTAGGGTAAAGGGGAAGAAAAAGGAAAGCACTGACTTCCGATCCCTTTTAGGTAATAACATAGAGCCTGCTGGAGAAGACTCCTGCGAGTCAAAAGTGTGTATAGTCAAGGCTATGGTCTTCCCAGTTGCAATGTATGGCAGTGAAAGCTGGACCATAAAAAAGGCTGAGCGCCAAAGAATTGAGGCCTTTGAACTATGGTGCTGGAGAAGACTCCTGCGAGTCCCTTGGACTGCAAGGTGATCAAACCAGTCAGTCCTAGAGGAGATCAACCCTGACTGCTCTTTAGAAGGCAAGATCCTGAAGCTAAAACTCAAATACTTTGGCCACCTAATGAGAAGGAAGGACTCACTGGAGAAGAGCCTAATGCTGGGAAAGGTTGAGGGCAAGAGAAGAAGGGGACGACAGAGAATGAGGTGGCTGGATGGAGTCACTGAAGCAGTAGGTGTGAGCTTAAATGGACTCCAGAAGATGGTAGAGGACAGGAAGGCCTGGAGGAACGTTGTCCATGGGGTCGCGATGGGTCGGATACGACTTCGCAGTTAACAACAACAATAGAGCCTCAGCTTTTTACTTTTGTATAATAATATATACTAGCCGTCTCTATAACAACAAACCTATGTAATCAGCAAAAGCCAAAATCAGTTTCATTTTTTTCCCACCCCAACAACAAAGCCTGGAAACCGTTTCCAAGTAGAAACAAAGTTAGTTGTACTCTTTTCTAAGATTTTCTATTCACTGATTTCTTGAAGTCATTTTATCCAAGTGGTCCTGTTGCATTATGAAAAAGAATAATAAGCATGTTTGTCACAAAGAAAAAAGTCTGATGCAAAATTGAATTCATGCCTTTTAACCCACTAATTCTTTCTGAAAATAGAATGACTAAAATGGAAAAAAAAAGAAAAAGAAAACCCAGCATCCTAACTATCGGGAAATGACATTAATACTAGTGGGGGGTTTAAAAAGATTCAGTTGGCACTATTTAATGTGCTTATTATTTATATATTTATTTATTTATTTATTTATTTATTTATTTATTTATTTATTTATTTATTTATTTATTTATTTATTTATTTATTTATTTTTGGGACTTATATGCTGCCCTATCTCCCGAAGGACTCAGGGCGGCTAACAACAATAAAAAACAACAATACAAAAATTAAAAAAGAATTAAATAACAGCCCCAAAATAAATTAACTACACAGTTAAAAATTAAAACATATTTAAAAGCCCATCATCAATCCAGGTCAGCCTGATGGAAGAAGAAATTTTTGAGGTCGCGGTGAAAGGACCGGAGGTCCGGGGCCATCCGAAGCTCAAGGGGTAGTTGGTTCCAAAGGGCTGGTGCTCCCACAAAGAAGGCCCTCCCCCTGGGGGTCGCCAGCCGACATTGTCTGGCTGACGGCACCCTGAGAAGGTCCTCTCTGTGTGAGCGCACTGGGCGATGGGAAGTCGTCCCCGGTAGCAGACGGTCCTGTAAATATCCCGGGCCTAAGCCATGTAGGGCTTTAAAGGTAAGTACCAGCACCTTAAATCTCACCCGGAAGACGACTGGTAGCCAATGCAGCTCACGCTGGAGGGGTGTAATATGGGAGTATCGGGATGCTCCCATCACTACCTGCTCGGCTGCATTCTGCACCAGCTGAAGCCTCCGGGTGGTCTTCAAGGGCAGCCCCATGTAGAGAGCATTGCAGTAATCTATCCGAGAGGTAATGAGTGCATGAGTGACAGTACATAGGGCATCTCGGTCCAGATAGCGGCGCAACTGGCGGACCAGGCGAACCTGGGCAAATGCCCCCCTGGCCATGACTCCAATATGATCTTCAAAACTGAGTCGTGAGTCCAGGAGGACACCTAAATTGCACGCCCTATCAACAGGAGGCAACACCTCTCCTCCCATAACCAAAGATGGAACCTCTTGGACAAGTCGAGATGCCGGTACGTAGAGCCACTCAGTCTTGGCCGGGTTGAGCTGGAGCCTGTTCTTCCCCATCCAAATCCATACCGCTTCCAGGCAACGGGACATCACATCGAGGGCATCACTGGCTTGGTTCGGGGTGGAGATAAAGAGCTGGGTATCATCGGCATATTGATAATACCTCACCCCAAAACCACGGATGATCTCACCCAGTAGCTTCATATAGATGTTGAACAGGAGGGGCGAGAGTACCGACCCCTGAGGCACCCCACAACTAAGGGGCCTAGGGGTTGACCTCTGCCCTCCTGTCAACACCGTCTGCGAGTGGCCCGAGAGGTAGGAGGAGAACCACCATAAAACGGTGCCTCCCACTCCCAACCTCACAAGACGTCGCAGCAAGATACCACGGTCGATGGTATCAAAAGCTGCTGAGAGATCTAAAAGGACCAGGACAGAGGAATAACCCCTGTCTCGGGCCCGCCAGAGATCATCCACCAGTGCGACCAATGCTGTCTCCATGCTGTACCCGGGCCTGAAACCCGATTGGTATGGATCCAGATACTCAGTTTCCTCCAGGACCAAAGGGAACTGCCGTGCCACCACGCTCTCAACAACCTTCACAAGAAAGCGAAGGTTGGAGACCGGACAAAAGTTGTTTAAAATAGCTGGATCCAAGGCAGGTTTCTTGAGGAGGGGCCTTACCACCGCCTCCTTCAAGGTGGCAGGGAAGCACCCCTCCCTCAAGGAAGCATTTATAACTGCCAGGAGCCAGCCTCGTGTAACCTCCCGGGCCACATAAACCAGCCAGGAGGGACACGGGTCCAACAAACACGTGGCGGCACTTAATTTCCCCATGATCCTGTCCACTTCATCCAGAGTCACAGGATCAAACTCTTCCCAGATATTATCGGCCAAACCCATCGTTTCCCCTTCGTCAGACACTGCCCAATCGGAGTCCAAGCCAGCCCAAATCTGAGCGATTTTATCCACCAGATACTCACTAAACTCCTCGGCCCGTCCCTGCAAGGGGTCCTCTCCCATCCCCTGATTTAAAAGGGAAAGGATCACCCTAAACAGGGCGGCCGGGCGGTTATCTGCGGATGCAATGAGGGTGGTTAAGTGAGCACGCTTCGCCACCTCCATTGCCACAAGATAAGATCTAGAAAAGGATCTTAACTGTGTTCAGTCAGACTCAGACCGACTGGACCTCCAAATGCTCTCTAGGCCCCTTCTCCGGCACTTCATCTCCACGGAGAACAAAGGAGCAAGCCGGGATCTGCGCCGGGTCAGAGGCCGCAAAGGCACAACATGGTTGAGAGCCTCAGAAGCCGCCCGTTGCCAGGCATCAACTAAGGTCTCGACCAGGCTGTGGGAAAGGGAGGAAGGAATAAGTCGAAGCACCGTCTGGAACCTATCTGGGTCCATCAGGCACCTGGGGTGGAACCACCTGGTCGGTTCCGCCTCCCAGCAGCGGGGAGTGGCATGATGGAGGCTCAGCCGCAGGAGGTAATGGTCTGTCCATGAAAGGGGTTGAGATGTTGGAGTAACCCCATCCAGACCATTAAACCACTGCCCAGAGATGAAAATAAGGTCGGGCGTGTTTCCCCCCTCATGAGTGGGACCCTGAATAATCTGGGTCAGGTCCATGGCTATCATGGAAGCCATGAACTCTCGGGCCACCCCCGACACACCACCCAGGGAAGGCAGATTAAAATCTCCCAGAACCATAAGCCTGGGAAACTCAATCACCAACCCTGAGAGAGCGTCGAGTAGCCCGGGCAGGGCTGTTGCCACGCAGCTGAGAGAAAGGTAAATAATGCTGAAATTCTAGTGTTGTTCTGAGTTTCATTCCAATAATAGAAGATATATGTAGCTCAGAATTGAACTGTTGGATTATTGGTGTTCTCTGACCTTGATTGTTTTAGTGCAGACATTTTGCTTGCAGTCTATCAGCCCATCAGTTTTATTCCCACCAACCAGACTATCTCTGAGCAAAGATGGGTCTCTTGGCAAAAAGAGGAAGGGAAGTGATTTTTGCTAAATCTTCTTTCTCACTGCAAAGTCCTGAAGACGTTCTCCCATGGTTCTAAAGGGTATGTGACATGTTGGGATAACACAAAAGCTATAAAGGGAATGAAAAAAAAAATCACCTCCTCACTTATTTAGCTTTTTTGTCAAAAAACCCCATATTCTGTTGGATCAAAACATTTCCCACTGATGGAAGCTATCGGTCTTGGTCTAGGATACTTATCCTGTCCCCACCCCCAACCCTGTCTGCTACATTTTCACATCTGCAAGCTTCACAGCTGCATAGAGTTAATATTGTTTGAGGTTTATTTAAACAGAAGATTAATGATTGTTTGGGCTTTTAGATCATTATTGCAGGGTAAGGAGAGCAGTGCAGTCTGGAGAGTTTCTATGTTGTGTAGCATGAGATTTATAGATATTGTGAATGAAAAGGCACACAAATGCCCCAATTTTCACCCATTAAGAGGTGCAAGTATGTCTTGTATTTTGCTTCCTTATGGGACAACTGCTAAGCACTCAAATCTTTCTTCCATTTGGCTGCTGTTCCCCTCTTGACAAAAGATGAATTGTTCTCCTGCGATCAGGTGTTAATGGATAATATTAGCTGGTTGAGAAGCATCTGCAAAAACTGCTTGCAGATCCACTTGAACTTACAAGCTTGTCATTTTCCATGGAGAGCAATCACAGCCTATTGTTTTCCCCACCCCCACACCAGTCTTTTTCATGTTCAGTCAGTGATAAAAATAGATTATTAATTGCAGAAACTTAAAGCAATTAACAAACATCAAATTGCAGAATCCACATTTGCTACTCAATTGAAAAAAAATAGGATTCATTAACATTATGCATTGGCTTTCCTTAAAAAAAATGTATGGCGTTTAAATTGAACACCGCTTTCTGAATTGAAGGATCATTATCTTATTAGTCATACATCCTACCTCCTAATATGCAGAAGGGTTTTCAAGGAATTTTGTGTTTATTTTGCATATGACTTTAAGGAAATATCCTAAATAAATCAGTATTCTCAAAAGTTTGTGGATTGCTGCAATATGTATTTTATAGGTAAGAAACTGAAGTTGTGAGGATGTGGGTAAGGTTCAGTTAACTTTTCTTTAAAAAAAAATACTTGAGTCCAGTATTTACTTTTAGAGAACAATCTGACTGAACAATCTGTACTTACGGCTATCCTTCACTTGAACATTCCTCAATCAATCAAATCAATCAGTTAAAATATGCACAATCACAGTGTGTATCTTTGCTAAGAATCACAGTGGAGGAATGGTCCCTTGAAAGGACACATATGCCTTATGGATACATTGGTGAAGTCCACTCCAGTTCTTTTCAGATAGGTTGCATTATTTTTTTTATTTATTTATACAGTATACCAACTAACTCCCTTTCTTACTTACTTTTACAATCTTTATTTACTTCTTATAAGTTGCGCCCCTTTTTGGACTGAGGTGCCCTATGCACAGTTACCCACACCCTCGTCACTTCTCATTTGGATTACTGCAATGCTCTTTACATGGGGCTGCCCTTGAAGAGCACGCAGAGGCTTCAACTGGTGCAGAATGTGACCATGCAGGTGCTTATGGGAGTATCCCGGTACTCCCATGTTACACCACTCCTGCGCAAGCTGCATTGGCTTCCAGTTGCCCTCCGGGTGTGATTCAAGGTGCTGGTTATAACCTTTAAAGCCCTACATGGCTTAGGCCCAGGTACTTGCAAGACCACTTGCTGCCATTGTCAACCTCCCATCGTCGGCCTCCTCAGGGTGCCATCGGCCAGGCAATGCCAGCTGGCGACCCCCAGGGGTAGAGCCTTTTCTGTGGGCACGCCAACCCTCTGGAATGATTTGCCCCCAGAGCTGCGGACGACCCCTGACCTTCGGTCCTTCCGCTGTGACCTGAAGACATGGTTGTTCCAACAAGCGAGCCTGGACTGACTACGGTTTTAATTAGCTTTTTACTGGTTTTTAAATTGTCATATAATTATTGTATTTATTGTTTAATTCTTTTTTAAATTTTCTATTTTATGTTTTTAATTTTTATTGTTTTGCGCCGCCCTGAGTCCTTTGAAAGAAGGGCAGCATATAAATTTAATAAAATAAATAAATAAGTAATAAATATAATTCTTGTAGAATTATTCTCCCTACAAGAGTAATAAGGAGAAACAATATTACAAAGCAGTCAAGGAGAAAACAATACTCTAATAAAACTGGTAGAACAGACTACCACCCAACAAACTTCACTCCCTCATTCCCTCATTCACTGAGAATGTCACCTAGCCAGGTAATGAAGCATCTATAGGAAGGAAAGCAAGGTCAGAGACTACAAGAATGGAACAGTTCAACTCTTGGATGATATATATACTCTCTATCATGTTTCCTTCCTACACTTCATACAGCAGGTTCCTAGAATTGATCCTGGGCATCTTCAGAAAACATCTCATCAGATAGTCGAATAGTTGAATGAAGTACCATATGCTCCACTTATACAGTCTGTATAGCATGTTTTATATATTCTTGGTACCTCTACCTCTTTGTAGATATATGGTTATAATTATCTATCTTTTTATCTCTCTGCAATCAGTGATCAATTTTAAGACTCCAACTTCAAAAGGGATTCAAGGTTTGAGATTCAATCTGGTAAGAAACAGATTATATATTGGGGTAGCGTGAAAAGAATTGAAAGAAAAGAAATTAAACAAACTTTAATTTTTGGCACAATTAAATGAAAATAGTTGGAAAGCAGATTTGTTTGAGAATAGTGTGGTTCATTGGAAAGCTTACTTTTTCCAGATATTTATTTAATTTATTAATTTAATTTACTACTATCTCTTACACAATATATATATACACACACACAGACGGGACAAATCTTATTTCCTGTTTCAGCCTAACCCAAGGCCATCTACAGGCAGTAGCCACAGCAGTGGCAGCTCATATTTGTGTAATTTTTTTTTTTGGCTTGCTAACAAAGAATAAAGGGAGACAGATATGATCATTTCAAACTTATTTGTTCTCATCAGTCAGCCATACTCTTCTGAGATTCGAACCTGGGCCGACTGCGTCTTAAGCAGTTGTTTTAACCCCTAGGCCACAGGCTTAAGACGGATGTGTATATATGTATACATGGATGTGTATACATATACATATACATATATATACTGCTCAAAAAAATAAAGGGAACACAAGATAAGACATCCTACTATTAAATACAGTACATTGTGTTGTTTAAGTGTTCCCTTTATATATATATATATATGGATCTTTGGTTATTCGGATTTTTCCCCGCGTAGAACTAAAGGGAAAAACCCGAATAACCAAAGATCCACATACAAACACCCGCGAAAACCTCAGAAAACAAATATATATATATTTGCAGACAAAGGCAACACCACGGTGGTAATGAACTCATCTGACTACCATACCAAATTATCCAACCTACTCCGAGACTCCACATACAAACTCCTCAAGACAGATCCCACCACCTACCTGGAAAAAACCACAAAATCCAAAATAAAAGCCACCCCCATCAGTGAAGAGATCCAGAAAACAATCATTCCCAGAGAAAAATCATCCAGATGTCCTAAGCTCTATGGTCTGCCCAAGATACACAAAGAAGGAACCCCACTCAGACCCATAGTCAGCTCCATAGGCTCACCTCTACAAAATTTAGCCAAATTTCTTGCCAAACAACTACAGCCTTACGCAAATTCCATCACCTCACACGTACAAGATTCATTCCATTTCATAGAGATCATAAGTAAACTAAACTTACAGCCCTGTGACCTACTTGTGAGCTTCGATGTCGTATCCCTCTTCACCCAAGTGCCAATCAAAGAAGCCTTGACAGCTATCCGAAATAAATACAACCCCCCAAAACACATCCTAGATCTGACCAACCACTGCCTATCTAACACATACTTCATCTACAATGGACAAAGATACAAACAAATGGAAGGAGCACCCATGGGATCACCCCTTTCACCTGTCATCGCAAACCTCTACATGGAACACTTTGAAACCCTCGCTCTAGAAAAATCCAACCACAAACCCAAACTCTGGCTCAGATACGTAGATGACACCTTCGTAATCTGGCCACACGGCAAAGAAAAACTGGATGACTTCCTCACACACCTCAATAGCCTACACCCCAAAATACAATTCACCATGGAAACAGAAGCTAACAATCAACTTCCCTTCCTTGATGTCTTAGTCTACAAGAAATCCAACGGCTCCCTAGGACACACTATCTACCATAAAAAAACCACACACAAACCGCTATCTGAACGCACTCTCACACCACCACCCAGCACAGATCAACTCCGTAGCCAAGACACTCATCTCCAGAACAAAACACCTAGCTGACGAACAACACCAAAAAACCGAACTACACACTCTCACTAATGTACTAACAGCCAATGGATTCCAAAGAAACACGATTACCAACTTAATCCGAAGAGAGACACCCACAAAAACCCAAGACAGAGAACAAGAAAATGGCAAAGCCCTCCTCCCATACTTAAAAGGGACCACAGACAGAATCAGCAAGGTCCTCCAAAAACACAACATCAAAACAGCATTCTACACAGACAGAAAAATATCCACCATCCTAAGAAACCCCAAGGACATAATTGGCTTAGAAAACCAAGGAGTATACGAAATCCCATGCTCCACCTGTCCCACCACATACATCGGACAGACCAACAGAAGAATAAGTGCACGCATTGAAGAGCACAAAAACTCACTCAGAAAAGGAGAACAAACTTCATCCCTGGTCCAACACTTTGAAGCCACGGGACATGAAATTGATTTTAAAAAAACCAAAACTATCGCCAAAATTGAACATTTTAACAACAGAATAATCAGAGAAGCCATTGAGATAGAAAAACGCCCCCACAGCATAAACAAACGAGATGATACCTCTCGCCTACCAACCATTTGGAAACCCGCCTTGATTGACAGATGAGTCCCAACCACCAAGAATGATAGACCCAAACTCATGATAACACATGACATCACCACCACACAACCATTCAAAAAGCAAATCCGAACCCACAATGATAACGAGGCACAACCACAAAACAGAAACCTAACGACAGCTGCCACATCAGCCACTTTAAACCCCTCCAAACCACACAATAAGCAAACTGACACCCACTATAAAAACATGGCACCACCACAAACACGAAGCCGAACAAAAGCAGCACAACTCACCAGCTCAGGTCTAAGGCTGGCAGCTGAGACCAGCCCATCCACTCAAAACACACCCCCACCCAATCAGAACACATCCACCATTCAAAACACACTCCCACCCAATCAGAACACACTTACTCCCCCACCCAATCAGAGCAACCTCCACCCACAGAACACACCCCCTCTGGCAGTTTAAAAAAGAGGAACAAACAGCCACATGCTTCTCCCAGAAGAAGGAAGCAGAAGCCTCCAGCCTGATGATGACGGATGGGATTCCGTCGAAACGTCGCCCCTACACCTTTAGTTCTACGCGGGGAAAAACCCGAATAACCAAAGATCCACATACGAACACCCGCGAAAACCTCAGAAAACATATATATATATATATATATATATATATATATATATATATATATATATATATATATATATATATATATATATATATATATATATACCGTATATATATATATATATATAAGCTAATAATTAAAACATAATAAAGCACAGTAAAAACCCAACCAGTAGAGTAATTAAAAACACAAATAACACAACACAGCAGGAAATAATCCAAAGTAGCAGCTGAGAACAACTGCAACATCTCACATGCTATATTACATGCTATTACAGTCTGAAAACTGTGCATCATTACTTATATCACTATTCTGCATATAATGCACCATTAAACAAAGAAGTATTCATTCTATACTATAAACCAAGCACAAAAATCTCAGTTTTGCTCATACAATGAAGAAGACTCATTCAAAAGAAGAAGAAAAAAGCTAAGGTTTTAAAATTGTGTTTGCTGCGGTTTGGCTACAAAGAAGAAGAAGAAAAGAAAGAGTTGAGGAACTATAGACAGATTGGCCACAGATACTATACTGAAGGTCAAATAGATTGAAATTTTAAAAACAGATAGAATAGAAGATATAGAAGAAAGGTAGAGATTACACAAGAAACAAACAAACAGACAAACAAAAAGATAGAAAACAGCAGCAGAATGAATCAGTAATCATTTGTTTTTCTTTCCATTTGCAAGTGAACCTGCCCAAACAATTTCTAACAGTAAAAAAAGTGATAAAAATAGCAGACGAATAATTTTCCAAGTGACTTGGTAGGCTGGCGCTTTGCAGAGATGATACATTCCTTGGCCAGGAAACGAGAAAACATCACCTTATTCAAATTTCAACCCCTCCCCAGCATTGCCAATATATGGAAATAAGTCTGCAGCAACATCTCATGTATAATCTGTTCAGTGTAATACCAGCTTTGTACAAGATACTCAGAATAATATTTGTGGCATAATCCTTATGCAGCATAATCCTGCACTTTGTTGTTAATTTAGTGAGATTGATCCTACGTATGTTAGAACATGAATCCTTGGCTGTCTTCACAATGGGGTAAATTTCTCAAAATCCAGAATGGTGATACTTTTGAGTTTAGGAGCAGTGATGGGATTCAGCTAGTTTGCACCAGTTCGGCAGACCCAGTAGCTAATTTTTTGTTACCCAGGCCCAGAATGGACTTCCAGAAGCAGCATTCACATAGAGAACCGGTTGTTCACGATTTGAATCTCATCACTGCTTAGGTGAATACAGCTCAGTTAAAGACCAGCACAGTTATTCAGCCAACTAACTTGACTAAGGGCAGTCCATAGATTTCACAACTAAGATATCTGCCTGCTTTAACATTGCTGGAGTCATTAGCATACAGTGAAACATTCATCTTGGTCATATTACAGCTTGTACTTGACTTACAACAGTTCGTTCAGTGACGGTTCAAAGTTACAAAGGCACTGGAAAAAGTGACTTATGACTGTTTTTCACACTTACAACTGTTGCAGCATCCCCTTGGTCACCTGATCAAAACTGACAACTGATTCATATTTATGACAGTTGCAGTGTCCTGCGGTCATTTCTGACAAGCAAAGTCAATGAGGAAGCCAGGTTCACTTAACAATTGGGTACTAACTTAACAACTGCAGTGATTTGCTTACAAATGTGGCAAGTAAGATAATAAAATGTGGCAAAATTCACTTAAAAATTGTCTCGCTTAGCAACAGAAATTTTGGGCTCAATTGTGGTTGTAAGTCAAGGACTATCTGCACAAAGTTTCTTGCTTGGTCTCTTTCTGTTTGTGTGGTAAAAACAGAATGTCAGAAGCTGTTCCATGAGGCATTATCCATAAGGAAGGCAATTGTAGTTTAATGTGATGCTTTGCAGCAAAAAGAGAATGTTTCTTATCATATGAACGAAAATGAATACATCCTTAATAGGAAACAATTTCCTTTTCCTGACACAGTTTGTTGTTTTAGCAGATGCCCATCTGCTAGTAGATTTGCCATTATGGGTTTGCTCTCATCCCCAGCAGCAGAAAACTTTCCCCCTGGACTAAAATTGTTTAGCAAAGAACAGCTGGGATGGACCAAATAACATGTGGAAAGTTCAGTGAAATGTTGACAGTATCTGGAGTGGGAGCACCTTGCCTTGAATCTCCCTGCCCAATTACTGGAGCTAGTTCACCAACCGCTAAATTGGCAAGGAGCTATACAAGTCATTACGCTACTGACATCTTTTGAAATGATAGCCTTAATTGTTACATTTATTTGCATTAGAATGGAATTAAGCTGCCTTCTCTGCCTAGTGTAACTATTGCCACTCGGAGAGAGTTGCAAGCTTCTGCACAGGTCAGGCCAAACCCCCCCCCCCCAAAATCCATTTTACATTTCCCAACCTGGAAAGATCATTCGGAAAGCCAGACGAAACAAGGCCACTGGGGAAGTGGAGCAGAAAATGCAAAGATAGCCGTAAAATAAATAAAGAACAAAGGAAGAGAATATTGTGTTATGCGGGTCTGTTATTATAGAAGACATGCAACATATGAATTTTTATGTCTCTCCCTTTCCCAGCCTCTGGTCCCAGCCCTGCTACACCATGGTTGCTGCAATTTATAAGAATTTACTGGGGCAAATGCTAAATTGGTTTGCTTGCAAACAGCAATATAATATATCACTCCAGAGATACAGTGTATCTATTTGTCAAAGCAAATTTACCCTGTTTTGTCTCTCTTTCTTCAAAAAAAAAAAGAATGAAAGAAAACACAAGGAGTGAAATATCACAGTTTTCTCTCCCCCACCCACCTCCCTTCCTGCTTCCAGGCATACTTTAAAGGAAAAAGTGTGCATGGGAACCAAGTTACAGGAGGAAAGACCTTCTTGGTCTTTCTCACAGATGTGTTTTCTAATTGCTTTGACTTGACTTTATTGCAAAGTTGGGAATAGCTTTGATGTTATTCTATGAAGATCAAACGCGTTCTTTTTTATTTGGAGCATGGAAAATGTAGAGAAAGGATAGCATTTTTAAATGCATTTGCAAAATCCTTGTTTTAGCAATTGCTAGTCTAGTGAGTTAAAAAGTAAGCAGTTCCTAAAACATATTTACAGACTCTTGCTAATGCTTGAATTAACTGGGAAACCTTTTTCTGGCATGGAAAATTCTGCTGTAACGGTTGCCTTTTCCTTTCTAGCTGCAGGAGCTCCATGGAGGGAGCAACTGCATTGTTGTGTTTCTTGGCAAGCCCTTTCAGCACCCATCTCCTTCCTTCTCTCTCTGTCAGCTTTCTTTCAGGACCTTCTTTCAGCTTTCTTGTGATCATAAATTGGATAGTTGATGAAGTGTGACTAGTTGGGACTGAACAGGGGTAAAAAAGGGTGGTGGAGGAAGATTGGTGAGAGCATTTGGCCAGCTCCTGTAGAAGGAGGCAAATTCTGAAATAGAAAATAAAAATAAATCTAATACTGTAAGAAAGCATTTTAAAAAAAAAGCCACTGCCAGTATCTGAACTTTAACATTTTGCTAATCATGGTACCACCATATTTGGAGTACTGGACAGTTTTGGTCATTGGATTTCAAAACATATTATATATCTGGAAAAGGTGCAATTATGAGATAAGTTCCTGGCTCTCTAGCTTAAGGGGGAAAAAAGGAAATATAAAATTATGTATGGTGTGGAAAGGTTTATGGAGTGGAAATTGCTCAATCAACTGGCCCCATGCTATGAAATTAAGTGATGAAAGATTCAGAAGACAGATTGATAGTGGACTATAGTTTATGCAGTCCACTTCTATGATATGCAAGTAGGATTGCCAACTTGAGTGCTCTTAAAAAAAAGGATGAGACAAATTTGTGGATGTTCATGAAGAAGCCTGTCCCGTGGGTTTGTTTGTTTGTTTTTGAGATAATTAATTTTGCAGTTAGGCACTATATATGGAGTAATGGGGTGATGTGTAAAAAGGTTAAATGTAACAAAAAACAACAACCCACCAGTTCTCTCTTCACTATATACCAAAAATATGAACTAAAAGAAATTCTCTCTCATATATATATATAATTGTTATCAATGATTTTAATTGCAGTAGAGGTAATCCTCAACTTACAACCATAAATGAGCCAACAATTTTGATCATCAGTCATGAAAGTTGTAAAGCAAGTCATCACATGACTATGCCTGATTTTACTATCTTATTTGCATTGATAGTTAAGTAAATGCCATGATCATTGAATGCTGCAGTCATTAAGCAAACACCATGGTCATTGAGCAAACCCATTATTTGCTTGGGGTGTTTTTCCCCCCCATAAACCAGAAGTAAACACCAGTTTCTGGGGGGGGGGGGAAGAAATATCCTAAATCACAGGGCCCTGCCAATGGCCATAAATATGCAGGTCAGTTGCAAAGCACCCGAAGTGCAGTCTGGATGTTGGAACTTCGAATTTGGGTCATCAGTTCATTTCGGGGGGTCCGTTGTATCTTCAAATGGTTGCTAAGTAACTGGTTGTAAGGCAAGGATTACCTGTAGTAAAACATATTCCAAACTAAAAGAAAAAAGGAATAGGATAAAAAAAAGAGTGAAAGGTGCAAAAGAGGACAAAAAAACCCACAGAAAACGGAAAGAAAAAAGAAAGATGATAATATAGTAGAAAATAAATATAAAAAGACGTGATTTCCAACTTTCATTACAAGTGTAAATATTTTTTTGTAACTCTTTAACCCCTCTTAGTGTACAACTGATGATTTATTTATCCCATATCCTATTTCATATCTATAAACAAATCTATAAAGCATAATCTTTTTATCTAGTGTCATTAGAACATCTGTTAAAAGTTACCAGAAATAACATCATATTTTGTTTTCACCTTGATTAAATAAACCAACCAAATGTATTTGGAAGAAATTCTAAGGAAATCTGAGAATGCGGCAGGAAAATAGAAGACAAAAAATATAGCACCCTTTTAATCTGTGCTATGAATTCCTCACTTAATGGAGAAGGAGTGCTTGAGTTTGGAGGGTTAAAAAATCAAATGCATTGAACAAATATCTTTTTTAATATAACTTAAGATTTGTCAGGGACGTGGTGGCTCAGTGGGTTAGGACGCTGAGCTTGTCGATCAGAAGGTCAGCAGTTTGGCGGGTCGAATCCCGAGTGCCGCGTAACAGAGTGAGCGCCTGTTACTCGTCCCAGCTTCTGCCAACCTAGCAGTTTGAAAGCACGTAAAAAATGCAAGTAGAAAAATAGGGACCACTACGGTGGGAAGGTAACAGCGTTCCGTGTGCCTTTGGCGTCTAGTCATGCCGGCCACATGACCACGGAGACGTCCTCGGACAAGCGCTGGCTCTTCGGCTTTGAAACGGAGATGAGCACCGGCCCCTAGAGTCGGAAACGACTAGCACGCATGTGCGGGGGAACCTTTACCTTTACCTTTAAGATTTGTCAGTGAGTTAGATTTCAAGTTTCCAAGAGTTCATCAGGCAATATCATAAAAAACTTTTGCTACTGTTTTGGACAACTTTTGGGGTCTTTTACTGTTTTCCCTGTTTGCTGTGGTCAGGAAAACAGGAATCATAAGCACTGTATCATCTATAATACAAAGAGATATTGCCCTCTGTTTTCTATAGTGTTGTGTAAATAAATATGGACAACATTTCATATGAATTCCAAATTTCACTCTCATGTGTTGACACAATTGCTGAAATAGGTCAGTCATAAAGTGATAAAGATTCAGGAAGCAGTTTGATAAACAGAAAAGTGTAAGGGTTTCTATTACCTCCAAAAGCGTTTGACTCCCTTCCATTTTATAGGAAAGTTATTCATAAGGAACAAAGTAAGTTTTCACCCTAAATTACTACAGGGGATAAAGTTCTTCTGTATGAGCAATAATTCACGGGTTGAAATTCCTGTAATCCTATCTTATTCAGCTCAATAAATCCTACTAACCAGTACTCTCTTCAAATCTTGCTTTCACTAGGAAGCAACTGCTAAAGCATAACAATCGCACAAAATTGTATAATAGTGCTGACTCATCTGGAAAGGTTGTTGAACTCTGCTCTAGAAGTTGCTAAGAAAGGCAGCAGAGGTGGAAGCTGGCATATCCATATTTCTATTAGATCTCCATTGCTATAATCATCCAAGCATCAAAGGGATGGTGAAAAATGTGTTCCAGAGCTCCCAAGTCCTCCTTATCATGAAACCTCCGCAGAGTTATTAATATCAAGCAAAATTAAAGAAACAGACAAGATATTCAGAAGGAGTCTTGAGTTATTTTCTGCTCCAAATAATTCAGACACCAAAAATGGAATTCTGGAATTCTCAATGGACTTGAAAATAAATACATTTTTGATTTTGGTCAAATTTTAGACAGTGAGGGTATGAGGTGTTTATTCTTGAATGTCTAGTAAATATAAAGTACATCATCACAGCAATTTACATCATGTGTGTGATTACATAATGATGTAATTACACAAATGATGTAAATTACTACAGAAATATGATCCACTGCATGCAAAAGCCATGGTATCAAGTTTCACCAAATTGATGCTTCATTGGATTTGGAATTGTTCAAGGAGAATCATTTGCAAAGAGAAGGTGTCTGCCCAAGACTGCATTCTACGATGGCAAAATAGGATATTACCCAAGAAAAGAGTTACATGTTCAGACATTGATGGAAGATTTTACAGACTCTTTCAAAACAAGGGAGGAAATCATTAGCTTGAGACCCTGCTGAGTACAGAACCAAAACTAATCTTCTGAATATTAATACTAGTAAAGTTAATGCATGTTAGAGCTTTTATACTAGCAGGCACATCTTTATGTTTTATAGAATATATATTATCTTGAATAGATGCTTGGTGATACTTCAAAACTTTCCATAAAAGGGAATATAACATTTTAACACAAATAGATTTTCCTGATGTGAAAACTAATGCATATCCATTTTTGCAAATGACTATTTCTTTTTTTAAAAAATGGGAACATCCCTCTTCCCAGTATTTTGCTGCCTATAAGAATTAGTTCTCACACTAATAGTAAAAACAAAAAATGACATGACAATAAATCTGATGAATCCAACAAAGGACAGTTGGAAATGGGCCAGCCAATTAAAAAAAAATTTAAAAAACACCATGCTGCAATGAAATCCTTGTTTATTCTCTAGGCTTTGAATTTAGCAAAGGCTTCATATGCCAGTAGACCCAAGCTCAGGACAGGTTCATATTATTAATATATTATTCATATTATGCACTGTGTTGATTGCTAATGTGTTTGTAGGTGCAATTCATGGTGTTTCCAGGTGCAATTTAAAGACCTTCATGGCTTGGTACTGGATTGCTTAAGGAACTATCTCTTTTTGTTTCTACCCATCTGATCTGGCTTGGTCCAGTATGTTCCAGGTCCTTTTGGCTACAGCCTTTTTTATGTGGTATGTCAGGCCCAAGTCCAAAACGGACACAGCGAAAACAATAGAGTCCCATTCTTTATTTGCTTACACCTAATAGATAGAATATTGCTAGACTAAAGCTATAACCTTCTAACCTAATAGATATATTCTTATAAATATCTAGGCTGTGGCTACCTAAATCTTTTCCTTCAGGACTACATAGTCTATTATTTTGGGCCTCTCTTTAGAATGAGCTGCCTTCTCCCTGGGAAAATGCCATACTTCAACTCCGCTGCCCTTTTGTGAGACTCTAAAGAACTGGCTTTGTGCCTGGACCTCTGAGTGTATAAAGAGACCCATCTCCTGGTTGTGCTAATGATTGGTATAGTTCAGGGGTAGCCAACCTCGGCTCTTTTATGACTCATGGACTTCAACTGCCAGAATTCCTGAGTGAGCCATGCTGGCTCAGGAATTCTGGGCATTGAAGTCCATGAGTCATACTGTAAAAGAGCCAAGATTGCCTACCCTTGTTCTAGAGGCAATAGTCATTCCACTGCTTATTCTCACTGTCCCTTACTATCTATCTCTATACTCTATACTTCTAATATTTCAGTGCTTAATAAGAATAAGGAGCAAAGAACTAATACTTCTGGAACAATATCCCAAACACTTTTAATGTACTGTATTTCATCGCAAATAATTAGATGTTCTGAGCTTCCCCAACACCAATTTGTACTGTAAACTCCATAGTATCTACAAAAAACCTGATCACTCCTTCTTTTAAACACAAATAAAACCAGAGTAGAACCTCAACATTTTTTCAGGATCCTTTAACAGGTAGAAATTCTCAATTCCTCTCAACATTTAATTAATTTAACAAGAAGTTTAGTTTTGAAAATGGATCATCCTGGCTTGCTTTTAATAAGTAGAATACAGGCTAAACAACAACAAAAGATGGCTGTGTTTCAAAGACTCGTTCAAAGAATTTAGTTTTATTAACCACTCTGCCAGCAGCTGCAATCTTCCCTATTAGTCAATGGGTTTTAACTATTTCTGTGGAAGATTATGCTATAACCTCTTTTCCTGATTTGTGTCTTTCTTGGCAGATTAGATTACACAGGAAAGGTATACATTTGCAATAGTAGCAAAAATCTGTAGCTCAGGTGTAGGATGAGAGTGAAGGTTTATTCTCCAGTCTTGTGGGTTGGTTTCCAAACATTTCATTACCATGCTAGGTAACATCTTCAGCTGAGTTTAGGGGATGTCAGTGTTCTTCTGTTATTAAGGGCTTCAGGTGTGGGTGTGTCAAGTGAGGGTCTTTGATAGGTCAGGTGTGAGTCATCAGTGAGAGCCCATCACAGACTCACTAATGACTCACAACTGATCCACCACAAGACCCTCACTTGACACACCCATACCTGAAGCCCTTATACCTGTAAATAGAAGAACACAGACACTGACATCCTTTAAACTCAGTTGAAGGTGTTATATAGCCTGATAACAAAACACAAGCTTGGAAAATGAACCTTCACCCTCAAAGGTGTACATACTGGTGTGTGTATCTTGTATCAAGGGAGTTGTGAGAGCAGTTCATTTGTTGTGCAGGTTGGTAAGAACTGACTGGGGTGTGGATGTGGACAATCTTAAGATAAATGTTTTAAAAACCTCCAAATTTAATAGGTTTGGCATATGTGTATGTGCAGTGTGTGCCTTCAGCTCACAGTTGATTCCTGGCAACTGCCTGAAGTCATCCCTGCATGTTTTTTGGCCACAATTTAGAAGTGGTTGCTGTTGTCCCTTTCCTAGGGCTGAGCGGTAATGATTGGCCCAGATCACCCAGCTGTAATGTGCATATGGCAGGAGTAAAACTCAAGTCTCCTGATTTCTAACCTAGTGCCTTAAACACTACTCTAAGCTGGCCATTTTAACAAATCTTGTCATCTATAATAGCCCGTTTTATTCTCAGAAAAGGCTATAATCAAGCTTTGCAAATTTAGAACCCTCAAAGTCTAATTCTTCTATTCTCTTTAACACCAGCACAGGGATAGAACTGAAGCGTATATACACCAATAGTAAATATAACAACTAAGCAGTTCAAAACAGCACTAATTTTACAGTAGAAAAATATAGCCAGACTTTGGAAAACTTGAAGATGTGAGGCACAAAGAAACCAAAACCAAAACCAAAAACTTCAGGAAACCTCCATGATCAAGATAAAGAATAAGCATGCTTAGTGGTTACAGACTGATATTGGATTGCTGAGGAGAGAAACAATGGGAAATCCTCAAGAACAGGGCACGGGACAAAACAAAGGAGCACAGCTTACCAGCAGCAATGCCGAATATTGTAATGCAGTATTTGTTGGAGGCTCACAGGTGTGCTCTAATATAAGTGGGATTTAACAAAAAATGCTAAAACCATATTGTCAAATCATTGGACAAGACTAATTAAAAGAAACATACAAACAAACATTTGGGTTAGGCAGCAAAACAGAAGATGTGATGTAGAATTTTATAAAGGGGTGTGTGTGTGTGTCTATATGTCTATATATGTCTACTTCCTAGCGTGAAGTGTTCACACTAGGAAATTGTACCTGCAATCAATATTTTCACATGTTAAAGGTGAACAACAAGTTCATAAAAATAGTGACGTATCTTAGAGTAGGAATGAAGAAGAAGTTAGGTATGCTCTCAGAATCTCAAAATCACAATTAGAATGAAAAACAATTACACCCATAGAAAACAATCATATTATTCTAATCCATTGCTTTCATTTAAATTAAACATAGTTTTTGTTCTAGTCTGCACTCATGTATCACTCGGAGCCATATGTTACTTTCAGCACACATAGAAAATGTTGTGCACTACGGCCTTATAGAGAGATTAGTTGATTAGATTAGTTCTTTGGACAGTTTTAAAACTCTGAAAGGAAGCTGTACAATGTATATTTGAAGTGCCTCTCTGCCTTTTCATCTCATAGTGACCTATGTCAATCTAACCTTTCTTCATTTAAAAAAAAATTCCAAGAATGCATAATTTCTCAAAAAAAAAAAAACAACCAACTAGACTGACATCAGAATTACTGTTGGTTTCATTTGCAAACTTTAGGTCACGGGTCTTCAAATTTAGCTGGCTGAGGAATTCTGAGAGTTGAAGTCCACAAGTCATAATAGAACCAAGTTTGAAGTCCCCCTGCTTTAGGTCTTCTACAAATACGTAGTTATATGTTTCATGTTTCCTAAGCTAACATTAATACAGCTGAACCAGAATGACAAATTCTTTAACCATCATACCAGGAAGTCAGAAAAACTTTTGTACTGAATTTAAATTCTGTCCCCTTTTTCTGTGTCTACTTTTTAACATACTGTCTGAGGAAGAACTCTATAAAGCGCTAGAACAATAAAGCTGGCGTATTGTTCCAATATTGTTTGTTCAGGTTATTTAAAAAGGCCTATCTCTCTATCCCCCTCTCCCTCCCACTACTTCTTTTCTTGGCAGCAGATTCAAATATGAGATAATCAAATGACATTTCTCTCAGAAGATCCCATTCTATAGACAGAAGAGATAATGATGACAATTTTGACTGCAGTGCTGGGAAGCATAATTTATTTTCAATTAGGGATTAGCAGCATCCATGCTGTGTAATATCTATGGAATAAAATTCCACCCTTCAACCACAGCAGCAAGACAACTGCAAGTCAGGAGCTGAAGATCTGCATAAAACTCCTAAACAGAACCAGTAACTCCTGTTTGTTGTCCTTGAGAGGTTGACTTGTCTGACTTCCTGATTCAAAATAGACACAGTTACTGGTTAATCAGATGCCAAACAGGATTGTTCAGAAGGGTAGTTGTACTTGAATTTGAGATACCTTAAGAATGAATGGAAATTGCAGCAGCAGGAGCTTTTGTGAATAAATGTTCATTTTATATAGTACTGTATATGTCTGAAGTAGCTGGAGTGGGTCACAGAATAATAATTATCCAGATTCTGTAGTTTATCTTCTCCTCACAGTAAAATGTAGGCTAGGTGAGGACAAGAAGGAAGGACTTGTTGTGCTTTGAGCAAATCATTAAAATACCTCATTTCAATTTATTTGGAATGGGGAAGTGAGCACTTATTTTTGTTAACTGTAGGAAGAGCTGATTACATTTCCAAAACATTAACACCCCACCAGCATCACCATTTATATTTCTCAGCTGTGTTTAATAGTATTAGTACTACCGTAGCATGCAGAGAAAGGTTTACTGATTTTCCCTTCTATTTAACAGCTTTTGAACTTCATGAGATTTGAAAAATGGGAATGAAGGGGGAGGGGGAGTGTCAGTATTACTGTTTGTCAAAAATTTCAGCTGAGCTATAAGTTGTTCTTTGCAGCCAGAAAATAGAATCTAGGAAATGGTAGTATTTATTCTTAGTTTAATTATATTTTTTATTTCTATCTCACCTTTGTTTTATGCAACTTATTTGTAACTTGGCCAGATGTTGGTGAAATCTGTGGGCCAAACAATAGCAGCAGTGATTCTGTCAGTGGAGGGTATGGAAAAACCCCAAACAATGTCATAATTCTAGATCTAAAAGTAAAGATTCCCCCTGTCTATTTGTGTCCAACTCTGAGGGTGGTGCCTGTTATGTAATGGGTTCTTCGCGCAGGAAAGGAGACAAGGCAAGTGAGTTCAACAAAGCTCATGGTTTATTGCTTGCAGGATCTGAACTGAGAATTGGGCTGCAACTAGCAGCAATTTATAGCCTAGCCCCTAGGCGACAGCCAATAGGTTTAAAGCAACCATTGCTGCCTAGGGACAGCCAATAGCAGCATTGGAGACCTGGAGTCTGGGTTGCTGGAGAGCCGTTAGCTGCTCCAGCTAACCACGTGGTATTAAAATTGAGCCCAGTACATAACAGCCCTCCCCTCTTAGATCAGACAACATCAAAGCAATAGTTGGCCTTAATACAATTAATAAGACTTAACATCATAGCAACCTTAAATAAAAAAAATACTATTTACAAGGATTAACATTATAGTATCTGAATAAGCTTTCATTGACAGCACACTAGACAGTTATCATAGCATCTGAATGAATAGGCTTTCATTGACAGTACACTAGACAGTTAACATCATAACTCCAGTTTTCAGTACAGCAACGAGTTACAGTACAGACAACATTATAGTCTTTATTTTACATCGTAATCAGCAAGATAAGAAGGAGGCTTGCATGCCCTTGTGGAACGCCACGGAGTTCCAGTCACTTTGTGGTCTACCAGCTTACCCATCGGGCCCGGTAGACCATTGTCCTTTGATGCACCTGAGTCAAAGGAATTAGAAGCTCTCTGGCTGGCCTCTCCAGGTTGGCCCACCCCAGAGTCAGACTGATCAGCAGAGTAGGCACAGCAGTTGTTGAAGTCTGGTTGGCTTGCTCCTTCAGGGGATCCATGTTGCATTTCTGGACTCCTCTCTTCTATGCCCAGTTCCTCATTGGTTATGAAGGAAGAGTCTTGAGGGTCCATGTATGGACTGGCTTGACTGCAAGTTTGTGGACCTTGGAAGGAACTCATGATGCAGTTCTCGCTTAGTGGCCGTTCTGGAAACCATTTTCTGAGTTGATCAATGTGGTGTCTGACAACTCGCCCTCCCTCCAGCCCCACTTCATAAGACAGGGGCCCAGATGATTTGGTAATTTTACCAGGAACCCAGATTCCCATGTCCATAGTTTTTGGCCCATACCCAATTGCCCATTTGCAGCCCCCTAGGGAGTTTTGGTCGAGAGGCTTCTGCTGCCACTCTATCTGGATGCAACCTGTCCAGTTTAGTGATCAGACGCCTCCCCCAACGCAGTTCTGCAGGACTTTTGCCTGCAGCAGTGCAGGGCATAGAATGCTGGCAGAGTAGAAAATCTGCCAATCTGTGATGCCAGTCACCTGTTACAATGCGCTTGAGTGATTCCTTCATTGTCCTCACCATACGTTCAGCTTGACCATTAGTGGATGGGTGAAAGGGGGCAGATAAGCCTGAAATTCAGCAGCAGTGAATTGGGCCCCATTGTCTGAAACTAAGACATCTGGCAACCTACAGTATGTGTGGCAAAGAGTTTTCTCAGCACCTGGATGGTCCTAGCAGTAGTCATGTTTGCAAATGGAATTGCTTCCAGCCATTTGGAGTGGCTGTTCACCACTATGAGAAAGAGCTGTCCCTGAAAGGGCCCAGCGTAGTCTATGTGAATTCTAGACCAGGGAGTGTGAGTTTCCTCCCACCTGTGAACTGGGGCATGTGGCATCTCAGGCCTAGATTGCTGGCATGTATAACAACCATGTACCTCTGCCTCAATGTCCTTGTCAAGGCCAGGACACCAAAGGTAGCTTCTTGCTAAAGCTTTCATTCTGGCAATGCCTGGATGGCCCTCATGTAATGACTGTAAAACCTTGTCTCTCAGTGAAGAGGGGATTATGACTCTGTTTCCCCATAGGATGCACCCCTTGTGAGCTGATAGCTCATGTCTTCTGACAAAATAACTGAAACTAAGAGCCTGGGCTTTTATCCAACCACCCCGTGTGTACCCATGAAAGCACTCTACTAAGTGTTCTATCTGTACCTGTTTCTGCAGCAATGTCCCTAGCATGGAGGGGAAATTCAGGCAGGTCCTATATGGACAGAATTCTGGCTGTAGGGGCTGGGTCTGGTTCCATTAGTGGCAGTGGGAGTCTGCTGAGGCCATCAGCATGGCCCATTTCTTTACCAGGTTTGTGAACCAATTTACAAGTGTATGCAGATAAGAAAATAGACCATCTCAGCATTCTTGGGGAAAGTATGTGGGGGGTTTGTTTGTCTGTTGTGAAAAGTCCCAGCAGAGGTTTGTGGTCTGTAAAGACCATGAAGTCCCTGCCATATAAATAGTCATGGAATTTTTTTTATTCCAGCAACAATGGTTAGGGCCTCTTTGTCAATTTGAGCATAGTTACGCTCAGCAGAGGACAGTGTCCTTGAATAAAATGCTATAGGGACCTGTGTTCCATTCTTTTCTAAATGACTCAAAACTGCCCCCACCCCGTAAGGAGATGCATCACATGCTAAACAGACTGGTTCAGACTCTCTAAAATGAGTTACAGTGGATTTATCTGACAAGAGTGCCTTTAAGTCCTGGAAGCTTTTTTCATGAATGCCGGTCCATTTCCATGGAGCTTTTTTATCTAAGAGCCTATGAAGAGGCTCTGCCAATGCGGCCTTGTTAGGCAGAAAGGCATGGTAGAAATTGAGGAGGCCCAAGAATGCTTGTAGCTCTCCTTTGGATTTATGACTATGAGCCATTGTAATGGCCTTCACTTTGGATTCAGCAGGGTGAATACCATTAGCATCAATTCGAAATCCCAGAAATTTGTTGAAGGGACCCCAATACTACATTTGCTCTTTTTAAATTTGAGGCCTGCTTCGTGAAGATTCTGTAGGACAGCCCTGAGCCTGCTGGCTAACACTTCTGTAGATTCCCCAGCAATAAGAACATCATCAAAATAAGGGCAGACACCCTGAATGCCTTTAAGTGTGCTCTCCGTGATCCCCTGGAAAATGCCTGGAGCTATGCTGACTCCAAATTGTAAATGCTTAACCTTGAAAGCCCCCCTGTGAGTCACGATCGTCTGAGCCTCAGCTGTGGCCTCATCAACTAGCAATTGCTGATAGGCCTGTGCTAAATCTAATTTAGCGAAAATAGTACCCCCTTGCAAGGAAGCTAAAATTTGGTTGACCACTGGGACAGGGTAAGCATGTTGCTTAAGGGCTTTATTAATTGTACATTTATAGTCTGCACATATCCTAATTTCCCCGTTGGCCTTAAGCGGGTTGACTATAGGAGTTTCCCACTCCCCACCATCAACTGGTTGTAAAACGCCCTGTTCTACAAGCTTGTCTATTTCTGAGTCAATTTTATGTTTGAGGGCAAAAGGGACCCTTCGTGGCTTAACCTTAATGGGAACTATGTTGGGGTCTAGCTTGAATGAGATAAGCGGGCCTGTGTATGTTCCTAGGGCTGAATCAAAAACATCTGCAAAGTCCTCGCAAACTGATGAAAGGTTTGCAGCTTGTGTCTGATTGATACCAGTAATCTGAATGCCTAAGGCATCAAACCAATCAAGTCCAATGAGACTCGTTCTCTGGCCCCCTACTACTATGACATCCAGATGCCCATAAAACCCCTTAAATTTTACAGTCATGGTGGCTTCTCCCTTAACTTTAACTTGAGCATTTTGAAAGTCAGTTAAAATTATGTCTGAGGGCCTCAGCTTGGCCCATTTGTTACTGCACCTGCACACGAAATTGAAGGTGTCCTGGGAAATAATGGAGACAGCAGAGCCAGAGTCCAACTCCATTTTACATGGGACTCCTTGTAGCTCTACCAGCAGTTTGAGTTTAGATTTGAGGGAGCATCGGGCCCCAGTGCAGCACATGCTTCTACGGCTTCTGCAAAGCCCCACACTAAATGGACCTTGGGCCCTGGTACCTCTCCTGGTCGGACCTTCCGACTGGTGTTTGGGTGGCTGGTCCCTCTGGCAAGCTCTGCAGACTGCTGCAATGTGGCCTGACAATGTGGCTGACCGGAATCTGCAATCGGCACGAAAATGGTTGCTGCCGCACCCTTTACATCTAGGTAAGAGAACTGCCTTGTAAGTGTTCTCTTGCTGTTTTCTGCTGTGTTGCTGTGCATCGGTTTGCTTGTGAAGCTTGTTGACTTCAGGATCTTCTTCCTCCAAAGATTCCTCTAAGCGCTTGGTGTCCTCGTGGTGGACTGTTTTTTCATGTTTCGTCGTTTGGGTGGGCTGGACTGTTTGGACTGCACCCCTGGTGGCCTCGTCTGCCATAACTTCATCTTGAGCTTCTGAAAATGTTAATTTTGGTCTGGCAAAAAGTCTTTGTTGGAGCGTTTGGTTATACAGGCCGCAGATGAGCCGGTCTCGCAGTCGCTCCTCAAGGTTCGAAAATTTACAGAGGCATGCGGCCTGCCTCAAGGCTACGATAAATTCTGATGCTGTTTTGCTGGGTTGCTGTACTTGCTGATCAAACGTGAAGCGCCAGGCAATCTCTGACATCTTTGGCTGAAAATGTTCTCCCAGCTTCTTCTTCTTTTTTTTTATTAAAGAGTTTTACAAAAACAAAATTTTACAATATTTCCCCAAATCCCTCCCACCCCAAACCCACCCACTTCCCCCCCCACTTCCCCGAGCTAAATACAGGATTATAGTTACAATAATCATATTCTAAATAAAAATTATGCATAATATACAATTAACCAAATTCATAATGTGCTTTAACTCCCCTTTAACATAACTACAAACAAAGTACCAATAACAATATCCCACTAAAATCTACTCATAAGCTAAATGGAACTTTTTAGTCCCATATTTGTTCTGAATATAATTTATCCATCTCCTCCAAACTGAAATATATCTTTCCTGTGAATGATCTTTCAAATAGGTAGAAATCTTAGACATTTCTGCAAGATTCGAAACTTTAAACACCCATTCTTCTATAGTGGGCAAACTATCCTTCTTCCAATATTGTCCCACCAGTAACCGTGCTGCTGTTATCATATTCAACATCAAATTAGTTTCTTTAACATCACAATCTACAACAATACCCAATAAAAATAATTGCGGAGAAAACTTTATCTTTCTCTTAAAAATCTTTTGAATGTTCCACCAAATTTTGATCCAAAAAGCTTTTATGTTTCTGCAAGTCCACCACATGTGAAAACAGGTAGCTTCTGAACTACCACATCTCCAACATTTAGACTGTAAATTAGGATACATGTTGGACAACTTCTTGGGATCCAGATGCCATCTATAAAACATTTTATAAAAATTTTCTCTTAAGTTTTGAGCCTGAGTAAATTTAACATTTCTGACCCAAATTATCTCCCAGGTGTCCAACGTGATTGGTTCCTGAATATTTTGTGCCCACTTTATCATACAGTCTTTAACCAATTCCGTTTCCGAATCCATGTATTAAAGCATTATATATCCTCTTTATATATCCTCTTTATATGTGCACAATTTAAATCTCTAATTTGTTTTACTAAATTTTGATCTGTAATTGTGATGCCAACCTTTTGATCTAACTTCCACCTAGCTTTCAATTGGGTATATTGAAACCAAGAGTAACTTATATTTTCTTGTCTTAACTCCTCTAATAATTTAAGTTGCCAATCATTCCCTTGCAATCTAAGTAATTCCTTGTAGGAAACCATATCCATACTCACTCCCATAGATACGCCCTCTATCGCGTGTCCAGGAATTCCCCAAATCGGTATTTTATAATTTAACTTATAATAATACTTTTTCCAGACACGCAATAAAGCACTTCTAAGAATGTGGGATTTAAAAGCCCTGTCCACCTTCTTATCGTAAAGCAAATATGCATGCCATCCATATACCAAATCCCATCCCTCAAGATGAAGTATCCCTCAAGATGAAGTGATCAAACGTGAAGCGCCAGGCAATCTCTGACATCTTTGGCTGAAAATGTTCTCCCAGCTTCTTCTTGAGGTCCACGTAGGAAATCAACTCTAGTGGTGTCGGAGTGAAAAGGTTTTCGGCCAGGTCAAAGGTGGCTGGGCCGCACACCCAGAGCAACGTGGCAGCCTTCAGCCCCTCTTCTGCGATTTGGTTTGCCCAGAGGTAGTTTTCTACCTGGGACAAGTAGGAAGGCCATCCCTCTGGGTGCTTGACATCGAATTCACGAAGTCTTCCGACCTTCAGCATTCTGTCTTCGGCTGGTTCCGGCGGTTTGCGATCCTGCTTCCCAAGGCCCAGGGAATGAATCCACTGAGCATGTGGTCGCTAGTGTGGCTTGCTAGCCGACCGTAGGGGGGGGGATGCTTTTTCCCTCCAGGCATGAGCTGCATCTCCCCTAGTGGACTTCAGCTCTTTTTTGGAAGCAGGATCCCACCTTTGTTGCCAGTGTTATGTAGCGGGTTCTTTGTGCAGGAAAGGAGGCAAGGCAAGTGAGTTCAACAAAGCTCATGGTTTATTGCTTGCAGGATCTGAACTGAGAATTGGGCTGCAACTAGCAGCAATTTATAGCCTAGCCCATAGGCAGCAGCCAGAAGGTTTAAAGCAACCATTGCTGCCTAGGGACAGCCAATAGCAGCACTGGAGACCAGGAGTCTGGGTTGCTGGAGAGCTGTTAGCTGCTCCAGCTAACCACATGGTATTACAATTGAGCCCAATACATAACAGTGCCCATCTCTGTTTCTTAGCTGAGGGAGCTAGCATTGTCCAAAAACATTGTGGCCAGCATGATTATACACCAAGGCACAGGGAATGCTGTTAACTTCCCACCAAAGTGATACTTATTTATCTACTTGGATTTGCATGCTTTTGAACTGCTAGGTGGGCAGGAGCTGAGGCAAGTAATGGGAGCTCACCCCGTAGCATGGCCTTTGGTTGTTGAACCCAGGTGCCAGCTTTCCAGCTGACAAGCTCGGTGTCTTTTACTGTAGCTGGGAATATACATGAGATGTGTTGGAATGGGATTTTATGGCTCCTGTGAGGTGTGTAAATCCACCACACACAACCTTCCTAGTGCCTCCTCATATCTCCTGAGAGATTCTGCCTTGTTCATGCTGCCACCAGCCACTTTCCCCAAAAGAATCCCTTTGCTGTCATTTACTCAGGAGAAGGCAAGAGGCATTTTTTTCCTATTGGCTCAATTGGAAGGGGAAAATATGTTAAAAGCTTCCCCCAGAGCAAACATCACCAATTCATTAAGAATACAAGCCTTTATTGTGAAAATCAAGAACTAGGAGAAAGGCAAAATAAAATAAATGGGCAAGGACTTGTGGAAAGTAATTTCAGTTACTACTCCTGTAGCCAGATTTCTTTCCTCACTTCACATACATGTGTCCCAAAATTTAAATCAAAACCCATAAAACAAGAGAAGTTAAAATGGAGATCTGCATCAACTTTTATTGGTCCCTTACCTTGTCATATAATTCCCTTGTCATTTCAGTCTTGATCTGTTTGGGGTCAAGCTCTTTTATTTTAGCTGGCTTTTGAAAGAAAGAAAAAGTATCAAATTTATTTTCTGGGTTTTGAATGCTTCTCAGCTTATTTTTTCTTAAGTATTTCAATATCAAAGCTTCTTAGAATGCAAGGTCTCCCCTTTCACTACAATAAATAAGCTACATTAAATAAACTCAAGGTAATTGTTTCTGCTCACCTCCCTAAAAGATCCTGATTCTCTATTGGGACAGGATCCTTCATATTTAAGTCCATAGCTAAACCCATCATATTAAAGATTCCTATATTTCATATTTTCCAAGGTTGTAAATAGATAAATATCAATTACAGATAATTCTCAACTTTCAATGGCACTGAAAAAATGACTTATGACCCTTTTTCACATTTAAGACTGTTGCAGCATCCCCGCGGTCACATTATCAAAATTTGGACCCTTGGAAACTGGTTCATATTTATGACAGTTGCAGTGTCCCAGATTCATGTGATCATCTCTTGTGACCTTCTGATAAGCAAAGTCAATGAGGAAGCCACTTAACAACAGTGGCGATTCACTTTACAGCTGTGGCAAGAAAGATTATAAAATGGGGCCAAACTCACTTAACTGTTCTTGTTTAGCAATGGAAATTTTGGGTCCAGTTATGGTTTTAAGTCGAGGACTACACATTCTACTCATGTATGCAAGAAATCCATAGGCCAGTTCATCCTTTTGATACTGAATCATCTGGGTAGGTGATTAACTGGAGACAGAGCATCTAGAAATCATTTCTGTGGGTAAGCCTTCTTTGTGGCCTGTCTTTAAATGTCCTGCTTGATTTTTCTTTCAAGAAATGCAACTTAGAACAGCAACAGCACAACTTTACCATCCTCTTTCAGTCATGTGGATATGAAGAGTGAGCTTTGCTCTTTTCTGGATTGTTCTTTCTATTTTAAACCAAAAAGAAAAGGGAAAAACCCACCCCATACGCTATTCCCAGTAGTATAATTCCAGGCTCATGTAGCCTGATGGGCAATTTAAATGTATATAGAAATCATCCTTCCAGGCACATCACTTTGAATACTGTCTGACACCATTCATAACATCTGTGTCACATCAACTGTGGAGCTCCGGGAAAACCTGACACTAGGAATCTGATTTTAAGGCATCTCTGGGATTTCCCTCTTCCTCTCTGAGAGTCATTTGGAGTGGTATTCTTGACAATAATTCACCACTGTTATTTTAATCAGGGATTTAAAGAGAACTGACAAAATAACCCAGGATTCTGTCCCCAAAACAGGCCTTCATCAAGTGAAAAGCGAATCATATTTACACAGACACCCATATACATGTTATGAAACAATTATATTTGTTTAACAGATATATATGCTATCCAATCCCAACTGGTTTGGGCACTTTACAGAAAATGCTATATAATAGAATAATAAAATCCAATATTTTATTTAAAGTCACAAAGATCAGCATTATAATCAAAATAAAAAGTGTTAATTTTGATTCCTCTCCTAAACTATAATGAGGGAATCTGCTTTATAGCTTTATACCATGATGGGGGGGGCACCTGTGTAAGATGTTAAACAGAATATAAGTTTTTAAAAAGGCAGAGTTCCCCTTGATACAAGCAAGATTTCTTGTGACTTCAGGGACATACCTATGCAGTTTTCCTGACAACAATACTATGTGATTTGTCATTGCCTTCTTCCACAATGTTTTTTTTAACAAACCTAAGCCTTGTTATTAGCCTGCTGAACTTCAACATTGCAAGTGCATCAATGATGGGATTGTAATTCAAAAACCAAGGAGGCAGCTGAGCAGTTGTACAAGGAGGATAAACTGTGATGGAATGTAGTGGGCTGAATTCCCAGGAGGGAAGGGATGTATTCCAGAAAAGGCAAGTCAGTTCCTTGTGTGAGAGAAAGAGAGCAAAGACAGCCCCTCTCTAATAGTTCTCAAAGTATATGCTTGATGTAGATAATAGGGTGTTTCAGTTTGGCAGGATTTTGTCTGTGCAACAATAAAGAAACCTTCTTTGAAGAATCACCATGTGTCATTCTTGGTTTTGGTGGCCTGTTAAAAATACAGGTGTGGTAAGATCTTGCCTGATGCCAATGATGAGTGGAGCCACAGATCTATGGAGTCTAGTTTGAGCTGCAGTCATAATAGACAAGAGGGAAGACCAGAAGGAAGTAGGCAATGGTGTGCAGGTTCAGGAACACAGAGCAAGGTAGTAACCGAGAAACAAGAGTGGTTTGTGTCAGACTAGGACAGGGGTAGGCAATCTTGGCTCTTTTATGATTCGTGGACTTCAACTCCCAGGATGGCTGGCTGAGGAATTCTGGCAGTTGAAGTCCACAAGTCATAAAAGAGTCAAGGTTGCCTACCCCTGGGCTAGGATTTGAACATTAGAGTTCCACACTATCAGATTAGCATTGTTGACCTTCAGAATTGGTGTTACATATTGGGATTAGGTGCTTTGCTAGGATTTGGCCTCTCACTTTATGAATCTACTCTCATCTGTTCTGCCCATTGTCTCCCTGGTCTGTTTCATGTGATTGATTACATGTTGCCTCCAGAAGCTTATAGCTTGCCAGATTAATCCCTTCAACATCTGTCTCAGAGGACTTGGAAAAGACCATTACATTCATGGGTATTGAAACTGGGCACATTTTGGTGACCTTCTCCAATTAGTGTATCTATACATTTTCCCTCAACTTCAAGCTTCATTTCCTTTTTTGCTTTAAAGATGAGATGGCTCCAGATTTGGTGCCCTGATTACAAGAAAGATGCTGGCAAGCAGAGATGACTATATTGTGCAGAAAATTGGCACTGCTAGGGAGGAACTGGGTGGGCAAAGAGTGATGGGCTAATAATTTTTATTAAACCCAACAACATACTAAATAATGAATAGTTTTCAACCCTGGAAAAATATTATTTAGCCAGATGAGGACATCAGTAATAGTTCAACTGAGGTTATTGTTTTTAGTGTTCCTTACTGGGGTAGCTGCATTGAAGTCCTTTGTATTCAATATACAGACATGCAATAACTAATATCCAATATCTGAGACATCTCAAGGTAGTTCTTTGAGGATGGTTTGACTGAGTTTGTATCACTGAACTCTACACATAGCAATGTATGTTAGAACTCTGAGTCAGTAAAAAGAGAGAAAACCTGGCTAACTTTCTGTTGTCATTAATCTCACTTAAGTAAAAAATCATCAAAATTTGATGATGTTACTCCTGCATGTGTCTTAATTTTATCAAGTTCATAATACAATATATGCAGCATTATGTTTCACACTTGCTTGAATTAACATGCCTCTTACATTAATTGTAGATGTATAAATACAGGACGTCCTTAACTTACAATATTTCATTTAGTAACCATTTGAAGTTGCAATGGCACTGAAAAAAGTGACATATGAGCAGTTTCCACACTTATAACTGTTGCAGCATCCCCGTGGTCACATGATCAAAATTCAGACACTTGGGAACTGACTCATATTTATGACAGTTGCAGTGTCTCAGATCAGGTGATCACCTTTTGCAACCTTCTGACAAGCAAAGTCAGTGAGGAAGCCAGATTCATTTAATAACTGTATTACGAACTTAACCATCACAATGATTCACTTAACAATTCTAGCAAGAAAGGTCATAAAGTGGGGCAAAACTCACTTAACAACTGTCTCACTTAGCAACAGAAATTTTGGGCTCAGTTTTGGTCATAAGTCGATGATTACCTGTACTGTAAGCTATGAATTTCATCAAGTCTTGGGAAACTGGAACTTGAAGGTATGTTCAAAGCTGTTATTGTCATTTTTTATATTCAGTAAATATTGATTTCACCTGAGCAATCGCTCCCTCTCTCTGCTTTTTTTTTTTAAAAAAAGTAGTGCTTCTCCTCACATTCCCACAGCATTTCTGTAATTCTGGTGACTGGAGATACAGAGGTTGTTTGGAGATGGAAAAGATCCTAGTGTAGCATCTTCATTCAAAGGCTTTTAAATGTTTTCAAAATGACCTTATGCTATTCCTCCAGATAACAACATGAGCTATACAGATCAGAGTTCTCTTTCTATAATGCCAAATTCTTCGTTGCAATCATAAATAATAGGCCATCAAAACATATCTCCTGTGATGGGGTCAAAGTAGGTTGACCTTCTCTCTATTAAAAATGAACTTAGCACTTCTAACTTGGTAAAGAAACATGTTTTAAAATAGTTAGCTCTATTTCTACACTTAAGAAAAGAAGACCAAGGACCTATTCACATTTACGGAACATCTTTGTCACTGTCTGTTTATTGGTCTCTTGGTCTCTCTTCTCTTTAAGACTTGTGGAAATCTCCGGGATTAGTTATTTATGGGACTGCCTTTCTCCAATTATTTCTGCCTATCCTTTAGATCAAGCTGGGTGGACATGTTCTGAATTCCACTGAGTATATACTGCTGTCCTTATGGGATCTTGTGGCCAAGTCCAGACCTTCAGGGAACACTCTCTCTCTGCCCTTTTGGAGATATGACATTTCTTGTTCTTCTTTTACCATCCTTAAAAAAAAAGCTCTAAAAATGGATTTTCATACACGCCAGAGGCCAGAGATTTGTGATCCTGACCGATGGAGGATAGATGATTGCTATTTATATGTATTCTCCTGCTTTTATATTGTTTTTATGTTCTCTAATGCTGTGTGTCTTTGAATTTGGCGGCCTATAAATCTCGATAAATAATAAAGGTATTTTATTATTTATTTTGGGAAGTGTACCATATATCTATTACTTGCCTTATGCCGCTATGCGAACTGCTTGGCGACTCTGCTTAAGAAAGGAATCTGTAGCAATAAGTCTAATAAATAATCTTTCTCTCTTCATTTTGATACATAGCACAGCAAAATTCTCTACCTGCTGTACAAACCTCTCCTCCCTTCACATACCTCAAACTATAATTATGACCTTTGGGGCTTTTAGAAAGATTTTTAAAAAATTATATATTGTAAAACTGGGAGAAGGACTCTCTGATCTTAAATTAAATGTTAACGCACAATGAAATTTTGTCACTTACACAATGGCACATAATTTTAATCAATCATCAATCAAATATGCCACTTAGGTCAGCATTTGTTGCTTCCTTATTTTACTTAACAATAACAATCACTTCATTTTTTTCCCTTTAGCTTCATTTGTACATTCAATGTCCTTTCCTTATTTCTATCACACACTAGGAATTCTTCAGTTCTGCATATGCTCAGAGAACGCTCTGCATGTTTATCCTTTTACAAAAAGTGTTTTTCTGAATGTCTTCCTAGTTCCATAAGGGATTTTTTTTTTGCTGTTGCTATTTGAAATCAGCCACAATGGTGTTGTACCTAGTAGTGAACAATTGCCTTTCAGCCTGTGATGAGAGCCAAGCCAAGCATCAGGCAGGCACCAGCAAGTCTTTCCATATTAAGATCTGTAGGGCATATATGACAGCTGGAGAGAATGATTGTCTCCTTGGGGACTCTGGTGTCCCCAAACAGTTGCTTTAAATATTTATTTATATACAGTACTTATAACCTTCCCCAATCCCAAAGGAGTCAAGATAACATGCAACATCAAACAAAAAAAGGGGGGGGGGAATCCATAATAATATGTAACTAATAAAAATCAATATCCAAATGCAACAAGCAATCCACAAAGATGGAGGCCCACAATCTGTCAGTTGGGATCAAATGCATGTTGGCTTTGACTCGTTTGAGGAATTGCAGTGAGGTGGGGGTCATGAGTATTTCTGGTAATAGACACTGGGTTGATTCCCATGGGAGAATCAGACACAGTATTTCCATTGATTTACTTCCGTCTCTCTAAGTTTGCCTCCCTTCTGACTTAGCAATCAAAATGTCAAGGTATGCCTTTTTTCTTTTTCCCTGAATATTTTCTTTTGGTTCTATGTACTTACTTTTTTGGAAACTCATCTCTGCACTGCGTGTGCACAATGCTAATAGTAAATTGCTAATAGTAAAGCAATACTTAAATTTAACTCAAGTTGTCAGGATTTTAAAGATATTAATGAAAGGTTTAAGTGTGGCTTATTACCCATGAGAATCATGAAATACTATGCAAACTATCTTATATTTGTACAATTGCTTTTCTCCCCAACGGAGCACTTCTACCTTTGAGGGGAAGAAGAGCACTAGCTCTCCAACAGATAATTAAGTCAAATGAACAAATCAAGAAGATGCCATCATGCTTTTCAGTGTTGACGTTTTGAGCAAGATTGTGCACTACGTTTATGCAAGACAGCCACAATTGCCTCAATGAAGTTCTTTAAGCTGCCACAGTCGTACTACTTCCCATGTCAAAAAGCTTTACATGACCTTGAAGCTTTGTCCAGTAGTTCCATTAGTTTGAAAAGGTTTTTCAGCACATATTGTTCAGTTTCAGCAGAAGGACTCAAAATTGCATAGCTCTATTTCATAGAGAAGAGATGACTTAGACAGATTCCATAATTGCCTAATTCTACTTTGGCCTGAATCCAAAATGAGGTTTGGAAACAGCCTTCTTATCATGACTACTGTGGGACTGTTGTATTTCAGGAAGAACAATTTTGGACTAGAGAATTTACCTTGTTCCAACAAACTTGCTGAATTGAATTCACTGTGTAATGTCCAGATACTCAGCTTTGCAAGAAACCACCCCATAACACAAAATAAGCTGTGTCCTCTTCAGAAGGGCCAGGACACACTGCAGCACCACAGCACTAAGAAAAGCAGAAGAAAAACAGCTGCTTGATGTCTTTCTCCATAATGGCTATCTTAAAAACTTTGTATTCTGACACACAGCACCCAAACCACCACATACCACATAGCTGACAGCCACACAAAAACCCTACCATACACAAGGGGTTGCCAAAATGGCAGCCAGAATTCTCCAAGCCCTAGGAATAGTGATAGCCCACAAACCCACAGCCATACTCTGCCAGGAATTATCTAGAACCCAAAGACAAGACCCAAAAGGATGAAAGAAGCAATGTCATCTACAAAATCATCTGTAACAATTGCAACCACTTCTACGTGGGACAAACATCACGTCAGGTAAAAACCAGGAACCACAAACACTGGCTAGCGGTCAAATGCCACAATCCTACATCCCTAATCGCTTCCCATACTGACACTAAATAACACCAAACTAATGGGAGCAATACTAAAATTGTCCATGCTGCCACTTGCCACACTCAGGACTTCATCAAAGCCTGGCACTCCGGAAGCAATTCCATCAACAGACATATTGATCTACAACCAGCATATGAACCCTTCAGAATCCAAATCAGGCAAATGGCCATCTGGATACAGCACCAACCTTTAAGCCCCTCTCCACCCCTCCAGCAACTCACCTTCCAATGATCCTGACCTGATATAATCTCCCCACCCTTACTAGCCTCCCACTGATGACTCACTGATGACCGAGTAATTCACGCCCTCCAATGACCCTTATCTGAAGTACTTCCCCATCACAAGCATCTCTCTGATGACTCACACCTGGCCCATCATAAGACCCTCACTTGTCACTCCCACACCTGAAGCGCTTACATAAGTAGAATACTGACACAGACTTCCACTCAACACCACTGAAGATGTTACTGTATTTCTCCAAAAGTAAGGCCTACCCCGAAAATAAGACCTAACTTGATTTTTTTTCAGGGTGGGCCTAATATAAGCCCTATCCCAAAAATAAGACCTAGTTTTGGGGTGAGGCACAAACCTAAAAATCAAACTAGGGTAGGGGTAGGGGATGGAGTTGCCCCACGCGCCGCACACCCACAGCCAGGCCTGTCCTCGCTGGATCACTTCTTCTGCTGCCTATTCTGCAGCCAGGCCTGCATTTCTCAGTCACAAGCCTTTCTGGAAGGCCACTGCAGGCAAGAACCAAGGTATGGATTGAATCCATTGCTCAGTTCTCGGCTGAATAGGCTTTCTGGAAAGGCCTGACTGCGAAAGGCAGCTGCAGAATGAAGCTGCTCCTTTGGCTGCAGAAGAAGTGGACCAGCTGGGCAGGCTGTCAGTGCCAGAGGTGAGTATAAAAGACATCCCACAAAAATAAGACCTAGTGTTTCTTTTGGAGGCAAAAAAAGAAAAAAAAAAGATCGGTCTTATTTTGGGGAAATAATAGCCTGGTAATGAAACGTTCAGAAACCAACCCTCAAGCTCGGAGAATGAAACTTCACCTTCAGAGTTTTTATTGTTTAAAAATAAAATGGACTCTTTTACAGATCAGTGTAGTTTGGGGAAATTTATATTTTAAGGATGAATAGTTTAGAAGAAGAATTGTAGTTTACTAAACAGTATAAGCTGAACACTCATTCCCTTCAGCACATTCTCTTAAGCAGAACACTTTTTAGGTATGATAACAGTTGGCATCAATCACCCTGTTGTCCTCTGGTTTTTCTTTTAACTTCCACACTGCATAGTTTAACTTTTAAATATGTTGGATGAAATTTGCTGATGAGCTCAATTTTGCAATGCAGTCTATTATATTTTAGATTTGTTAACTATGGCAACCAAAGTCTTGCAACTTGTCCACAACCAAACCTGATTAACGTGCACACAGTTAATCAAAACATAGTAAGCATCAGATTGGTAGACCTCTAAATTTTATTTATTCATTGTGAACAAATGCAGAGTCAGTCTTTCTGGCAGGCAGACTACACATTTAGTTATGCTCTTCACAACAGACCCATTCCCAAATAGAAAACCAGCAATAGACATTTTAAATGTCAGCTTGCTTTTTTACAATAATAGCTACAGCTAAAAAAGATAAAAAGCAAGCAGTTCACATTGATTTCATTACTCATTTTTATGCTGAGCTGAAGCAATACCTTGGACAAACTAAATAGTTAATTTTGACTGTTGTGATAAATACGTTTTCACACTAATCTCTTGAATTCTCAAAATTAATATTTTATCAATAGCCTTACTTCAGCAAACATAATAATACTATGTGCCAGGTCCCTGCAGCCAGAAAACCATATGGCAGACTGAAGCAGTTTGAAATATTGCATTAAATCTATCTAAAGATATGTTTGCGCCTTAAGGAAGCTTTCCTTTTAGATGAAGGAGATGATTTGTCTATAATTCTTATAAATGGATGGCTGAAAGCTTCTAATGTTAGCAGTGATATTCTAAAAATGAGTTAAATATGCATGGGTTAAATTATCCCACATTCCAAAATTATGAAAGATTTGAATATCTGCTGTATTTAGTAGATAAAAGTGTCACTCAGTTCCTGCTAAAGAACCTTGTGTGTCTATTCATGAATCTTTCAAATGATTTATTAATAACACTAAGTTCTGGAATGTGTGATCTTTTATATAATATTACAGTCATGAATATGCAATATTAGCAGCCATATATCTGTTACCTGTTAAAATACCTTTATGTAATATATTAATTCTCCTTATGTACTACAAGTCCCATAAATCCTAGACAGACAAATAATCTCAACAGAAATTCTGTAATTACAACTTATCTGGAATGCAGTAGGTCAGAAATATGCCTGAAGATGATTCCCTCCTTATTGCTATGTTGCCTTGCTTTGTGTATCTGGTTGTAACAATATCTTCCTTGTGTCTGCAGAAACACCTACAATTATTTCTTTGAAAACTTAAAACAAAGGGACAATGCCATAATGTATATTCTCTGCATTCAGCATTCTACTACAAAGGATTTAGATCCCATCCCAAAACATAAAATTTCAAGTGAAAATACTTTGGGCTAAATCCAATGACCCCCATGAACAAAGATTTGCTCACAAAATACTAATTCTGATGAGAGGAAAAAGACACAATTTAAAAAATAACAAAGTTGGAAGGGACCTTGGAGGTCTTCTAGTCCAACCCCTTGCTCAAGCAGGAAAACGTATACCATTTCAGACAAGTGATTGTCTAATCTTTTCTTAAAAACCTCCAGTGGTGGAGCACCCAGAACTTCTGAAGGCAAGCTATTCCATTCCACTAATTAATTGTTATCACTGTCAGGAAATTTGTCCTTAGTTCTAGGTTGCTTCTCTCCTTGATTAGTTTCCATCCATTGCTTCTTGTCCTGCCTTCAGGTGCTTTGGAGAATAGGTTGACTCCCTCTTCTTTATGGCACCCCCTCAAATATTGAAACACTAGACATACCCAAATCCTGCAACTGTTCTTCATGTTTTACCTTCCAGCCCCCTAATCATCTTGATGCTCTTCTCTGCAGTCTTTCTAGAGTCTCAACATATATTTTTTATATCATGACGACCAAAACTGGATGTAATATTCCACATGTGGTCTTTCCAAGGCATTATAAAGTTATCCCTTCCTCCATGAAAAATTACCTCTCCAATTTTTGGTCACAGGAAGCAATACTTCTACTCTATTTTACATTACAAATATAAAGAATTAACTGTGATGTGATTTAGTGATTGATATCAGTTTCAGAAAACAGAATCTGTTCTTTGGTCTGAACCAAAATAGAGGGGGGGGGGAAAAGCATTTTTTTGCAGAAATGCAGAATTGATCTTAATGCATTTACTTTGATTTGATAATTTGATTGAAATCGTTAATCCAGTTAGTTAATTTAACTCAAAGAATTGTTCAAACAGCCAATCAATCTATGAATTGAAGCTTCACACAGACAGTCCAATTTTTTTCTGGCAAGAATCTACTGTAAGAAAGATGTGCAGTTTTGATTGTCACACTTAAAGAAGCAGATTGTTAAATTAAAGATCAACCAAAATAGATTTGGAGAAGTTGAGAAAACCTAAAATAAAAGCTTGGGGGACTTAGCTGTGTGCGTTTAGCTTTGAGAAGTTTGAAGGGAAATACAATTGTACTTTTCAAATACCTGAAAATAAAGATTTGTTCTTTATCATCCCAGAATGTGGCATGCAAAATAATTGGTTTAAGTTACAGGAACTTGAATGTTACACTGCCGTGTATGTTTGGCAGAAAAATGCCCTGCATAAAAGAAGTTCCATTAAAGTTAGCTATGTCAACTTCTTAAAGCAGCAGTTATTTTTTTCCCTAGGCTATTTTTTTTTTAAAAAAATACATAGTTGCCTTAAAGAGTTCCCGTGCTTCAATTTGCCAGCATACTGAAGCACTTCTTTGGATTAAGTTTGGAAGCCTACATAGTGGGTTACATATATATGTATACATCTATATCTACATCTACATTTACATTTACACATACAACCATTCATATATATTGGACAGGGATGTCATGGTTGATGGCCAACTCTAAGGCTGTTCAGAACAACATGAGAGGCCAGGAGAAGGAAGTTATTGTCAAATCTCAGCTTTACTTCTCTGTTTCTACTACTGCTTCTCTTCTCCCAACTGATGGAATTTTTTTCATTGTTGAAGGGCTACTTGGCTTCAAAAGATTGATAAAAGAGATATATTTGTCTTTAGTGCTGAAAGGTGCAGGGAGAAACACTGAAAACTTGTTTTCAACTTTGCATGTGTCAAATACCATAGGGTCTTGACATTCCTATAGGAATCCATCTGAGTTGAAAATCATGTCACGAACAGCTGCCTTGACATGCACGTACTTCAGAACTAGCCTTTCCTACTGCAGTGCAGTTGGTAACAACTGCAGGTGATTTGAAAGTGGAAGTCTGGTGAGATTTAATGAGAGTTTGATCTAAGAATAGATGCTTTCTTTCCCCTAACAGTGCTTGTTATTTTTCCTGCTTAAGACTTAAAGATACGTTCTTGTTAACCTCAGTGTATCAATCACATATCATCTCCCCTGAATCTCATGCTGTTGCATGTATCCACAGGGTTTTCTAGTTTCCTCTTAAAAGATTGTTTTGTTTTTCATTCTGTTTTGTTTTGTTGCTTGCCTCTCTTCCTATTCCATTTTTATTTTGCCTTTAGGGAATCCTCTCTTTGAGTACACCTCTTGCTTCATCTATTTCTTTGAGCTTGGGAATTTGCTGTGGACTCTCATCGATGGCACAAAAATGTAGAACATGGTCCTTGAGAATATGTTAAATTTCTTGGGAAGCAATTCTGATAGAATTTCCCCTCCAGGTGGAGCAGGTTGCTGCTTCTAAAAGAAAGGGACATGTAACATATAACAAGACCAAAGTTTTCATTAGAAAGAAAAGTCACCTCATTAAGGAAAGCTGGAAAAAAGAACTTAATGTGCCATTTTTCATTAGGGGGTCCCTCAAGGTGAAAAATGCTTTCAAACACTTCAGGGATATTTCCCGGGTTTCCATGGCAGTAACTGTCAGGGGAGGAAAGGCGTATTTACGTACACTGTTATTTTCCTATCATCTTTTAGTGCCCTGATCTGTATTTCTGAACACAATTTTTTCAAAAGGGAACGGGCTAAGCAGAGCCAAAGGTCTTAAAATTAAGTTTAAATTCCCAGCAAATTTCAGGACAATCTGAGTTAAAAGGAGGGATTGAAACCCTCCCTTTCTTCAGTTTTGCAAACTGAAAAAAAAACAACCAACCAACCAGCAGCTGATGAATTTCATTATCGCTGTCAGAGATCCTACAGAAGACAGTATGTGCTGGTTCTCAAACCCCTGAGAAGGAACAAGTTGAAGCTATATTAGTGATTTCTGGCATGGCTAGCACCTTTCATCCAGGAAGGAAATTCTTGTAAAAAAAAATGTTAGTATTTTTTAAATTCTCTGTTCTGTTTAATTATTTTAGTTATTAGTCTGGGAAAATAAAGGTAAGAAAAATATAACAACAAAATAAGTTAATAATGGTGAGGATTCACCTTCTCTCATTCCACTTATGAATTCCCACCCCAAATTATCTTGGAATAATCAGACATTATTATTTCCTGATATTTTATGGTAGGCTTACTCAGCATAATACATTCCAGATGTATTGGGACTAAATATGCAGAATCTTCATCCAATTATTGGTCAAGCTGACTAGAGATTCTGACTATTTTAGGGTCTGCACATTTGAAGACCATCAGGTTGGGAAAGGTTAATTTAGAAGAAGGGGGGTGGGGAGTCTGCTTGAAACAGTTGATGCCAAAGCAGTGAGAGAGAAGAGCAATGAAATGGCAGAAATTGCTTGCTTCCCTTTTGTTCATATTATCCAGTTTTGGATGAAACTATTTTTTTCAACAAGCTCTGTTTGGCTGGAAGGGCCCAACCCTCAACAAATGCAATTCTAAACTTGACTTTGAGGATTCTTTTTATTGATTTTTTTTCATCCCTTCAAGTCAGTGTTGACTCCTGGTGATTGCTTGGATTAATTCCGGCAAATTTTTGGCAAGATTTTTTTCAGAAGCGATTTACCATTGCTTGTTTCCTAGGGCTGAAAGGGAGTGACTGGCCAAGGTCACTCGGCAGACTTTTTGCCAAAGCAGGACTAGAACTCATGGTCTCCCAGTTTTTAGCTTGGTTCCTTAACCACTAAACCAAACTGACTCCATTTAAGAGTCAGTAGTTTTAAATGGTTTTAATTGCCTCTTAAGGTAAGGACTCATCCTTCTCCCATACTTTCAAGTCCCCCCCCCAGATTTTACCCTGCACTCTGGAATACATTACTTTCAGTTTGACTTGCCTTAGGCCATCCTATTCTTTTTGATAATTTAAAACCCGCTTTAATATCTATTTCATGTATATTGCATCCAAATATCATAAAATCCTTAGGCATTCTTTTCATTTATTTAGTTTTTTGCAGTACTATAGCCTACCCCATTCCCAAAAGACCTTGGGCAGTATACAACACTGACAGAAAGAAAGTCCAAACTATAATAATAAATAAGCAAATCAGAACAAGGTCAAAAACTCAAAAAAGGCAAAAGATACATTCTCAAAGAAGCCCATAAGTATCCATAATTGGTCAGCTAGGACTGCAAATATGCTGCAATAAATGAATTTTAGAATAGAAACAAACACACACACACATCTGGAGAGAATGTAGTCCATAGGATGGAGGCTATTACAGGGAAGTTCTACTGAATCATCTTATCCTTTCATGACCTCGTAAGAGAGCAGATAGTGTTAAGGTAGCAAGCCAGAAATCAGGGAACTATGTTCTAATCTTTCCTTAGGCACGAAAGTCAGCTGGGAGATTTTGGGCCAGTCATCTCTCTCACCCCAACCACCTCACAGGATGTTGTTGTGGAGAAAATAAGAAGAGGAAGGAGTACTGTGTGTGTTTGCCACCTTGAGTTATTTATAAAAATAATCAAGGTGGGATACAAATATATACTGCTCAAAAAATAAAGGGAACAGAAAATAAGACATCCTACTATTAAATACAGTACATTGTGTTGTTTAAGTGTTCCCTTTATTTTTTTGAGCAGTATATAAACAAATAATGGCGGGGCAATTTCAGCAGGCCTTCTCTAAATGAATAGATTGGATGGAAGGATTTTGCTTTGGCTGAGGGTTGCCTAATGTAACCTGGTGCTGTGCTCTTTAGGGCTCTACATTTTTATTTCTATCTCTATTAGACTGAAAAACAAAGAACTCCCAAAGATTCTTTTTTCTTCCTTGGCAAAGCATAAAGTCCATTTTTAATTACTTGGCCCATCGGAAGACAGGGAAATCATTAGTATGGCTACTGCTATGTTCTTGAAAGCTTTATTGATTATAGAACTGTAGTTGACTTTCTGATTTTGTTTTTGTTTTTGTGAACTCATCTGCACCAAGATTACATTAGCCGCTATTTTACCAAAATGGAGACTTGAATTTACAGAGAGATGAGTACAAGCTCTCAAAGTTTTAATTCAGGCTTCTGCTGTGGCCTTCCCACCCACCCCGTTCCTGCTGCTACCACTGTGTGATTAAGCAGCTCTCCTAAGATTGCATTTCTGGATCAGTAATTGTATAAATGCAAACAGTCTGGCTGCCTGAAGAACTTCAATTTTTAATGAGGACTTTTCATCTTGAGTTGTCTGAAAGAGAGGCACACATGTGTGACCTTTATAGCTGCATGCAGCTTGTGTTTTGTGCTTCTGTAAACAGCTGTCTTTTTCAATGGGATGGTGTCTGGAAGGCTGCGTTCCTGTTAGTGGGTGCTTCGCTAGTCATCATGCTTTGAGGCTCAGTCACATCATTTGTTCCTCCAAGGGCTGCTTTCTTTCATTCTCTTAATACCCTGCAAATGCTTCCAGTGCACACTAGAATGGGTGCAATCCCTCTGTTTATTCTTTCTAATTAATATGCCATTAAAGCTCAGGGGTCTCATAATGAGGAAGGGCCTGGGGAAAAAAAGGGAGGGCTAGTGAAAGTTGTTGGATGATGAAGGCTGCTGGGCAACCTTGCAATGGGCCAGAAACAATTTGTAGATGGGGAGAATGAAAACCTCTTTCTCACTGCAGAAACAATTCCATGAATACTAGACTAACAATCAAGAAGTAAACAATACCGCAGTCAAGAAGCTACTAACTCAGACAAATAATCTAATAGTAAACAGCAGCCTAATCAAAGAACCACCAAGAATACTCACCAATATTGGCAAGCCACCAGTACGAAAAAAAAGAGGGCAAACTCCATTCTCTTCTAGCAGTGATAATATTACCTAGTTTGATAATGAAATATCTGCAAGAGAACCACTAAGCTCAGAGAACACTAAGAAGTCTATAGTTCAACCCTGAGCTACAAATAATTTCTTCTATTGGTATAATCCATTAATTGATGTGTTCCTCTAAACTTCCAAAGAAATTTCAGTCCAGTTTCAACTGATTTTCTTCTCATTCATATTCATTCCATTGTGGTGGGGTGTTTTTTTTGTGTGTTAATTCTATAGTTCTCTGTATATGTAAGTGAAGATTATAGAGAAAGCTTTGTGAGTTCCTTCGAAAACTTTGCTTTTTTCAAAAGAGATATTTGATAGAATCTTTGTAAAATCTTTTTCTGACCTCCTACTTTCAGCCTCTCAGCATGTATTGAAGTGGTGCAGGCTTGCTGTGTAAAGGACCCATATCTCTATTCCATTTTTGATAAAACAACAGACCCTGCAGCACTGAACAAAAGTCTTTGGCTCACCTACATTCTTTGTACCTAGGTTTAATCAGAATTTCCTCTGGTGGCTTGAATCTTAACTTTGGCCTCACAAGATAGACCACTCGCTATCTCACGACTGCTCTAGTTTCCCATCTACTCTTATTCTCTATTTCTTAGCATCTCTTGTTTTATTGCATTAGGTTTTCTTCTTCCCCAGTAACATTATTTTTCTAGTTATAGCAAAAGGTCTCAAAGAAGGGACATCACAGAGTATACTATGAACAGTCTTTTCTACTATGCTGGTTATTCAGCTGACCTTGAAAAAGGCAGGAGATGCAAAATGGGGTTTCTGACAGTTGATTGGTATGGGAAAGAGGTTATATATTAGCAAAGGTGAATCAACTACATTGGTTCGTAATTTATTTCTAAGTCTGGGTCAAAGTAGTGATTTGGCCTAATGCAGACTTACATGACTCATCTCCTCCCATGTGAAATGATTCACAGGTGATACCTTTTGTGAGGAGATTTGTTATAAATCCACTTCCAAGAGAAGTGATATCGGGGGCACACAACTTTGAGGATTTTTCAGTGGAAGTAGTCCAAGTCTGGAACTGTCAGGGAATTGCACAGGAGGTGTCCAAATAAAGTCAGAGATGCTGACACAAACTTGTAATTTTATATAAATAAATGTATTTACATCTATATATACAGCCAACATGATAGTCAAGCAAACAGGAGCATCATGAGGTAAATCACAGAGCACACAGAAGAAAAAGGTGGGGAAAAAGGGAAACTTCCCCTCCACACCCACAGCAACCAATCACAGGTCAGATTGCCTCAGCAATCTTAAACTAATCCACTGTAACTTTGTGTTTTGGTTCACTGTACAATCCCACTGTTCCAGCTATTAAATTTAAATATCTTAACAGGAACGCATAGATGATGAAGCTTGTTCCAGCCTACCTGAAAGCTGTAGTGTTTCACTAGTGTAGCATCTGATAGACTAAATTTGATTGACTTTCAGTATTTTTCTTTGGTTTCATTTCCTTTTTTATTGCATATTTTATTTTCTGTTGCACTGAGGACCTAGTGAGCAAAAGTTAGATAACCTATCTTAGTAAGGAGCAATAAATTTTGTAAGACTCTTTAAATGATATATGTCTGGCTCCATTCTCAATGTAAAGAAACAAAAACAGAAAAAAAAGAGCTGAGAGTAAGGCTGACTGCTATTGGCAATCCTTATAATATATTTGTCTGGAACATAGCATCAAAAACAAGCTTTGGCGCATGTTTGAACAATATACATATATATATACATATACATATACATACATACATACATACATACATACATACATACATATATATATATATATATATATATATATACATATACATATATACATATATACATATACATATACATATACATATGCATACACATACACACACACACACACACACACACACACACACACACACACACATATATATATATATATATATATATATATATATATATATATATATATATCTGAGCTGAAATAAATGACCTGCAACTGTATTCATCTAATTAGTTACATTTGCAGGATTTGCTGTAGAGTTTCAGTATTGATTCTTTCTACACTGTGCAATGTGGAGGGCAATCAAATGAAAGCACCAGTGTTCCTTGAGGGCTTTGGTCAATGGTATTTCAAGAAATGTTTTCAACCTGTCTGAACCTTTCAGACATTCTCAGTTGTAAGGCTTTATTTATTTATCAAATTTATTTGCCGCTCATCTTGCCGTTTGAGGCGACTGTGAGTGGCTGATGAAGTTCTGTGGTTTGGAATACAGTGTAGAGAAAACTTTTCATTCTATCACAGGAGTTTATTTTATGTTTTATAACTTTGCTATTTATTTATTGAATACTGTTGCTGTGATTAATCTAGAATTTTCTTATTTTCTGCCTAGTCGAAACAACTTCAGTTATTAGATTATAAGTACAATAAGGAAACAGGCAAATATAAACAAACTCCAGGAATTCTAAGTTACATAACTGATTGGATGAATCCCAATGAAATGCAATTAAAGATAGAGGAAATGAGGCATAGGTTTAGGATTAATAACCTCATTCTGAATACGGTCTGCTCCTCCTATTCAGAAGAGGATTTACAGATCTAAAAGAGGAGATCTACATTCTCAGATTGTTGCATGATTCTCAGCTTCTGAAGCCACCATTATTTGTAATTCATTAGTACAATTGCAATGTTTGCTCACAATACAGGATTATTGCAAAGAGCTGTATATTGAGTTGGATACATGAAGAGATACAGCATAAATCTAAACAAGGAAATACTTAAATATGTATTTTCCCAAATTGCGGGGACTTAAGGAAGTCTACATTTAAGAAAATACACTAGGATTTCTTTGTTCGTTTCATTTGTTCATATTCTGGGGCATTAACTATAGTGATATTAATTTCAAAATCCAGTTTTGACCTATATCTTTTGGCATCCAGAGTAAATCTGACTGAGTGGGGTTTACATAGTTTTCAGCATATGGCTAAAATCTGGAGGTTGAGTTTACTAAGCCATTGCTTATCTATAACGGTTGATTCTATGTACCTTATGACCTACTATTAGGATTTGCAAATCACAGTGGTTGTGTTCCTTTCACTTGTGAATCTAAAATTCAACATCTATATCACAATGTGACCCTAAATAGCTATAGTGCTAAATTTGCAGCGTGGGACATTTCCTGTGATTAGTACCATAGCAAATATGATGACATATAACATGCAGATGAAATATTCTTTTATTACCACACTTTTCTTGTCTCTCTTCCTTCTGTTTGATGCTTTTCTTTGATAGCACTGAAACTGAATTAAGAAAATAGAATTCTACAGTATCTTTAGACATTTTCAGGTAGAACATTAAGCCACAATGGTAAAATAAACTTGGAGTAAATGTCAAATTTTAAGATATATTTATGTGGCAACATCTGGAATTTGGGTCATAACTCACTACAGTCATTAAGCGACATACCAACATAACCCCCTTGCTCAATGATCACAATGATGGCTTTTCTCATTGCAGTCATTAAACGACCATTCTGGGGTGCCTCAAGGAGTAGGGGATACCTTGGGAGGTCCAGTGCTTACTGTCACACAGAAACATGCTCTGGGTTGTGAAATCTCAGATGACTAGACCCACTGGTGCATGGGCCTCCTCCCAAGAGGTCTGTGATGTTGCCTGCCGCCTCCATCCACATCCACCTACCTTTCTCTTTCCATGCAGCTGTGGACATGTGTGCCCAGCTGATGTGATAAATAAAGCTAGCAATGGCAATCTTCCTCAAAACTAAAGGGGCAATCTTTTTCATGTCTGACTAGGAATGGGAAATCAGCCAGCTTCATTCAGTTCTATTATAATTTTGAACAGCCGCTGAATGAATGGTTGTAAGTCATGGGCTACCTATAGATAGGAATTGTCTTCCCAGCCTGAACTAATTATTCTTGTGAAGATCAGTGAACTGTGATTTTCATTCAAGCACTCTGTTTTAAAAAAGGCCATCCTGTTTGCCTTGAAGACCTATGGAAACCACAGTAAAGTATAGATTAACTGTATTATTTAAATATATCAATAGGTCTTATTTCTGGAGAATATATGGATTGTCTCTGCCCTGGAACAGACAAAGAACTTCACCCTTCATTTGTAATTGTGGGATATATTTTTATCTGTCTGAGTTTCATTCATTTTGCTTTATGTGATCAAAGAGGATCTTGGGTTGGAGAGCTCAGCCATCCTAAATGATGTGAAACAACACCCAGTGCTCAGTGTATCAACTGTTTTACAACTACAACTACCTCCTGGGTTGTTCGCAGTCGGTATTGGCAGGAGGGCAGAGGGTAGCCTCGAGACCTCTTGTTTGTGGAGTTCCTCAGGGGTTGGTCCTTTCGCCCCTCCTGTTCAACATCTATATGAAGCTGCTGCGTGAGATCATTTGTGGTTTTGGGGTGGGCTATCATCAGTATGCTGATGATACCCAGCTTTTCATCTCCACCCCAAACCAACCCAGTGATGCTCTCGACATGATGTCCCACTGCCTGGAGGCGGTTCGGGTCTGGATGGGGAGGAAAAGGCTTCGACAATCCCGACAAGACCGAGTGGTTGTACATACTGGCATCTCGGGTAATCCAGCCTATTCCATCTTTAACTACAGGGGGTGAGGTGTTACCCCCCGTAGATAGGGCTCGCAACTTGGGCATCCTCCTGGACTCACAGTTGAGTTTGGAAGATCACATAGGAGCCGTGGCCAGTGGGGCTTTTGCCCAGGTTCGCCTGGTGCACCAGTTGCGGCCCTATCTGGACCGAGATGCCCTATGTAAAGTCACTCATGCGCTCGTGACCTCTCGAATAGACTACTGCCCTTGAGGACCATTTGGAGGCTTCAGCTGGTGCAGAATGCGGCCACGCGAGTTGTGATGGGGGTCTCCCGAAACTCCCATGTAACGCCTCTTCTCCACAAGCTGCATTGGCTCCCAGTTGTCCTCTGGGTGAGATTCAAGGTGCTGGTGATGACCTATAAAGCCCTAAATGGCATGGGTCCGGATTATTTATGGGAGCACCTGCTGCCGGTGTCAACTTCCCATTGCCCCGTGCGCTCCCACAGAGAGGGTCTCCTCAGCGTGCCGTCAGTCAGGGAGTGCCGGCTGGCAGCCCCCAGGGGGAGAGCATTCTCTGTGGACGTGCCTGCCCTCTGGAATCAGCTGCCTGTGGAGCTCCAGATGGCTCCTGACCTTTGCTCTTTTTGCCGTGACCTGAAAACCTGGTTATTCAAGCTTGCCAGCCTGGACTGAGGGATTGGGGTTTTACATTTCATAATTTAATTTATTTTGTTTGGGGCTAAATTTAATTTAATCTATTTTTAACCTTTGTATGTCATATTTTAATTGCCCTGTACACTGCCCTGAGTCCCTCAGGAGAAGGGCGGTATATAAATCTAATAAATAAATAAATAAACTTGAAATTGTTCCTCCATAATTTGTTCTGATTTTTAAAACGTTCTGAATCCCCAAATCTCATAGAGAAACAAATTTAAGCATAATATTACATATAGTGAGGCTATGCCCTCCCCCCACTTTTTAACTTTTTTTTCATTTTTGCTTCAGGAGCAGAGCCATTAAGAATAAATATTATTTTATAATTCTAGAGAGCTTTCGAAATACCTATGAGACTAAGGAGCACCTCATCCATCGATAATGAATTAGGCTTGCATTCCTAACTGAGTCTTCTGATTTGAAAAATTTATCCCAGGACAGTTTTGCGTTGTGAATTGCCCATGAAGAAACATCTTTACAAATTATATCATTGATGAGAATTATTTAAGGGGAATTTCAGGCAAGGTTTCTTGCATTTAAAATGTCTCTGTAGGAACCAGGAAAATACAATTATTGATCTGAGTGTTTCCTGTAATCTCATCTTTGCATGTTCCAGCTGAAAAATTCAGATGTATTAATTTTACCTTTTGGAACTGAGGTCTACTGATTGCAAGTGATGAAAGAGAAAGAGTTGAGTGGGGGGAACAATGTGCATTGAGGCAAAATAGGGGTGAACATGTGCAACTCATTGACACCACCCACTCTCATTTGTTCTTCTGGAACCTGCTTGTCAAATAGGGAGGTTGATCAGCTAAGCCAGAGGTCTGCAACCCTGCGGCTCCTGGTCCTCTGCCGTGTGCAGTCCAAAAAAACAACAACAGTGGGACTAAAAAAGTTCAACCAATCAATTCAAATATGCAGGGTAGTTGCATATCTTGCCTTGGCTCCACTCTTCAGTCAACCCCTGTTCTGTGCATGCGTGCATGTACGCACATGCGCACACATTTTTTGCGGCTCCCAGTTTTTCCTTTTGTGAGGGAACCAGTTCCGAGTGGCTCTTTCACTGTTTCAGGTTGCTGACCCCTAATAAGCAGAAACTGGAATTTTTCATAATACCCTTTCAGTTCATAATTAGCGAGCTTGCAAAAATGGGGAATTGTAACTGTTTTGTATGGGTGGAATAATTCAGATGAATGGTCCTTCCTAAACAGAGACTTTCCATATACATCAGCCAAAAAACAAAAAAAGAAAGAAAGAAAAGAAAAGAAAAGAAAAGAAAAGAAAAGAAAAGAAAAGAAAAGAAAAGAAAAGAAAGGGAAGAAACATAATAGCTATAACTATTTGCTCCATTCAAAGCTATGTACAGTAAGGCATATAGATCATTTTGTGGGGATGAAGAGTTAACAATATTGGATTGATTAAAGAGATGAAAAGAGTATACCTTAGCTTAACATGATGCACAAACCCAGATAAGGTTTGTTTCAGACCAAATTTGTTGAATAAATCAGACTGCTAAATCACAAACATTACTGTTTAGTACAAAATATACTTTAGGAACATGTGTTCTATGATGTCAGATTCTTAAGCACAATGAATTTTCCCCATCACTAGCAACCAGATTCTTTTAACACACAACTGGGATCTCCCGTGCTCTTCAATATTTTTTCTACTTATTTTTAAAGCTTTACAAACTGGGAAATAACCAGCAAGAAACTCTTCATTGTAATTTTTACGATATTTTGACAAAGTCTCTCTCTTCTTTAAATGAGACAGTGCACTTATTTTCTTACTAAATCCATCCTCGCAGTCAAACCAACAGACTTTTTCATTACCAAGCAGATTTGATCAAATGTCTGAATTGACTTTCCAAACTGAAATGGAAAGTCAAATAAAATTGTTGGATTGGATGCCTTTGAACTAATTTGACGGTTTGGAAAGCTGAATCAAATTGATTTTTGTAAACATCTTTAGTAAACATCAGAAGAGCTAAAAATAGATGCACTTGTTTGTATACCTACTTTGAAGAGCTCCAAACTGAACAACTCAAGACTTCGATAAAACAGCATATGGCAAATACATTTATATAGACTTATTTCTATGTATTTATCTAGTATAAAACTGTTGTTTCTAAAATTTGTGAATAGTCTTTGGATTAAGTTAGTTATAAGTAATCTAGTATAAATTAGTCATGAAGGCTTCCTTAATTATTTTAATGATGCTTCTCTGGATCTTAGTTTTTATGTTTTTCTAGAAAAACAATAATATTAACTGCTTTTATTAGAGATAATGGACTAGACAGCTTTATAAGAGACTGGAAATCCTTTGTGGACTTTCTACATGCTAAATACAATAACAGATCATTAACAGGGATTTGAAGATGAGTGTAATGTTTAGCTTAACCTGTTGACTATTTTTTATCTATCTATCTATCTATCTATCTATCTATCTATCTATCATCTATCTATCTATCTATCTATCTATCTATCTATCTATCTATCTATCATCTATCTATCTTTGTAAAAGGAGAAAATTTACCACTTTTGTTATGTATGCAGGCATCTGCATAGCAAGAGCCCTCAGGGGGCATTGGCCTGGACAGTTTTGGCGGGAAACCTAGGGCCAACCCCATTGGCTGTTAGCTTACCTGGCCAGGTATATAAGGAGGCCAGGTAGCCCTCATTCCTCAGTTCACTTCCCCTTCCAATAAAGAGCTGAACTCACACACCGGCTGGCGTCTCTCTTGCGTCGGACCCACTACACAATAGTGGCGACGAGGATGGGATTGCTGCCGACCAAGAGCTGAAGTCACTGGGAAAACGCTCCGCGAGCTGAAGGGAAAGGCATTTTTCCTTCTTCCCCCCATGACCGCCAGCCGAACCGGCAACGCCAAGCGCCACATCCACGACCAACTGCCGCCATGGCTAGAGCCGGACAACCCCGCGAATTTGATACCCGCCGCCCCGAAACCTGGACCCGTTACCTGGCTCACGTTGAACTGTACATGCGGTTCAATCAGATATCGGAGGACGGTGCAAAGGCGGCCGCCCTGCTCTGCCTTGGGGGACCAGCGCTGCTGGAAGTCGCCGCGAACCTGTTCCCCCAGGAGGCCATCAACACCGTCGCGTACCGAGACCTCGTGGCCAGGCTCAACGCACATTTCAGGCCCCGGCACTCCAAGGTGGCCGCACGGTCACAATTCGAGAAAAGGGACCAGCGCCCCAACGAGACCGGCGCCGACTTCCTCGCTGCCCTACGGGAAGCTGCCGTCGCTTGCAGGTTCACAAATTTGGAGGAGCGACTACGGGACCGGCTGATTTGCGGCCTACGCGACAGGCGGTTGCAGGAGTGCCTGTTCGAAAGAGGAGGTCTCTCTCCAGGAAGCCGAGGACGCCATCCTAGCCCACGAAGCGGCCTGCGGGGCCGTCCAAGCCTGCCAGGGAACCCGGCCCGGCAACCAGGCAACCAGCGTCCACCGGCAAGGGGCCACAGAGGAGGACGACCTGAGCATCGACCTCCTCCAGTGGAAGTCGACCCCCGACCAGCGAGCCAGACGCCCAGACAGGCCCAGGCCTCCCAGCAACACTGCCGTTCCCCAGAGGTGCGCAGGGTGTGGTGGGAACCACATGCGCAGCCTCTGCAAGTTCCGGTCCGCCACGTACCGGGCCTGCAAGAAAACAGGCCACATAGCCGCCGTCTGCCGTAGCCGCCGCCCCCGAGAGGAGATCCACGAGCTGCAGCCAGAGGAACCTCCGTTCGAAGGTACTGGGGCCCCCACTAAAACAAAAATTGGCTATGTCGAGAGCCGGCTGGCCATTAACCATACGGGTAGCCGCCGGCTGCTCAAACCCAAAATTAGATTAACAATCCGTTTGCAAGGTGTCCCTTGCAGCATGGAGCTTGACTCTGGATCAGCGGTCTCGATTATTTCGGACGAGACCCTTAACCACATAATTAGCCGGAGCAAGCAACGGATTAAATTACGGCCTACTAAATTAACCCTGACCGATTTTCAGAATTTGCCGGTCAAGGTGAAGGGGGAGGCCACCATTTCAGTGGGATTTAAGGGTCGCGAAGGGCACCTGGATGTTGTAGTGGTAGAGGGCCGCAGAGCCAGCCTGGTCGGGCTGGACTGGTTTGAGGCCCTGGGAATCTCAGTATCCGGGATCCATCAGATCCAGGGGGACTCCGTTGAGGCCGTTTGCCGGGAGTTCGCCGACGTCTTCGATGGGTCATTAGGCAAGTACACCGGGGGCCCCATATCGTTCAAGCTTAACTTGAACGTCTCCCCCGTTAGGGTCCGGCCGCGGCAAGTCCCGTTTGCGCTCAAACACAAAATCGAGCATGAACTAGACAAGTTGGTGGCCCAGGGAATCTTAGAGCCTGTAGATGGAGGGGAATGGGAAACCCCCATCGTGACCCCCCTCAAATCCAACGGGGAAATAAGGATCTGCGCCGACTATAAGTGCTCAGTGAACCGCGCCCTAAACCCGCACGCTTACCCGGTTCCCGCGGTCAGCCACGTTCTCGCTTCCCTCCAAGGCGGCGCCATTTTTGTAAGGCTCGATCTTGCACAGGCGTACCAGCAACTCACGGTCACTAGGGAAACAGCTGACATCCAAACCATAGTAACCCATAGGGGGGCGTTCCGGGTGAACAGGCTGCAGTTTGGAGTCAGCGTTGCTCCCGGCATTTTCCAGGAGGTTATAGAAAAGACACTCAAGGGCATTCCAGGAGTCTGCCCCTATTTTGATGACATCCTGATCGCAGGAGCATCAGCAGAGGAACTGGCAGGGAGGCTTAGGGAAGTGCTGGCAAGGCTGCGCACAGCTGGCCTCAAACTCAAAAAGGAAAAATGCAGCATAGGCGTTCCTTCCACAGAATTTTTGGGGTTCAGAGTAGACGCCAGGGGAATCCACCCCACAGAATCCAAGGTGAGGGCCATCAAACTAGCACCCACACCCAAGAACAAAGCAGAGCTTCAGGCATTCCTGGGTCTGCTGAATTTCTACCATACATTCCTCCCACACAAGGCAGCCATCACTGAACCGCTCCACAGGCTGCTAGACAAACAGGCAACATGGGCCTGGATGGCCACCCATGATCAGAGCTTCAAGGCCCTGAAGGCATTGCTGTCGGACAAGTCCACAGTAACCCATTTCATCGAGTCCAAGCCCATTTGTATCGCCTGCGATGCATCCCCTTATGGTGTGGGCACTGTCTTAAGCCACCTTGAGCCCAACGGGGCACAAGTCCCCATAGCATACTATTCTAGGACACTGTCTGGAGCAGAAAGAAACTATGCCCAAATAGACAAAGAAGCCCTGACAATCGTGGCAGGAATCAAGAAATTCCACGATTACTTATATGGCAGGGAGTTCACTGTCTTCACGGACCACAAACCACTCCTGGGCCTGTTCACCACAGACAGGCAAACCCCCCAGATTCTGTCCCGCAGGATGCGCCGGTGGTCCATCTTCCTTGCAGCATACAATTGCAAGCTGGTACACAAGCCAGGGAAGGAGATGGGCCACACAGACGGTCTAAGTAGGCTCCCCCTAGACACACACGACCCAGACCCAGCACCAGCCACACAGATCCTAGCCCTGCAGGAACTACCCGAGTGCCCAGTTCTTGCCAAGGACATTGCCAGCCACACAGCCACAGACAACATCATGGGCAGGGTGCACTCATGGGTTTGCACAGGGTGGCAGGATAAATCCCCGGGACCAGAGTTTCAGGCCTATTTCATTAGACGCGATGAAATCTCCACACACAAAGGGTGCCTCCTTTGGGGTAGCAGGGTCATCATTCCACCCACACTACGCGCCAGGGTATTGGACTCCTTACACGAAGGGCACCCGGGGGTGGTCAGGATGAAGGCACTGGCTAGGAGCTACCTCTGGTGGCCCGGGTTGGACAAGGAGGTTGAGGATCGGGTCAAGGCCTGTTATACGTGCCAGAGATCCAGGCCAGAAGTGCCACATGCACCAGTACACCGGTGGGAGGCCACACACATGCCATGGTCCCGCATTCACATTGACTATGCAGGGCCATTCCAGGGTCAACTATTTTTAGTAGTGGTGGACAGTTACTCCAAGTGGTTAGAGGTAGTCCCTGTCCCCAACATGACCTCGGGAAGGACAATCCAGGTGCTCAGAGCTCTCTTTGCCACACATGGCCTCCCCGACGTAATTGTGTCTGATAATGGGCCTCAGTTTACTGCTGCTGATTTCCAGGCGTTCTTGAAGGCGAACTGGATTAGGCACGCCACCTCTGTGCCTTTCCATCCATCTACCAACGGGCAGGCCGAACGGATGGTAAGGACGACCAAAGACGCACTCCGGCGCATCATCAGCGGGGACTGGCACCACAGACTGGCCAAATTTTTACTAGCCCAACACACAACACCATGCGTGGCTACCGGCAAGAGCCCAGCAGAACTGTGATGGGGATGGCGCCTCATCACCAAGCTGGACCGCCTACACCCAGACCGGGTAGCAGCCAAAACCGGTAGGGCAACATCACCATCATCCCCATCATCACCATCACCACCAGCATCACTACCATCACCATTGTCATCATCATCCACACACAGGGTCCTCAACCTGGGGGACCTGGTCTGGGCAAGGAACTATGGGGCTGGACATCCTTGGGTTCCGGGGACAGTGGTCAGGAAAACAGGACCCCTTTCGTACATTGTAGGGGTGGAGGGGGACAGACGCATAAGGCGACACATCGATCAGCTCAGAGGAAGAGTCCCTGAGCACGTCACACACGCCCCTGAGCGCGCCACACACATCCCTGAACTCAACGCACACGATCAACAGGAGGACCACACTCCAGGAGGGGTCAACCCAGCTGAGGACATCACAGGGCAGGGACCAGAGGAGGAGGACTTCCTGATGCTGGCTCCTTGCAGCCCTGCACAAAGGCCTCAGGAACCCACGGGCCAAGCACACCCAGACAATCCACCCGTCCACATAGGACACCAGCCTGTCGGACTATGTGTGCAAGTGATCCTCACACAAGGACACCACTGTTTTTTTATATATATATACTCATAGTTATAGTAGTTGCATGTTGTTGTTGTTATGTGAGTCTTCTCTAAGGGGGGAGGGGTGTTATGTATGCAGGCATCTGCATAGCAACAGCCCTCAGGGGGCGTTGGCCTGGACAGTTTCGGCGGGAAACCTAGGGCCAACCCCATTGGCTGTTAGCTTACCTGGCCAGGTATATAAGGAGGCCAGGTAGCCCTCATTCCTCAGTTCACTTCCCCTTCCAATAAAGAGCTGAACTCACACACCGGCTGGCGTCTCTCTTGCGTCGGACCCACTACACAATAACTTTTTCTTTTTTTTAAACACCCAGCCAGGGTGGATCCTACATGTTAAGTGTTAAATTTATTTGATCAATTTGTCCTCTTTTTTTGTACACTATTTTTTTCTTTTTTGTTTGCTAGTGTTGAATGTATGCTTTTGGATTTTTTTTCATTTTGTTTGTTTTTGTTCTCTATTTTACTTTTTATGATAAAACAAATGATATTAAAAGAAGAAAAACAATAGTTTTAAAATAAGCAGTAAAAGTGCTAGTTAATAATAACCTTTCAATTTATACAGGTGGCAGATTAAATTCAGGTTGGTTTTTGTTTGTTTTGCATGGATTACCTATTTCTTCCAGGACCAAAAAAGGAACTATTCTTGAAAAAGAATAGTTCTTTGGAATACAATAATCAGTGCTTATTCATAACTGAGTTCTATAATGAGTAACTGTGCATTGGATTATCATCTCTAAAATGTAAGAGGCTATAAAAGATCTTTCCAGATTTGGAAAATAAAAAAGGTTATTGCCTAGCACTATTATCACATACATGGGATAGGGGAAATTATACATTTATTAAATAATAATAAGATTGCACAGCCTGACTACAAACAATGGCATGACAAAGAGGCAACAATGGAATATCTGTAAGAAATACCATTCCCTTGCAAGCAAGAACTCGTGGGACCACAAAAAAGGCAAAGTAATAGAAAGTGAAGAAGCTAAAGTGCTTGATACTTTAGAATTCAAACAGACACATAATATCCCAAATTTAACAATTGTTGATAAGAAAGAGAAAAAAAGTCTGGATAGGGGTGTGGCAATGCCTGGAGATAACAGGATAAAAGAGAAAGAACTGAGAGAATCAAAATACAAAGACCTACAAATATAAGTGGAATGACCATGACAAAAGAAAGCAAAGTTAGTAGAAATTGTGATAGGTGTCTTAGGTGCAGTCCCCGACTCCATCAGTATTGACAAAATCACAATCAGTCAACTGCAGAAGGCCACTTTACTTAGAACAGCTTACATCCTGTGACAATATCTTTAACAACATCAAACTTCAACATCTGCCTAACCCAGATCTTTGGGAAGGACTCGATTTTTGGCTGACTGTGCAAATAACCATAATATTAATAAGAGTCTGGATGAAGACAATCACTACAAATACCTAGGCATCCTTTCAGATGACAATAATAAGCACACTGAAATTAAGAAGGTTAGAAGTGAATATACAGTATATATGGGTAATTTCATTCTCCTGGACAACACCTGAGCAATTCCGGTCATTAGGTATACAGCTGGAATAGTGGTCTTGACTCTAGCAGAATTAAAAGCCCTAGATAGGAAGTGGACCAGAGTCAAGCAGAACTAAGAGCCCTGGGTAGGAAGACCAGAAAGATGATTACAATAAATCATATCCTTCATCGCTAGGTGGGTGCGGGACGTTGCAAATAAACCAGACAGTTGAAGAAGAAGAAGAAATAAGGATATTGGAAGAATATCTGAAGGACTCCAAAAAAGATGTAGTGCAGATAATATATCAGGAATGCTTACTGGTTACTGGAGAGATCAAACTGTCTTACAAGAAAGACCAAATGAAGAGTAGAAGAAATGGCAAGGGAAAATTTATTTTTATTTTATTTTATTTTTATTTTAATTCCATTTATATCCTGCCCTTCTCCAAAGACTCAGGGTGGCTTACAAGCTTAGCAGTAGCCTTCATTCTATGTCTATGCCTGCTTATTAGGGCTTTCACACACACACCCAAGTGGCATTATTACAAAGTCAGCTTAATTGCCCCCAACAATCTGGGTCCTCATTTTACGTACCTCGGAAGGATGGAAGGCTGAGTCAACCTTGAGCCTGGTGGGAGGCGAACCTGCACTAATTGCAGACAGCTGGTGTTACTTAAGGAGGCATTAGCCCACTGCTCCACCATATTACATGGCCAGTACATTTTAAAAAACAAACAAACAGCCAAAACAATGGGAATGGCTAAAAGCATGAAAATTGAATAAAGAAACAGAGGGGCTAATTCTGGCTACACAAAACCAAGTTTTAAGAACAAATACAAATACAAAGTCTGAACTGAGAAGATAGCAACAGACAGCAAATGCAGCCTCTGCAAAGAAACTGAAGAAACAGTGAATCAATCAATGGTTGATTTTCAGGGAGGGAGGGAGGGAGGGAGGGTCTGTTTATGGATTTTGTATTATACGATTATGGATTTTCCATTTTTGAAGGCCTAACACTTCAGTCCTATATCCTGTTATCTAGCTGATATGTCCCATAGGCAAGAAAGCAAATGGATTTATATGCAACAACTTTGAATTCCTGGCTGATTTTCTTTTGCCTAGAGTCTGTGATGCTTTTCTGTCCCATAAAGATCACTTGGAAACATAAAATCTGCTGTTGCAGCATTATTAAAAGGGAAACCTGAAGGGCAGCAAATACCATCAAAGCGCTACCACAATTTCATTTGAATGAATATCTGTAGGTCTCTCTGCCTCCTTTGCTTTGAAGATTTTGAGAATGGCGTAATCCTTGCCATCTTTCGTTACTGAATTGTGAAAGATACAGTGTTGATGTAAAGCAGATGTGCTAAAAATGTTTTAATGTCACTAACTGCATAGAATTTGCCCCTATATGTAAAGTTAACCAGGCTAGTGATCTTTCCATTTAAAATATACCATATTACTTTGTTGGTATTTTCATCTTAATATGATATTAATTAATTTTATTATTAATTCTACTATTTCATTAGGAAGTGAGAGGGAGAGAAAAAGGGGAGAGAAATTCCTGACCTTTAGAAGAGGTTTAAAGACTTATTTATTCTGTTCTGCATCTGGTTACTTTAATATCCTGTGCTCTTAAGTAACACGGGGTAAGTAATATGAATTCTTCCCAGATCCTGATGGGAGCAAATTTGAATAATTTGCTTTAATTAATTCTGAAATAAATTCTGGTTTGCATCTAATCTTACTTAGGGAAAAAAAAGTTTAGAGGGTTTAAATGAATTATACATCCCTTCTATTTGAAACAAACAAACAAAATCAAAGAACACATTTAGTAATCAGTCTAGTTCTTTTCTGTTTCTTAATTGCACTTGTACACAATTTGATAAGATTTTGAGACTTCTACTTGTTTTATAGAGGTATAAATGGCAAGTCGCAATTCATGTATAGCTGTGGCATTTGATTACATTGGCAACCTTTGAACTGTTATTCTAATGCCACTATCTTGTTATTTTTATTAATTAAATTGTGCATCTTAGATTTCTGTAAGACATTTTATAAAAGCAAACCTACAATAAAATACCTCCCCCCCTTATTTACAGGATTAAAAATAAGCATAATAAGAAATGGAGCTATATTTTTAATACACCTTTTGGAGTCCTTGGTATTTTTTCTCAGAAGATGTTTAATACTGCATTTCTTACATAAAACCTGATGCTAGAAGAACTTTCTGCACACCGTGTAAAAGTCTGAGGGCTATTTTTTTTTAGAACATATACTTGCTACTCCTAAAAAATGTAGCCCCTGACTACCAAGAGAGACACTGTATGTTTACTATCCGTCATGTAAAATATCTTAAAATGCAGCTCAGAATAATTTTTTTATGGAGAAAAAGTACCTCCAAAGATTTTTTACTTCACTCCCACCACATTTATCGAATTAATTCTACCTATTATGAGTGGTTGAAATGTTCAGATTATTTTATTGTCATGATGAAGCCACTATGGACCATACCATAATGTTTCCCACACTCACACAAAAATCATGGTTAAAAAAGACCTAGTATTTTGGATGAATGCAATCTATTTTTAGATCTCTTCTACCATACCACCTTAAAATTTCTATGTTTTGTATTTATAATTTATTTTATTGTTTTTTAACATAGTAGCCTTGATATTTGGTAAACAGTGTGTTGTCTGGGTTTATATTTAAAAACAATCAATAACAATTAATTTCTATAATTCCATAATCCATATAGTAGCTTTCCTTGATTTTCTCTTCCTCCAATAATATTCTCTTTTACCAACCCTAAATTAGTACATTTCTTAGTATTTTGATAGATAAAAATTGAAAATAAACATTTTTCTAGTATTTATGCAAATAACCACAACATCAATATAAGGCTTCTTTTCTAATTAAACATTTTAATTACCTCATCATAGAGCCTGTTTTCAAAGTTCTTATTTAGATTTGTTTTCCCCTCAACTTTCAAGACATTCTTATCCATTAAGATTTTCTCAGAGTTAATTACACTTAAGTATCTAAGACTTTTTCCTTATATAAGCCATTCCAACAGTTTTACATTTCTCATATCTTAAAAAGAAAGGAAAAAAAGAAAAAAGAAAAAAAGGAAGAAAATACTATACCGCTTGAAAAAACATATCCCTCTTAAGCTAAAATACATTTATATCATTACACTTAGTATCTGAAACATTTCCCTCATTAATTATCCCCAACATTTTTATATTTCTCATATCATAAAAAATACTATGTTACTTGAAGTGCCCATCCTTCTTAGACTAAAATTCATTTATATTCAATATTTTTCTATTTCTTTAACCATATTCAAACAAGTGTTTAATCTTTATATATTCCATCTGAAAAATCCCATCATCTAATTTCTTGCTTCTAACTTTAGCCTTTTTTTGCCAAATCTCTTTCCTAATCAGTATGCTATGCCGAATCCAAAAGTCTTCCTGTAGTCTTGTAAATGTTGCTGTAAGTGCAAGAGACAGTCAAGTAAAGTGTTTTTGTGGGAAGGTTTCGCCCATTTGTATTCACTGAAAATCTTTTTCTTTTTTTCTTTCTTAATTTCTCTTATCATTTTTTGTCTCTCAGGTTCTTATAGTTCTCCTGACAGCTCTATAATCCATTTTGTCGAATCTTTTTTCTTGTCCTCAGACTTATTTTGCAATCTTGAAGTATTAGTTATCTTTTCCCTGTCCAATATTTCCTGCAAGTTTTTCTCCGCCTGGGTTAAGTCATAATTCCTTCTGTTGATGAGTTCCATGTTTAAATCATTTTCCTTTGGTTTATATTCAGTAGTCTGATTTATCTCATCCTTCTCTATTTTTATTTTCTGAGAGTTTTTGTTGTGAGATTAAATTGGAGATGTGTTCATTTATATTTTCAAAGTTGTTTTTAATTTCCTCATGGTCTAAAATCATTGTTGTTTGAATTAGTTGCAACATGTCATACCTTTCCTCCTGGAAAGTATTTTTTTCTTGATATTTTCTTTCTGCAGATCTCTGATGTTCCATGATAGCCAAAAATAAAAGTTTTCCTTTTTCTGCAAACAGCTTTAGAGTCACAGTTCAATAAGTATTTATAGTCCAGGAAGGTCAATTTTTTTCTAAGGTTTATGATTCTCGCTTTGTAGGTAGCCCAAAATGTTTTCTTTTCTTTGTTGCAGTTTTTCTCTGTTTGGTTAAGACATTGAAGGTCAAAGAAACAAGTTATCTTTTTCTGAGCTTCCTGCCAATTCCTGTATCAGAGCGACTACAGTTGTATATTTTCATCCACTACTAGATGTCAGCACCAGTTCATTTTTCAGTTTTCAAAACAAGCAATTACTCTCTTCTGTTTTCATCAATAGTCTTTTGATAAGAAAATCTAAACTATTTCCATAAATTCCAAACTTATCCAGATTTTAGTCTTATATTCATTTCATTTCAATATATTTCTGTCCCCCATAAAAGTTTAATTTGCTGCTTCCATCTGTGGGAGGGTGGGGCAAGAATCCCCCTCCTTAGTTTTGCAGGATTTTTGCTTCTTGGTTTTTTTTAAACAGGAAATCAATTATCAAGTAGAAGAGAAAGAATCAATATTCTTATCCAGTTCCAAGCATGTTATTTATGATCCAGCTTAAAATAGTGCTTTTGGGCTTTGGCTGCTTGTAGTTTGGGCTGGACTCTGGAGTGAAGCTAGTCTTTCTCCTGCTGGTTTCTGGAGGGCTTTTCCTGGACTGATCAGATGAACCACTGTCTCTCCACAGTTGATGGGGCACCCCTCCTTTTTTGACGCCTCTCCAGGGTGACCTGGAGAGGCCTATTTAGGATCTCTAACAGGAAGAATTTGGCCATAGGGTGCGGAACCCCATGATCCCTCGGCTGCTGCACTACTGTGCAAAACCGGGAGCCCTCCACCTTAATATTTTTAGCACCATAGCAATGTACATCTATTCCCTCCTTTGAGCAATATTCATTTTTCATATTAATCTAAAATTCACCTGGTTTTTCTGATACTTTGTTTCTCAGCAATGTAAATTGCTTCAGTTAAAGGTTTTGGCCCTACCTGCTTTGTAGGTCCTGGTCTTTGAAATACACAATATTATAGCTAGTAGTTGGTTTCATATTAACTCATGGTATTTATCTAACTGGACTTTACTGAATAAGCTGTTAAGCTATCATAATAGTCAGTACTCAATACTCATGGCACAAGATGTTGGGAACTCTTGAATATTTAAGGCATTTTTAAAATAAGAGTTCAGTGAGCTTATCATTAGGCTAGAACCATAAAATGCACATGAGATAAATAAGTAAGCAAATCCAAGACTGTATCCAGCTTTGAGACAAAAATATAAATTGCTACCGAGGGAAAGAAAAGGTCAACACGTGAGTTTTAAAGCAATAAAATTAGCAGATAAAATTCATAAAAATGTGTGCAGCCAAATGTTACTTTCCCCACAGATGGATTGTTTGATACTTACTCCTCTTCTGTCAAAATTTCTTATTTTTTTTTCTTTAAAAATGTAAAAGCCATTGCTGTAATACTCAAGACAACAATAACTTAGATTCACTTTGTTATCTCATGCTTATGTGACAATAATCAAACTGAACCTAATTAATCAGCACGGCTACTTCATTTACTCTTTGTTGCACTAATAGTAATAGTTTGTGGCTTAAAAATAGCTAGCACCTGTCCTTTCTGCAGAGGACAGCTCCCAGGGAAACTACCTTTATAGAAGAATTTGGGGACATAAAAGTGTCTGCAAGATCTAGATAGGAATGTGCTGCTAACCTTTCCATTTCTGTTGGACTCTTGTACTTGGATGCATCCGAAATAGACAGCAGGATGACATGTGGACTCCCATTCCTGAATCCCACATGGCAGTACAATTGCCTGCTGTTCAGTGACATAACAGTCAAACTATTGAGTATAAAAGCTGCAAGTGCTGAGAGGACATTGATAGCAATCATACCCAAGAGGAGTTAGATTTCTGCTTCTATGTGGAGCTGTCTGTCACAGGAACCTATACAACAAGGAGCAGCAAAATCTCTTTGCTGCTCAAATTTATGCAGATAATTATTGCTTTGAGGACCTGAGGACTTCTATCTTCCATGCCCTAAGGTGTTTAGAAATAAAGAAATATGTCAATGCAGACAGTTTATTAATAAATGACAGCCTCTCCTTTCTGCATATATTTAGAGTAAAAGAATCAGGGCATCATAGCCACATTAAATGTCTTTCTTAAACAACTAGGCAGGTAGCTAAACCCTTCATCCCAAGCAATCTTCATTTTTGCCCCACTACTTATTAAGGAGAACATTTAGTGGTTGTTTTCCCATGCTGCACTTTTTGGAAATAAAGATGGGGAATTTGCAAATCCTTTTCCTTAACTATTCCTGCATTAATACTGTAAGACAGCAGCATCCCCAAACACTGCTATTGGGGTAGACAACCGGTTTATCATCTGGGCAAGAGAACGTGTGCTTCCAACCAAGTATTGGAGAAATTCATATTAAAGCATGATGAAGCGTGCATAGAGGAAATCAGGGCAGAATATTGTTTTAAAATGTTTATATATTTTGGTGGTATATATCTTCCTCAATCTTAGATCCTCTTCCAGAAGCCTGCAAGTTTGAGGGTTCTGAGAATATCTTAGCACTCTTCTGAATAGAGAGAGTTCTGCTGTTGCTCCTGGGTTCTCTTGGAGCCACTCTCCTAGCTTAGGAGTCATAGCCCCAAGTAGCCCTACCATCACTGAGCTACTTTAGCCTTTATTTTCCACATCCTCTCAAGTTCATCCTTCAGCCCCGATACTTCTCCAGCTTATCATACTCCTTCCCAATGTTGCTGTCACTTATCACTGCTACATCTATCATCACTGCTGTTTTCTGCTCCTTGTCTGCTACCACAGTGTCTGGCTGATTGGCCAGTTCTTGCCTATCTGCCTAGTTCTGGAGATTCTACAGGATCCTAGCCCTGTTGTTCACCATGACCTTCTGTGGCATTTCCCATCTGGACTTGGGAGAGTCTTTCCCATACCTATGCAAATGTTTCTGTACACTTCCTGTACACTTCCTGTATTTCTGTACACAATGGAGCATAATTACCTGCTTGTGCTATTCAGTGTGTATTGTTCCTGTTTGTATCTTATATCTGCCACTATGACTTGGCATTCTCTGAGTCTTTTCTGCATTGTCTACACCTTGGGTCCTCTCTAATATTGTAGACTTCTGCTATTATGGATCTGGTGCTCAGTGCCTCTTCTTGTGCTCCTATTCCTTACTGCTGTCTTTTAGTCCAGCCTTTTCTAGCCCTTGATAGGATTTCTCGATGTCTGCAACCTCAGCTATTTGTCAATGGTACATTCCATATAGGTTCTTGTCTTGACATGACACTTGCTCTGCTTGATCTTTCTCCCATGTCTGCTACTGCTTCAGGCATTCTCTTAGCAGCTCAACTTTGGGTGCCAGCTTACTTTGGGATACAAAAGCTCTGGCTTTTGTCCATGCCTTTAATACTCATCAGACCTTGTCTGCCCTCTTTCCAGATGGTGTGCAGTCTCTGGGTGTTGGACATTGGGTGGAAATTTCCATACATTGTGAGGAATTTACAGGTCTTCACATCAACAGCAGCCAATGCCCCCATTAGTCTGAAGAATGGTACAAGAAATGTGTTAATGGTGTGGAACTCATTCTTGACATTGACCTAGCTCTTCAGGACCCATCTTATGCTTTGTCTTATGCTTTGATGATTTTTAGATGTTGCTGTCTTCCTTGTATTCTTATTGAGGTTCCCATATGAGTGTAGGATACAAGATACTTGTAGCTAGTCTGTATGTCTCTTCTCTTCTCTTCTCTTCTCTTCTCTTCTCTTCTCTTCTCTTCTCTTCTCTTCTCTTCTCTTCTCTTCTCTCTTTCGCTTCCTCTCCATCTCTCTCTCTGTCTCTCTACACACCTACATACACACACACACACACACACACACACAATGTAATTCAGTTTAAATGATATCATTCCATATACCCAGCCCTTTTATTTTTAAAATCTTTTTGTCTCCCTTTGAGGGGGGAAAAATAGCAGTTTGAAAATGGTGACTATATCTATAACCATTAAATAGATATCACAACAAACTTACTGGCAGGATCAAATATGTTATGCACAAACACACAGTTCCTTTAACACTGTAGACAAATGCAATAAATTTATCCTCTTATCACTCCTTAGGTTTGTTTTACAGATTAGGTTTTCATTTTATAGAGTCAAAGCAGGGACAGAGGAGACAAAGAGGGAGTGTCTCTTCTACTTAGCCATTTAATTTATCTCAAAAAGAAATTTGGATGGTATTTTAAGAAGAAATATTGCAGGACATTATACTCACAATCTCTTTGGAGAGATTGACTCATTTTTTTATGAGACCATGTGAGTATTCTACCTTTAAGGAATTGTCAAGCACTATGAATTAAATGTTAACACTTTCCCAAGATGTAGACTAAAGACATGTCCAGAACCAACACATTTTTCTCTCTTCCCCTTTTAAAAATCATTTTAGTTAATAAAATAGACAAAATCAATGCATCACTTAAAAAAAGAAAAGAAAGAAAAAGCTAAAAGCTTAAGAAAAATCCTGATGAATTGAAGGGAAGGATAATGTAGCCAGCCTTGTTCACCCTAGGAAGTTTAAGATGTGTGGTGTTCAACATCTAGAATCCCCACCACCTGGCTGAGGAATTCTGGGAGTTGAACTCCACACATCTTAAAGTTGCTGAGATTGCTCTAGACCAACATGTACAATGGGAATATCACAAGTGCAACATGAATTCACAACTTGTTCTTGAGCCTCTAGCTTGGTGGGCTGACTCTTACACAGACCAAACAATATTTACCTTTTGAAATTAAATATGAAATAGAAAAAGCCTGAGATTCATAACATTGCAAGTTGAGAAAATGTGGAGCAATCCTTGTATTTACATTTCAGAGAACAGGTAAAATGTATGTCAATATAGAAATAAGAATCTCAGAAGGAAAAGCATATTTGGTTGATTGAATCTTATCTTCATTAGCTAGAAAATGTATGAGCTTCAAGCACCTGCAGCAACCTTTGCATAAGTTAGGAAAAGCTGAACCACCGTATGACTTGCTTTCAGACAAGGCATAATATAAGGCTATGATTTAAAGTTCACTTCCAAATATTGATTTATTTAGATGTCATTAACTATGGTTCCTAGTCTAAAACAATGGGAAACCCTGGGTTAGTAGTTACTTGCTTCCTCTGTGGAGAAAAAAAAACTGAACTAAGAAGATATTCGATCATCTCCTAGTCACAGCTATGATTGCATTAGACACTGATTAATCTTGAATATTGTATTATTACTGGACTCCCTGCCAGGATTTGTAAGAAAATGGCAAAATGTTCACCTATGCTTTATAGCTGTGATAAATGAGAACAATATTCAGCACAAAAGTTCCTCTATTTCAAGCAACGGTATTACTGTTAAGTATTCACAGAAGAATAGAAATCAATGTCAGTTTAATCTAAAGAAAATCACTGCAGATCAAGAACGAGGAACTTATATTGGGTATAGAACAATAAATCTCATTACTAGCCAGATGGCTTTTATGAAAACAGTGCAAGGAATATTCAAGAAATGTAGCCCTGTATTAAAATGCCAATGGTTCTGTTATTAATATAAGAAGCTGAATGTGACGAATAAAGATGTAGAGTTATCTTAAGCTCTTTATTGATTGAATGCCTGTTCTTATATTTTTTTTCCATTATACATACCATCGCTTTTTGTGGCTGTATTTTAAAGAGTTCAGTTCAGGGATGTAAGTCAATCTATATTAGACTTTTAGTAATCCTAGCCACACATATTGCCCAATACACTTTCTACATTAATCCTAATTGCTTCACATATGTGACATGATGTTTCAACTTCTAAATTCAATTGTTCTCTCCCCTTGGAAAACCTTAGGAAAAATGCAGAATTCAGGTCAACAATGAATGAACTATTATACAAATGAGAAGAGAGAAGACTGATAGCTCCTTAAAAGTGTTGCATGACATACCTTCAAAGGGCTAAAACTGGAGGGACTCAGCTATGAAAGTAGCCACCTTCTTGGAAACAAGGATGCAATATCTAAAACAGTGCCTAAAGAAGTGAGCATGCATATCCAAAGCTTACATTTCACAGTGAAAAGTCTACATTCTAAATGATAAATTTAATAGATGCATGTATGTATGTATGTATGTATGTACTGTATGTATGTTTCAGAAGCCAAGCAATGAGGTGTGTGTTTGTGTTCATGTGTGTGTGTGTGTGTGTGTGTGTGTGTGTGTAAATGCATATATAAAACATCTTTGTTCAAACTGTAGACAGGGCCAATCAAAGAAATAGGGCTATCCCAAAACAGAATTTCCTTTAATATAATTTCCATTCAAATTAAGAATCAATCAATTCAAAACAGCTGATACAATTACTTCCAATAATATTCTCCTCCTTATACTTGCTTTAAATGATTGGAACGTTGGAAGGTTATTGGGGAAGGGAGCACCCTAAAATATGTATGGGAATATATGAGGTGATGGACTTAAAGTTTTTCAATATACTTGCTTTTGCCTATAATTCTTATCAGTTCAAATCAGCATAGGTAATAGTTAAAGATGTGGTCCACATAATCTAGAAATGACCTGGATGCAAAAGTTGTCCTGTAGCTTTACAGCTTTACATGCTGGCTCAGGAATTTTGGGAGTTGAAGTCCACAGGTCGTAAATAGGCTGTAGATGCCCAGCCCTACTTTGCAGTATGATCATATCTAATCTATTCAGAAGTAAAACTTGTTGAGGGTAATAGACTAAATCCCAATTTAAAGTATTTTTGAAAGATTGGAAACTTACATGAATTATTAGCAGCCTCTGGTATGGCAAAGGGGCAATGTACAGACTCAATGTATATTAAACACACCAAGCGAGGGCATTTCACACTAGGTTATGAGGCAATAGTGTCTCTGCACATCCATTCTGCATTTCTCATTTGTTCAGCTGAAGAATGAATACTATTGTTAGTGATACTTGAATCAGTCTATTATCAGTTCTTTTTGTACCAATAAGACAATGTTTCCAGTTTTGCTCTGCATTCATTGAACTGAGTAAAACATACAAATACAAAAGGAAAAGGCTTTCTGGCACTTTCCTTGTCACATTAGTGGAAATAGAAGTCACAGTTGAAAACACTGCTAGTGTGGTGCTATTCTAATGTGATAGGAGTCATGTTTTGACTACATTAGTAAAGGAATGCTGCCCTTGTTAAGAAGAAGGAATGGCATACCTCTCAATTCATGCATAAAAGCTTTCTTAAAGGGGACATGAATATGGAAATTAAAGAATGGAAGTGTATACTGACTAGAACAGTTTAGCTATTAGTGTACTTGATAGCAACTAATAGTGTAAGTATGAGGGCATCCTAACTAATTATAATGCATTGTTTATGGGTGCCATATCTAGCCTGCAAAATCTGGTAGCAAAGAGATACAGAAAACTCTAAGGCTTTCTTGCCATTTGTTGTTTGGGTTTTTGTAGCAAGACATGGTAGCTGTAAACAGGCAGTATTGTAACTGTGCACATCACTACTTTTTTTTAGTCCATTGAGTCCACAATGAGTGGAATCTACTGTAATGAATGTCTGCAAGCTAACAACCAAACTCAGAGAGCACCAAGGCCTTCCCAACTTTCTTAAATACAATTTTTGAATGCAAACCTTTTTTCATTTATCATCAATACGGAATAATTTTAGAAAAGATTGATAGATGTTCATGAGTTCCATTCATTGCTAACCCATCCATGACCATCCATGTTTCACTCCTATAGGAATATGTCATAGAATTATTTTACTTCCCTAAGCAAAATAGTCATCTTATGCAGTCCTTTCATCTTTCTCTGTTCTATGCATTTATGGGTTTCTGGGAAATGTATTCAAAGGTGTGATTGTGCTGAAGAGGCTACAACTTTGCTAAATTTCAATCCTATAGCAGTAAGGGCCTTCAGCCTTCAGTGTATTCTATAAGTTAGCCTATTTGAGGTAACTTGTTTAAAAAAATATTTTCCTATATTATACTGTTTCAAGGTTACAACAAGACATGAGAACTTTACTTAGTATACAGATATACAGCTTCTTAGGATGTTGAATTTAGTAGCTGAACACACAGTTGTAGTTGATTAGTTAAAGAGTAGTGACTCATGCATGATGCAATCCATGCTATGACTGGTTTGCTGTAAATATAAAGGCGAAATTTCCCTTTTTTCTCTCCTTTTTCTCTGTGTGTCCTGTATACTGTTTAATTTACCTCATGATGTTCTTGAGTTCCTGACTATCTGGATGATGACAAAGACTGCTGTAAATCTGAATGTTAAATACACACACACACACACACACACACACACACACACACAGAGAGAGAGAGAGAGAGACACAGACACAGACACACATACACACACACACACACACACACACACACACACACACATATATATACACACACACACACACACACACACACACACACACAAGTTTGTGTTAGTGTCTCCGGCTTCATCTGGACAGTTGCAGTGCAATTCCCTGACTTCTATTGTAAGGTAGGGACTATCTAACAAACAATTTATTCAGAAGGAAAGGACCCTCCCAGTACTATATCTCTCTCTTCATTGTAGCTCAATTCTATCTCAATATTTTATATTCATAGACTGCATCATGTAATTATATAATAACTAGCACAGGACATTGTGGAGTGACCCAAGAAGCAGCAACTTAAATGTTATATTAAATCATAAGAATACATTAGGAAAAATTATTTAGGCAACTTTGCGATGGCCATCATGCATATGGTATGAAGGAGGCAAAGCATGGGAAAGTATAACGTAAAAAAACAAAAAAGGTATATGTGGGGGAAGTAGAAGTATGGCAGAAATATGTGGTGCATGGGTTTCATTCAAATCTACTTTATATTTCATCCCCAAAACATGTATTTCTTCAAGAATTATTTCCTTCCTCTGCTGCACGTACATTAAAAATACGTGCCTTGAAGTCCTTTTGTGACTGCCTGCTTGGACAAGTCCTTGCAGTTTTCTTGGCAACATTTTTGGAAGTAGTTTGCCAATTCCTTCTTCCTAGACTTGAGATCATAATGTTTATAAAATATTTGGAGGTAAGGAAAATTGGCTAACATACAGGTGTTAGTAATGTTGTTGTGAATCAGGAGACAAATTACTCTTTTGTTTTTAATTAGTTCTATACTCATTCAAGATTTATATGCACTTCCAAGAGTGTGCAAATATTGTCATGTACAACTACCTAATTCATATGAAAGAAAACAGCATCCAGTAGTGATTTTTGAGTTAGTCTGTTGAGATGAATCTCATTCTCATTGTATTAGAAGAAAGAGCTGAAATACATCTTGGCTCTCCCATCCCCTTTCTTATGATTATGAGTTTAGAAGTTTCAAATGTCTTTTTAAATTAAGCAGAAATAAAATAGTGATTAATTGTGATAGTTTCCAAAACAGACTAGTTTCATAAGCCTTATTTTGTGAGGTCTATCACAGAGGTTTATACATTGTGATTTATGGTTTAGTGCATGGTAGCAGATCAGCCAATTGTTTGTATTCCACAAAGCATGACTGAGAAAACTTTAGTTTAGCAAGATTTGTGACCCTACTGCTAAACTTGAATTAGAGTGGTTTGAGACCTTATCCCATTTTATTTGCCAAAGGAGGGCTCTCATTTGGATATTGGATATTGGAAACAATAGATGAAGTTCTGTCAACCTTTAAAGCAGGGATGTCCAATCTTGACAACTTTAAGATATGTGGATTTCAACTTTCAGAATTCCCAAGCATGGCTGGCTAAAGAATTCTGAAAGTTGAAGTCAACAGATCTGAAAGTTGCCTAGATTGGCCATTCCTGTTGTTAAAGGATTGGAGAGAACTTTCTTTAGTCACCCTACCCCGAAATGCTTCACTGTAGCCATTCCGAAAGTCAGATCTTCTAGAGGATTGTAATTTATTGATATAAATGTAGCTGTACTCCATGCGAACGTATTTATTATGCAACAAATACATGACATAATTAGAAAGAACTTCTCATTAGCTAAGTAAGTAACAAACAACATTGGAATTTTAAAAGAAAGTCTTTCATTTTTTAAGGGAATGACATAACTCAGATTGGCAGAGGAAAGGCTGGCAGGCAACAAGAATCACATCTGGTACCCTGAAGGAGAGATCAAAACAAAATCTGTAACATTACATCCTCAGTAACCTGCAGGACAGGGGAACAAAATAAGTTAAGTGGTCTCCCCCACTTAAGAACAAAAAATAAAAGGGTTCCACATGATAGACCATGCTGAATAGTCTTTTGTCAGGTTTTACATAGAATATTATTCAATTAAAAAGGCAGTGATAACAATAGTAATAACGTTTAGACTTATATACCACCTCCCAGTACTCTCTGGGCGGTTTACAATGTCAACATATTACCCTCGTTTTATTGTCCCAGAAGGATGGAGGGCTGCCAGGATCTAAGACTACTGTGGGCAGAGCTTGCCTGCAGTACTGCATTCTAACCACTGTGTCACCAATGCTGGGAAAGATGTGGATGGACAGAAAAATCACCCACAGAAGGAACAGGCATATCCCCTGCATTTCAGTTTCAATGGCTTAATTGGTGGATTTTTTTGCTTGTCAGTGAAATTGACAGGAGCTTTTCCAGTCAAGACATCCTACCTCATACATCACTTACCCCTGTTGCAAAAAAACGGACATTAATTTTAGAATATTTGCATTACAATTCATTGCATGTTCCCATACTAATAAATTTATCTAAGTTATAGATAGCTTTGTTCTCATAATCTTATAATGCTGCTCTAACAGAGTAACAATGGTGAAATGGATGGTCATGTAAAATGAAATGAATGAATGAACAGAATCAGTGTCAAATCTGCCTGACCTGTCAGCTCAGAGTGTAGTGACAGAATCCGATTTTGACAGAATTTTATCTTGGAAATTGTACAGATTTATTTCTGAAAAAAATCAGACTGTATCCTGTGAAACTTGGCAGACTTTATTTTGTCTAAATGGACAGGAGTTTATTTATTTTTAAACTCTTTGAATGCAGTACTTTCTTCAACAATCATTTTCTCTTCAAAAAATAGTGTTTCATTATCATACAGCACTAAACCTTTTACAAAGCCCACTCTTAACATTTCTATTTCTCCTAGTCTTTCTTACTCCAACTTTTCCTGGAAAAACAGAAAAAATTCTAATCGATCTTCTAGGATGAGTCCCTGCATATTCTTTTAAGGCCTTAAAGGAATTGGGTGTACACTATGAATTTCTACTTCCCCAGAGATAAGCATGGTCCTTTTTTTGTAGTTCTACTTCTTCTATTTCTTTCTAGTTCTACTTCTTCTATTGTTTAAAGCAGGGGTCTTCAAACTTGGCCCCTTTATGACTTGTGGACTTCAAGTCCCAGAATTCTGGGACTTGAAGTCCACAAACCATAAAAGGGCCAAGTTTGAAAGCCCCTGGTTTAAAGGATTGTTGATGGCCATTTCCCTTTTCCACTATGGCAGGGGTCGGCAACCTGAAAAAGGAAAAGAGCCACTGGGAACCGGTTCCATCACACATAAAAAAAAGTGGGAGCTGCGTGTGTGTGTCCATGCACGCGCATGCACAAAAAAAAGTTTTGCGCATGCGCAAAAAGGGTTTTTCTTGCACATGCGTGGACGTGCGCGGTTGCCATTTTTTTTAATGTGTGATGGAACCGGTTCCCGGTTGCGTGACGGCGGCAGCCTGCAAACGTGCCGCGGCAGCTTTCACAAGAAGTGGCACTGCTACCCATTCCGAGAGGTGCGCGTGCACCTCTCCGAACGACCGTAGGTGCGCGCGCACCTCCCCAAACCTCCCCAAATGTCGGCAGGTCTCCGGACGGCGGCAGCTTGGGAGAGGTGTGCGCACACTCTCCAAACCACCACTATCCCGTTTGCACAGCTGCCGCGTTCGTCAATGTTTGACAAACGCGGCAGGTCTCCGGATGATGGCGGCGGTTTGGCAAGTGCACGCGCACTCTCCAAACTGCCGCCATCCCGTTTTCACAGCTGCCGTGTTCGTCAATGTTTGACAAATGCGGCAGGTCTCCGTACGGGACGGCGGCGGCTTGGAGAGGTGCGCGCGCACCTCCGCCCTTCGGAAAGGTGCGTGCGCACCTCTCGGAATGGGTGGTGCCACTCTCCATTTGGAGAGGTGTGCGCGCACCACTGCCCGTTCAAAGAGGTGTGCGCGCACCGGGCGGCTGGGAGCTGCAGGAGACGGCTCAAAGAGCCGCATGCGGCTCCGGAGCCACGGGTTGCCGACCCGTGCACTATGGCAACCAGGATCTCATTATGGTTGGACTGAGGAATACCAATTAGAAATAAATTTTGCTGGGTTTTTTGAGTGCAATGGTAGAAAATGTTCCCAACTTTGTGTGTTCATGTACATGTCATACCACATTCTGGGACAATTACAAATACAAATGGATTAGGTTCTCTTTAACTATATATATTATTGCCACATATAAGTCCCCAAGCCTCCTGAGTTGTATCAGAACATTTCCTGCCTATTAATGATGCATTATTTCCCTGCAGTGAAAAATACACATTAGCTATTCAGTTGTATAAACTGCGTTGTCAGGTTTCAGATATGGTCCAAGCCTGATTTGTTCAAAATTTAAACACTATCAGTAGCTCCAGTGCATCTTGGAAGGAAACAACTAGCTTCATTTGTTCCGGGTTGGCAAAACTGAGAATCCTGGTACAGATCTCTCAGAAGGGAATGAACTAGCTTGGATTGAGTGCATTCATAACTCTCCTGTAGTAAAGGCAAGGACCTCGTGCTTGCTTCTGTGGTAGCTTTTCCATCATGAAGTAGTATTTGCAATTATCAATGTAAAATAAAGAATGGCAGAAGGCCACTTGGCTTAATTGTAATAAACTCCTCATGTAACACCTCTTCTCCGCGAGCTGCATTGGCTTCCAGTTGCCCTCCGGGTGAGATTCAAGGTGCTGGTGATGACCTATAAAGCCCTAAATGGCATAGGCCCAGATTATCTGAGGGAGCACCTGCTGCCAGCATCAATTTCCCATCGTCCTGTGCGCTCCCACAGGGAGGGCCTCCTCAGGGTACCGCCGGTCAAGGATTGCCGACGGGCGATCCCCAGGGGGAGGGCATTCTCTGTGGGCGCGCCTGCCCTATGGAATCAACTGCCAATGGAACTCCGGACTGCCCCCGACCTTCGTTCATTTTGCCGGGACCTAAAAACCTGGCTCTTTGAGCTATCTGGCCTGGACTGAGGGTTTTAATGTTTTAAATTGTGATTTTAATTTTTTTGTGGCTAGACTTAATTTAATTTAATTTTAATTTTATATTGTATTGTTTTTAAATTTTGCCTTGTAAACCGCCCTGAGTCCTTTGGGAGTAGTGCGGTATATAAACTGAATAAATAAATAAATAAATAAATGTATCAAGATGGATTTGAGGTTAGGATTGCTCAGCCTATCTGACTCCTTCCTTCCTTCCTTCCTTCCTTCCTTCCTTCCTTCCTTCCTTCCTTCCTTCCTTCCTTCCTTCTCCCACTGGCCTGAAACAATGTTTAATGGTTTAATGAATTCTCTGCTGTTTTTATTCTTTTAGCATTAGCTGTACTGCTTCTCCACCATTTCTGCTGTTATTACAAGTTCTTTCATCTTTGGGCTGTTGCATCCAGACCTGTACTGTTTCTTCTTCGTCAGGTGCACACTAGTTTGTTGCAGTTTCTACATTGGTGGATTGGCAGAAAAATACCAATCACTAAAAATATTTGTAGCTCAGGGTTGAAATGAAATGACTAGCACCGATGATGTTACCTAGTTTGGATAATAAAATGTCTGCACAAAAACAACCAAAGAGAGAGCATCAAGGACCCTTATGGTAATTGGAGATTACCAACTGAAATTGGAGATTCTGGCTATAGTGTGCAATTCATGTTTCATACCTGCTGATCTTGGCTATAACTCTTATTTGCTGCTTTATTATTTTTATGTTTCTTTGATCTTTCTTGAGTTTAGGTGATATTTCTTGATCAGGTATTCTTGGGTCTTCTTGTTCTTCAGCTTCTTTTCTTTTATCTGTTCTAACTTGCTTGCATCTGATCTGATCTTAGCAAGCTGATCTCATTTTCCAACCTTATATTCCTTTTTGGTGGTGCAGTGTTTGGATTTTTTTTTTACTTATTGATTTTGCATCCAAGATCTTTAGTTATAGATCCAGCCATGCTGAACATTAGTCGGTTAGTTTCTTGAAGTGAGCTAATGCTTACATTTAATATCATAGCACTGGCATCTTCTACATGGGGCTGCCCTTGAAGACCACTCGGAGGCTCCAACTGGTACAGAATGCAGCCGCGAGAGTTGTGTTGGGAGTTTCCCGATACTCCCATGTTACACCTCTGCTCCGCGAGCTGCATTGGCTTCCAGTTGTCTTCCGGGTGAGATTCAAGGTGTTGGTAGTGACCTACAAAGCCCTACATGGGATGGGTCCGGAATACCTTAGGGAGCACCTGCGGCCGGCATCAACTTCCCTCCGCCCAGTACGCTCCCACAGAGAGGGCCTCCTCAGGGTGCCACTGGTCAAAGAATGCCGACTGCTGGCCCCCATGGGGAGGGCGTTCTCTGTGGGCACGCCGGATTTATGGAACCATCTTCCGGTTGAGCTCCGGATGGCGCCCGACCTCCGCTCCTTCCGGCGCGATCTAAAGACTTACCTCTTCGAACAAGCTGGCCTGGCCTGATGGGATGGGGTTGGGTTTTATTAATGTGTTTTAACTTTTTATTGTGTTTTAACTTATTGTAAGAGTTGTGGGCATTCTGTTTAATCCCTTTTAATTTTTGTATTTTGTATTTTGTCTTTTAACATGCATTGCCCTGTTCACCGCCCTGAGTCCTTCGGGAGAAGGGCGGTATATTAATAATAATAATAATAATAATAATAATAATAATAATAATAATAATAATAATAATAATAATACTTGTGACAGCAGTTTCTTTGGAGCAAGCTTCAGTGCAGGCATCTTTTTCTATTTTTTGTCTGTGCTGTTCTACATGATCATCTATTCTTTGTTTCATTTCCTATTGTTTTTAGTTAGAGGGCTTTGTTTTTTTCTGAAAGGCAGAGGAGAGGATACCTAGTGTGGGAATGAAAATGATTCAACAGTTATGCGGATTTTCTACTGCCAACTCCTCTTTGTTTGCCTCTACAGTTTGAGCTAACTCTAATGAAATCTACTTTGATTTCATTGTCTTGGGTAGACATTGCAGTTCTTCTATTCTACATCTGTGAATACCTTATCAATGCTTATCTGATAGCCTCTGTTGTGTTATTTCTGATTCTGGATGTTGTTCTTTACTGAGCTGGTACATTCTTCTCAGTTATCCCAGGGGTAGGCAACCTCGGCTCTTTTAGGACTCGTGGACTTCAACTCCCAGAATTCCTGAGTCAGCTATTCTGGGTGTTGAAGTCCACGAGTCATAAAAGAGCCAAGGTTGCCTACTCCTGATCATTCTTTTTTATTATTTTTCAGTCTTCATATATTTCACAATATATGGGAGAGACACTCTTCATCTGGCTGCTATAATGAGAGCATAGCCCTCATCCTCTTTGGAGCACATAAGCCCCACAACCACAAAATAACCTGGGGGTTATTTTTTTTTTATGATTAGTTGTAGTACATATTGCCTCCAGTAATTTGCAATACGTCCATGCATTTATTTCATATTTTAATTGTTTTAAAACACTTTCTATTTAAAATAGATCAGAAAGTGGTTACAAGAGAAAAATACATGATTTGAAACAATTGGTTAATGCAACAATTAACTGCAGTACAATATATGAGATGTTTTATCAAATGCAAGACAGAAATTCAAAATCAATCAGCACGTTGAACTCCAGGAAAAGTTAATAATATAAGCCTTTGGTACCCTTCTTCTTAAATGACCCACAACAAACAATAAGGAGGAAGAGCCAAGGTTTTTGACTCCACTTATCAGGCAACTTGCTAGGATTTAGATCAGACCAGGGCGTTATACAGCCCTGGACCACATCCAGCCCTTTGGCTGTCCCTATCCAGCCGCATGAAGTCAGTTGAAAGTTACCAACCAATGTAAATAACACATGGGAGAATAAGCCAAGTTGGTATGGATCTGTGCAGTTGCCGTGCCCTCTTTCAGTCTTCTGGTGGCCACAGGAGATAAAGTGCTTTTCTGTGCCTACGCAGTACTTGCCCCTCACCTGCAGCAGCCTCTGGAGAAGGTGGTCATCACCTGAGGCACCGAGGCTTGGCCATCCACTGTCGCCTCAGTCAAAGCGCACCCTTGTGGTCAAGCAGATGGAGTGCAGCTGGGACCTCCACAACAGTCCCAGTTTCTCTTGTGGTCTTTTGGGAAAAATAATTGCCCAACCCTCACTTAGATAAATGCAGACGATGTGAGTAATTTTTAGTCCAGCAAGTCAGAACCAACTGGGAGATGAACTTGCTCATGTGTATACATTTCATGCATATCATGGCTGCCCCAGTCTATTTTCATTGTTGCATGAAATGCTGTCAAATGTGGCTTTCATTTGTCTCACACAGATATTTCACAAGGTTTCCCATGCATAGTGTTGTGCATTTCTGGAGCTCTAGAGGGAAAAAAAAGGCAAAGAGGATGCCTGTTGTATATATTGCTCCTTCAGTTGCTGCCTGGAATGAGAGTATGATTAGCTTAGAAGTGGTCATGGGTTAATATAAACTGCATTACACACCCCTCCTTGCTAATTTCTCAGCATCTGCTCAGCACCACTTCCATCAATCAGTCCGCTTTATTGAATAAATAGATTTTCAAACCCTTTTCAAATGCATCCGAGGGTATGTAGAAGCATAGTATTGGAGAAAGGGATGAGAGGAGAGAAAAGAGAATTTCATAATCAAGGAGACAGATTTTGAAATGCATGCTAATGAAATCGAATTATACATGAAAGGGGAATGGGAGAATGCTCCTCTCTTATGGATTGCATTTGTTGGATTGCATTTATTGACTGTAAACAGGATCATACCAAGACAGGGGCTGGGACAGGTAATTGGGAATGGCTAATCATTGGGATTTAAACACTAGCCATAAGAGCCTTAATTAGGCTTTGACAGAGTGCCAGTGTAAAGCCCAGCAGTGAAAGGAAAAATGGGAAAAATAAAGGAAATGCTGACCATGCAGTCAGACAAAGGAAGACCCATCGACAAACTCCAAATACTAACAAATATGTGGGGGGTCAGTGGACAAATACGTTTAGCTATTCATTTTTCTTTAAAAGAGATTATTTTAGTTTTGAAACTGGTTGTACAATAGTACAAGCTGGCTTAAAACAAGAAAGGAGCCTCAAGTCTTTTTCTAAAATCTTGCAGAAAAGTTCTGGACTCATACAAAATGAGTTTGATTCTAAGATATATTGTAATAGCTGTTGCTATCCGTGCTGACAAATTTAATTACTGCTGCAAATATTGAAGTTCTTATAGCGCGCTGGGGGGAAAAAAACACCTTTGTCAATAGAAGTTAAACCAAGTCGCTAAGAGTACTTTGAACTACTGTAGTCTGCCTATTTTATTGTGGATGGCAATGCATATTAAGGCTGTGCTTCCATTTTAAAAACAAATGGAAAAATAACACCAATTTAAATATTAAGTTATCTTAAGAAGACCATAGTTTTAGGTTTTATGGAAGAATTTATGCAGACTTCCATTCTGCATAAAGGCCAGTTATACTGAAGTTTTGATTTCAATGTGTCTGTGTGTGTGTGTGTGTGTGTGTGTTTGTAACACATTGTGGCTGGCAAAGTAGAAGGCAGCTGCTTCTGTCTGATTTATTTCAGTTCTCTTGACCTGCTTTGTGATTCCATATTTCCCTTCCTGAAGATTTATTTTTTTCCTAATATATTTTTGTAATATATATGGTCATTCATACTATCCTAATAAACTCAGCACATTTGCATATGGATTCACACTGATTCTAGTACTAAATATTACAAACAAATACTCAATAAGTCTTCAGTGGTGGGTTTAATAGCACACGTTACTTTATATGTGACAGGACCTGAATTTTTTATTATGCCACACAGAGCACAGTACTTAGAACAGCCAGTTCATTTATTGTCATATTGAGAGATTATATTGTCAGTTGATGTCCAGAACTGCTTCCTTTAATGCCAATAGATGTACCTTTTGAATTGCTGCCATTTAACTTTTTTATTCCATATATCACACGACTCACCATTCTCTATAATTTATGGGCCTCACTTCTAAGCACCAACAGGACTGGAAGCAAAATGCAACTGCGATTCAAAATAGAAAAAATGCGAAAGCATGTCGGTTCGTCTCAGAACTATCAGTTGGGGAAAAAAAATATATTGCCATCAGAAAAATAAAATTGGGAAATATTGCAGAGATCTCAAACATAGCTCAAATGGTGGAATTGTTTATCAAATTTGGCATTTGTCTCATTTTGGGCTGCAGATAACAGGATAATATTTTGGCAAATTCTTCCTGATAATAAACTGACCATATGTAGCTGGCTACTATGTGAGATATAAAATACTGTAGTGTAGTCTTCTGGCGTGCTGATTTATCACATACAGAGAACGTTTGGTTTGCATTCTCCACTATGCACATGCAGGGGGGGGGGGTTTCTCATAAAACGCCCAGAATGGAGTTCTGGCACATTTTTTGGATGGAACCTTGTAGGATAGGCAAGGTGGGTTGTATGACGTGTGAATTCCAGCACCTTTTTCTTTTACAAAAAAAGCACTGTGCATATGTAGAACAACCTTCAGCAAACAGGGTTGAAGTGATTAAAGTCTTAATGAAACCAAATACCTTAAGTCTGGGGTAAAGAAGGAATATTATGATATGTACCTAAGCAATTAAACACTCAAAAGTGCTATGTTCTTGTTCAGGTTATTTGCAGTTATATGTTCTGCATTCTTTATAGGGAAAAAACAAATAGACAAGTATTTTGAAGGCATTATACATACTTATTCACTCAGACATGTCATTTACAGTATGCTTCAGACATGAATTGAAGTGAACCAAGGAATCTTGTCAGATTGCAGGATTTCATGTTAGTTGTTTACCTAAGCTAGCTATATTGCTGTGACTTCATACACTACTTTTACTGTAATGGGTATACCTTGGTTTGCTTTCATCCACCACAAGGAGCAAATGTCATCACAGTAAGTTTGGGGAAAAACTTCTCAGTACTTGGAATTTAATTCCTATTTCAGTATTAGCATTGGATATTCAATTTTTCTTCCTAGCAAGAGACTCAGAGTATGTCATTTACTTGTGAATGTCAGTAGACTAGCTGAAGTCTACTCAAAATATAATTGGGCAGTTTCAGTCTTCATGCATTCAGAAGACACTACAAAACGGGATGCCACAGTCTATAAATTAAAGTCCTCCTTTTCTCTAGTCCTTATGTTAATAATGTGTGAAAGTATATATGAGAACTTGTAAAAAAAATCAGAAATTGGCTTGAAATATACTGCATTTTTTTGAAGAACAGAATATTCAGAGTAATAATTCAAATAAATTAGATGGAATTGGGATACAAAATAGAATCATTTTCTTTCGTAGTTATCTTTTTGTATTTTTTTAATTGCCCACATACAGGACCTAATTTAACCCCAAATGTAAAAGATTATTGACCTTACTATGAAAAAACTAATGATAAACTCATTTTCCAATATGGATATCATACAAGGAAAACCCATTAATTATTAATTATTCAACTTATATCAGTTTGCTAAGGTGGTATCTGTTCTTTGCTAGACATGGGGAAAATTGTCAGTTTTAGTTTGGCACTTTGCTATTATTATAAAATTAAAACCATCTCAGTTGACATTCAGAATGTAAAACAAAAATCCTCTTGATAGTATGCATTTCTCTATTAATTTTTTTTAAACGAATTGCAATGGAATATTTGAGAATGAGTGGATTTGTTGCATTTTATATAGTGTGGAATATATAAATTATCTTGATTCTCATTAACATGCAAACTGGACAAATTGTTCTATTAACATTATTACTTCCACCAAAAAAGTAATCTACTTGTTAGCAATTATTCGTGTTTGTGTATAATTTTGAAATAGAATAGATTATTATTTTGATGAAATACTGCATGAAATATGTATGGAATTTATTGATGCACTGAAGAATATAACCATGACCAGAACTCATTTCCTTCCATGAATACAGGACACTCATATTGTACTCATAAATCATATGAACTAGATAGTGATGGGAACAGCACCCATGGATGCTTCTCCACATACACATAATGATTTGAACATCTACGGTGTTCTGGGGAAATTACTTGATGTATAAATAAAAGGGATGTTTTTAGAAGTTTGATTCAGTCCAGAACTGTTTTGGGTGACTATTTTAGGGAGAAAAGGTGTGATGGCTCAGACTGTCAGATGCTGAGCTTGTGAGCTAGAAAGCTGACATCCCAGATTTCAGCACCACAAAACGGGGTCAGCTCCTGTGCCTGTCCCAGCTCCTGCCCACTTTGCAGTTTGAAAGCATACAAATGCAAGTAGATAAATAGGTAGTACTTTGGTGGGGACGCGGTGGCTCAGTGGGTTAGGACGCTGAGCTTGTTGATCAGAAGGTCGGCAGCTTGGCAGGTCAAATCCCGAGTGCCGCGTAACAGAGTGAGCACCTGTTACTCGTCCCAGCTTCTGCCAACCTAGCAGTTCGAAAGCACGTAAAAAATGCAAGTAGAAAAATAGGGACCACTACAGTGGGAAGGTAACAGCGTTCCGTGCGCCTTTGGCATCTAGTCATGCCGGCCACATGACCACAGAGATGTCCTCGGACAAGTGCTGGCTCTTCGGCTTTGAAACGGAGATGAGCACCAGCCCCTAGAGTCGGAAACGACTAGCATGCATGTGCGGGGGAACCTTTACCTTTACCTTGGTGGGAAGGTGGAAGCATTCTGTGCATCTTTGGCATATAGTCATGCAGGCCACATGACCACTGGCTCCCTCAGCAAAAAAACGTACATGAGCACCGTGTTGTAGAGTTGGATGCAACTGGACAGTGAAATCTTTACCTTTGTTTTAGGGAGACTGAAGCAAAAATTCTTTAGGGTTGGACAGATTTGGAAAAAAACCCTACTAGTTCCTATCTTTCCTCTCATTTATTCAGAGGGACTATTCAAAATCATTTTTTTAGAAACTGAAAATGGTTGTCATCTTTGGCATTGCTAGTAATCTTACACTGACTAATAGGACTGCTCAAGCTTTCAGATTCAGCTCTGAAAAGCTGATTTGGATCATGCAGGAGTCCAAAGGCAGCCTTACTAGAAGTCTCATTAAAACAGCAGCATTTGCTTCCAAGTACACTTCTTGAAAGGGCCCAATCCCGGAAACAGATACCTCTTTAAAAAAAAAAAAGTTGCTCACAGATGCTGCATTTGCATTCCTCCACACCTTTTGGAATCAAATCTGCAGTTTTTCATAGTACTAGTGAATAGTAATTGAACATTTACAGAAAAGCACAAACTTTTATGGAATAAGTAGGGCATTGCTTCCACATATTGTTTAATTAAATATGATCTTCCAAAGCAACAACAGTCAGAGGAAGGAAGTTATTGAAATTTAAAATTATAGTGCAATTCCATTTTTTTTTAAAAAAAACTTGAATTACTAGGAAAATTAAATTATACATGCATATTATCCATACGTCTATTTTAAGAGAGTTGTTTTAGGAAAAAATGTAGATGCATTATTTATTCCAAAGGCTAAGGATATTCTGTATGGCTGCTTTTATTGAGGGATGGAATCTGAAAATACCAGTACAATCGTATCTGTATCTAATTAGAAAATAGGCTTCATGAATTGACTTCATAACTTGCCATCATCTGTCTGACTTGGCTTGTCAGAAGCCAGTTGAAAAGGTCACAAATGGTGATCACAGGACCCCAAAATTCTGGAACCATGCCAGTTGCCAAATTTTGATCAAGTGACCATGAGATGCTGCAATTGTCATAGGCATGAAAACCGATCATAAGTCTTTTTTTTCAGCGCCATTGTAACTTCGAACAGTCTATAAACAAATAGTTGTAAGTCAACCAGGTTGTAAACCTGCCATATGCATTAATACAGGTGTGAACCTACTATTGTCTACAACAGTGGTTCTCAACTTGTGGTCCCCGGACACCTGGGGGGTCCATGAAGGCTTGAAGAAATGTTATATTTTAAATCTTGAGTTAAGTTTGGGGGGTCTGTGGCCATGGTCCCTGGCCACAAAAGGTATTTAAAGGGGGTCCATGGTGAAGAAAAGGTTGAGAATCCCTGGTCTACAACATTTTGAGATTACGTTACTGAAATTTGACTAGCTGCAAAGGGCCCAAATTTTGTCAGAGCTAACTTTTGTTTTTGTTTTGGTGTTTTAAAAGTTAACAATTTTTTAAACTTCTACTCTTAAAGTTAACCTCTACCACAACATTCTTGTGACCCAAACTTGGCATTTCTTAGACTAGTTTTGGTTGAGGAAGGCTTTTTGCCAGTTAAAGTCTTGCACTGTTTTTTTGTATTTTTTACTTCATACTAATGTATTACTTGGAGTGGGGACAGCTGCTACAGTGTCACCCAGTCTCAGGATTGATTGATTTATCTAATTTAGTTAGCCGCCCAACCCACTGGCAAGTTAATTACATATGCAGTCCCTTTCTGAAAATGGATATTACATATATGTGCATATATGAAATAATCCTTCTTTCATCTACTAGTCTTCCAGCCAGAAAAAAGAAAAATCCATTTTTTTCTCTATTTTTCTTCTTTTTATTATAGACTATGCAGACCTCCGTGAAGACATTCTGGATGCACATGTCATAGGATATTGATCATCATTTTATAATTGATGTTATAACGGGGCCATATTTCTAGAATTTGGAAGGGCTTTTCAACATTTGATGACCTCAACAGCACCAACGTGTTATCATATGGAATTGTAGCAGGTAAGATACATTGTGATATTGTGATAGTTTGGTGTTTATTGCCTCAATCTTCATTTTATTCCATTTACTGGGGTGTTGAATTTCAGTGTGAAAGTTGGAACTGCAGTGCAATGTCATCAAACAATTAACAAGCTACTAACTATCCTGTATATGAGCATTATTTTACCTTCGGACAGCTGTGGTTTTCCCAGTCTCTTATGTTGTCAGTGGACACGGTGGAAGAAAAGAAATATATTTGCATTGCTTATTCATACTGATTGATTGTCTCCATGTTTTTCTACAGGACATTTGCAGTTCATTGGGTACTGTGCAACAAAATTGCTCAATGCTAGTCACGCAAATGGCAGAAATTAGTATTTAAATTGCCTTAAATCAAATCATATAATAGATTTATCTCACTGAACATTGTCTAGACTGGCTAATGTTTGTCTATGGTTTCCCAACTGGAAGATAAATATTGGGAAACCTTTGTAGGAAAACCTGTTGGTTTGGTTATTGGTTTAGCCAGTTTGGCCTAGTGGTTAAGGCATCAGCCTAGAAAGCAGGAGACTGCGAGTTCAAGTCCTCCCTTGTCTATGAAACTGGCTGGATGACTTTGGGCCAGTCATTCTCTCTCAGCCTAACCAATCTCACAGGTTCACTACCTTGAGTTATTTGTAAAAATAATAAAGGTAAGATATAAATAAATAAAATTAAAACACAGTTGCTAATAGGTAATTCCTTCAGCTTCCATGTTGTGAATTTATCCTTTAGTTTCTATTCCTTTATAGGAATAGAAATAGAGTTTGCTTAGTGCTCACAAACTAATATTTATAAGCATTCTGGTATTTTAAATCAGATAATTTAATATTCTTATAAAAGTATGGAAACAGTTGCAGAAGGTATTGCCTGCTTTGTAAGTAAAACACAACTTTCATTTTGCATTCCCATCTGGACAGTCTGAAAATAGAACAGAATAGAATAGAATAGAGCTGGAAGGGACCTTGGAGGTCTTCTAGTCCAGCCCCCTGCTCAAGCAGGAGAACCTATGCTATCTCAGACAGGTGATTGTCAAGTCTCTTCTTAAAAATTTCCAGTGATGGAGCACCCACGATTTCTGGAGGCAAGCTGTTCCACTGGTTGATTGTCTTCACTGTTGAGACGTTTCTCCTTAATTTCAGGTTGCTTCTCTCTTGGATCAGTTTCCAACCATTGTTTCTTGTCTTCCCTCTAGTGCTCTAGTGAACAAAGTGATCCCCTCTTTCTTGTGGCAGCCCCTCAGAACTGGAATACTGCTATCCTGTGTCCCCTATTTCTTCTTTTTCTTTAGACTAGCCAAACCCAAGTCCCACAGTCATTCTTCATATGTTTTAGTCTCCAGGCCTTTGATCATTTTAGTTGCTCTTCTCTGAATTTTTTCCAAACTCTCAACATCTTTTTTGTGATATGGTGACCAAAATTGGCTGCAGTATTCCAGGTGTGGTCTTACTAGGGTTTTATAAAGCGGTACTAATACTTCGCATGATCTTGATTCTATGCCTCTGTTTATACAACCCAGGATTGTATTAGCTTTTTTGGTTGCTGCTGCACACTGCTGGCTCATAGTCAAGTGATCATCCACTAGGATTCCGAGGTCCCTCTCACAGTTACTGTTTTTAAGCCAGATCTCACCCAATGTGTACTTCTACCTTTGATTTTTCCTGCCTAAATGTAAAATTTTGCTTTTTTCCACACTGAAACACATTTTGTTGGATAGGGCCCATTGTTCAAGTTTGTCTAGATCTTTTTGGATCCTGAGTTTGTCTTATGGGGTGTTGGCTACTCTTATCAGTTTGGTGTCATCTGCATATTTGATGAGTTCCCCTTCAATTCCTTCATCTAAGTCATTTATGAAGATATAGAAGAGTACTGGGCCTAAGACAGGACCTTGTGGTACCCCACTGCTTCCTTCTCTCCATGAGGATGTAGTGCTATTGAGGACTACTCATTGAGTACAGTTTGTCAGCCAGCTACAGATCCATCTGCTGGTGATGTTGTCTATTCCACCTTTTTCTAGTTTACCAAGAAGTAGGTTGTGGTCTACTTTATCAAATGCCTTACTGAAATCTAAGTATAGTACGTCCACTGCATTTCACTGGTCTACTCATTTAGTCACTTTAGCAAAGAATGAAATAAGATTGGTTTGGCATGATCTGTTTTTAACAAACCCATGCTGGCTACTGGTTATGACTTCATTTGCTTCTAGTTGTTCGCAGATCTGTTTTTGATTATCTTTTCTAGGCTCTTCCCAGGTATTGATGTTAAACTGATTGGTCTGTAGTTTCCTGGGTCTGTTTTTTCCCTTTCTTGAAGATGGGAACCACATCATCCCTTTTTCAATCCTCAGGTACTTCCCAGCATTCCAGGATTAATGAAAGATGTGGTGCAAAGGATCTGAGATAACATCTGCCAGCTCTTTCAGAACTCTGGGATGTAATCTGTCGGGTCCTGGTGATTTATATTCATCAAGGTTGGATAGGTGTTCTCTTACCATTTTCTTGATTATTTTAATTTTTGTTTCTAGTATGTCTTTTGCAGTGGTATTTTTGGTATGTTGGGCTATAGTTTATTTTTGTGTGAAGACTGATGCAAAGTATGAGTTAAGCAGCTCTGCTTTCTCCCTATTGCCTGTTATTTCCTTGCCAACTTCTCTCTTTAGTGGGCCTATAGTTTACTTGACTTTTTTCTTGTTGTTAATATGTTGTAAGAAACTTTTTAAAATTATCCTTGATTTCTGTTGCAAGTCTTAGTTCGTTCTGAGCCTTTGCTTTCCTGACTTCATCTTTGCATGCTCTGGCTGTCTGCTGATAATCGGCCTTAGTTATGTGCCCCTCTTTCCATATTTTGTATTTGTCCTTTTTGTCTTTCAGTTTGTCAGAGACATCTTTGTGCAGCCATGCTGATTTCTTATTGAAATTCTTGTTTTTCTTTCTCACTGGTATTGTGCTGGTCTGGGCTTTTATGATCACATTTTTCAGGGTTTCCCATGGTTCTTGGGTTGTTTTCCCCTTTAGGATTTTCATGCATGGGATCATTCCTAGGTTCTCTCTGAGTTTGTTAAAGTCAGCTCTTTTGAAGTTTAAGACACTGGTTGGATTGTTTTCTACTAGTGTTTGCATTATATTAAATTCCAGTATGATGTGGTCACTTTCACCCTGCAATTTCAATTCCCTCTATCACTTCTTCTCTATTTGTAAGGATTAAGTCAGGGATAGCTTTACTTCTAGTTCCCTCCTCCACCTGTTGGGTGACCAAGTTGTCGGCTAGGCTGGTTAGAAATGAATCTCTCCACTGGCAAAAAGGTTTTCACTTAGAATTGTTTCATTTGTGTAAATAGTCAGCAGACTAATGCACCTGGATAAATATTTTTTATTTATGTATTGTTTGGTTTTAGTTCATAAAACCACGTACTGCAAGTGCATTTAAAATGCATCTGAAAAAAGTGGCATGCTATGCAGAACAACATTCAACTTTTTACTGATATTTCTTGCTATTCATGCATCATTGTCCACAGGGTAAAATGTGCTCCACCGTAGCATATGAGAATGACTGACAGGCTAGTAATTAAACAGCAGGATCTTCTGGTCTGACATGAAAGATATTTGCCCTAATCTTTGAATGGCCTCTAAAATTTTAAATGAGTGCACTCATAAGATATAGTTACACCTGAATTTTGTGTTTCTGGTTTTTTGAATAATTTACCGCCTTGGAATGGCAAAGTAAGTCATCAGAATGTATACAGAAAAGGAGTAAATCTAAATTGCCAGTACAGGTAGTCCTTGACTTAAAAGGTGACTTTTGACAGTTTTTTCACACTTATGACCATTGAAGCATCGCTGTGGTCACATGATCAAGATTTGGACCCTTGGCAACTGGCATGTATTTATAATAATTGTGGTGTCCCGCAGTCATGTGATCACCTTTTACTTTTACTTTTTAATTTATTTTTTTAATCCCATTTATATCCCGCCTTTCTCCGAAGACTCAGGGCGGCTTACAATTTAAGCACAAACCAATGTGCTTAGCAATAGCCTTCATTCTATGTATATGCCTGCTTATTAGGGCTTTCCCCCCCCAAGCGGCATTATTACAAAGTCAGCTTAATTGCCCCCAACAATCTGGGTCCTCATTTTACCTACCTTGGAAGGATGGAAGGCTGAGTCAACCTTGAGCCTGGTGGGACTCGAACCTGCACTAATTGCAGGCAGCTGGTGTTACTTAAGGAGGCATTAGCCCACTGCACCACCAAGGCTCCTTTGTTTGACCTTCTAAGCCAAATTCACTTAACCAACTAACTTAGCAGCTGCATTGATTCGCCTAACAACTGTGGCAAGAAAGGCTAGCTTTGTAGGAGGCAGAAATGTATGAAGAGCAAAAATAGAATAAAAAATAAAATAAAATAGAAATATAGAGGCAGAAATGTATGAAGAGCAAAAATAGAATAAAAAATAAAATAATAAATAAATAAATAAAAACTGATGGGTTTCTAATGCAGTTTAGTACATTGCTTCCCCCTCATTTCTGGGCCACAAATTGTAGGGCAACATTATAAAGCAAATTATAATTTGTCTCTCCACTTCATATTAATAATAGTGATTTTTAAAACTGCACTCAAACAATTAGAGGATTTTCTCTGATTCAAAAACGCATTGTCCAACCTGAGAACCAGGCTATTGGACCAGGAGACCAGGTTACAGATACAGAGCTTCCTGTATATTTTTTCCTCTTTCAGTCTAAACCAGGGGTCGGCAACCTTGGCTCTTTTATGACTCGTGGACTTCAACTCCCAGAATTCCATGGCTGGCTCAGGAATTCTGGGAGTTGAAGCCCACGAGTCATAAAAGAGCCAAGGTTGCCGACCCCTGATCTAAACTATCTCACAAGGTGGCTGATGAATGGAGAGCAATGGAGAAAGACACATTGTGTACTCCACCTTTAACTTCCAGAATAAAAGGGGGGGGGGGAAACGGCATGAGGGAGATTAAATAATCAGAAGGAAATTTACTGAACGAGCCTTTCAGTCCACCAATCTCATTTTTCTACATTCCCCCCCCCCACACCGCCCTTCATCTGGTTTGAAGTAGATTCTTTTGCTGCCACAAGGAGAAACCTGCTGGGTCATGGGATAAGATAACAAAAATATTACTGGACAGAGTAAGACATGGAGTTTAACAACATCTAGATGCACATCTGGAAGCTGTGTGTCTGCGTATGTGTGTTCATGAAAGTTTGTCTAGTTTATTTGTCCACTCATGTTTGTAAGTAAAAATAAAAATAGAAATCAGACAGGAAGAGACATAATATGATTGCTTTTTTGTTCTCAGTATGATGTTATGCCCTGGATTGTCATAGAGGCTTTTTAAAATTGTTCTTTTTGTTGTTAATTCCTGTCAGCAGAGCTATACAAAATCCTTCTGATTACAAGGCTTGGGCTATTCATCTCTATGCATACCAGTGTTGAATAAGGGTGAAGGCCCTGACATTTTAAAAGCAGAAATACAACATTTGGGCCAGAAAGAAACTGCTGAGCTGGCATACAAAGAGGTCTTTTGCTTGTTTGTTTATTTTGCAATATTTATAGTCTGCCCCAGTCCAAATGGACTCTGGGCAACAAGGTCACAAACCACAAATAAACAATGTCATTCATTGAAATAAACAGTAAACAACGGAAGCATTTTAAAGGAAACTAATGTAAGTGTCAAACGCCCACTGGAAAATGTTGCCTAGATTATTTTATTTTACTAAAGTAAAACAAGAGTAAACACTCAAAGAACTACAGAACAAGCAAAACATATTTAAAAAGGAGCATAGCTATAGTATATTTGTGTCAAATTTCCTTCATAGCATGAACTTTGACCTAACCAAATGTTCTATTTTGCTTGACATCTGAAAGGCAGTTGGTGGGTGCTGCTCTGGGGAAATGCTATACATAGATGATGGTGCTATTGTTGTTGATGATGATGATGGTGGTGGTACCATCCTAAAAAAATAAAATCAGGAAGATGTATGCATCCTCTGACATTATGAAGCTTCTGTTACCTGTGACTAGAACAACTTAGTATAACATGTGTCTTAGATCTACTTTCATGAAAATGTATTTCTGTAAATAGCTCAAGCTTCAGCCTTGCCAAGATATTTTAGCTAATTTCTCAAGCAATTTAGATAAATTAGCCGTCATTGTGTTCCTTCCTTTTCTCATTCCAGATTTGTATTTCACCCTACATTTAAATACCTAAATAATGCAGAGGATGTTGTTGTGTGTGGGGCAGAGTGGAGGGCAAATGAATATTTTCATCTAAAATGCACCCTATGAAGCATCTACTTTGCAACCAAAATTTGAAACAGGAAAAATAAGGGGAAGGGAATTTTCTGTAATCAACCATTAGTTTATCTGGATTCCTGCTGCTTGTGCATAAATCACACAGTGACCTGAGCAGCAGCCTGATTGTAGTTAATGCATGCCGTTTAATCTTAACACATTCAGGACACTGTGCAAACCAGACATGCTATCAAGATGCAGTTTTAATTAATGTTTGCCTTTAAATAATTTATGGGGTGTATATTGGAGGGAGGGAGAATTCCTAAGATGAAAAAAATATACAACAAATACAGTAAAGTACTGAGTTGTTGTGGAATTTATTATATTTAGGTGGCTTTTGCAATGTTTTATAAATAGATATGGAATTTAATAACTGGGGGAATTGCGTTTCATCTGTTAGATCACTAATTTTAATAACTCCTGAATAAGAAAATGCTACAGATAGGCTATTTCTATGATTCACCAGTTGAAAAATAGAGGAAGAAAAATTGTAAGACAGTTTCCATTTTGTATAATCAAAAGTCTTATTTTTTTCCTCAGATCTTTTCCTCCACACAACATCATTATGTTGTGTTCTTATGATTTCTGTGATCCACTACCATTTAAGGTTTAGCTGGTGGCAATGGAAATACACAACATCTACCTGGCTAGAGGACTAAAGCATTATGTCAAGTTGGCAGTCAGTCTCAAGACTAGTAAAGTAATTTTGGGTTTTTGAGGAAAACTTGTATGTGTCAACATCTGGGGCACCAATATTCAATCCATTTATGTCTCCTATATTACTTTGATGATTCAGGAAGTAGTTTGAATTTCTTTGTTGTTCAGATTTTAGAGAATATTGCTAATGTCCATATTGTCAAACTAATGCTAATCCCAGATTTTTCAAACAGTTTGAGAAAGTTTCTGCTGCAGTAGAAGACCACCTGTGAAATTCTACTTATAAGGCTGGGGTCTTGCCGGCTTTAAATACAGTTTATACCCTCTGACTTCTTAGCCCTTTGTAATGAGGTTAGTATTGTGCAGAATGGGAACTTAAATAATTTAGCCTAGAATGCTCAAATGCTATCCGTTACAGAGTTCTCTGCCCAAAGGCATTGCCTAAGTGGCTAGTAAGTGAAGCTTCAGATTTCCCCCAGCTTTTACAAGAGTTCACAAACTTTTTTCACCAGAGTGTAGTAGGGAGAAATTCAGCAAGTGACTAACATAAAGCTTTGCACAGATGAAATCAGAGATATTAAAATTTCCTTTTGCCATGGAGGAAATAACAAAACAGTGGTTGAACACTTTCTCTGTGGATCCCCAATTTGAATTTCTGGCACTGCAAGCTAAAGCTTTAAGTAGCAAATGACCAGCAAAACTATCCCTTATGGCAGGCATCTGCAACCTTGACAACTTTAAGACTTGTGGACTTCAGCTCCTAGAATTTCTCAGCCAGCTATTCCCACCACCTGGCTGAGGAATTGTGGGAGCTGAAGTCTTAAAGTTGTCAAGGTTGCAGACCCCTGCCTTATAGGACATTTCCTTTCCCATGCACATTCAATTCCAGGGTAGCTCAGCATTCTTTGTCACAACTGCAAAAGTAATGAACCAAGCAAATCTGTTCTAACTAATAATATATTGGATGAAAAGCTTCCTTTCATTGCTATGCACTGTAGTTCTCAGTTGACCCTAGCTGACTGTAGCTTTTCTTTGTTCAAGCTAGTTTGAGAAGTTGGAGGAGACAGTGGTGTAGCATGGGGGGTGCAGGGGGGGCGGCCGCACTGGGCGCAACATCTGGGGGGGCGCATTAGATGCATTTTACTTTAATTACATCAGTATTTTCATAACAAACAATACATGTGCTTAGGGGGTAAGGGTTTCTTTAACCAATCTAGTGGAAGAGACTCGAGTGCTAAAATCCACAGGTTAGGGGGCACAAATTACTTGCCTTGCCCCGGGTGCTGACAACCCACGCTACGCCACTGGGAGGAGACAACTAGGTACAAACACATGCATGTTGAAAAGTATCTTGAAAAGCTGAATGGTAATTCTAGAGAACTTCCAGACAGTGTTTTCTTAAAATTTAAGATTGAGAACAATGGCATCTTCAAATGGAGAAGAAATTAAGTCAATAGGAAGATGGAACTACACTCTTGAGAGTATTAGGAATGCTTCTCTCTGTTAACTGGTCTAATATTCTGATATCTTTCCAAGTCTTGGTATGAATTATGGAATTTGATACATTCTGAATGAATTCTTAATGGTTTATTCAAAAAAATTATACAGGTAGTCCTTGACTTATAACCATCCATTTAGTGACCATTCAAAGTTACAACAGTACTGAAAAAAGTGACTAATGACTGTTTTTCAACTTACAACTGTTGTTCCATCCCCGTGGTCACCTGATCAAAATTCAAACACTTGGCAACTGGCATGTGTTTATGATAGTTGCAGTGTCCTGAAGTCATTGGATCCCCTTTGGTGACTTTTTGACAAGCAAAGTCAATGGGGAAGACAGATTCACTAACAGCCATGTTCCTAACTTAACAATTACAATGATTCACTTAACAATTAAGGCAAGAAAGGTTGTAAAATGAGACAAAACTCACTTAACAACTGTTAATTCGCTTAACAACAGAAATTTTGGGCTCAGTTGTGGTCATAGGTTGAGGACTATCTATATTGGGCAAAGATGTCTCAACTTATCAAAAAAAAAAAGAGGTAAGAAGGAAGAAGGGTTTCTTGAAATTTTAAATTGACTTCAGTGTATTATTTACTCAGAAACAGAGAGAAGAGGGAAGGAAGGCTTTTTTTGTTGTTGTTGCCCCAGTTTCCCAAATTCTGAAAATATTTAGGCGTTGTTGTTTTTTGTCTGCTCTGGTAAGCAAATCTGGTAGGATGAGTGCTAGAGTCTGCTTTGGAGCCTAAACTGTTCTAAAGATTTGTGTTTGTCATTGTTGCTTGTTTCATATCGCACTGTAGAATGGCTCTCCAAAGACACTGAACTGCAAAGCATGGATGAAATAAAGGACAAATGGGGGATTCCAGAATTTGCTTAAGTTCTGGAGAACATTAGGGACAGAGAAGTTAAAAACCTCAAAGAGACTATTAAGACTAAATGAAGTCTACTACCATCACAGCTGGAGAATCACTAACTGGGACCTCTGTTACACATTCACAGTTGCAGGGCTTTACTTAAGATCAAGTTTACATATTTGTAAACAATTTATTTATCTAATGAAGAACTACCATGGTGCGGTTATGATCCATTAGAGATTTTCACACAGTTATGCACAAATAACTACATTTGAAGCTCAATGTCAGAAGCATATGGCTCTGAGAACTATTGTTCAGCTATGGGATACTCATTGGAAGGGAATGCAATGGTGAAATATTTTTTGCTGCAGAAATTCTCAGAGGTAATCTAAGCCTTTGTAGGTAGGGCTGGGAAAATACCTTCCTAGAATTCTAGGTGACTCATTGCCAGTCTTCACTGTGTTTGATGGAGTAATGATCTGACTCAGAATAAGATAGATCCTTAAAGTCATCCAAGAATGAATCTGGGCTTCTGTTTGAATTAACAGCTGATCACATTTAACCAAGCATGGCATTGATATAATTTGCAATAATTCATATTTGCATATGCTACAGCTTTTTTGTTTAACCCAATAGACCCTCTATTTTTTTTCTCAACCTGTCTTTGAGAATCATGTCATGTTTTTTTAGTAGCCATTCTTCTGCATATTACTTGGCTTTTGATATTTTTATCTCTGCAGTTCATGGTATGTTCTAAGAATATTTTCTAAAACAGGGGTCCCCAAACCCACAGCCTAGTACCAGGCTGTGGTCGATTCAGAACTGGACTGTGGAAGCAGTGGGTAAGCATACATGCAGCTCCATTTGTGCAAATGGAGCTGCATGCATGTGTGTGCACTTGTCCACCACTTGCACACAACCATCCTCCCCCACACACCGGTCTGCAAAGCCAGAAAGGTTGGTGCTTGCTGTTCTAAGAATACACACAAACACACACACACACACACAATGCCTCCTGTATTTATAGTTCTGGGAAACATGGACAATTACAAGGAGCAATTCATATGACAACATGTGTGGTATGTGTCTTCCTCAATCTTGAGCCCTCTACCAGGTGGAATGGGATAACTTGGTGCAGCCAGCTTAATACCACCAAGTCACCTCTGCCAACTCACTGCCACCAAGTTGTTGCAACACAACTCAACACAGCCAGTTTGCCACAGGGACAACTTGCCATGGGCAGCCAAAGGGAGAACTGGGCGGGTGAGTGGGTAAACAGGAGGGCAGAACACAGAGTGGTGGTAGCATTCAGGGGCATCACATTTTCACACACACACACACAGAGAGAGAGAGAGAGAGAGAGAGAGAGAGAGAGAGAGAGAGAGAGAGAGAAAGAGAGAGAGAGAGACCACCATCACCGCCACCGCCAAGCTCTGGGCTGTTCAGAGTTCAGGCTGTTTAGCAGTGACGGCAGTGTTCAGGCCATTTGGGGGGGTGGACAAGGTGGGAGGTGGGGAGGCAGCAGAGGCTGGGCACGTGCCATTTTCACACTCCTTGCCACCACTACTGGAGCTTGGTGTGATGATGGTACCAACAGCAGTGTGTGTGAAAAGGGGATGCACCTGGCTGCTGCTGCTTCCCCATCACCTAGCCCACCCACTGCCACTACCCTGGAACAGCAAGAACACCATTGCTGCTTGATAGCAATGAATTGGCAGAGGTGACTTGGCAATGGCGAGCTGGCCATGCCAAGTTGTCCTAGACCTCTACCAGAGACCTGAGAGTTTGATTTCAGCTGTTCCTAGCCTTGTTCTCTTCTGCATAGAGATTCTGATATTGTTCCTGGGAACTGTTGGAATCAGTCTCTCAGCTTAGGAGTCTCAGCCCCAGATGCTCCTACAACTTCTGGGACCACTTTGTCATTTATCTTTTACTTCCTCTCTAGTTCTCCTTCAGGCCTTGATACATCTCAAGCTTCTCATACTCCATCCTGATACAGCTTCTTGTAACAAGAATGATAGTTTTATCAATAAAATGGCATTGGGGAAAATAACTGGGAACAAGTAACTTAATGTGTATTTGTGTGTAATAAGAGCCTTGGTGGAGCAGTGGGCTAATGCCTCCTTAAGTAACACCAGCTGCCTGCAATTAGTGCAGGTTCGAGTCCCACCAGGCTCAAGGTTGACTCAGCCTTCCATCCTTCCGAGGTAGGTAAAATGAGGACCCAGATTGTTGGGGGCAATTAAGCTGACTTTGTAATAATGCCGCTTGGGGTGTGTGTGAAAGCCCTAATAAGCAGGCATATACATAGAATGAAGGCTACTGCTAAGCTTGTAAGCCGCCCTGAGTCTTCAGAGAAGGGCGGGATATAAATGGAATTAAAATAAAATAAATAAATAAATAAATAAGTGTATAGATCTAAAGACTTTATTTTGTAAACATGGGTGTCTTTGTGTAAAATGGAGAAGTAAGTACTTAATAGCAGCTTACTTACTTTTCCAGTTGACATTCCCTTGTGCCAGCTTTGATGCCATTCTGAAAATCCCTCTAGCCCTCCAGAACAATTTTTAGCTATATGGATAGGCTCATAAAAAAGAAGTGAAAGACCCCTGCTGCAAGATTGGAACACATTTACATGGTCAAGGTCAGCTGGTGTCCTATTGCATGTTTTACACTTACACACACATACATAATTGCTAGGTGATAACAGCAATTTATTCAGGGTGAGTAGATAAACAGCAGCTAAACAAAGGAAAATAAATCAAAGACTCTTGGAGAAAACAAAGCTTGCCTGAGTAGTTTTGCTTTCAACAGAAACACACAGAAGAGAAGTCAAAATCTTAAAGAGAGCCAAGCAGGTTAGCCAATTCAAAGGTCAGAGTATTGTACATGACCAGCATACACAGGAATACCACACCAGAACAGGAGACCATTGTTTCCAACAGAGATACATGGGTCAGGACTGCCTCTTAAATCAGGCTGCAGCCAGCTACCTTTAATTAAATAGTCTGCTGCCTGGTAAGGAGCCTTATTGAATGTCTTTGTTCTGCTCTTTGCTCTCATCTAGTCCGAGGGCTTAGAGCAGGGGTCTCCAAACTTGGCCGCTTTAAGACTTGTGGACTTCAACTCCCAGCTGAGGAATTCTGAGAATTGAAGTCCACAAGTCTTAAAGCGGCCAAGTTTGAAGACCCCTGGCTTAGAGGCTGTACCTCATCATCTGAAAATGCCCCAGCTGTTCTGATGGTGCTTGTGTTTGATCAACCTTAAGTGATTGCTGGCTTGGTGTCTACTGAGGCTGACATTCCACTAATTCAGCTGGAGCGGTTTCTTCGGAGTCAGAGCTCTGGCATGGCAGCTGGACTCAAGGTCCTGCAGATGTAAAGCCATCAACAAAAATGTTCAAATAAGCACATAGTTTAAATAGCAGTAAATGTACTATCACATTACAGCGATGTAAGTATATTTTCAAATATGATTTGAATTAACTTTTTCTTCCAATAGTGCCACGCAATATTGGTTATTTTGCATCTGATGAGGTAAACGGTTGCCCATGAAAGCTTATGCCATAATAAATTCATTACTAGTTAATATGCTGCAACGCTATAGCCAAGTAATATGGTTTTTGCTCTGGAAATTACATAAATGTCAAATTAATCTGAAACTAAAGAGGTGGTATTTTATTTGCAGGGTATTTTAGCATTTAAGTAGTGGGGAAAAATTCAGAATAGTTCCTTTATGATAAATGAGGATATAGCCCAAATGACTATATATATGTTACTCACAGTTAAAATGGGGATACAGAGCTCTTTGACAAAATGGTGGTCTTACTTTTAGCTCATATGGACAATGGTGGTTGAAATCTAATTCAAAAGAATGGGGTGGGGGTTTTTTTTGGCTGAAGGGACTGCAGAGCAAATCCTCTGATAAGAAATTAATCTTGTTCCTAAGTTGAAAGTTCCTAAAGATCATGTCAGTTGGTTATATTGTTACTGTCTTTGCTCTGTCAATGATAATTAGTGGCTATAGTTGCTGGAGGGCAGAACTGTGTCTCTTGACATCTTTAGGAAGTAAATCTTTAAAACTTCCTGTGTTAAAATCCTTATGAAGTGGTCGATATGGATCATATTAACTAAAAAGCTGATATCATGAGCTGATTCAACCTTAAGGTGAGGGCATGCTCTATTTACTTTATAAATGAATATAAAACAAATAACATAAAGTAAAAATCAAAGGGCTATTTTTCCACTTTCTTTAAAAACAACATTTCAGTGATTGTCTGATCACTCGCTATTTAAGTCAAGCAGAAGATATTAAATTAAGAAACTATTGGAATGGATGTTTGCTTTTTTACAAAAAAAACTCTGGAAAAATTAATGTCTCAAGACATGTCACTTGCATCTTTAGATTTTTCTTCGCAAGCTTTTTCAGAAATGGTTTGCCATTGCCTCTTACTAGGGCTGAAAGAAAGTGACTAGCCCAAGGATACCCATATGGCTTTTGTATCTAAGATGGGACTCGAACTCATGGTCTCCCGGTTTCTAGGCTGATGCCTTGACTACTACACCAAACTGGTCTTCTAACTATATCTACTAGCAGGTTAATATCATCAGGCTGTAGTCAAGAATATGTTAATTAATCTGGTTTGACTATTAAGTAGGACAAAAGAGATAACTAATTACTGATATCTAACCACCCAGAGTCTCATGGCAGCAAGATGTAATAATTAAATACACAAAATATCTAGTGGTCCTACAGATTTTTGCAGTCCCCATGTGTAGACCAAGATACAGGTCTATGGTTTTTAAAATAAATTTGTTCCAGTGATTAATTCTAAAGAATGGTAGTAGAGGACTTCTAAGCAAAATATGAGAATGAATATAACTTTTTAACTTGAATGAAGTCGAGCTGAGATGGGATCTAAGGTCCCAAAGACCTTACCTATTTCTGCAAGAGACAGCAATATATGGCATTAAATGGTGCAGTGGACATCACAGTTTCAGTTCATTTCAACATGATACTGCCCAAATGGGATCAAGCGCTGCGTGAATCCCAGTGATTATTTATGTGCAAAGAAATCATGCCAACAGATTTCCTCAGTGAAGCTCAAACAGCATAATTATATAATCAAAGATTTTCAAGAGGCCGTTTAGGGCAAACCTATGCAGAATGCAGGAATCCAAATTATAATATCCCAGATAGCCTATGTTAAGTCGCATGGTCGCACACAGAGACGGACACTCAACTGGGTATTAACTTCTTTATTGGGGTCAGGAACAAGGCTGGGGAATAGGGGTTGCCTGGTGTCTCTTATACCTGCCCAGGTGAATACCATCCAATGGATTCAAACCTGGGCTTCCCGCCAGTGCAGGTGACCAATAGATTTAAACCCTGGCTTCCCGCCAGAGCTGATCATGCCTCGGGCTGACAGGCTTTTGTTCGCAACAGGCTTTCCCGCCAAAAGCGGTTATAGCCTGGAGCTGTCCAGCCCCCTGCTGTGCTGACATCCTGTGTATGCTTTTAGTTGCATACACTACAGCCTAGTTTCCACTTGGAACACATTTAGTGAAGGAGAATCCACCACCTTTGTGGGTAGTTGGTCTTACTGTCTAACCATTCATACAATTGCAAAGTTCCCCCCCCTAACATTCAGAAAGAGAACTGCCTTCCTATCCTTTAAACCCTTTATTTTCTATGCGACAGGAGAACAGGTTTGACTTTTTCTGTGTGACATCCTTTCAGTTACTTAATGAGAGCTATAATATCTTGTCTTAGTCATCTCCTCTCAAAGTTCAACGTAATCAGCACCTTCAATTTATTTTCTCTGGGCTTAGTTTTCAATGCCCTGATCATTTTTTTTATTGCACTTCTCAGAATCTTTCTTTGAATCCTTTTTGACATGTGATCCTTAAACTGGATACAGTAATAGAGGCAAAATCCCCATGGTTTGGACCAGTGGTGGGATTCAGCCGGTTCGCACCAGTTTGCCAAAACTGACACCTAATTTTTTGTTGAGTTCGGCAAATTGGTTACGGTAAATCTGCAAGGCATATCGCGCTGGAGATGACGAATATGCAAAGTACGTTGCACCAGTGATGACAAATATGCAAGGCACATCATCCCTGTGATGACGACAATGTGATGAATACGTGAAGAACGTCGCACTGGTGATGATGACAATGCAGTGATGACGAATATGGGAGGCGAGTTGCACTGGTGATGACGACGAATAAAACCAGTTGTTAAATTATTTGAATCCCACCACTGGTTTGGAGCCCAAAGTTCGTTCTTTCTATCCACTTTCCCCTATTGGGTGCTGCTCAGATTTCAAGCAATCTCTGTTGCAAGCCTTTTCTTTTCTTTTCTTCAAGTGCTATTACCAAGCTGCATATCCTCCCCTTCTGGTTTTGTACCATATATAATTTTGGTTTCCTAAGTGAACAACTTCATACCTTTCTCTTTCAAATGTTATTACTTTTCTGTGTTTCAGGACATCTGCCCTACCTATCAAGATAGTTTTGAATGATATTTCTCCTCTAGGCTACTAGCAGTTGGAAGACCCAAGATTGCATGCTTATACCTGACACAATCATCATTCACCACGGTGGCCAGTTGACTCACTGGTACCATTGTTATAAAACACTGGGATGATCAAGCTTAGATGCAATGGTTTGCATATCAGTTTCATTACATATGGATGTGCTATATTAAGGGTGGACTGGGTGGACGCTGACCTCCCTGTAAAGAATAAGTATTCAATGTAGGATACGTTCACCTAATTAGCCTATTCAAAGAGATCGTCTTTACGGAATGGTTGTATTGGGAAAGCAGGTTCAATAAAGCATTGAGGTGCAACTCTGAAATGAACAATAGAAAAGCCGCTTACTGTAACGGAATCTGTTCTATGAAGTTCAGTGCTTTTGTAGAGACAGCTGGGGAAATTGTGCAGGACATGGCTCAAAGAAAAATGGGAAATGAAAACAAGCATTTGGGAATACAACATTCCAGAGCACAGGTTTCTAGAAAAGACCAAAACTGGCATTTAGGAAGGCCTGTTTGGGAACAATAACAAATTTAGAGGGATGCAGCGCAAGGAAGAGTTCAAGGCGTAATCAGGCAAGATGCTGCTGAAAGACCTGAGCTTAAGAAACAGGAAAGGCAGGAAGACAAAGATCCACAGGCAGGTGATTCTGACAGGAAATAGATAAGGGCAATCAGCACGAAGCATTCATGTTAGAGAAAGGGAATTGAAGGCAGAGAAAAGGGCTTTGAAAATTACATTCCACAGAGGAAAACATTTGAAGAGGCAGATTATGTATGCAAAGGGAATTATATTAACATAAAAAGAGGTGCACTTGGTGAAGTCTCATATATAAGCAAGGAATTCTAAAGTAAAAGGTTAACGCATAATAGTTCTGAAGATCTCTAGTGTACTCGTCCTTGCTGTTTTGGTTGTCCATTAATAGGAGTCCACGAATAATAAAGCATGTATTCTAGACGATGCTCTTTAGGAGAGAGACAGAAAAGAGGATTTATTGAGACAAATATATGCAAAAATGCACACACGTTGAAAGACAGACAAAAGCTAGAAATGCACAGTATGCAGTACCCATATATTCTATCTCTCCATATATTTAATTCAGCATTTGATTTAAAAAGTTCATCTCGGCATTTGGAAAAAAGTGCCAGAAGAATAATTATGTTCAAGGTTGAGTCATAATTTGGGACATTTGAATTAGATTTGTACTAAGATACAAGCCAAATTTCCTCCCCACCAATAGCAATACCCATAAATTCCATTTAGTTGTGAGAGTCTAATCAGGATGAGGAGCCAGAAATTTTGATTCCAAAGATAGTCCTTTGCCAGGATTAGGATTCCAATGAAAAACAAAGCAAATAACAAGTGTGAAGTTTGCTCAATTGTATCTCCATTGTGTACATTTTTGTTAGAAAGAGAGAAAAATAAATAATTTATGTTGTATACTGGGTTCATTGCACAGGAATGAAGATGAGGCGAGTGAGTTCAGCAAAGATCATGGTTTATTACTTGCAGGATCTGAACTAGAGAACAGGGCTGCAGATGCAGCAATTTATACCCTGGCCCCTAGGCAGCGGCCAATAGGTTTGAAGCAACCTATTGCTGCCTAGGGGCAACCAATGGCACCACTGGAGATGGGTTGTCTGAGATGCTGGGAGATGTTAGCTAGCTCCCTGCTCCAGCAGCCTACCAGCCATTACCATGTGGTGTTAACAAGCAAGCCCAATACATTACATCCCCTCCCCCTTAGAACGAACAACATTATAGCAACAATAAAAAGTAATTACAGCAATACACTTTACAAAGACTTAACACTGGTGTGAATAGGTTCCACTTAGCAGTGCAATAAAGTACTTACAACATTATAGCTCCATTGTCCATTACAATCTTGTAGGTCAGCATTAAATACAAGGGTACATACAACATTATAGTTTTATTATTTCAGAACAAAATCTTGCAGATAAGCAGGAGGTTTGTGTGGCCTTGTGGAACGCCTGGGGGACCTGGCCTACCAGCTTGCCCACTGGGCTAGGTAGACCAGTGTCTCTTAGTTCAAGTGATTCGGAGTGGCTCGGTGCTCTCTGGCTGGCTTTTCCAGGTTGGCCCACCCTAAAGTCAGTTTGTTCAGCAGAGTTAGCACAGCGGCTGTAGCCATCAGGTTGGCTTTCTCCGTCAGGGGACCCATGTTGCACATCCGGGTTCCCCTTCTCTACGGCCAACTCCTTATTGCTTGGGTTGTGTGAGCCTTCAGAGTCTATGCATGGGCCGGCTTGGCTACCGGTTTGTGGACCTTGGTAAGGACTTGTGATGAAGTCCTCGCTTTGTGGCCATTCTGGGAAACGCTTCCTAAGCTGATCGATGTGGCGCCGGACAACTCGCTCGCCCTCCAGCCCCACTTCGTAAGAGAGGGGGCCTGACGTTTTAGTAATTTTTCCTGGCACCCACAAATTCCCATGTCCATAGTTCCTGGCCCACATCCCATCACCCACTTGCAGCCCCTTTGGGGGTTTTGGGCATGAAGCTTCTGATGCCACCCTATCTGGATGCAACCTGTCCAGTTTCCTGATCAGTCGCCTCCCCCAGTGCAGCTCTGCTGGGCTTTTCCCTGTAGCCGTGCAGGGCGTGGAATGCTGGCAAAGTAAAAAATCTGCCAATCTGTGATGCCAGTCCCCAGTCACTATACGCTTCAGTGACTCTTTTGTGGTCTGGACCATGTGTTCAGCTTGACCATTAGAAGAAGGGTGAAATGGGGCCAACGTTGCATGCCTGATAAGGTTTGCTCTCAGGAATGTCTGAAATTCTGCCACTGTAAATTCGGCTCCATTGTCAGATACTATGACGCCTGGCAGCGCATGTGTGGCAAAGAGTTTCCTAAGCACCTGGATGGTCCTAGCAGTAGTCATGTTAGCAACTGGAATTACTTCAAGCCATTTAGAGTGGCCGTCCACCACTATGAGAAAGAGCTGTCCCTGAAAGGGCCCAGCGAAGTCTATGTGAATTCTAGACCCCGAAGTGTGAGTCTCCTCCCACCTGTGAACTGGTGCGTGCGGCATTTCAGGCCTTGATTGTTGGCATGTGTAACATCCATGCACCTGGGCTTCAATGGCCTTGTCTAAACCTGGCCACCATAAGTAGCTTCTAGCTAAAGCTTTCATACGGACAATACCCGGATGACCTTCATGCAGTGATTGTAAGACCCTGTCTCTTAGTGAGGTGGGGACTATGACCCTGCTCCCCCATTGGATGCAACCCTTGTGAGCTGATAGCTCGTGCCTTCTAGTAAAATAACTCTGAAATTCAGGGCCTGGGCTTTTATCCAGCCACCCCACATGCACCCAAGAAAGCACTCTACTTAGTGTCTTATCAGCTGCTGTTTCTGCAGCTATGTCCCCAGCATGGAGGGGAAACTCTGGCAAGTCCTGAATGTACAATATGCGGGCTGCTGGGGCTGGATCTGGTTTAATTTGTGGCAGTGGAAGCCTACTCAGGCCATCTGCATGGCCCATTTCTTTGCCGGGTTTGTGAATCAGCTTAAATGAATATGCTGATTAAAAAATAGACCATCTCAGCATTCTAGGGGATAATATATGGGGTGTCTGTTTGTCTGTAGTGAATAACCCCAGCAGCGGTTTGTGGTCTGTGAAGACTGTGAAGTCCCTGCCATACAAGTAGTCGTGGAATGTTTTAACTCCAGCTACCATGGCCAATGCCTCTTTGTCAATTTGAGCGTAGTTATGCTCAGCAGAAGACAGTGTCCTCAAATAAAATGCAATGGGAATTTGGGTTCCATCTTTCTCTAAGTGACTCAAGACTGCGCTCACCCCATATGGGGATGCGTCACATGCTAAGAAGTCTGGTTTAGACTCCCTGAAATGAGTGATAGTGGAACTGACCGACAGAAGTGCCTTCAGGTCCTGAAAACTTTTTCCATGAATGCTGGTCCACTTCCAAGAAGCTTTTTTATCCAAGAGCCTGTGAAGCAGCTCTGCCACTGCGGCCTTGTTAGGAAGGAACGTGTGGTAGAAGTTGAGGAGGCCCAAGAATGCTCGCAGCTCTCCTTTTGGTTGCTAGTGTGGCTTAGCTAGCCAACCGTGGGGGGGGGGAATTGCTTTTCCTTCCAGGCATGCACTGCCTCTCCCCTAGTGACTTTCAGCTTCGACGGAGAAGCAGGATCCCACCTTCGTCGCCAGTGTTGTGTACTGGGTTCATTGTGCAGGAATGAAGACGAGGTGAGTGAGTTCAGCAAAGATCATGGTTTATTGCTTGCAGGATCTGAACTAGAGAACAGGGCTGCAGATGTAGCAATTTATACCCTGGCCCCTAGGCGCCGGCCAATAGGTTTGAAGCAACCTATTGCCGCCTGGGGGCAACCAATGGCAGTGCTGGAGATGGGTTGTCTAAGATGCTGGGAGCCATTAGCTAGCTCCCTGCTCCAGCAGCCTACCAGCCGTTACCACATGGTGTTAACAAGCAATTGTCTGTGCTGCAGCCGTGGCCTCATCAACAGGTAGTTGCTGATAGGCCTGCACCAAATCTAATTTCGCAAAAGTGGTGCCACCCTGCAAAGATGCCAGGATGTGGCTCACCACTGGGACTGGGTATGCATGCTGTTTAAGGGCCCAGTTAATTGTGAATTTATAATCTGCGCATATTCTGACTTCCCCGTTGGCTTTAAGTGGTGTTACAATAGGAGTTCCCCACTCCCCACCATCTACTGGTTGCAAAACGCCCTGTTCCACAAGCTTGTCTAGTTCCGTGTCTATTTTGTGCTTGAGGGCAAAGGGGACCCTGCGAGGCTTAATCCTGATGGGAACCATGTTTGGGTCTAGTTTGAATGCTATTGGCGGGCCAGTGTAAATTCCTAGGGCTGAATCAAATACTTCTGCAAAGTCCTCGCAAACTGACACTAGACTCGCGACTTGTGTCTGGTTGATACCGGTTACTTGGATGCCTAGTGCATCAAACCAATCAAGCCCAATTAGGCTCATTCTCTGGCCCCCTACTACAACAACATCCAGGTGCCCTGAAAACCCCTTAAATTTAACGGCCAAGGTGGCTTCACCCTTGACTATGACTTTTGCGTTCTGAAAATCTGTTAAAAGTATGTCAGAGGACCTCAGCTTGGCCCATCTCCTACTGCAACTGCACATGAAATTAAATGTGTCCAGAGAAATAATGGAAACGGCAGAGCCTGTGTCCAGCTGCGTCTTACAGGGGACCCCTTGCACCTCCACCTGAAGTCTATACTTGGGTTTAAGGGGGCGTCGGGCCCCGGTACAGCAGACACTTCTATGGCTTGAGCAAAACCCCATGCTGAATGGCCCTGGGGCCCCAGTACCTCTCCTGGTCAGATCTTCTGACTGGTGATTCAATGGCCGGTCCCTCTGGCAACCTCTGCAAACGGATGCGATGTGGCCGGTTTTTCCGCAGGCCCGGCACTTGACTGTCCAGAACCTGCAGTCTGAGCATTGGTGGCAGCCACCACAACCTGGACATCTAGGCAAGAAATCTGCATTGTAAGTAGTCTCTTGCTACTTGCTGCTGCAGAGCTGTTGGTCAGATTGTCTGTGCAACTTGTCGACTTTGGCATCTTCTTCGGAGTCCTTGGTGAGTTCTGCATCCTCGTGGTGGACGGCTTCTTCACGTTGCATCATTCTGGTGGGCCGGATCATTCGGAAGGCTCCACCGGCAGCTTCATCCACCATGACTTTGTTCTCAGCATCTGCAAACGACAGGACCTCTCTGGCAAAAAGTTTCTGCTGCAGCTCTCTGTTGTGGAGGCCGCAGATGAGCCGGTCTCGAAGTCGCTCTTCGATGTCTGAAAATCGACACAGGTGTGCGGCCTGCCTCAAGGCTGCAATGTACTCAGATGCAGTCTCTCCCAGCTGCTGTATTCATTGTTCGGAGGCGTAGCGCCATGCAATCACTGACATCTTTGGTTGGAAGTGTTATCCGAGCTTCTTCTTCAGTTTGGCGTAGGAGATGGATTCCAACGGTGTGAGTGCAAACAGGTTTTTGGCCAGATCGAACATTGCTGGATTGCACACACAAAGCAGCGTGGCAGCCTTTAGTCCGTCTCTGCAACCTGGTTCACCCGAAGGTAGTTCTCGACCTGGGACAGGTACGAGGGCCATCCTTCTGGTTGCTTGATGTTGAATTCTCACAGCCTTCCGACCTTGGGCATTCTGCTGGTCTTCGCGGCTGGATCTCAGCGTCTTCGAATCCTGCCTCTCTGTTGCCCAGGGACTGGTCCTCTGAGCGCGTGGTCACTAGTGTGGCTTAGCTAGCCAACCATGGGGGGGGGGGGGAATTGCTTTTCCTGCCAGGCATGCGCTGCCTCTCCCCTAGTGACTTTCAGCTTCGACGGAGAAGCAGGATCCCACCTTCGTCGCCAGTGTTGTGTATTGGGTTCATTGCACAGGAATGAAGACGAGGTGAGTGAGTTCAGCAAAGATCATGGTTTATTGCTTGCAGGATTTGAACTAGAGAACAGGGCTGCAGATGTAGCAATTTATACCCTGGCCCCTAGGCGGCGGCCAATAGGTTTGAAACAACCTATTGCCGCCTAGGGGCAACCAATGGCAGTGCTGGAGATGGGTTGTCTGAGATGCTGGGAGATGTTAGCTAGCTCCCTGCTCCAGCAGCCTACCAGCCATTACCATGTGGTGTTAACAGCAAGCCCAATACATTACATCCCCTCCCCCTTAGAACGAACAACATTATAGCAACAATAAAAAGTAATTACAGCAATACACTTTACAAAGACTTAACACTGGTGTGAATAGGTTCCACTTAGCAGTGCAATAAAGTACTTACAACATTATAGCTCCATTGTCCATTACAATCTTGTAGGTCAGCATTAAATACAAGGGTACATACAACATTATAGTTTTATTATTTCAGAACAAAATCTTGCAGATAAGCAGGAGGTTTGTGTGGCCTTGTGGAACGCCTGGGGGACCTGGCCTACCAGCTTGCCCACTGGGCTAGGTAGACCAGTGTCTCTTAGTTCAAGTGATTCGGAGTGGCTCGGTGCTCTCTGGCTGGCTTTTCCAGGTTGGCCCACCCTAAAGTCAGTTTGTTCAGCAGAGTTAGCACAGCGGCTGTAGCCATCAGGTTGGCTTTCTCCGTCAGGGGACCCATGTTGCACATCCGGGTTCCCCTTCTCTACGGCCAACTCCTTATTGCTTGGGTTGTGTGAGCCTTCAGAGTCTATGCATGGGCCGGCTTGGCTACCGGTTTGTGGACCTTGGTAAGGACTTGTGATGAAGTCCTCGCTTTGTGGCCATTCTGGGAAACGCTTCCTAAGCTGATCGATGTGGCGCCGGACAACTCGCTCGCCCTCCAGCCCCACTTCGTAAGAGAGGGGGCCTGACGTTTTAGTAATTTTTCCTGGCACCCACAAATTCCCATGTCCATAGTTCCTGGCCCACATCCCATCACCCACTTGCAGCCCCTTTGGGGGTTTTGGGCATGAAGCTTCTGATGCCACCCTATCTGGATGCAACCTGTCCAGTTTCCTGATCAGTCGCCTCCCCCAGTGCAGCTCTGCTGGGCTTTTCCCTGTAGCCGTGCAGGGCGTGGAATGCTGGCAAAGTAAAAAATCTGCCAATCTGTGATGCCAGTCCCCAGTCACTATACGCTTCAGTGACTCTTTTGTGGTCTGGACCATGTGTTCAGCTTGACCATTAGAAGAAGGGTGAAATGGGACCAACGTTGCATGCCTGATAAGGTTTGCTCTCAGGAATGTCTGAAATTCTGCCACTGTAAATTCGGCTCCATTGTCAGATACTATGACGCCTGGCAGCGCATGTGTGGCAAAGAGTTTCCTAAGCACCTGGATGGTCCTAGCAGTAGTCATGTTAGCAACTGGAATTACTTCAAGCCATTTAGAGTGGCCGTCCACCACTATGAGAAAGAGCTGTCCCTGAAAGGGCCCAGCGAAGTCTATGTGAATTCTAGACCCCGAAGTGTGAGTCTCCTCCCACCTGTGAACTGGTGCGTGCGGCATTTCAGGCCTTGATTGTTGGCATGTGTAACATCCATGCACCTGGGCTTCAATGGCCTTGTCTAAACCTGGCCACCATAAGTAGCTTCTAGCTAAAGCTTTCATACGGACAATACCCGGATGACCTTCATGCAGTGATTGTAAGACCCTGTCTCTTAGTGAGGTGGGGACTATGACCCTGCTCCCCCATTGGATGCAACCCTTGTGAGCTGATAGCTCGTGCCTTCTAGTAAAATAACTCTGAAATTCAGGGCCTGGGCTTTTATCCAGCCACCCCACATGCACCCAAGAAAGCACTCTACTTAGTGTCTTATCAGCTGCTGTTTCTGCAGCTATGTCCCCAGCATGGAGGGGAAACTCTGGCAAGTCCTGAATGTACAATATGCGGGCTGCTGGGGCTGGATCTGGTTTAATTTGTGGCAGTGGAAGCCTACTCAGGCCATCTGCATGGCCCATTTCTTTGCCGGGTTTGTGAATCAGCTTAAATGAATATGCTGATTAAAAAATAGACCATCTAAGCATTCTAGGGGATAATATATGGGGTGTCTGTTTGTCTGTAGTGAATAACCCCAGCAGCGGTTTGTGGTCTGTGAAGACTGTGAAGTCCCTGCCATACAAGTAGTCGTGGAATGTTTTAACTCCAGCTACCATGGCCAATGCCTCTTTGTCAATTTGAGCGTAGTTATGCTCAGCAGAAGACAGTGTCCTCAAATAAAATGCAATGGGAATTTGGGTTCCATCTTTCTCTAAGTGACTCAAGACTGCGCTCACCCCATATGGGGATGCGTCACATGCTAAGAAGTCTGGTTTAGACTCCCTGAAATGAGTGATAGTGGAACTGACCGACAGAAGTGCCTTCAGGTCCTGAAAACTTTTTCCATGAATGCTGGTCCACTTCCAAGAAGCTTTTTTATCCAAGAGCCTGTGAAGCAGCTCTGCCACTGCGGCCTTGTTAGGAAGGAACGTGTGGTAGAAGTTGAGGAGGCCCAAGAATGCTCGCAGCTCTCCTTTTGGTTGCTAGTGTGGCTTAGCTAGCCAACCGTGGGGGGGGGGAATTGCTTTTCCTTCCAGGCATGCACTGCCTCTCCCCTAGTGACTTTCAGCTTCGATGGAGAAGCAGGATCCCACCTTCGTCGCCAGTGTTGTGTACTGGGTTCATTGTGCAGGAATGAAGACGAGGTGAGTGAGTTCAGCAAAGATCATGGTTTATTGCTTGCAGGATCTGAACTAGAGAACAGGGCTGCAGATGTAGCAATTTATACCCTGGCCCCTAGGCGCCGGCCAATAGGTTTGAAGCAACCTATTGCCGCCTGGGGGCAACCAATGGCAGTGCTGGAGATGGGTTGTCTAAGATGCTGGGAGCCATTAGCTAGCTCCCTGCTCCAGCAGCCTACCAGCCGTTACCACATGGTGTTAACAAGCAATTGTCTGTGCTGCAGCCGTGGCCTCATCAACAGGTAGTTGCTGATAGGCCTGCACCAAATCTAATTTCGCAAAAGTGGTGCCACCCTGCAAAGATGCCAGGATGTGGCTCACCACTGGGACTGGGTATGCATGCTGTTTAAGGGCCCAGTTAATTGTGAATTTATAATCTGCGCATATTCTGACTTCCCCGTTGGCTTTAAGTGGTGTTACAATAGGAGTTCCCCACTCCCCACCATCTACTGGTTGCAAAACGCCCTGTTCCACAAGCTTGTCTAGTTCCGTGTCTATTTTGTGCTTGAGGGCAAAGGGGACCCTGCGAGGCTTAATCCTGATGGGAACCATGTTTGGGTCTAGTTTGAATGCTATTGGCGGGCCAGTGTAAATTCCTAGGGCTGAATCAAATACTTCTGCAAAGTCCTCGCAAACTGACACTAGACTCGCGACTTGTGTCTGGTTGATACCGGTTACTTGGATGCCTAGTGCATCAAACCAATCAAGCCCAATTAGGCTCATTCTCTGGCCCCCTACTACAACAACATCCAGGTGCCCTGAAAACCCCTTAAATTTAACGGCCAAGGTGGCTTCACCCTTGACTATGACTTTTGCGTTCTGAAAATCTGTTAAAAGTATGTCAGAGGACCTCAGCTTGGCCCATCTCCTACTGCAACTGCACATGAAATTAAATGTGTCCAGAGAAATAATGGAAACGGCAGAGCCTGTGTCCAGCTGCGTCTTACAGGGGACCCCTTGCACCTCCACCTGAAGTCTATACTTGGGTTTAAGGGGGCGTCGGGCCCCGGTACAGCAGACACTTCTATGGCTTGAGCAAAACCCCATGCTGAATGGCCCTGGGGCCCCAGTACCTCTCCTGGTCAGATCTTCTGACTGGTGATTCAATGGCCGGTCCCTCTGGCAACCTCTGCAAACGGATGCGATGTGGCCGGTTTTTCCGCAGGCCCGGCACTTGACTGTCCAGAACCTGCAGTCTGAGCATTGGTGGCAGCCACCACAACCTGGACATCTAGGCAAGAAATCTGCATTGTAAGTAGTCTCTTGCTACTTGCTGCTGCAGAGCTGTTGGTCAGATTGTCTGTGCAACTTGTCGACTTTGGCATCTTCTTCGGAGTCCTTGGTGAGTTCTGCATCCTCGTGGTGGACGGCTTCTTCACGTTGCATCATTCTGGTGGGCCGGATCATTCGGAAGGCTCCACCGGCAGCTTCATCCACCATGACTTTGTTCTCAGCATCTGCAAACGACAGGACCTCTCTGGCAAAAAGTTTCTGCTGCAGCTCTCTGTTGTGGAGGCCGCAGATGAGCCGGTCTCGAAGTCGCTCTTCGATGTCTGAAAATCGACACAGGTGTGCGGCCTGCCTCAAGGCTGCAATGTACTCAGATGCAGTCTCTCCCAGCTGCTGTATTCATTGTTCGGAGGCGTAGCGCCATGCAATCACTGACATCTTTGGTTGGAAGTGTTATCCGAGCTTCTTCTTCAGTTTGGCGTAGGAGATGGATTCCAACGGTGTGAGTGCAAACAGGTTTTTGGCCAGATCGAACATTGCTGGATTGCACACACAAAGCAGCGTGGCAGCCTTCAGTCCGTCTCTGCAACCTGGTTCACCCGAAGGTAGTTCTCGACCTGGGACAGGTACGAGGGCCATCCTTCTGGTTGCTTGATGTTGAATTCTCACAGCCTTCCGACCTTGGGCATTCTGCTGGTCTTCGCGGCTGGATCTCAGCGTCTTCGAATCCTGCCTCTCTGTTGCCCAGGGACTGGTCCTCTGAGCGCGTGGTCACTAGTGTGGCTTAGCTAGCCAACCATGGGGGGGGGGAATTGCTTTTCCTGCCAGGCATGCGCTGCCTCTCCCCTAGTGACTTTCAGCTTCGACGGAGAAGCAGGATCCCACCTTCGTCGCCAGTGTTGTGTATTGGGTTCATTGCGCAGGAATGAAGACGAGGTGAGTGAGTTCAGCAAAGATCATGGTTTATTGCTTGCAGGATTTGAACTAGAGAACAGGGCTGCAGATGTAGCAATTTATACCCTGGCCCCTAGGCGGCGGCCAATAGGTTTGAAACAACCTATTGCCGCCTAGGGGCAACCAATGGCAGTGCTGGAGATGGGTTGTCTAAGATGCTGGGAGCCATTAGCTAGCTCCCTGCTCCAGCAGCCTACCAGCCGTTACCACATGGTGTTAACAAGCAAGCCCAATACATTACAATTTACCCAGTGTAGCTTTCCTGTTTCCTCTGCTAAATGTTTTCTGGCAGACGTAACCTTAGGTGAGCTATACTGTTTGAACTGACAAACAGTGATTTGCAACAGCTGGATATTTTGGGAATATCCAAGCAAAAATGGCATAAACTACATTAATATGTGTAAGAATAGAGATAAAAAGTGATAGAACCTCCTTTTTTTTAGTGTGGGCCATTAGATTTTGCAAAACAGGTGTCTCATTATCATTGGCTTCTGTTGGAAAAAGTTTGATTAAAAAGGATCTTTTTTATGATGGAAGAGAGATGAAAAATTTGTTCAGAATGCCTCTGCATTGAACTTCAAAGAACTGTTTTCAATGACAGATGGTGAGAGCAAGGGAAGACAACGATTGGTTCTCGTTCTAATCAACACACCAGTTTCATTGAGCTGCGATATCAGTTGCATGCTTTTGCACATTTCCTTTCTTGGGGACTGTGGAGTGTTTACAAACTGAACTTCTGGGTAATATAGTTTGTGCATTTGATATACAGTATAAGGGGTGGGTTATATACAAATTTTATTCTAAAAAAGAACCCCACCTTTCTATACCCCAGCCAGGAAATAGCACCTAGTCTATCTTCGCTGAAGTAAAAAAGCTGAATTCAGAATAGGCTGTTTTGTTCCCATATCCTTTGGTTAGAAATGCATTAAATCAATGCACAAGAACCAAAAAAAGATGCATGTATCAGAAACTTATTTATTTCCAAATGTCTGGACAAACATACAAATATACTTAATTCCCATCATTTCAAGTATTAAATATTCCCACATTATTAAAAAAAAAGCACTGGTAAAATATAGCAGTCTTCTCCAACTTTTCTCTTCCAGGTGGGATCCCTATTGCAATTCAGCTCAATGAGAGATTCCCAGGTTTAGAAGACTGGATTGAAGATTATAGCAATCATTAACTTTTATAATCCCTTTTTTCTGTTTACATACATCATTGCCATTTAGGAAGGACTATATAATACTCCGATATCAAAGGCTGCAGATATGGATGCTTTCTAGTCTCAGTGTTCATTTAACAATATCAGATTATGGAGGCTCACCAGTCATAATGCAGCAGTTATTACTGAGATTTATGTCAATATAAAGATATCTGGGAGAACTGGAAAACTGCATCAGACAAAGCTGGATAGTCTCACTCTAGATAAGAAGCTTCAGCTGCATAACTATAATTCTGGCACTGATTCCGTGATCTTGTGCTATCAGTTCAGGATTGATTCTTAGCTAAAACATGGGTAGACTTTCTCCAGGATGATCTGTCTTCAAACTCCCCCTTCAGGTTTCTCAGTAATGCACTCCCCCCGCCCCCTGTAATCTTCTTCAATTTCCTTCCACCTTTTCCAGCATTGTGGACTTCTCAAGAGATCTGAGCCTTTGTATCCAAATTATGATAGATTGAGAATAATCACTGGTGTCCTGAGTGAAAATTTTGGATTAATTTGTTCCATCATCAGTTTGTTATCTGGGCTAACTATCATAGTCTCAGGACGCCTCTCCTGCCCCAGCGTTCAAAAGCATTATCCTGCTTCTTCAAAGTCCAACTTTCATATTCTTAGGCTGCCACAGGAAAAACCATGGCCTGTGTGGTTCTGATCTTGTAGATATAGACACTTCATAGCATCTTAATATCTCTGCCAGAACCTTTATTGCTAGTCTATAAAGTGCTACCTTATGGCATATTTCTTGACTGCTGGTTCTTTTGTTGTTGTTAGTTGCGGAGTCGTGTCCGACCCTTCGCGACCCCATGGACAATGTTTCTCCAGGCCTTCCTATCCTCTACCATCTGCTGGAGTCCATTTAGGCTCATGCCTACTGCTTCAGTGACTCCATCCAGCCACCTCATTCTCTATCATCCCCTTCTTCTCTTGCCCTCAACCTTTCCCAGCATTAGGCTCTTCTCCAGTGAGTCCTTCCTTCTCATTAAGTGGCCAAAGTATTTGAGTTTCAACTTCAGGATCTGGCCTTCTAAAGAGCAGTCAGGGTTGATCTCCTCTAGGACTGACCGGTTTGATCGCCTTGCAGTCCAAGGGACTCACAGGAGTCTTCTCCAGCACCATAGTTCAAAGGCTTCAATTCTTTGGCACTCAGCCTTTCTTATGGTCCAACTTTCACAGTCATACATTGCAACTGGGAAGACTATAACCTTGACTATACGCACTTTTGTTGGCAGGGTGATGTCTCTGCTTTTTAGTATGTTGTCTAGATTTGCCATGGCTTTCCTCCCGAGGAGCAAGCGTCTTTTAATTTCTTCTCTGCAGTCCCCATCTGCGGAGATCTTGGAGCCCAGGAAAATAAAATCTGTCACTACCTCCATTTCTTCCCCATCTATTTGCCAGGAATTGAGAGGGCCGGATGCCATGATCTTGGTTTTCTTAATGTTTAGTTTCAACCCAAGTTTTGCACTCTCCTTCTTCACCCGCAACAAGAGGCTCTTTAGTTCCTCTTCACTTTCTGCCATTAGAGTGGTATCATCTGCATATCTTAGGTTGTTTATATTTCTCCCAGCAATTTTAATTCCAACTTTTGATTCATCTAGCCCTGTCTTTCTTATGATGTACTCTGCATATAAGTTAAATAGGCAGGGCAACAGTATACAGCCTTGCCAGACTCCTTTCCCAATTTTGAACTCATCAGTAGTTGCGTGTCCAGTTCTCACTGATGCTTCTTGACCCGCATATAGGTTTCTCAAGAGACAAATAAGATGGTCTGGTACTCCCATCTCTTTAAGAACTTGCCACAGTTTGTTGTGATCCACACAATCAAAGGCTTTAGCATAGTCAATGAAGCAGAAGTAGATGTTTTTCTGGAACTCTCTAGCTTTCTCCATGATCCAGCGTATGTTGGCAATTTGATCTCTAGTTCCTCTGCCTCTTCAAAATCCTGCCTGTACTTCTGGTAGTTCTCGATCCACATACTGCTGGAGTCTAGCTTGTAGGATTTTAAGCATAACTTTACTAGCATGTGAAATGAGTGCAATGGTGCAATAGTTTGAACATTCTTTGGCACTTCCTTTCTTTAGAATTGGAATGTAAACTGATCTTTTCCAATCCTGTGGCCACTGTTGAGTTTTCCAAATTTGCTGGCAAATTGAGTGTAGCACTTTTACTGCATCGTCTTTTAAGATTTTGAATAGCTCAGCTGGAATACTGTCACCTCCACTAGCTTTGTTGTTGCTCAGTTTTTCTAAGGCCCACTTCACTTCACATTCTAGGATGTCTGGCTCGAGGTCAGTGACCACCTCATTGTGATTATCAGGGACGTTAAGCTCATTCTTGTATAGTTCTTCTGTGTAATTTTGCCACCTTTTCTTAATCTCTTCTGCCTCTGTTAGGTCCCTGCCAGTTTGGTCCTTTATCATGCCCATTTTTGCATGAAACGTTCCCTTCATCTCTCCAATTTTCTTGAAGAGATCTCTGGTCCTCCCTATTCTATTGTTTTCTTCTATTTCTTTGCACTGTTCATTTAAGAAGGCATTCTTATCTCTTCTAGCTATTCTCTGGAATTCTGCATTCAATTGGGTGTATCTTTCTTTTTCTCCCTTGCCTTTCGCTTCCCTCCTTTCTTCAGCTATTTGCAAAGCTTCCTCAGACAGCCATTTTGCTTTCTTGCATCTCTTTTTCTTTGGGATGGTTTTAGTTGCTACCTCTTGTACAATGTTGCAAACCTCTGTCCATAGTTCTTCAGGCACTCTGTCTATCAGATCTAATTCCTTAAATCTATTTGTCACCTCTACTGTATATTCAACAGGGATATGATTTAATTCATACCTGAGTGGCCTAGTGCTTTTCCCTGCTGTCTTCATTTTAAGGCTAAACTTTGCAAGGAGAAGCTCATGGTTTGAGCCACAGTCAGCTCCTGGTCTTGTTTTTACTGACTGTATAGAGCTTCTCCATCTTTGGCTGCAGAGCACATAGTCAATCTGATTTCTGTGTTGACCGTCTGGTGATGTCCATGTGTAGAGCCATCTCTTGAGTTGTTGAAAGTGTTTGCTATGACCATCGTATTCTCTTGACAAAATTCTATCAGCCTGTTCCCTGCTTCATTTTGTACTCCAAGGCCAAACTTGCCTGTTATTCCAGTTATCTTTTGGCTTCCTACCTTAGCATTCCAATCCACCATGATGATAAGGACATCATTTTTTGGTGTTAGTTCTATAAGGTGTTATAGGGCTTCATAGAACCGGTCAATTTCATCCTCTTCAGCACTGGTGGTTTGGTCATAGACTTGGACTACTGTGATATTGAATGGTTTGCCTTGGATTCAAACTGAGATCATTCTGTCATCTTGGGGATTGTATCCCAGTATTGCTTTTCCTACTCTTTTATTGTTTATGAAGGCTACTCCATTTCTTCTGAGGGATTCTTGCCCACATTAGTATAACTGATGGTCATCTGAATTAAATTCACCCATTCCTGTTCATTTTAGTTTGCTAATTCCTAAGATGTCAATGTTCAGTCTTGTCATCTCTTGTTTGACCACGTCCAGCTTTCCTTGATTCATGGATCTTACATTCCAGGTTCCTATGGAGAAAAAATCTTTACAGCATTGGACTTTCCTTTCACCACCAGATACATCCACAGCTGAGCGTCCTTTTGGCTTTGGCCCAGTTGCTTCATTCTTTCTGGCACTACTAGTACTAGCCCTCTGCTCTTCCCTAGTAGCATATTGGACGCCTTCCGACCTGAGGGGCTCATCTTTCAGCATCATATTGTTTTGCCTTTTGGTACTGTCCATAGGGTTTTCATGGCAAAGATACTGGAGTGGGTTGCCATTTCCTTCTCCAGTGGATCATGTTTTGTCAGAACTCTCTGTTATGACCTTTCCATCTTGGGTGGCCCTGCACGGCATAGCTCATAGCTTCATTGAATTATGCAAACCCCTTCGCCACAACAAGGCAGTTATCCAATTTATGATTGCTAATTGATCCTAAAAGGCTGAAATAGTCTATCCTTTCAATATCTTTATTTATTTATTTATTTATTTATTTAATTGTATTTATATACCGCCCTATTCCCTGAGGACTCAGGGCGGTTTACAGGGAATTAAAAATCCAAAATACAAAAATTAAGAACCAAATTAAAAAAAATTAAATTAACCCTGTAGTCAGTTAAAAAAGAACCCCAAATTAAAAATTCCTCCTCAGTCTGGGCCCGAGAGCTCGAAAAGCCAGGTCTTCAGGCCCCGGCGGAATGATCGGAGGTCGGGGGCAGTCCTCAGCTCCACCGGCAGCTGGTTCCAGAGGGCAGGCGCTCCCACAGAGAAGGCCCTATCCCTGGGTGTCACCCGCCGGCAATCTCTCACCGGCGGAACCCTGAGCAGACCCTCCCTGTGGGAGCGCACTGGGCGAAGGGCGTTTGATGCCGGCAGCAGGTGTTCCCTCAAATAACCCGGACCCAGGCCATGTAGGGCTTTATAGGTGATAACCAGCACCTTGAATTTCACCCGGAGGGCAACCGGAAGCCAATGCAGCTCGCGGAGTAGAGGTGTTACATGGGAGTATCGGGAAACCCCCATTACAACTCGCGCGGCCGCATTCTGCACCAGTTGAAGCCTCCGAGTGGTCCTCAAGGGCAGCCCCATGTAGAGAGCGTTACAGTAGTCCAAACGGGAGGTCACAAGCGCATGAGTGACTGTGCGTAGGGCGTCTCGGTCCAAATAGGGACGCAACTGGCGCACCAGGCGAACCTGTGCAAAAGCCCCCCTGGTCACGGCTCCTATATGATCTTCAAAATTGAGCCGTGAATCCAGGAGGGCGCCTAAGTTGCGAGCCCTATCAACGGGGGGCAACACCTCACCCCCCATCGTTAGAGGTGGAATAACATGGTTAACCCGAGACGCCAATATGCAGAGCCACTCAGTCTTGGCGGGATTGAGACGAAGCCTGTTTCTCCCCATCCAGACCTGAACCGCCTCCAGGCACCGGGACATCACGGAGAGGGCATCACTGGGTTGGTTCGGGGTGGAAAGAAAAAGTTGGGTATCATCAGCGTACTGGTGATACCCCACCCCAAAACCATTGACAATAACCATTATTGTCAATGTTAAGGCTGATTGTTCTACCAATTGTCATTAATTTGGTCTTCTTTATATTTTATTTTAGTTTCATTTTTTTCAATTTGCTCCTTAACTTTTATTATTTTATTTCTGTTTCCTGGGCCAGGGGTAGGCAACCTTGGCTCTTTTATGACTCGTGTACTTCAACTCCCAGAATTCCTGAGCATGGCTGGCTCAGGAATTCTGGGAGTTGAAGTCCATGAGTCATAAAAGAGCCAAGGTTTCCTACCCCTCTCCTAGGCCATACACTCTGATTATGTTCTTTGTTACTATTTCCAACATGGAAATTTTGGTCCTCCAGACATCTTGCTTGTATGCTCTATCAATTTAGATTGAAATTCATCAACCTCCTTTTCTTTATCAGTGGATGGAGAATAAACTTGGACAACCATCATATTGAAAGATCATTTGTAAAGTCTAATTCACATTATTTGGTTACTGGTTGCATTGAATGCAGGTACTGCTTTACTATATCCATACTGATATGTAAGCAATACTATTATTTCTTTGCTTTTCAGGACCTGAATAGAAAACAGTATGATCTTGTAAGTTCATTTCTGTTAGTCAGTGGCTAAGGTATCAATAGGGATGCGGTGGCTCAGTGGGTTAGGAGGCTGAGCTTGTCGATCAGAAGGTCGGCATTTTGGCGGGTCAAATCCCAAGTGTCGCGTAACAGAGTGAGCGCCTGTTACTTGTCCCAGCTTCTGCCAACCTAGCAGTTCGAAAGCATGTAAAAATGCAAGTAGAAAAATAGGGACCACTACGGTGGGAAGGTAACAGCGTTCTGTACGCCTTTGGCATCTAGTCATGCCAGCCACATGACCACAGAGACGTCCTCGGACAAACGCTGGCCTCTTCGGCTTTGAAACGGAGATGAGCACCGGCCCCTAGAGTCAGAAACGACTAGCACTCATGTGCGGGGGAACCTTTACCTTTACCTTTAAGGTATCAATGTGTAATTGATTTATTACAATTGCAACTGTGTTGAGTTTCCCTGTGTTAATACTTCTTATATTCCCTGTTTTCACTGTACCTCTATCTTTGTGGTTTCAGATTTTCTTTTCCTGCATGGTACCATCAGTAACTAGACATCCTGAGGTCTTTAATCTAGCTGCATCATAAATACCATTAGTTTTCTGAAAGATCCTCAGACTCTCCTCAATAATATTTTGACTGCTATCCATCCTAGTGGCCCATTATCTGGTAGTATAATCACTTTTACTTGTTTATCCATGTAGGATTTTTAGAGAAATATGGGAGTGGCTTACAATATTATCCTATCACATAGTATGGATAATCCCTCTGTTATTATAACTAAATGGATTGTCTACCTCCAACATTTTCTTATACGGCTGCTACCCAATATAGTTGCCTTCTTGCTTAAGAAAGGTAACTGCTTTAACTTTGATGACTTTTGGTGACTGGGAAATAGATACTCTTGCCATGAACCCCCAGTGTATGTTGTTCATGGGCAGGGGTGGGAATCGGGTGAGGATAGTCCTGTCATTCAATTGCATTTAACTAGATAGGGAGGAATCGAATTAAAATGGATGCTTTTGTAACATACATTAATCCAAGAATGTGTCAGGTTTTTCTAACTCAATATGGATAGCAAGGAAATGTCAAGCATCACCCACAGACTTTGACAAAATTATTTAGCAAAGATATTGAGAAAAAGACTATGGGATAATTTAGGAATGACGAACTGATAAAAGAAAGGCTATTCTAGGCTGAGAAAGAGAGAGAGAGATCCTAGAATCTAATGAGAGTAAATAAATGAACTACAGTAGATCGTTCTTTTCTATTGCACTTGTGATGTGTACATTTTATCATGGTTACTTTTCCAGAGCATTAATAATGGCATTCCCTTTTCCATGAAACGAAACATTTGGACACTCTTCGATTGCATTTGTAATACAATCAAAACACTTCACCAATGGCATTTGCTCAAAGCGATATTGGCGTGTGTAACTTGCACTAGCAGCCATGATTCTGAATTTACGAGAAATACAGCATGTCAAGTGATTCATTCCCTTTTTATACCAGTAGATTAAATGCGCATCAGCATTAAAAAGTTAAACATGGACATGACAATGTAGCAAAATGGATTCCATGCTGTATTTCTCCCTGCGGTGGGGTGGGGTGAGCGATGCTCCATTTGGATTGTGCTACTCTCAGGTCTGCATTCCAATGAAGCCTTTTGCACACCAGTTGGTGTCAGAGGGTACTTGCTGTACATGACAAAGTGCGGATTTCATCTACAGTGGCGAGGCTTGCATCCTGCATTTCTAGCAGCATCAATACACGTTAGTAGCTCTTCTTCATAAAGGTCAGTGAGCCTTGGGGGCTTTGAACCACTCAGTCTATTCTGTTTGCCTTTTGGCCAATTGCATTCCCTGCATAGGTTGAAAGGCAAGTGCCACGGAATGCCCTCGTCTGTTCAAACCAGCATCAAAATGACAAGCCCAGAGTTCTTCAGCTGCTGGTTTATGGCTTGATTTACATTCTGATTTGCTGAAATGCCAGAGGAAATTGTAAGCTACCCATGACAATGGAGCTAGGCTCTCTCTCTCTCTCTCTCTCTCTCTCTCTCTGTGTGTGTGTGTGTGTGTGTGTGTGTGTTAATCGGATGCTAAACTGAAGTTTTTTATGGAATCAGTTGATGAGATGGTGTTGTTGAAGAAATTGATGCTCTGTTTTCCTTCTCCTCTAGGATGCGAATACAAAAGGTCCATAGAGCAGTGTCAGTGTGGTTCCCCAACTGCGTCCCTTTCCTGTCCTTCTAATGCTTGCTGTGGTTGCTAATTGGTAGTAATGATACTTATTCACATGGACAGTACTTGCTTCAGGTCTATGTGATACGGCTTTTATACCTATGTAGAGCACTCACTTGTAGCATCTACACTAACTGGTTGTGATACTCCAACATTTCCCTAGGAGTTTTGCCTAACCTGGAGGTGTCAGAGATTGAGACCAGGATTTATTTTTTCCTGTCCTGGGCATTCACCTCTATTTCCTTCCTTTGACACTGTTGGAAAGTTTTTAAAAAGCATTCACAGTTATCTGTGTTTTCCTGAAGTGCCTCTGTAGAATAAACTTGTAGAGAGAAATCTGTAGATTTAGAAACATTGCTGTGTGTGTATGCATACTATATATGAATTCAGCTTAATTTGGAGAGGGTGGGGATTGAAATCAGTGTTAATTACTGGCAAATACTGGGCAAATCCCTGTGATTTTGCTTGATGATATTTTTTTGGAAGTGGTTGGCCATTCTCTCCTTCCTAGACCTGAGAGGGAGAAACTGGCTCAAGATTACCCAGATGGCTTCGGCTAAGTAGGACTAGAACTCAAGGTCTCACAGTTTCTAGGCTGGTGCCTTAACTACTATACCAAACTGACTTTCTATGTAGCTTAAATACAATATATGGAGGTATATATATTAAACATAAGGGACACGGTGGCTCAGTGGGTTAGAATGCTGAGCTTGTCGATCAGAAGGTCGGCAGTTTGGCGGGCTGAATCCCGAGTGCTGCGTAGCAGAGTGAACGCCTGTTACTCGTCCCAGCTTCTGCCAACCTAGCAGTTCGAAAGCACATAAAAATGCAAGTAGAAAAATAGGGACCACTACGGTGGGAAGGTAACAGTGTTCCGTGTGCTTTGGCATCTAGTCATGCCGGCCACATGACCATGGAGACGTCCTCGGACAAGCGCTGGCTCTTCAGCTTTGAAATGGAGATGAGCACCGGCCCCTAGAGTCGGAAACGATTAGCACGCATGTGCGGGGGAACCTTTACCTTTACTATATTAAACATACTGTTCCTAAGAGTGAACAACCTCTTAACAGAATCGGATCAGAATTAACATTTTCGGGGGGGGGGGGCAGCAAGGACTCAAATGGTATAGAACAGAGCAGAGGTGGAATGTGTCATTTCTTTTCTAAAATTTTAAATAGTCTTTCTTTTTAACAGATTTTTATTGTCTTTTAAAGGGATTTTAGTATAATGTTCATACTTTATGAGCTCTTTGTAACTCTTTGAGCTTGGTAATATCTTGCAGAAATTTCATTTCCAAACTAGGTAACATCATGATAAATGATACCTGGCTTGATAATGAAGCATCTGCAAGAAAGCCACCAAGCTCAAAGAGCACCCACAGTTCAACCCTGAGCAACAAATATTCTCTTCTATTAATTCGTATGTTTTCCTAGGAAGGCTGTCCAAGGAGGTGATCTCCAGAAATTGCCTCTCTGAATATCGGAGAGGATTTCAAGAAAAGAGTGAGGGTGGCTTCCGGTTCATGCGCACGGCGCTTCCAGACATGCAGGAACAGTCTGCTTCCTGTCGTCCATTTCTTTCTTTTTTGGAGGACCCTGAAAAGGGTCAAAAATTGCCCTAGAAGGGTGATTACTGAGAGGAGGACTTCCCTGTGATTGTGGAAGGGCGGCAGCCCTCCGCTTAAATCTGGGACAATCTCCTTTGGCCCAAAGAAGAAGAGACCGGCCATAAAGATGGCTGATCACTAAGCCGCTCCCTGCCGAAAGCCAAAAGCACTACCCAGCACTAAGAAGCAATCTGGAGGACCTGAGTGAGCCTTTACCTTTTCTGTTCCCTTAACCATCCTTCTGTGGGACTTTCCTGAAAATTTCTTTCCCCATCTTTTGAAAAAACGGCGAATAACTACTCTGGGAACAAATCTTAAAGCCTTAAAGCTTTAAAAGAAATTTAATTAATTCATCAAGGAATCTAAGCAATTTCATCTGTATTTACTAAAAAGCTCCTATTTTTTGGCTGGGATCCACTAGCCTGTTTTCTCTCTAGGCTGTGAATTAAGGGAAAAAATGGACTAATGTTACAAAAGCTCTATATTAATTTGGAAAAAAAGAAAGTTTTTACATTGCATTTTATATGTTATTGATGACATCTTGTGGCGAAACCTGGTACAGCAACTAAATTTCTTTTTTCTGTTTTGAGAGCTGACTGAATAACAGAGCTGTCCTTGACATTATTCTTAAAGATAAGTGTGGGAACACTTGGCACTGAAAACAACTCTTTTGGAAGTGGATAATCCTTGATTCTTATTAAAATAGCCTCTATGGAAGGTTTAGCTGCAAACAATAACAAAATAGATGAATATATCCTACCACTTGACTATAAACTGATACTGGACATGATTTTGGTAATGACAGAGCAAATTAAAGCCAAACTGCAAGAAAAATCTGACAACTCAAAGCCACCAAATCAAATTCTGACTTTAAATGAGGAAAAGATAACCCAAAACCAAATAGAAGAAGTGGAAACTAACACTAAAATAGGAGATTTCAAAGAACAACAAAAGCAACCTACAGAAAACCTTAAAGTCCAAACTTTAATGGCAACTACAAAACTTACAACTCAAAAAGCAACAGCACCTGAAGAAAGCAATACTGAAAGTGAAGACACTAAGGCCTTCAAATACACTATATTGAGAATTCAACTAATCAAATGACAACCATAACACCAGCTACTACTTTCTACCTAACCCAGATAGAATTGGAAGAACAAAAAGACTTGACTGATCTAATGACAACTATATTACATCAATCATCAAAAACTGAACTATCAAAGCAAAACTACAATGGCTACAAAGGGGATATTTTCCTTGTAAAATTGACATTTGGATACTCTCCCTGGATTCAAATAAGGGCTATAGGAAGAAAGGAAGATACATTTGAGAATTTAAAGATGCCAAGAGGGAAGCCTGACTGGCACAAAAGGAAGGCAAGAGTTAGATTTTAAAAAACTGAACTTGTTTCTTTTTTGGGATTCCTAAAGATAGAGTATAAAAATACCTTACAATGGATTAAGGAGAATCTCTAAAAATATAACTGATTATACATTTAGCTTTTAAATCTGTAAGGGAAAACAAAAGTAAACTCTTAGAATATAATTCTGAAATATACTATAGAATTTGGAATGATATATCAAAAGATAGTATTTTAACAATTGATGTACGGTTAAGATGACTTATAGAATATATTAGTTGTTACTTTTGAACTATATTATAGAATCTAGAATTTTATATATAAAACATAGTATTTTAAGAATTGTTGAACGGTTAAGATAAAAATATACTTCTAATAATTGGTGATTTGTTAAGATGAAAACTAGACTTTAACGGTAAAACTTAAGAATGTTTTGTAACGAACAATGTAAGTTTTGTAGACAAGAGAATTATTCTTTATTGAAATAGGGAATTGTGGGTTATCCAAAAATTAAGCTTTCTTTTGTATACTATAGGCTATTCTAGAATATTCTATTGCAATTAGATAAAATTTAAAAACAGGATATTGATATGAGTGAAAATATATTGAAAATTTTGTTAATTGACTAGGTACAACTAGAAGTGGATTAACTTGACTATTTTGACTATGTGATAACTAAGGGAATCAGAGAGGGAATTCTTGTTGATGTAACCTGAACTATTTAAAACTTGTTATTTGTTATTTTGACTACCCAACCACCATATTGCTTCACAAACACATGTATATGTAAATATTAAAAAATCAATAAAACTTGTATATATAAAAAAGAAAAGAGTGAGGGTCATAAGTAGTTTGGCTCCAACTCTAAGATAATCTGGGGAAAATTTGGCTAGTTAGTCTGAAATGGAATTTAGGAATGGCATAAGGGAAAGTTACTGTGGTACCACCTCTCCTGGCTAATTCTGCCCATCTCATGTGATCACCTGGTGGGCATGCTACAGGTCTCCTTTCTGAAATAATGCCACCTGAGGCCCAGGAGAGTTTTCTGTCACTGGACCTGTGTAGGAGAAGAGCAGGCAAACCTGGGGGGGGGGCAGAGTTAAGTACGTCAGCAAATAAGAGTCATAGTGGTCCCAAAAGTGCTCCAAGTGTTGACCCTTATCCAGCACCAATTTAGTGTTGAAATTTAGTTGATTAGATTCTTGTGTAGAGTATAAATCTTGAATAAATCTTATGTGCTCATGAATGGTCCTGATCTTTGCACCTGCCAACTTGCCCATTTGGAATGAGTTCCCCATGAAGTGTAGATGGCCCCTACCCTATTGGCCTTGTATAGAGCTACATAAAGGCCCAAATTGAGAGAGGGCTGACCTAAATATATTTAAATAAATAGATTCGGTGCCATTACAAATTAATGTTACTTTAATAAAGTTCATTGTAAATAAAATAATAAAATAAAAATCCAGCATGCTCTTTAACTCTGAGAAACATTTGTTTGCAATTCCACTTCAGCCATACAATTTCTTTCTTGCTATCCAGCTATCCTTGCTACCCAGCAGTTTCTTTTGTTAAATATAACCAGTGAGAGGAGAAAGAGGCTTTAAGCCTCAAAGGCATTTTTCATGTTTCAGAAATGGGATTTTACTCCCTAGACTTGTTTGATTGGGGATGCTTACTTCTGAATGTGACAGGCATATTATTAAAAATAAAATATTCATCAGTGTCTTAGGATCATAGGAAGGGCTAAAATTTTCAGCTTGAAATTTTGTCTGCCATGACATACAGTAATTTCTTCTTAATAAATTGCTAAGCAAACATATTCTTTATAAGCTCCCATTCACACATCATTGTGTGAATTGTCAATGTCATTACCAGGCAATCAGATCACACTGAAGGCTTAAAATGTTGAACTCTCATTGAAATATATTTCCTGAGTAAAAATCTCACTTGCATGTCATTTGAACTTGGAGGATTCCCCCCCCCTTTTTTTTCTTCTTCATATGCTTGAGAGGAAACATTGGAAGATAAGAAGAAAAAATATTATGGATTTATGGGAACTATAGGAGAAGAGCAGGCAGAACTAGGTGGGTGGAATTAAATGTGTCATCAGTTTAGAGTTCTTCATTGCTACAAGAGATTCAAGTCCAACCACTCTTGAATTCCACTGATTCTTATATAACTTAAATGTACTGCTGACAATTAGTTGGCCAGATTCTTGTGTATATGGTTTGAATAAATCTTCTATATAGGTAGTCATCAACATACAACCACAATGGTGTCCAAAATTTCTGTTCCTAAGCAAAACATTTGTTAAGTGAGTTTTGCCTCATTTTACGACCTTTTTTGCCACAGGTGTTAAGTGAATCACTGCTGCTGTTAAGTTAGTAATGCAGTTGTGAAGTGAATCTGACTTCCACATTGCCTTTGCTTGTCAGAAGGTCACAAAAGAAATCACATGATCCTGGGACACAGCAACTATCATAAATATGAGTCAGTTGCCAAGTGTCTGAATTTTGATCACATGACCATGGGGATGCTATAACAATCATAAGTGTGAAAAACAGCCATATGTCACTTTTTTCCGTGCCATTGTAACCTCAAACAGTTACTAAATAAACTGTTGTAAGTGGAGGAATACCTGTACTATGGCTTTAGAATGATTCTGATTCTTTGCACCTCACAGAAACAGGCACATACATGTTTTGGGGATAGTTTGGAATTACATACAACAGTGCTGAAGTTGTGTGAACATATACATGCAGAACTTGGACTTCAAGTTACTTTTCAAGATCAGATTCAAGATTTCAACAGAGACTTTCCTTTTACCTTGTTTAAATTCAATTCACAGCATACCTAATAAAACTGAATACAACTCTGTATTTTATAAGATGAAATACACGGTTCAAGAAATTACTCAAGATCTCTTACCATGTCCCTATGTTTTGAATTCTGGCTATAATGCAGCTACCTAGTTTATCTGGGGTTTTTATTTGGTAGTTTATTTTACATGTTCTGGAATATTTTATTGTAAGGCACTTCAAAGAGAGCTTTGGTTATTGGGTGGTTTAACAGCTGAATAAAATAAAAATAAAAATGCATTTCTAGACTAAATATGCCAGTAATGCTAGCTTTCACTATCTGTCTGGGCCTTCCCAATCCATAAGATTGATATAGACTAATACACAGAGAGAAGGACAGTCTGTTTTATATAAAAGAGGAACATTTAAAGAATGAGATAGGTCTAATTTATGGGTCTAATTCTTATATTGATTGATAGCTTTGCCATTTGCACAGCACCTTTATATAGTGCCGTGAATAGTTTGACAAAGAAACTGGGGATTTTGATACACTGTATTCTGAGAAAAATAGCACAGAAGAAAGAACATCTATATTTGTTTACATTTGTCTCCACAAATAATGTTGTTCCAAATGTTCATCAAAGCACTTTTTCGTGGACGTTTCAAAAGGTCATCTTTACATCTCCAGAGAACCTGCTGTTATGTTTGTGGATTGTATTCCCAGTTATTTTGTAAAAAAAAATAGAATAAAAAAATCCTTCGTATTGTTTACCAGCCCAACAAGAATTTTCTTCAGACTTTAATTTGAGGATGGGGAAGATCAGGCTTAGTTCCCTGTTTTGCTGAAGAGAGTCTGGAGTGAAACCCGAATCATATTTGGTAAAGCACAACTTCAGCCCAATCCCAGACTGTGTCTTTGAGGGCAAAGTAACAATCAATGATTCTCAGACCAGGCTGAACTATAATAGAAAAATGCAAGAGCCATGCCGTATCTCAATTAATTTGGACAGAGTAATGTCTCAAGATGAAACGGCTGACTTGGTTACTTGACTAGAATCTTAAAAAAAGGAAAAGAATGTTGGAGAACAAGAGAAATGTCAGGGACTGATTTACCATTGGCTCATCCTACACTCAGGAGAAGATCTTAAAGGTTAAGCCCTTTCATCCTCCTCATCACCTGTGACTATCTTTTTAAAGCAGCAGTTCCTTATATAACTTGGAGCTGATCTGCTAGGCTAGGCAGAAGCAGATAAGGAATTCAGCATGTGAACTGAACCTTAAACACAATTTCATTGTAGGTGGCAACAAGGATGTAGAATGGGAGACCACTTATCTGTGCTGTTCCAGAGGTGGATACTATTCAGAGCCTTGCTGACGATGCTGGCAATGCTCTCTAAACAGAAATATACAGGGCATATTGTTTGGGAAATTGTATCTGTAGTTAAGGACTAAGAGGGGAACTTTTGAAGCAGACATTTCACTTAGTCACTACCAATATAGTACAGTCTTCCAGCTTTCACATAGATTTGGCTCCACAGGTGTGACCCCTTAGTTCAGGGGTAGGTAACCTCGGCTCTTTTATGACTCATGGACTTCAACTCCCAGAATTCCTGAGCCAGCTGGCTCAGGAATTCTGGGAGCTGAAGTCCATGAGTCATAAAAGAGCCGAGGTTGCCTACCCCTGCCTTAGTCTAAAAATGGTCGGATACAAAAGGGAAATGTCTATGGAGATTCAACATTTCCAAGAAGGCTCCACACCCATTTGCACTACTCAGGTGACCCTGATGATACAGATAAGCCTCCAGGTGGCATTAATGACTCACTAAAAGAATGTAAATGACCAGCTATCTGCAAGGAATATAAATCCTTCCATTCCCCACCATCCATCCAGAGCTGAAGAAGCTTCTTGGATGAGAAGTAAAATGTCTTCAAAGAGAAAAAAGAAAGTCGAGCTGCCTCATGAAAAAGCACCTTTGGGATACAAAAGGGAAAGACAAACAAAATGTTCGGGGATGTTCAGAAATCCAATCTACTCTGAGGAATGAATGTAGGGGGTCTATGACAATTCGCTGCAGCTAACTTGGCATGGCCAACTCACCAAGGCCAACTCTTTGTGGTACAACTTGCCATGGCCAATTCACCACAGGACAACTCACAGCGGGACCAGAGTTATGCTAATATCAAAGAAATGGTGGAATGAAATCATTAAAGAAAGGATGCAAAAAGATGGACAGAATGAAATGGGAATGGCAAAAATTAAATTTTTATTTATTTATTTTAAATAATTAAATAAATTGTTAAGTTGTCCTGCAGCAAGTTGTGGCGAGTTGGCTGTGGCTAGTTGTCCCATTCCGTGGATGTAGACCTCCACCAATAATGCATTTTGTTCAGAATCACTCAGAATTAGTTTCATTTGATTGAGTCTCTTAATTGGGAAAGAAATTTACAGAACAGTGCTTACCCTTCCATTCTTTAGTGTACGGTAGGACGATTTACAACTTTAGTTTAAAAAAATAGATTTACAAAAATCTGGGGGGGGGAAATTGCCAAACCCTAGGTAGCTGTGAAGGATGAAAGCATCCAAATGTCCTAAACACCAGAACACAAAGTTTTGAGCTATTCTCTGAAGTATTTATTTTGTTTTGCTTAAATGTAATGAAGTTTCCATCTCAGATTGCTCCTGTAGCAAATCATAAACAGGCTTTTATGGAAAGAGAAAGCATGGTCATAGGAAGCATTATTCATGAATAAAACAGAATTGATTGGCAGGCTTTGAAGCAGAAGTATAAGTGATTAATCCGCTGATCTCTCCTATGAAATAAATCAGTTGTTAAGCCAGTCATCTACCTAAAATAGCCCATAAAACATTGTCACACAATTGCTCAGGATGAAAGGCGGAACAAAAGATAAAGCTAAAGATTTATCTCTCGGGATCTCTCAATTCCCTCAAATGAAATGACTGGAGTGACCAAAAGATGGTCTGACTGCAAAGGTCACTCTGATTTTGAGGTCTAAATTAGTCCATAGAAGAGAGAAAGCTTTATCATCAGTGACTTCACAGGTATCAAGTGTATAATGCTCTATACCAGACATGTCAAACACAAGGCCCGGGGGCCGGATTTGGCCCGCGAAGTGGTTTCATGTGGCCCGCGAAGCCATCCTGGAAACAGTGAGGGAACAGCCCCCACTGCCTTGGCCCTGGCCCAGAGACCCTCAGATCTGTCCCACTCCTGCCCAGGCCCCATAGGCACCCTTGATGCGAACGATGTAGAGCTGGCCATGCCCACCCAGTAGGCCATACGCATTCTAGCCACGCCCACCCAGTAGGTCACGCCCACCCAGGCCATACCCACCCGGCCCCCTGAGGGCAACTGCAATGCTGATGCGGCCCTCAATGAAATTGAGTTGGACACCCCTGCTCTATACCTTATAGAAGATTCCTAAAGGCACATTTAAACCAGAGACATAAATGTGGAGATTCACTGCTTTTTGTTCCTGCAATTAGTTCAGTTGTGGGGATGAAGTTTGATGTTTATTCATTTTGACCTAACACATTCCCCAATCAGTAATGCCAGTGATTCAGGCAAAGATCTTCATCAAGAGCCTAGGGTCTAGCCTAGTATCAGATTAGTAAAACGAAGTGAAGCAGAAACAGGAAGAAATATTTAGTTGTCTTTCCTGTGATTAACTTCATGCAAATTACAGTATGTCATCATAACTTCTTTAGGATTCTTGGGATATCAGATCTGGCTGTAAATCCAGTGGTGGGATTCTCCCCCCCCAAAAAAAATATCTTATAATGATCATTTGCATATTTTTACACACAGTCATGGATTTACAGAGGTAATTCAGCCTGGAATTTCTGTCCTAAGTTGTGTCAGTCGTAAGTCAAAGCATTATAAGAATGGACCTGAGTTTGTTTGTGTGTTTTGGGGCATTTTTGAAGTAGTTTTTAAGTGAATGCCATGGTGATTAACTGAATACATTTTTCCCAATGGGTATTTTTTGACCCAAACTAGAAATTGTGGTCACTACAAACAGCCAAGTTGAGCTGATTGCCAAGCTCCTAAAATGCAATCACATGAACATATGAGTGTGTGTGTGTGTGTGTGTGTGGTTGTGTATTGTAACTTTGAAAATAGATTGTAAATAGTTCTTAAATGGCCATTATGTGATTGGTTGTAAGCTGAGAACTATCTGTATATTCAACGTATAATACTTGCTTAGCAAAAATATGGGCACCAGCGAAGGTTCTGCTTTTCTCTTATGGCTATTGGGAGGAGATTCCTGAACCTCAGTAGATAAACATTTCCCCTCTTGGGCTACATACAGCTTTTCTAAACCTAACTGAGACCCTACAAATAAAAATAAAGTTATAGAACAAATGAAGATAATGATGCCAGGAAAAAGGTATACTTTAGCTGAGGAGCAGGCAGCTTTTTGGAATTGACAAGTGTATCTGGTATGCTGAAGAATGGGTTGCGTATGGCTGTGGCCATTCAAAAATGAGTCTGGTTATGTTGAAGGACAAATTCAATTATTTCACATAAATAATATATGCAATCACATTAATAAAATACAAGCATATACTTTTAATATTACAGTTAGCTGCATACAATGTGTGTAATAGAAGGACACAATGTACATTTTAATATAGATAATAAAATAATTAATGCCTAATTAAAAAGAAGATTGTTTCCTATTGTGGTAGAATATTTATAATAATAAATTGATTTCATCCCCCATTTGAGCTCCACCTATAAAATAAATTTGATTATCCAAAATTGCAATAAATTCAACTTTATTCAATTAATGCAGGTAAGGTAAATAAAATTACTACTCCAGTTCATCTTAAGCTTACAGGCAGACAAATCAAAATAAATAACACTAGCACTTAGCACTTAGACTTATATACCACTTCACAGTGCTTTACAGCCGTCTACAGAGTCTGCATATTGCCCCCAACAGTCTGGGCCAGGGGTCTTCAAACTTGGTCCTTTTATGACTTGTGGACATCAACTCCCAGAATTCTGGGAGTTGAAGTCCACAAGCCATAAAAGGGCCAGGTTTGAAGACCCCTGATCTGGGCCCTTATTCTACCAAACTTGGAAGGATGGAAGGCCAAGTCAATCTTTTGCTGGTGAGATTCGAACTACCAAACTGCAGTCAGCTGGCAGTCAGCAGAAGTAGTATTGCATTCTAACCATTGTGTCACCACAGCTCATAAAGTCTTATTTGTACTTAAAAAAAATAAAGCCTGATCTGACTTCCTTCCTTCCTTCCTTCCTTCCTTCCTTCCTTCCTTCCTTCCTTCCTTCCTTCCTTCCTCTTTTCCCATACTTCTCTCTCAATATCTATTTGGTTTTGGTTTTTGTGGAATTATTTCAAACCAATTCTCTTCCATTTGTTTTCTCCCAAGCTTCTAAGTGGGTGGGGCCAAGAGCTCCTTTATTTCAAGCATAGGGAACTAAAATATATACTCTTTTTTTTCCACTCTCTATTCAGGTGAAAATCATTTGCTGTTCATCTTCCTGAAGCACACAATATTAGAATAGCTATACCAGGGGTCTTCAAACCTGGCCCTTTTATGACTTGTGGATTTCAACTCCCAGAATTCTGGGAGTTGATGTCCACAAGTCATAAAAGGGCCAAGTTTGAAGACCCCTGATCTACACCTTGCACTGATCCAAGATTGAACGGGTGTTTAATTTGCTCCAGCCAAGTTAAACTCTAGCTGAACACCTGCACTGTGCAATAAATGGGGAGTTAAGCCAATGGTGATCTTTGCTTAAACTGGATTGTGTCCTGAGCACTCAAGCCAAGGGTGACAGAAGCCATGTGCTGCAAACCATGAATGGAGCCATCCCTGTTGTTTTCGGTCTGGCTGGAGTCAGAGTGCTTTGGCTGAAGGGTTCTCCAGTTAAAACAAGGCTGGAGGCAAAAAAATGCCAGGTAACAAAGCTTTCTTCAGCACTGTATTATATATGTAAACATTCCTTTAGTCAATGTATATATATGTTAACAGTACAAATAAGAAGGCATCGCCTAGTATATAAAGTAAAACCGCCTGACAGAAATACACGCGGGAACTTTGACAGCTGTCAAAGTTCCTCGCACCACGCAGGCGCCACCACTGACAGCTCGCGGCTGTCAAACGCCGGACTACGGAGAAGCCTGAGCTGTCAAAGCGCCCACCGTACAGCGCAGGCGCAACCACTGACAGCTCGCGGCTGTCAAAACACCAAGACACGCGGAAGACGGAGCTGTCAACAAAAGACGACGCGGATTGGTCCCTGCCTGACAGGGCGCCAAAATGAACACCGCTGATTGGTCCTCGCTACCAGCTGCCGGCTATAAAAGCCGGACAAGTTATTCTATGTTTGCCTTGCTCTTAATAAACCTGTTGTTGGACTAGCCTGTCGTCCCGAGTGGTCCTTCGGCTACTTCACTGGCGACGAAGGTGGGATCGCTCCGGAGCTGAAGTCACGGCCGAGGAAGAGAGTTCCCGGCAAGAGCTGTCACGGAAGTTTTAACTTCCATCGGAGCAACCCAGGACCGGACGACATGGCAAACTTCGGCCGTGTGAGGGAGTTTGATACCCGCCATCCCGAGAGATGGCAATCACACCTCGGCCAAGTCGAGGGATTTCTCCTCGTCAGTAAAATCACTGACGACCGAGCAAAGGCCGCCGCTCTGCTGTACATCAGCGGGCCCCCGGTGTACGACGCAGCCGTCGGGCTGTTCAGCCCAGTGCCCATCACGGAAGTCTCCTACGCTGACCTGGTGGACCAGCTGAACAAGTACTACATGCCAGCGCGTTCAGAACTGTACTGGCGGGTGCAATTCGCACAAAAGAAACAACGGCAGGACGAGCCCGCCAACGAATTCATTGCCGGGGTCAGACACGCCGCGCGGAACTGCTCCTTCCCCGACCTGGAAGACCGCATCAGAGACCAGGTGGTGATCGGTCTGAGGGACGAGAAGCTACAGAAGAAACTGACGTCCAAACCCGACATGAACCTGGCAGAGCTGACCAGGGAAATCATGGCATATGAACACAGCCACAAGAAGAAGCCGACGAACACGACCCCAGAGACCCCTGCGACCGTCTACCAGGAAAGCGCAACCTTCAGCGACAGCGGAGAGTCAGTAGACTTCACCGATGGGGAAGCCCTACAGCGCAGGATGGAACACCGGCAGCCGAGGAGGGGAAAAACGTCGGACCGCCGCGGATCCAGGAACCCACCACCGCCACCACCGCGTTACGAGCAACGGGCCGCCTGTGCCAGCTGCGGGGGCAACCATGCCCGAGGAAGCTGCCGTTTTAGGAACGCGAAATGCCACAACTGCGGGAAGACTGGCCACATCAAGCCGGTGTGCCGCAGCAAGGGCCGGGACAACATCAATGAGGTGGAGGCAAACCCCCCAGGTAGGCCGGCTGCCCAGGCCAGCAGAGAAACCCCACCAGGCCCCCTGGTAGAGACAATTGACAGGGTAAACAGCATAAGCTCCAAGGTTAAGATCTGGGTCAGAATTCAGGGGGTGCCCTGCCACATGGAGGTAGATTCAGGGTCAGCAGTCTCATTAATTTCGCTGACAACCTATCAGGAAATCTGTCAGAAAGGCCGAAGACAAATTCCCCTGAAACAAACTCAGGTACACCTTGCAGACTTCCAGAAAACCCCTATTCCGTTGGAAGGGAAAGCCAAGGTCCTGGTGCAGTATAAGGGGTTCAAGGGCCCCCTGGAGGTTTTAGTTACGCCAGGGAACCGTACCAATTTGATAGGGCTAAACTGGTTCACTCCACTGGGCATCGCCTTAACGGGGGTTAATACCATTCAAACACCTAGCCTAGAAGCCGTTTGCGAAAGGTACGCCGACGTTTTCGATGGCACTTTAGGGAAATATACAGGTTCCCCCATTTCCCTGCAACTAAATCCAGCAATTCAACCAATTAAAATAAGAGCTAGGAGGGTACCTTTCGCCCTTAAAGAAAAAATTGAAAACGAGCTTGACCGACTCGTGGGACTAGGGGTACTGGAACCAACAGAAGGGGGAACCTGGGAGACCCCTATTGTCACCCCAATCAAACCTAATGGCGAAGTGAGACTGTGCGCGGACTATAAAGCGACAGTCAACCTAGCCCTCAGCCCCCACGCTTACCCGGTGCCAGCGGTAAGGGACGTATTTGCTTCCATCCGCTCTGGCACCATTTTCGCCAAGCTGGATCTCACACAGGCGTATTTACAGCTGCCTGTCACAGACGACACCGCGGAAGCTCAAACTATTGTCACCCACCGCGGTGCTTTTAAAGTAAAGAGGCTACAATTCGGCATATCTGCAGCCCCGGGTATTTTTCAGGGCATCATGGAAAAGACCCTGAAGGGAATACCCGGGGTCTGCCCCTATTTCGACGATGTTCTCATCGCCGGGGAAAACGAAGCTAGTTTAGCTGACAGGTTGTCAGCTGTGCTGAGCCGGCTCAGAGAAGCCGGTCTCAAACTTAAGCGGGAGAAGTGCTCTATTGGAGTCACTTCTACAGAATTCCTAGGGTATAAAATTGATAGCCAGGGCATCCACCCCACCGCTGAAAAACTAATGGCTATTCAAACCGCACCCAGCCCTAGGAATAAGCAAGAGCTTCAATCCTTTTTGGGGCTGTTAAACTTTTACCATGCCTTCATTCCCCACAAAGCCACTATTGCAGAGCCGCTCCATAGGCTCCTAGACAAAGGTACAACTTGGTCCTGGACCAAGGAACATGAGAACAGTTTCCAATCGTTAAAAAAGCTTATCTGTCACAGCTCAACTATCACCCTTTTCAGGGAAGACACCCCAATATGCATCGCTTGCGATGCCTCTCCCTATGGAATCGGGGCTGTATTAAGTCACATATTCAAGGACGGTACACAAAGACCAATAGCTTTCTATTCACGCACTCTGACCAAAGCTGAAAGAAACTATGCACAAATTGACAGGGAAGCCCTAGCGATAGTGGCAGGGGTCAAAAAATTTCACGATTATCTGTATGGAAGACCATTTACTATATTTACAGATCACAAACCCCTGCTAGGCATATTTACTTGGAATAAAACTACTCCACAAATCCTCTCCCCGAGAATTTTAAGATGGTCAACATTTTTAGCAGCCTATTCTTATCAGCTAATACATAAACCAGGTAAAGAATTGGGCCATGCTGACTGCCTCAGCAGACTGCCCATACAAACCAGGGACTCAGACCCAGCCCCAGCCAGCGGGATTTTAGCAATCTCCCAACTTCCAGAATGCCCCCTGACTGCAAACATTATAGCCAATAATTCAACAAAAGATAAAATACTTGCCAGAGTCCTCAAATGGGCCACAACTGGGTGGCCAACTCAAAACCCACAACCCCAATTCCAACCTTATTATAACAGAAAAAATGAGATTTCAACACACAGAGGTTGCCTGCTATGGGGAAATAGGGTCATCATACCAGAGAAAAACATAGACCAAACATTGCACATTTTACATGAAGGGCACCCTGGAATTGTAAAAATGAAGGCGATGGCCAGAAGTTATGTGTGGTGGCCCGGCATAGATAAACAAATTGAACAGTATGTGGGTGGGTGTTACACCTGTCAGGAGACCAGGAATGAACCACCCCAGGCACCAATCCATAAATGGGAGACTACAAGGAACCCTTGGTCACGCATACATATAGATTTTGCAGGACCTATCCAGGGCCAAAGTTTCTTAATTGTAGTGGACAGCTATTCCAAATGGCTGGAAGTCACACCCCTTAGGAAAACAACGTCCACAGCCACTATTCACGCCTTACGAAAAATATTCGCAACACACGGCCTACCTGATACCATAGTTTCTGACAATGGACCTCAATTCACCTCTCGTGAATTTCAGATCTTCGCTACGAGGAATTGTATTAGGCTGGTCACGTCGGCGCCGTTCCACCCATCGTCGAACGGAATGGCTGAAATCATGGTACGATACACAAAAGAAGCCTTGAAAAAATTCGTTAAAGGAAACTGGCAAAGGCGACTCAGCCAGTTCCTCTTATCACAACACACAACACCATGCTCTACAACTAGCAAATCACCAGCAGAATTAAGATGGGGGAGGAGGCTAATAACACGTCTCGACAGACTGCACCCTGACACAGCCCCAGAAGAAAAACAGCACCCCCACCCCGGCCGCAAACTCAACCCGGGTCAATTAATATGGGCACGTTCATACACAGATAAAAACAAGTGGGTCCAAGGGACAGTAATAAAACAAACAGGGCCCATCTCATACCTTGTGGCTACGCAAGCACAGGGCAACATACGCCGCCATATTGACCAGCTCAGACCCAGACAACCACCACACGCTTCTGAGCAACCAACCAGTGCCGACTTACAACCCCCACCGGAAATGCGGCCTATCCCAAACCAGGAAGCTGAGCACCAAGACGAAGAACCAGAACCAGAACACCCACCACCCCTTCGCCGCTCAACCAGGAATCGAAGACCACCCACCTACCTAAAAGACTATCAGTGGGCAGGTTCAAACATCCAAGAAGGAAGAAACGAACCAGGGGAGGGGTAAGGGGTGTATTATATATGTAAACATTCCTTTAGTCAATGTATATATATGTTAACAGTACAAATAAGAAGGCATCGCCTAGTATATAAAGTAAAACCGCCTGACAGAAATACACGCGGGAACTTTGACAGCTGTCAAAGTTCCTCGCACCACGCAGGCGCCACCACTGACAGCTCGCGGCTGTCAAACGCCGGACTACGGAGAAGCCTGAGCTGTCAAAGCGCCCACCGTACAGCGCAGGCGCAACCACTGACAGCTCGCGGCTGTCAAAACACCAAGACACGCGGAAGACGGAGCTGTCAACAAAAGACGACGCGGATTGGTCCCTGCCTGACAGGGCGCCAAAATGAACACCGCTGATTGGTCCTCGCTACCAGCTGCCGGCTATAAAAGCCGGACAAGTTATTCTATGTTTGCCTTGCTCTTAATAAACCTGTTGTTGGACTAGCCTGTCGTCCCGAGTGGTCCTTCGGCTACTTCAAGCACTGCTGCTTGACACTCTCCTTATCTTGTAGCTCTCGTGTGCCCCCAGAACATTTGAAGAAGACTTCATTCCTTACCAACTTAGTACGAGCAAAGAGTTGGTTTGCCCCATTTGCCTACAGGCTTTCCCAAGTGCTATTAATGTCAAATCAAATCAAATCTTTCTTACAGTTATACACCCAGGCTAAGGAGAGTGGAATAGTTTAAATATTTATTTGAAAGAAGCATAAAGCATGTGAAAACACATATCAGGACTAAAAGTACTGCTAAGCTTGTAAGCCGCCCTGAGTCTTCGGAGAAGGGTGGGATATAAATGGAATTAAAATAATAAAAAAGTAAAAATAAAAAAAAATTGTAAAAGGCTGGAAAATATAAAAAAATATATAACTCTATATGCTACTTGTAAGTCTCATATCTGTAACCTTTAACTGGTTGAAACAGTACATCATAGGGCAACACTTTTTGACCAAGGTACCTTAAAGAGCAATTTACATGATGCATCCAAAATCCAGATCCCGAGACTCCCAGGGCATTGAAATTTGGCAGATTTGTGGTCGCTTCAGTGCTGCTATTTGGAGGTTCAGTAGACCACTCCCTCAATAGCTCTCCAGAGGCCAAGTACACCATCTCCTCCTTTGGTGGCTGGAGATTGGGTAGGCTGGTTCTGTGAGGGTGAAGGTTCATTCTCCGAGTTTGTGGGTTGGTTTCTGAACATTTCGTTACAAGGTTAGGTAACATCTTCCGCTGATGTTACCTAGAGCAAAGGATAAACAAAAGAAATTTGAGTCCAGAGTTCCTCTTGTTCCTCAAGGTTTTTCTTACTTCCCATTACACTATGTCTTCTTTTATATCCTTGTTTTTTATGTACAATGTAATTTGAGAAAGGGTCTCAAACGTGACCTTCCCTCATCTTCTTGAAGACAAAGGGGGTATGGGGGGAAAGCACATTGAGATTTGAAAGATTCAGTTGCTGTAACGTTACAATAACAGTAATATTAGCATTCATAACTTTAGTGTCCTAGTCTGGTTTACTTTCAGAGGTAGGAGCATTAGATGGGTGTAGGGGAACATAAGCGTGCAGAAGACTATACTATCATTCTAATATGGAGAAGTAGGTGCGTATCAGGTCTCATTTATAAAAATGAGTCACAAGCCCAGCCCGAATTTAGGGCTGCTGCTCAGAACCTGCAATATTGTGTGTCCTAGCAGAGTTAATATTTGAAAGCAACAGGATAGAGTAAAATTAATTCAGTTCACGTAGACAATGACTGGCAGTTGGACAGAATCCAAGGCAGAACATGATTACAAGTTCTGCAGCTTTAACTTAAAGGCCTTCTGGTTTGCATGAAAGAGATATGTCTCTTTGTCCAAACACAACATCTTTAGCTACCTTTAAGGTTATCAATCTTTAAAACATGGTTTGGTTGCTGGACTGATATATTTTGCCTCTGGTTTTCCAGTTTCATACAAGCAGTCCTTCATTTACAACAGTTTGTTTAATGACCATTCAAAGCTACCGGGGAAAAATGACCCCTTTTCACACTTATGAGTGTTGCAGCATCGCCATGGTCACATGATCAAAATCCAGGCACTTGGAAACTGGTTCATATTTATGACAGTTGCATGTGATCCCCTTTTCTGACCTTCCGACAAGCAAAGTCAATGGGGAGGCCATATTCACTTAACAGCCATTTTACTAACTTAACAACTACAGTGATTTACTTAACAAACCTGGCAAGAACGATCATAAAATGGGACAAAGCTCCCTTAACAACTTGGTTGTCAAGCAACAGAAAGGTTGGGTTCAGTTGTGGTCATAAGTATATCTTGTTCCTTTCACTAGTTGACAGCCATTGCTTAATCTCTTGTGCAGAGGCATCTCCATGGAAGGGATGGGGGAAAGCAGTGATGACACCTGTACCCCAATGCCATAATGCAAACCTTCTGATTTACGTGCAGCAGCCAACATAAGGAAGTAATTACATGTCATCATTTTCAATCTTATGGTTGGTAGTGGGCACCTATGCAAATATGTTTCTGTCTCCTGTTTCAGAATATTCTAAGGCTCAGCTGTAGCCAAACTTACACAAACCATCTGCATTTCCTATGAAAGGGAACAGGTTGCTATATTAGGCAGTTGCTAAACAGAGACATTTGAAGAAATATTCTGTGTTTAAAATGGTAACAGCTCTCTATTGGTTGCATCTACAAGCAGTGGATGATACACTGTTGCAAACAACTACTGTTTGAATAAGCAGAGACTAGAAAATACATTTGGATTCCTGAGTTTCACATTTAATTTTAAGTCTCAGAAGATCTAAAGAGGCTTGTAATCCTGGCAGACTTATTTGATTGTAAAATAAGCACAAAGGAGAAAATAAAGTGGCCAATGTTGAGGAGAGGAGATTGATTTTAGGACTTTTATTACAAAGAGTATTTGTTTTCTTTATCTGTAGGATGAATGTTATACAGATACTTAAAAGGACTGTTATGTGTGGGAAGCCGAGTAATATGAAAATAATAAATTTGGGTTTTATTGTTCCTGATTTCTCTGAGGTTGTATTTGATTCAATGCAAATTTCCCAATGGAGTAACTGAAAGACTATTATAGACTTTAAAAAGTGTACACATAACAAATCCTAAGCTGTTATTACCCCTAACCACTGTTGTACTTTTCACTGGATATTTACTTTCTTTATGCATCAGGCTGTCATTCACCATGGGAGTAAAACAGGCCTTGTATTTGCATAATAGCTTGCTTGCAGTCAAAAGTTCCTTATAGGGATTCTAGCCTAGTTTGTTAAAAATGTATATGAGGGCCAATAGCAAAAAGCTACACCTTATAACAGAATGTCTCTTTTGATAAATCTGCCCCCACAGGCCAAAACAAATGACTTTTCATATGGAAGGCACTTTGGGAAATTCAATGCTCGGAATCATGGTCGGTTGCTACTACTTTGTATATCAGTCTGATGGCAACATAAATAGTTTCCCCACAGACTGAAGCCTTGGGAACAGAATACAAGAAATAATTTACCAATCTCAAGGTATATCTGAACATATGTCTCTGTCTAATGGCGAATGTTAAATCAGCCTTGGAGTCATCCACCATAAACTTTTCCTTCACTAATATACACAGGAATGTGTCTATGTTCCGATGAAGGGAAACAGATTTAAGTTACTTTTAATGGTAAGATGTTTTTCCCCTTCTAAGAGATAAAAGAATGACTGCAACATTCCCCATGCTTTTTAACAGCATACATTGAAAAGACATCCCCATACTGAAAAATGGCACTCATGGCTAGGGATTGCCCAAGGTTTTCAGCCAAAAGTAGCTCTTATGGTAAAAAGATAAACAACAACAAGCAAACCAGTAGATCCCTGAATTTCTCCAGTTCTTCTTATATGAGTCCAAACTATGTCCATTTCAGTTTAAATCAACTGGAGATTTCCTCCAATGAAAACATTTTTTTAAAAAAAAGTTCTGCCAAGTCAACAAACAGAAAACCCTCCATTGTATCACTTAATTCCCATTGTGACAGTCTTCTGGGAAAAAAATGATAGCAAGATTGTACTTAAAGTGAGCCCAGAAGCCCTTTGGGACCACAATTTATGTCATTGACTGTGAGTTGATCAATAAATAGCAGCCTCCACTATTATTGGGAGCTAAATTGCGGAGGTGGTTGTAGCACTGCCAAAAGACTCAGAAGTCACTTGCACCACTGATAGTGGTAAGATCTGGGTATTTGTGCTTTGACTTTAGTTTGAATATCCTGGACATTCATTCCTAGGAAACCACTAAAAATGAAGAATTGTGCAATTCTTCGATAAAAACTGCAATTTTTAAAAACACATTTTAAAAAACAAACAAACCCCATTCACGTGCTATTTTCCCAAAACATATTTTTATTTTTTCCTCTGTAAACAACATTGAGTAATTGAAAGACATATGCTTCCTTAAGGAGAATGTTCTGCATATTTATCTGAGTAGTCCAAGTCAGGCTGGCTTAAAAATGGGGTCCAAGCGAATTATTTCTTAATCCAGAATTTATAAAGCATCTGGCATTATTAGAACAGAGTCTGTCCCTTTATATTGATATTAGAAGATTTGTGTGCCATTGCATTGTCCTAATGGAGATTGTAATTGCAAGTATCTTGGCAACTATCACATTTCAGATACTATGTATAGTAGGGAGTAAAGTGCATATCACTCCAAATCGAGTCTCTTATTTCCTACTGCAATTAAGATTGCAAAACTGACATAGATATACGTCCAGTTTTTCAGTCTTTGTCCTTTGTCCAGCCATACTTCCATCTTCTCCCTTCCTGCCCTATTTGACATTTTAACTTTTATATGCCTCCACACAGAATCTTGTCTGTGAAGTTTACAGAGAGGTATGCACTCTGGTAGAAAAGAGCCTTTCTTTATTAATATCTGTAGAATGATAACTGGAAAATAACTTATACATTATTGACATGTGATAGGTCGTTAGCATACTATTTTATTATGGCCAAAAATTATGGCCAGAAGACCTTTGAAAATGCTCTGAGTTAACAAACAAAATGGATCATAGAACAACTTTCATTCAAGGCATAAATGAGCAAACTTGAATTACCATATTTTGGGCATATTATGTAAAGACTCAGATAGTCCATAAAACTGGGAAAGGTGGAAGGAAAAAGGAAAAGAGGATGACTAGTAGCATTGCAGATGGATCCAATTGCTGGATACAGTCTTCAGAAATCTGATGGCCAATTGGGAACAGATCACTCTGCAGAAGATCTATCTTTACAGTCAATAACAGTCAACACTGACTTGAAGATATATAATCAATCCAATCAATACTCAAGGTATCAGTAGCTCAAAACCTCAAGGAATAAAGCTCAGTGGACAAGAGTTTTCGAACCAAGAACTCCATCTAGACTTTGGACCAGAGACATTTTATCTATTTTCATGGGAAGCTGAGGATATAGCTAATCTCCAGATGCTTAACAATTTTCCCTTGTTGTTATGTCAAAAATTAAAATTAGGGAACAGTTTACTCTTCCAAAAGGTCTGTTTGCCCTGTCTTTGGGAAGCTACTCAAAAACAAATTAAAAGTAGAGTAGGGATGAGAAACTGCTTGCTGTGCACAACTGTCTGAATTGAAGCATGTGGCAGAGTTTGTTAAAGCAAAAAAGTGAACTTGCCACTAGGCTCTTATTAATTAAAAACAAACTAGCTTGTCTGCTAAAAGTTATTATCCTATATCTAAACACAGCCGACTTTACTTTTAAATAAAGGATAGCTTGCCCTCTTTTATCTGATATTTACTTTTATCTCATACTCCTGATGCAAGGATCAGGTTTCTATTAAACCCAGTGGAATTTCCATTCTGTCCTCCATCTTCTGGATCTTATCTAGTCTTATTCTGTGAAATCTTACAGCTGAAGCAATGAAGAAGACTTTTGCAGAATCCCAAAGATGATATTTCCTTGAGACATATTAAGATACAATGCCTTAAAATGAAGCACAATTGTCATAAATTACATTTGCAGAGGGAGACAGAAAGAGATCCCTTTTCTAATTTAAATCCAAGTTAAATAGTCTTTCATAATACATTTAGCATCATTGTAATTTTGTTATTCAGCATCTAATTAACAGAGTGTTATCAGCAATCCCTAGACGGTCAGTAAACTTTTTTTTCAGATGGTTTGATTTTTATTCTCTTGCCAGCATTTTCAGCTTGTTTTTTTTAATATGTGCAGACATATTGAGTATGCCTTTATTTATTGGTTCAAGGAAACTGTATTTCAGGCACACACACACACACACTTTGCAATCAATTATATTTTGACCATATCTGACGTACAAATTCATTTCTAATTCCAGTAATGTATAAAATGTGGATACCGGATATCTGAATGTGTAATTTAAATACTTCATATAAAATAAAAATGTTGCACTCTTCGGTGTTGGATAATTTAAATAAAAATCAAGCTACTTATACTTTTTTCTTGCTATAAATAAATATAGATATAGAATTCACTTTATACCTTCCTCCAATTCTGTGCCTCAGAATTGGTGGAGCAGTGGGCTAATGCCTCCTTAAGTAACACCAGCTGCCTGCAATTAGTGCAGGTTCGAGTCCCACCAGGCTCAAGGTTGACTCAGCCTTCCATCCTTCCCAGGTAGGTAAAATGAGGACCCAGATTGTTGGGGGCAATTAAGCTGACTTTGTAATAATGCCGCTTGGGGTGTGTGTGAAAGCCCTAATAAGCAGGCATATACATAGAATGAAGGCTACTGCTAAGTTTGTAAGCCGCCCTGAGTCTTCGGAGAAGGGCGGGATATAAATAGAATTAAAATAAAAAAAATAAAAAAATAAAAATTTGCAGAGAAAATATTTTTATGATTGTAATAGACTTCCTGTGTAAATGAAAGTTAGGATGGATGGATGGACGGATGGATGGACAGGCGGACAGACAAACAGACAGATAGGCAGACAGGCAGGGCAGGGCAGGGCAGGCACTCAAGCAGATTTGGCTACTGTGAAAGGATATATACTACTGATATCATTACATAATTGTAGCTTGAAAACTGGTTCCTATTCTATGTTCAATAAGAATGACACTTTTTTACTCAATCATAAATGCAAAAGATGCTATCAGTACGGATAGCTGGTGAGGAAGAGATCCAGTGATTATGGCATCTTGCCCCAGCTGAGGCAAAATGTTTTTTAGCCATGCAAGTCTGGGCCTAAAATTTTAACTGTCAAAAGTGATCCTTTGCAACAAATAATTCTGTTTTGAAAAATATAAAATAGAGGGAAAGGTAAAGGTAAAGTTTTCCCCACATGTGTGTGCTAGTCGTTTCCGACTCTAGGGGCCAGTGCTCATCTCTGTTTCAAAGCCGAAGAGCCAGTGCTTGTCCGAGGACGTCTCTGTGGTCATGTGGCCAGCATGACTGGATGCCAAAGGCGCACAGAACGCTGTTACCTTCCCACTGTAGTGGTCCCTATTTTTCTACTTGCATTTTTATATGCTTTCAAACTGCTAGGTTGGCAGAAGCTGGGATGAATAACAGGCGCTCACTCTGTTATGCGGCACTCGGGATTCAACCCGCCAAATGCCAACCTTCTGATTGACAGCCTCCTAACCCACTGAGCCACCGCGTCCCTTTTAAAATAGAGGAACAAGTTTTTTATTCTTGCTAGCTTGGCTTTTCAACACGAAGAGCAAATGACTTCAGTTGATTGTTACTATTATTCTACACCCTATTCCATTTGCTGAAGCATGACTCAACCGAGAGTATATATTTTTTTTCAACATGTAAAATAACCTGCAGTCATTTTTTAAAACTTGCATTTTTAGAATTGCTACAGCCATTTCTAAACACATTAGTAAACAAATGTAACGGAAAAAATGCAGTTCTAAAAGATTGGAAAATCAAATAGATATCAGTAGAAATTCCAGCAGTGGAATATTTGGTGGTAATGGCTACGAGGTTTGCAGACTCAAGCATGTGGAGAATCGTTCTCAAAAGCAACATTTGGCTTACCAAATCAAATTGCTCCTTTGCTTCTTATTTTGCAAAGTATTATGAATGCTAAATTTTCAAAGAGGAAAAGAATGTTTTCACAAAACAATGGCAATTATGCTCTTAATTAGACAGGCAACTGCTGTGGTTCTGAAATTTCTAACAGGTGGAACTTAATAGCAAAGAAGTAGGTGCATCTAAATCAAAAGACATAAACAATTGGATGGACCCAGAGATAAATGTACTCATTATAGTATGCAATTGCAGATGCACTATAATTAGGTGCCTAATTGTATGCCCAGGCCAAAGGAATACAATTAGTATGCATATGCAATTAATTGTAACTTATTGGTAAGTCTTCCTGTTACAATACATTCATTTCCATTAACAGTGTAGGAAAATTTGAATATGAGTTTTAATGTTTGATAAATATATCTGATTTGCATAAGAGCTCTAAAAATCAATTACGCATGGCTGTCCATAGCTCATCTTTACATGGTCAAATTGTTTTATTGAATTCAGTGCCCATTCAATACTAGAAATATGATTAGTTTGGCTGATTGCTTGTAATGTAATAGGTCTAGAGAGATACAAATTGGGGGAAAGTTGCATTGAAGTAGTCAGGTAGGAGAATATTCACATTTTTCCTTATCTGAAGATGGATACTAAGCATTGGATCATTGAGACCAAACATCTCCTGAACAATGAGAAACCATATCCTCAGTTGAGCTTTATGTAAATTTGATTTGCCTCCTCTATTTCTTCTTCTATCTTTCTGTAATTTGCTTCCATACAGCTTAGTCAGTTTGTTGGCCTGTTATAATTCTGCCTGCTGCACCATTTTTGCGAATGAAGAAAACTGATGACATGGATCATGATACACACATGGTTGTAACTATAGCTTTTATCGGTCTGGGTACAGTGGTGGGATTCAGCCAGTTTGCACCAGTTCAGCACAACCAGTAGCTAATTTTTTGTTCCCCAGGCCCAAAATGGACCTCTGGAAGCAGCATCCACATAGAGAACCAGTTGTTCATATAGTTGAATCCCACCACTTTCTGGATACACCATGTTTGGCCACAAGACCAAAATGCAAAGGCTACAGCAGGGGGTGAAGGGAGCACCACTTAATGGCTTTTAATGTCAAAGGTACAAATTTCTACTTGACATGGATAGAACTTATAAAATTCACAGTGCTGAAATAGTTGAATCTGTTTCCTGAATTCATTTAAAACAGCACTTGAAGTTCCATAATATTTCAATTAAATGGACTAGTGCAGACTGGGTAAATGTCATTTCTGTTACAATTTTTTAAGCAAACTCTAAAGTTCTTCCACATAATATGAGACAGCATGGTGAATTTTAATAATAATCCAAATAATTCTGGTATATTTTTGTTTATAAAAAAGAGGAACCACAAAATAAAATTTGATGCAAGCTATAGCAACCACAGTCAATGCATTCAATGTTCCATAAGGGATAGAGGATGCTATCATATATGGCTTTGATATAAGTACATTATAGAATGCATGAGTAGCACAAAAAAAGCTCTGTCTGGATAGACAAAACAGGCTTATTTTCTCCATGTTTGATTCTTTTAAAAAGAGAAGGAATCCAATAAAAATCTTGCTCAACTGAGAAGGGACAGAAATATGGCTTCCGGTTCTACGCAGCTAGCGCATCAGCTGAGGAATTGAGATGACCCAATCCCTACGGCTGATTTCCCTGTTTGAGGACTCTAAATGGGCCCAAAGCCACCCTGGAGAGGTGGCAAGGAAGGAGGGAAGCCCTGCTGATCCTGGGGAGATGGCAGTCAATCTGGACATCTAGGGAAAGCTCTCCAAAACTGACAGAAGAAAGGCTAGTATCATTCATGAATCTAGCCCAAGCTACATGCAGCCAAAGCCAAAAAACACTAAACTAAGCATGCTTGTAAACAGTGTGACTGAACAGGGTAAGAATATTGATTTTCTCTCTTCTATCTGACTCATTTCCTGAGAGAAAAAGAAAAAAAAATCCAGAAGTAAAAAAGCCTCCGAAAGTGAGGGTGTGTGTGTCTTTGTTCCACCCTCCTCTAAACGGAAGTGGTGAATTAAGTTTCCAGGGGGGAATTGAAAGATGGACTGGTGCTGACATCTAGTGGTGGATGAAAATACTGTCCTAAATATACAGCCCAGAAAGAGAAGCCTGTTGTCATTACCTTCAGGGTGTTGATAAAACAAAGAGCAGCTGGATTATCTACAAAGTGAGAACTACAAAACTTAGAAAAAAATGACCTTCCTGGATTATAAATATATTTTTTTAAATTGCGACTTTAAAGTGATTGGCAGAGAAAAGAACTTTGCTCATTATGGAGCATCAGAGATCTACAGAAAGAACATACCAAGAAAAATAAATACTTACAGGAAGAAATGTTTGTTCTGTTACAACAAATGCAAATGATATTAACTTCAAACTATGAGGAAATTAAAAATGAATTTGAAAATGTAAATGAATGCATTCTCAATTTAACGTCACAAAAATCAAATGATCAGAAAACAAAAATGAGAGAGATCATGTAAAGCAGACAACTGAACATAAGCTAGTGGAGACTCAAGTGGAGAAGGACTTACAAGAATCATTGAACATTGAAAAGATAACTTTAAGATCATAAAGTAAATTTGAGGATAAGGAAAAAGATTTGACAAAATGGATTACTGAGCTGTTGGGAGTACCACAACAAATGGGGAGACAAGGGATGATGAGAGAAATTTTCAATGAATATGAAGGGGCAAAATCTTTTTACAAAGACATGATGTTTGATTTGTCTACTATATCAACAACAAACATTTACAAGATTATGGAAAGACTCTTTGATGCAATGGAATATATTGATTTTGAGATATGCTTGGCAAAAGAAGAGGGCTAAAGTGAGAATTGAGGAATTAAATCAGGGGTGTCAAACTGCCAGCCCGCGGGCCGGACACGTCATCCAGAAGCTGTGCCCATCCCATTGTTGGCAATGGTAAAACCGTCCTGATACATTGGGTGACATCACATGATGTCATGAGTTTGACATGTCTGAATTAGATGATAGGATGTATCAGAGGGAAGACTTAAAAATTAAACACTTGTTTGAATATGGCTGAAGAAATTGAAAATTTTTAGTTTAAGAGGGATGAACTCTCTAAGTAAGCAGTAAGTTTTTTTCTTTTTCTTTTTTCAATATGAGAACTATAAAAATGTGTGGGATGATTAACATAAAGGAAATCTTTTAGATATTTAAATCTAATTGATTTTAAGAAAATTCCAATGGATAACTAAAATGGGAAAAAATGTTTTGAATAGAGTTAAAAGATTAGATGATTAGATTTATTAAATGCAACATTTAAATATTAAACATAGGTTTAATTATGGGTAAAAAACCAGAAAGAATTTGGAAATAAGTGTATACTAATTCAACAGGGATACGTATTTTAAGTAGCATATTATTTTCTTTTTTTTCTTCTCCTTTCTTCTCTTTTTTTTTCCTCTTTTTCTTTTTCTCTCTCATGTATTTTCTTTTTTCTATGTCTTTTTTTGGTGTCTTTTTGCTACTTATCTTTTAACAAATGGAAATAGATTTAAATACTTTAAGGTAAATAATTATGGGAAACTTTTAACCAGTAGAAATGTTTTGAACATTATAGGGAAAATAAATTTAAATAAGAATTGTAAACAGGATTTGTGACGAGGCAATCAAGATGACCAGATAGAAAAGAAGCATGAAATTGATGAGATTATTATTGGTATAAATTTTAGAAAACTCTATATATTTAATTATTACCTATCAAATTAATAAGAATTGTATTAATTTAGGTTGCAAAGAGAATATTATTGGAAGAAGAGAAAATCAAGCAAAGTTGTTGTTGTTGTTAGCTGCGAAGTCGTGTCCGACCCATCGCGACCCTATGGACAACATTCCTCCAGGCCTTCCTGTCTTCTACCATCTTCTGGAGTCCATTTAAGCTCACACCTACTGCTTCAGTGACTCCATCCAGCCACCTCATTCTCTGTCGTCCCCTTCTTCTATTGCCCTCGATCTTTCCCAGCATTAGGCTCTTCTCCAGTGAGTCCTTCCTTCTCATTAGGTGGCCAAAGTATTTGAGTTTTAGCTTCAGGATCTGGCCTTCTAAAGAGCAGTCAGGATTGATCTCCTCTAGGACTGACCGGTTTGATCGTCTTGCAGTCCAAGGGACTCGCAGGAGTCTTCTCCAGCACCATAGTTCAAAGGCCTCAATTCTTTGGCGCTCAGCCTTTCTTATGGTCCAACTTTCACTGCCATACATTGCAACTGGGAAGGCCATAGCCTTGACTATACGTACTTTTGTTGACAGGGTGATGTCTCTGCTTTTTAGTGTGCTGTCTAGATTTGCCATGGCTTTCCTCCCCAGGAGCAAGCGTCTTTTAATTTCTTGGCTACAGTCCCCATCTGCAGTGATCTTGGAGCCCAGGAAAATAAAATCTGTCACTACCTCCATTTCTTCCCCATCTATTTGCCAAGAATTGAGAGGGCCAGATGCCATGATCTTGGTTTTCTTAATGTTAAGTTTCAACCCAAGTTTTGCACTCTCCTTCTTCACCCGCAACAAGAGGCTCTTTAGTTCTTCTTCACTTTCTGCCATTAGAGTGGTATCATCTGCGTATCTTAGGTTGTTGATATTTCTTCCGGCAATCTTAATTCTAACTTTTGATTCATCTAGCCCTGCCTTTCTCATGATGTGCTCTGCATATAAGTTAAATAGGCAGGGCGACAGTATACAGCCTTGACGGACTCCTTTCCCAATTTTGAACCAATCAGTGGTTCCGTGTCCAGTTCTCACTGTTGCTTCTTGACCCGCATATAGGTTTCTCAAGAGACAAATAAGATGGTCTGGTACTCCCATCTCTTTAAGAACTTGCCACAGTTTGTTATGATCCACACAATCAAAGGCTTTAGCATAGTCAATGAAGCAGAAGTAGATGTTTTTCTGGAACTCCCTAGCTTTCTCCATGATCCAGCGTATGTTGGCAATTTGATCTCTAGTTCCTCTGCCTCTTCGAAATCCTGCCTGTACTTCTGGTAGTTCTCGATCCACATACTGCTGAAGTCTAGCTTGTAGGATTTTAAGCATGACTTTACTAGCATGAGAAATGAGTGCAATGGTGCGATAGTTTGAACATTCTTTGGCACTGCCTTTCTTTGGAATTGGAATGTAAACTGATCTTTTCCAATCCTGTGGCCACTGTTGAGTTTTCCAAATTTGCTGGCAAATTAAAGCAAAGTTATCATGTGGATTTTGGAATATAGAAATTAACCGTTAGTGATTATTTTGTAAATATAAATGTAGACAGCATGCTGTTTACCAAATATCAAAATGTTTATATTAAAAAATCAATAAAATATATTTTTTTTTAAAAAAAGATAAGGGACAGAAATATGCCAATACTTTGAAAAGTCCTGGCTGGGATGTATTTTTATAGTATCCTATTAGCTATTTAATGTGCCTTTTTGCAGGTCTTTTCCTTCACTCTTTTCAAATTGCTATATTAGCCTTCTAGTGCACCCAGAATTTTTTAGCTTTCCATTTCTTCTCATGAAAATGGGGGTTGAGCGAAACTTTGTTATATTTTTTTTCCATTAGCTATTGACAGGCTAAAATTTTGCTCAACTTTTATGGTTTCTCTTTATCCTTCTTCTGTGTGGACATACACAAATCTGATGTCCATCTTTGTTTACTTTTTTGCATAGCTTTTCTATGCCTCTTCCCGTTTTTTGTAATAGTTTAAGGCAGGCATCATGACATCACATGATGTTGTGTGATGTATTGTGACTTTTTCACCATTGCTGGCAATGGGGTGGGCACGGTTTCACGTGATGCATCTGGCCCGCGGGCCGGCAGTTTGACATGCCTGGTTTAAGGGAAGCCCAGGCTGATGCTTGGCTATCCACACAATAAGAAAAAATAGCAGATTGTTCCTGTCCCCTAAATACATTTCTGCTCCATAAATGTTTAACACAGCTGCTGTAAACCTGCACGATAATTTGTTAAGCTGTGGGCTAAATGTATTGATTGATGTTTGCAAGGTACAAGGCATTTCATAAAATTTCAAAAATACAGCACTGCACATAAATGGGAAATAAATATTTTAGGCTGCCATGTTGACAATATTCAACTCTAAAACACTTTCTATTTTTACATTAATTGTAGTGTGATTATTCATATTGCAATAATAAAACTGAGAGTAGCAAAGTTATCTGATTAAGGCCTCAAATGTACTAAAAATATTATACACTTGTTTCTAAATATTTTAGATAACACTTTTTTCTCCCACAGCTACGACAACAATTTTGTCTCAGATTGTCTATTTGTTTATTTATTTGACATATTTATAGCCACCCAAGTCGGAACAACTCTGAGCCGGGAGAGAAACTCTGACTAAGATTAAGTAAAACCAATATTCTTATTAAAGATTAAATAAGTGAAATTTGTTGTGCTCAGCAGAGTTAAGTTTGATATAGTATTTCCTGTTATTGTCTAATTTATTTATTTATTTATTTGTTTGTTTGTTTTATATACCGCCCTTCTCCCGAGGGACTCGGGGCGGTGTACAGAGCAACGTATGTATACAGTTAAACAATATTAAAAACAAATGAACCCCAAGAGCTGTCAGGCCAGGCCGGCCTGTTGGAACAGGTAAGTTTTTAAGTCGCGCCAGAAGGTGTGAAGGTCGGGGGCCATCCGGATATCGGTAGGCAAGCTGTTCCAGAGGGTTGGCGCACACACTGAGAATGCCCTCCCCCTGGGGGCCACCAGCCGGCATTCTTTGACCGGTGGCACTCTGAGGAGGCCCTCTCTGTGGGAGCGCACAGGACGGTGCGGTGTTGACGTTGGCAGTAGGTGCTCCTGTAGGTATTCCGGACCCATGCCATGTAGGGCTTTGTATGTCATCATTAGCACCTTGAATTTCACTCGGAAGGCAACCGGAAGCCAGTGCAGCTCACAGAGGAGAGGTGTGATATGGGAGTATCGGGAGGCTCCCAGAAGTGTTCGTGCAGCTGTTTTATTTGTTAGACTTCACCTATAGAATATGGAGTATGGGTGATATGGATCTTATCAAGTGGTTGGTCTGAGGATCTTCACCAGAAAAGCAGGGATTTACTGGCTTTTGCATTCAAGATTTATTTTTCTAAGCCACCCAGAGTCACTGTGAGTTGGGCGGCCATATAAATTTTCTTAATAAATAAAATAACATAGGAAGAGCAACACAGTATATTCTGAATGTGTCTTTCTTACTGCTAATTACCAAAGACACTCGTGTCTCTCTCGCTATTTAATATGCTGTGACCCAAAGTAAATACTTTTATCTCTCTTTGTATTATGTGATAGGAAGCAGGTGGATAGAATTCCTTATTCTCCCCTTCATGAATTAATTAAAATTTTATTATTAAAGATCAAACGGGATCTTGCCATTCTTAGCTTCGCAACAATCCAGCCTATGAAATCTTGGTCTAAGGTTAGATTACTCTCCTGACATCTTTCAAAAACATCTAGTTACAGTTTCCCAAAGGAAACTGTACAGAGGAAAGAAAGAAACAACAACACCATGAAACAATTTTATATGGATTTTAGCTTTCCTGGTTTAGAAATGAAAGAAGGGAAGCATTGTTCAAGCTGAGATATAACCTGAGATATAATCCCTCCAAAATAACTTAAGATTGTCTGGAACAGAATTATAACTTTCAAATTAAAAAAAAATGACTTTCACCAGGATTAATTATGTCATTTGAAATCTTAGACCTATTCGCAAACTAATGCTGATTGCCGATAACTGTCTGAAGAACAGTGGCAAAGGGGCATTTATGGCAGCAGGCTCAGCCTCAGCCTACATATTTTCATTTGCTAGAATGTCAGGAGTTCTCCTTTCCATATAACATTCCTGTAATGAGGGTACACAGAGTACTCTTCCACCCGCACTTTTCACATTGTGCTTTTAGTTGTCAGATAAGAAAGGAAAAAGAATTACCGAGTCAATCGAAGGAGAGATAGCTGTTATGAAAATGACATATTGCAGAAAAGTGACTCTAGCTAAGCCACTTTAAAAAAAATCCATATGAATGGCATGCTTCAACAAGGAGAAAACTTTAAATTAGATAGACTTGCATATAGGTTTATGAATGAAAGTGAAGGATTCCCCCCCCAATGAGTTTTGGGGTACCTGCAGTCTGTTAGAAGACATGTTGAAGAGCTAAAAGGGTTATGATGAATTAAACATATTTAATGGTTTTCTGTCTTCTGTTCATTTGGTAACAAAAGCACAAAAAGATAAGAGATTGACTGGATATGAAACAACGTGCAGCAGAATTAGGAGAACCTGAACATCTAGCACTTTACAAAAGAGTTTCCATAGTAGATCATTCATTCTCTCTCTCTCTCATTCATTCATTCATTCATTTTGTATGGCTACACTCCTCAAATAAGTGATTCTTTTCCCCAGGTCCTATTAATTCTACCAACTTCTTTTAAGATTCCATTTTCTGTAGGGGAAATATGAATAAATAAATAAATAAATAAATAAATAAATAAATAAATAAATAAATAAATAAATAAATAAATAAATATGAATAAACAGACCCACGTTTAATATTACAACTTTGCTCCCTAAAACACGATAATTAGGGGGAAAACCTTGTTAAAATTGTTGATTGTGAATTAAAACTAGAATCTGTAACTGACTGACACAAAATTGCAACTAGCTTCTGCTTCCTCACCCATTTTCCCCATTATTGACACATTCTTTATACAGAAACAAGTACTGTATATCACTTTCTCCAGGCACATCACCTATATTTTATATCTTGATCTGTGTCCAAAATACTACTTTGGAAGAATCAGCTTTTGATTCAAGCAGTTAATCTATACGTCCAAATCATTCAGATTTGGTTTGAGAGTTGGGATTTGGCTAAATAGACAAATCACAATAATATTCTACAACTATTTGTGCCCAATTTTTATACAGAAATGGGAGCAAAATTTATTTTATTTTTTTTATTGAAAAGTTTTACAATACAATTTTCCATTAAAAACCCCCATCCCCCCCGACCCTCCCCTCCCCAGCTCCCCCCTCCCTCTTCCCTCCCTTGCCTCCCCCCTTCCCCCCTCCCTCTTCCCTCCCCGTACCTCCCCCCCACCCTCCTCCCCCCCCCGGACTTCCCAGAGCTAAATACAAGGTATATATATATAAAAACAATCATAAGCAACCATATACTAACAACCATAAATTCTAAAATCCATCACCCTCTAACTTGTATAAGAACAAACAAAACTTAACATTATTAAATATATATAAAAAAGAAAATTGGAAAAGAAAAGAAAAAACACGAAAGAAGACTTATTCAAATGCTAGATAAAACTTCTTAACCCTATACTTATTCTGGATAAACTCAATCCACTTTCTCCATTCCATAATATTAATGCTAACTATCCTAATTTTGACTGATAAGCAAACTAGAATACAACCATTGTTTCATTTTGGCATTATCCCATGTTTTATTGCACAGATTTCTGTTTGTTTTAAACAAATGCAGAATTTGTACATTAGGAGAAATTGCATTTTTAGGGAATGTAGCATGAAAACAACATTTATTAAGGAAATTGCTTACTCAGAAAAGGTATGCCAGATAAAAATGCACACCAAAGTACATATTATTTTTGTATTGTTCCTATATTGAAAACAAGAAATGTTAGTAGCTCCCATAATAGACATGAGCAAGGATTAGAAAAGCTAACACAATATACAAAAGATAAATAATCCAATAGAATTTAGCTATATTGCTTTAGATGTTTTTATTTTTATTACACTGAACCAGCAACATTTCCCTCTTTGTAATGATCAGTTTGCCCAAGCTGTATTTTCTAACAATATGCATTCTAAAGAGTGACAAATTTTATACTTAAATAAACAATTTGTCACTACTGAAGAACAAAGCTTAGTTATTTATTACAAGTCACATGATTGTTGCAAAACAATGGTTTGGAGAATGAGAGGAAATGGATCTTATTCATTATAGATTTCAGAACAATTGGACAACATTTGGTTCATTAAAATATGATTTATTAAGAAAAATGGCTTAAGTTATTGACAAGAGTTTAAACAATCATATTAGTAACTTACCTATGTTGCTTCAAAATAGAACTAATCTTGTGTTCAAGACTATCTTCAGAAACTATGTCATTATCCCTCTCTATGCTCCCATACTTAAATAAAGCATAACTGTGCATAATTTGTATTTCAGTCATATTTTCACATGAAAATGAAAAGAGTGCAAATATCACTAGTAAATTTTACAGCATTTTCCATACTAGAATCCCTCAAAGGCATTAATAAGGGAAGTAAAAAAAAATCACAATGTGTCAGGTGCAAACAACCAGGTCCAGTAAATTGAAAGGTTCAATTTACTGTTTTATTGTTCAAGCCTATACATAGACTATACATAAACTGCCAACCTAGCAGTTTGAAAGCGCGTAAAAATGCAAGTAGAAAAATAGGGACCACTACGGTGGGAAGGTAACAATGTTCCGTGCGCCTTTGGCGTCCAGTCATGCTGGCCACATGACCACGGAGACATCCTCGGACAAGCGCTGGCTCTTCGGCTTTGAAACGGAGATGAGCACCGGCCCCTAGAGTCGGAAACGACTAGCACGCATGTGCGGGGGAACCTTTACCTTTACCTTTATACATAGGAATCTTCTCAGATAAACAGTTTGCACCTGGGTAAAATTAGATAAGATTCAATGGTATGCAGGGGTGATGGACTTCACCCTTTTGTGACTGCATAGAGACTCTAAACTAACTAATTAGCAGTGGGCTAATGCCTCCTTAAGTAACACCAGCTGCCTGCAATTAGTGCAGGTTCGCATCCCACCAGGCTCAAGGTTGACTCAGCCTTCCATCCTTCCGAGGTAGGTAAAATGAGGACCCAGATTGTTGGGGGCAATAAGCTGACTTTGTAATAATGCCGCTTGGGGGGAGGGGGCGAAAGCCCTAATAAGCAGGCATATACATAGAATGAAGGCTATTGCTAAGCACATTGGTTTGTGCTTAAATTGTAAGCCGCCCTGAGTCTTCGGAGAAGGGCGGGATATAAATGGGATTAAAATAAAAATAAAATAAAAAATAAAAAACTCCTTCCCCTGGCTCTGCCAGTCTCTCTCCAGCATAATGACAGTGTAATTACAGCTGTAATTTTGCCTTTTGTCAAGGCCTTGACTTTCTGATGAAATGCAAGGACAACTTGTACAATAAAACACATTATCATAAGTATGTATAACACAATCTAGAACTATATAGATATGCAGACTGCTGGATGTGAGAAAAGCAGAAAGAAATAAAAAGATTCCATTATTACTGTTGTTGTTATTCACATTTATACGGCTGGGGTCAGTACCTGTATAAACCACCTTTAGTGCTATAATTTTAGAGAAGCAAAAGATCACAAGGTCTTTCACATAAAAAGTTAAATTATCCCATAAACATCATTCTAGAAGGTTATGGAGAAATGTAAGTTGATTTTCTGCTGGTTGTTCCAATGAACTCAGTTGTAGTTTCCCTCCCCAACAGAATCCATTGAGTTCATAATATTATTATTTTTCCCATCAACTGCATGTTTATTTTTAAAAACTGGGCAGCCACATAGAAACCTATGCCATTGTAGTGCCTAAGACATCTAACTAGAAACCAGGAGACTGTAAGTTCTAGTTGCTCCTTCCTTAGCTGACCTTGAGCCAGTTACTCTCTCTCTCTCTCATTTCTAGGAAGCAGGCAATGGCATTTCACTTTTGAAAAAACCTTGCTCAGAAAACTGCAGGGATTAGTCCAGGTAGTCACCAAGAGTCAGTGCTGACTTGAAGGCACCAAAATTAATTAATTAATTAATTAATTAACCACTATTGTAAGGTTATTGACAGCACGGTGGTTTTGTTGGCAACCACAGAAAAATAATATTACTCTCCTTCCAACAGTCTGCTGATCTCTTCTTTCCTGTATTGGAATAAAGCATAGGTACTGCAAATTATATCACCTGGCTTTTCTTCCTGAAAGGAGCTGTACTATTATTAGTAAATATCCTTAAGACAGGGATGGACCAAACCTATTTTCAGTGTCCCAAAGCCCTCATTAAAGAAGTTCGAGAAACAAGTAGACTCTCTAAGGAGAAATCGGCTTGGGATGCTGGATGGAAAGGCGGTTTTGTGCTCTGGAAGTAATTGGATATTATAATACTGGGATAAAAGACTACGCATATCAGGCAGTTCTCATTAAGATAGGAAACCCAACTGCATCCATTAATCTGAAGAATTTTGTGTAGCCTTCTTTATGGCCAAAAGAGGAAGTCTCATAGTACCCAGGAAATAATACAATTTTAGAAAATGCTTTTATTTCCAAGACTTGTTTCAAAGCCAACAGGTAATTCTAAACAGCTAGATAACATATTCATAAAACACCTCTTCCTCCTTTAGTGCCCTCTAGCACTTAGAGTCAGGTTTCTCCAGGATGAAGTGCATTACAGTACTGGCAACGGATGCATCTGAGAGTGTACAGGTGATTAATGACACTCCTTATGGGCCTGTTACCAACAGTGAGTTCAATTCATCTCACTTCATGGGAGCACTACATATGCTGCCTTGTCTTCAGCGAGAAGATGGTCTCTAGCAATTACAGTAGGTAAATTCTGTCTTCCAGGACGTAAGTGGTAATTCTTTCATTAGCCTTCTCTTAAGAACTGAGTTGTGAAATGGCTCCAGCTGCGTGCTCTGGGAAATAAAGCGCTTCAATTTGATTTCTCTCAAGTAAGTGGCTCTGCATGGCAGGCAAAGGAATAAGAAATGTGACTTCGCTTCCTGTGGAGATGGGAGAAATATGAAGAATAATTAGGGCCAATTGCAAAATGGATATAGGAGGAGGGGAAGGCACAGCCCATCCCTTGTTCGTAAGAAGGAACCCCAGCAAGGTTCTGGGTTTTGCCTTGTTTTCTAACAAGCACTTTAAATTGAATGAAAAACATAAAGGTCTGGTTTGTCTCTTGAAGAGCCTTTTAATTTTGCAGATACATACAGGACAAAGTCACTTATCACTTCTGCCGTCAGAGGCAAGGTGCATTATCTAATAGGTTTTGATTTGATTTATAGCTGCTTTAAAGCTCACATCTGGGATCTGGAAGGTCACATCTGTAGTAACATAACTCCACTCTACCATTCATTTTTAGCCTAGTCTAATGTACATTTGACTGATGTTTTATGTTTCTCTGATGCTGTTTTAACCCCTATTTATTTATTTATATAAGGCTGGCAGCTGAGACCAGCCCACCCACTCAAAACACACCCCCACCCAATCAGAACACACACCCCATTCAAAACACACTCCCACCCAATCAGAACACACCTAATCCCCCACCCAATCAGAGCACACCTCCACCCACCCTCTGGCAGTTTAAAAAAGAGGAACAAACAGCCACTACCACATGCTTCTCCCAGAAGAAGGAAGCTGAAGCCACCAGCCTGAGGATGACGGATGGGATTCCGTCGAAACATTGCTCTTACACCTTCAATTCTACGTGGGAGAAAACCCGAATGACCAAAGATTATATATATATATATATATAGGAACTAAAGGAACGCCAGAAACAAACCCCTCCTCTCCCACAGCAACACATGAAACAAACTGTGCACAACATCTCAGATAGGATTCTCACCAAAGCCGAAACCAACGTCCTGTCTAAAGGATTTAATTTTGCAGTCGCTCCCAAACACATTCCCACGGAAACCATTATATGCGGAGTCGAATCCAGCCTGACCAAAATCAACCCTGATGACGCCAACAAAATCAGACTCGAAGTGACCAACATCCTCTGCACCAGCAAACCACCCAAAAGCAACTTACCCAAAGAGGAACAGACAGCACTACTTAACCTAAAAAATGACACCAGCATAATCATTCTGCCAGCAGACAAAGGCAACGCCACGGTGGTAATGAACTCATCTGACTACCATACCAAATTATCCAACCTACTCCGAGACTCCACATACAAACTCCTCAAGACAGATCCCACCACCTACCTGGAAAAAACCACAAAATCAAAAATAAAAGCCACCCCCATCAGTGAAGAGATCCAGAAAACAATCATTCCCAGAGAAAAATCATCCAGATGTCCTAAGCTCTATGGTCTGCCCAAGATACACAAAGAAGGAACTCCACTCAGACCCATAGTCAGCTCCATAGGCTCACCTCTACAAAATCTAGCCAAATTTCTTGCCAAACAACTACAGCCTTACGCAAATTCCATCACCTCACACGTACAAGATTCATTCCAATTCATAGAGATCATAAGTAAACTAAACTTACAGCCCTGGGACCTACTTGTGAGCTTCGATGTCGTATCCCTCTTCACCCAAGTGCCAATCAAAGAAGCCTTGACAGCTATCCTAAATAAATACAACCCCCCAAAACACATCCTAGATCTGACCAACCACTGCCTATCTAACACATACTTCATCTACAATGGACAAAGATACAAACAAATGGAAGGAGCACCCATGGGATCACCCCTCTCACCTGTCATCGCAAACCTCTACATGGAACACTTTGAAACCCTCGCTCTAGAAAAATCCAACCACAAACCCAAACTCTGGCTCAGATACGTAGATGACACCTTCGTAATCTGGCCACACGGCAAAGAAAAACTGGATGACTTCCTCATACACCTCAATAGCCTACACCCCAAAATACAATTCACCATGGAAACAGAAGCTAACAATCAACTTCCCTTCCTTGATGTCTTAGTCTACAAGAAATCCAACGGCTCCCTAGGACACACTATCTACCATAAAAAAACACACACAAACCGCTATCTGAACGCACTCTCACACCACCACCCAGCACAGATCAACTCCGTAGCCAAGACACTCATCTCCAGAACAAAACACCTAGCTGACGAACAACACCTAAAAACCGAACTACACACTCTCACTAATGTACTAACAGCCAATGGATTCCAAAGAAATACGATTACCAACTTAATCCGAAGAGAGACACCCACAAAAACCCAAGACAGAGAACAAGAAAATGGCAAAGCCCTCCTCCCATACTTAAAAGGGACCACAGACAGAATCAGCAAGGTCCTCCAAAAACACAACATCAAAACAGCATTCTACACAGACAGAAAAATATCCACCATCCTAAGAAACCCCAAGGACATAATTGGGTTAGAAAACCAAGGAGTATACGAAATCCCATGCACCACCTGCCCCACCACATACATCGGACAGACCAACAGAAGAATAAGTGCACGCATTGAAGAGCACAAAAACTCACTCAGAAAGGGAGAACAAACTTCATCCCTGGTCCAACACTTTGAAGCCACGGGACATGAAATTGATTTTAAAAAAACCAAAACTATTGCCAAAATTGAACATTTTAACAACAGAATAATCAGAGAAGCCATTGAGATAGAAAAACGCCCCCACAGCATGAATAAACGAGATGATACCTCTCGTCTACCAGCCATTTGGAAACCCGCCTTGATTGACAGACGAAGCCCAACCACCAAGAATGATACCAGACCCAAACTCATGATAACATCACATGACATCACCACCACACAACCATTCAAAAAGCAAATCCGAACCCACAACGATAAAGACACACAACCACAAAACAGAAACCTAACTACAGCTGCAACATCAGCCACTTTAAACCCCTCCAAACCACACAATAAGCAAACTGACACCCACTATAAAAACATGGCACCACCACAAACACGAAGCCGAACAAAAGCAGCACAACTCACCAGCTCAGGTCTGGAGCTGGCAGCTGAGACCAGCCCATCCACTCAGAACACACCCCCACCCAATCAGAACACCCCCACCATTCAAAACACACTCCCACCCAATCAGAACACACTTGGTCCCCTACCCAATCAGAGCACACCTCCACAGAACACACCCCCTCTGGCAGTTTAAAAAAGAGGAACAAACAGCCACATGCTTCTCCCAGAAGAAGGAAACAGAAGCCTGATGATGATGGATGGGATTCCATCGAAACGTTGCGCCTACACCTTTAATTCTACGCGGGGAAAAACCCGAAAAACCAAGGATCCACATATATATATATATATATATATATATATATATATATATATATATATATATATATATATATTTGTTTTCGTAGATTCTCGCGGGTGTCTGTATGTGTAGATCTAGAGTTTCTTCCCGCGTTCCTTTCATCTTCAGAAAATTGTGGCGACGTTTCGACAAAATCCCATCCGTCATCATCAGGCCGGAGTGTTCCTCCTGCTGCTTCCAGGAGCAATGCGTGGTCTGGCTGTTCCTTTATTTCCAACTGCCGGTGGGGCTGTGTTCTGACTGGGAGGAGGCGTGGCTGCTTTCTGATTGGGTGGGGGTGTCCTCCGACTGGGTGGAGGCGTGGTTGCCTTCTGATTGAGTGGAGGCGTGGCTGTCTTCTGATTGGGTGGATGCATGGATGTCTTCTGATTGGTTGGAGGCGTGGCTGTCTTCTGTTTGGGTGGGGTGTGTTCTGAATGGGTGGGGTTTTTTGTTGTGTTGTGATATCCTGAGTGTTGTGATTTGGTGTCCTGAGATCCCACAACCTATCTTTCGGTTAGCCTCTTTCTTCTCTGCTCCCCAAGCAGGAACTTTAGAAAGTTTCTAAAGTGTCTCTCTTCGGATTAAGTTGGTAATCGTGTTTCTTGGATTCAATGGATTCCAAAGAAACATGATTACCAACTTAATCTGAAGAGAGACACCCACAAAAACCCAAGACAGAGAACAAGAAAATGGCAAAGCCCTCCTCCCATACTTAAAAGGGACCACAGACAGAATCAGCAAGGTCCTCCAAAAACACAACATCAAAACAGCATTCTACACAGACAGAAAAATATCCACCATCCTAAGAAACCCCAAGGACATAATTGGCTTAGAAAACCAAGGAGTATACGAAATCCCATGCTCCACCTGTCCCACCACATACATCGGACAGACCAACAGAAGAATAAGTGCACGCATTGAAGAGCACAAAAACTCACTCAGAAAAGGAGAACAAACTTCATCCCTGGTCCAACACTTTGAAGCCACGGGACATGAAATTGATTTTAAAAAAACCAAAACTATCGCCAAAATTGAACATTTTAACAACAGAATAATCAGAGAAGCCATTGAGATAGAAAAACGCCCCCACAGCATAAACAAACGAGATGATACCTCTCGCCTACCAACCATTTGGAAACCCGCCTTGATTGACAGACGAGTCCCAACCACCAAGAATGATAGACCCAAACTAATGATAACACATGACATCACCACCACACAACCATTCAAAAAGCAAATCCGAACCCACAATGATAACGAGGCACAACCACAAAACAGAAACCTAACCACAGCTGCAACATCAGCCACTTTAAACCCCTCCAAACCATACAATAAGCAAACTGACACCCACTACAAAAACATGGCACCACCACAAACACGAAGCCGAACAAAAGCAGCACAACTCACCAGCTCAGGTCTAAGGCTGGCAGCTGAGACCAGCCCATCCACTCAAAACACACCCCCACCCAATCAGAACACACCCACCATTCAAAACACACTCCCACCCAATCAGAACACACTTACTCCCCCACCCAATCAGAGCAACCTCCACCCACAGAACACACCCCCTCTGGCAGTTTAAAAAAGAGGAACAAACAGCCACATGCTTCTCCCAGAAGAAGGAAGCAGAAGCCTCCAGCCTGATGATGACGGATGGGATTCCGTCGAAACGTCGCCTCTACACCTTTAGTTCTACGCGGGAAAAACCCGAATAACCAAAGATCCATATATATATATATATATATATATATATATATATATATATATATATATATATATATATATATATATATATATATATATATATACATATATATATATAATCTGACTTTGTAATAATGCCGCTGGGGTGTGTGTGAAAGCCCTAATAAGCAGGCATATACATAGAATGAAGGCTACTGCTAAGCTTGTAAGCCGCCCTGAGTCATGACACATAACTTTCAGGACCTAACTTCTTTATGCGGTAAGACTGGTTAGTAGACAGGGTCAGCTTACCAACAGTTCTTTTGAAAGAAAGTCCTTTCAAAACTTTGCTTGATGGCCAGTCTATCGGAGGCTGACAGTCTTCACTTTGTAAATAAAACTCCTAGACCTGCCAAATGGAAAAGAGATAAGTTTGATGTAGCAAAGAGAGTTAGGGAGACAGAAAAAAAATCCTAGATCAACTCATCAGCACACCCATTAACTGAAAGGTGAAAAAGTTAGAGAGATGATGCCGCAGTGATAAATGTAACAAGAGAGATTTGGCTGTGTTAATCCACCTTCCAGAAATGATGATTTCTAAGATAGAGTAGAAGTCAACTGGATCTTGAGGTAATTTTTTGTTTGAGGGAATAATAGAAGCAAAGTCAGATCTGTGGTTCAGATTCTGGAAAAGGTAACACTGCAGAACACTCAGCTCAATTGTTTGCAGACTATTATCTTCCTAGTGCAGAGTTTATAGTTAATAGAAAACTTAACTCTTAGACCTCCACTGCTTGATATTTCAGCCTGGTTTTTGTCTTAGATTATTGACATTTGAAACTCATGGAGTCAAAGAGTTTCAAAAAAGCGGAGTCATATACAGCACATCAACAGGAGGGCAAGGGAGAGAATATTGACACACATAATGTGCATAATGTTATAAGTACACAAGTGCAACAACTTGTGTCAGATGACCCAAGGCAAGTCTATAACTGAAGCATTAGTATAATTATGTTCTCACAAGTTATTTTTATCATTTTGTCATCATTGTGGTTTACCAATTGGCTATATCCAAGAAACAAGAATTAAATAAATTTGTCCACAAACCTAACAGTTAGTGGTTTGCTACTCCTTGCTCTGAATGTTCTAACTCAGAAGCAAGTACTGTAGCTTGATGGAACTTCATACATCACTGTTGACTATTGGCCTCGCCAACTGGGAATTTTGGGAGTTATGAGTCCAAATGTTTGGAGGATAGCTGTTGGTTGCCCTCCCCAATTCCCACCTCCATTGGTAAAATAAACATGTTCTAATTTCTACACTAAGCATAAGACATGGAAGACATAATTGAAAATAATGCTGCCAGAAGGGAAAGGAACTGTGTAACATATGAGTCAATATACAGTACATGCCAGTCAGCAAAGCAAGACAGCTAGCAGGATGGTTGTGGTACAATTATTGTGTAGCTAAAATTGGGAGTGTAACAACATAACACTATTATTTGGTAGCGAGACAATTTGGTGTAGCAGTTATGGCTAGACGCGCTAGGAACTGGGAGACTGTAAGTTCTAGTCCCACATTAGGCATAATGATCTCAGCCAGTTGTTCTTTCCCAAATCTAGGAAGTAGAGAATGGCAACCCATTTCTGAAATCTTGAGAAAAGAACTGCAGGCAATTGCCAGGAGTCCACACTGAGCTGGATGTTGTATTTATAATTCCAGTTTGGTATCTTATATTGGGTACAGTACAGTATCTTTGACTGGGTAGAGTGCTACTGGTCAAGGGAAACACAGCTGTTTGGATCTGGTTTAAGAGGATTCAATGAACAAAGACATCCTGCCAGTGAACTTGAGGGTAATAGCAATTTTGAGAGCTGCTGTCCTTTTTGTTTGATGAAGGGAGTGATCGATTGAGCTACCAGATGGAATGTGTCCTTTCTCTCTTGGCATACTGGCTGTTTGTTTTGGAAGTCCAGAAAAAATGACAGGTTTATCGTTGCCAGTGCTCTGAATGTCAGAGAGTGCATTTACAATTCAGCATACACTGTTGGCAATGGATTTTTGAAAAAGGTTTGAAGAGTTGCACAATTACCTTTCAGGATTATTAATCCAATTCGAAAGCATTGGTGCATTCAATCAGACTAATTAAAAGAATGGGAAGGAGGGGTCTTTGCTTTTTGGTCGATTTTTATGGCTCATCATATCAAAAGACCATTTTATATGAATTCTATTATTTGATGCCCGGGCAATGAAAGTGTTTATTTAGTTTTATCTGGAGAGAACTTCTGTTAGCTTGATTCAAAATGGTCTTCATCATTATTAGCTTCTTCTCAACCATTTTTACTTTACCATGGCTCCATTGGTTGGGTTCCAGGATAGATACATACTGATGATGTCTTGTTAAATTAATGCCTGAGATTTATAGACATTAGTTGATGGCTAGTAAACATAAAGAAAGGATTTGTTTTATTTGTATTTGGAAGTGAATTTCCCAGGCCAATATTCATACCCAAATGGTGTACAGTATATTGCGGTACAGAAACATTGCACTGTTTTCCAAAAGAAGTATACAGTTGTGAGTTTATTTGCAAAACCTATATGTGCAATGCAGATACTAGTGGAAAGAACATAGAAGACCACATTGCATTACAGAAAATTGCACCCCAAAATTTTGTACACTGGGCTAAACAGTATATGCAATGAAACTGTGATTATATAATTTTGCTTCTAATATTGCTTTTGTTTTTATTTAGCTTTGGAGTTGTTTATACATGAGTATGTGTAATGTATGTATATTGTGTATATGTCTTGTGTATACACATGTATCATACTTGTCCTGTGTGTATATCTCAATCTTTATTCGGAAAGTTTGTTTGCAATATAAGCTCTCAATACTTCTATGAACAGCATTTTCAGAAAAGTTAAGCAAAGACAGTAGTTTATATCTATTTATCAAATTTGGTTTATATCTTTGTATAGCTGGAATCAGGGTGTCCCCAATTTAAGTTATCGGTTGCAAAATTTTGGTTAGATATTGAAAACTTGTTTTTGCTTGCAGAATGCAGACTGATAATGTATAATTGCATCTATGGTGTAATATTTCACATTCGTATCTACTGCCAACCAAAAGGAATTGCTATATTTCTTATCTTTCAGAACAGAGATCTGCAGTGGTTAATAATACAGCATCCGAGTGATCCCGGGGGTGATCAGAAAGAAATCATCCAAATTATGCACTGTAATCTTTCCTACAATCTTCCTTGGAATCTTCTTTTCAACAATGCTTAGTAAAAGCATATGCTAAGACAGGGTGCAATAAAACTGGTTCTTTCTTTCTTCTCCTAGATTACTGTGATTATGTCTTTAGGTGCCTGTTGCTATCTTACCATCCGTAAGTGAGGAGATGTATTTGTTCTATATAGTGTCTCTTTTTTGTCCTCAGTGGGGAACCTCTCTGCAGTGTTCACCTCTCCTCATGACCATCAGAAAGTTTCCCTAGGAAACATTATAGAGTTGCTCATCCATTGCATAATTCTAGTTTTGTGTTTGTCTGAGGAGCCATATAAATGTAAGCTCCATCAAGGCATAATTGTATCTGGAAAGCCCAGTATGTGATCGCTCAATAATTGTGCCCCACACCTAACAGATGGTACTGTAATTCTGCAATCTTTCTGCAGCATTACCAAATACACAAATATCTTCACAATATTACTGTCATCTAGTTACATCACTGGTCAAATCAGTGGATTTTGCAATAGCTAAACAGAACTCTACTCTTTTTAAAATGAGGACAATGATTCTCATTACTTATATAAACCCAAACATTCTGTTATAAAAGTTCCTGAGAATATGTATAAGTCTTAGTTTTTTCCCTTTGAATATTTATTTATTTGTTTGTTTGTTTGTTTGATTGATTTCTACCCTGCTTTCTCACTCCTGACTTTATTATTACAAGTTATGTGCTGAGCCAGTTCCAGAGACGCTGAAGGGCTTGCAGTATCAAACACAATATATTGACTGATTATGTGTCATTGAGTCACTTTCAACTTTTAGTGGCCACACAGACAGATGTTCTCCATTACAATCTGTCCCCAGGCTTTTCTCCTACGTCTCCTAATGTTCTACTCATTGTCACTGTAACTGAATCCATCCACCTTGCTGTTGGTCATCCACACTTTTTATTTCATCTTTGCCAGCATTAAAATCTTTTCCAGAGAGCTGAGTCTTCTCCCAATGCTTCCAAGGTAGGATAATTTGAGCCTCATTATTTGTGCCTCAAGTGAGAACTCTGGGTTGATTTACTCAGTGATCCATTGGTTTGTTTCCTTGACTACCAGCAGTATTCTCGGAAGTCTTTTCCAACAACAAAATTCAGAAGTATCAATGCTTTTCCCATTCTGCTTCTTCAAAGTCAATCTTTCACTTCCATAGATGTCACAAGGAATACCATGGCCTGCCTAGTTCTGATCTTTGTAGTTATAGAAACAACACAGTGTTGGAATAACTTTTCCAAGGCCTTCGTTGCTGCTGCAGCATTATTTCTTAACTGCTTATTCCTTTGCTGTTGATGACTGATTCTGGAAGGCAGAAGCCACCCACTGCTTTGACATCTTCACTGTCAATTCAAGGTTGGATTTTTTTTGTTGTTATTAGTTTGTTCTTGAATGTTTTTAAATTTAGTTCCATTTTTCTCTTTATGCTGTTTGACTTTGAGTGCTAGGGCTTGCAAATCCTTTGCATTTTTGGCATATCAGGTTAATGTCACCAGCCTAGCATTGGTTGCTTTGATATTTCTGCCTCCATTTTAAAACCATGCTCACCTTCTTCCAATCCAGCTTCCCTTAATATATAGTCAGCATATACATTGAATAAAAATGGGAGAATATACAGCCTGGCCTCACACTTTTGCCAGACTGAAGCCAGTCTTGTTTTTTTTCATGTTCTATTTTGTGGCATCCTATGTTTCACATTAGAACAAAGAGATATGTTGGGTTTCCCATTTTTCTGACTATTTTCTAAGCTTGGTGTATTTGACAGAATCAAGGTCCTTTCTATAATCAATAAAGCACATACTAACCTCTTTTTGATATTTTTTGTTTAGTCATCATGCAATAAATAATGTCTCATGTTCCTCAGCCTTTTCTAAAACCAGCTTCAACATCTGGCATCTCTTTTTCAATGTAGGCCCTAATCTGTGCTAGATGATCCTAAGCATTATTTTGCTAGCATGTGAAAAACTACAATAAATCTGAAAACAATCAAGTTAATGCAATTTATAAACAGTAAATTTGGTGTGGCACCGTTTCAGGGGTGGTGTGATCTTATTCATTCCCCCAAAGTTCTTCTGAAGAGTTATGTTTCTATAGCTCTTTGAAAGTACAGTAAGGGGAGGGGGGTGATGGATATCTGGAGGTAGAAGGTCCCCCAAGATGAGGGCATCACTCATCCTAAATTTTGGATTTTTTACCTTGCCACCTTATAATTTCAAGCTGCCACATAACACTTGCTGTTGTCTTTGACTAATAGATTTATTTTACAATCTCCAGTTGTATGTCATAGTTTGGTTGGACTAGAAGAGCTCCAAGGTCTTCTAGTCCAGCTCTATTATTCAAGGTCCCTTTCAACCTGTTAAATAATCTGATAGACCATCAGATTATTTAATTCCAGAACAAATAACAACAAGGTCTTTGTTGCTGATATTGGAATACATCAACTTGATCTCTGAATTCTAAATACATTCTGCTGATTATAACCTGGGTTGTCTAACTCATCTCTTATCTTTGGTATGAACCTTGAGACAGGGCATTATACTTATAGAGTTTATCACTGTGGTAAGATGGGTGGCCAACAAATTAAATAAATAAATAAGCAAGCAAGCAAAGTGGACAGTCTTCTATGAAAAATTCTGTCCATGTTCTTTTCATCACCTACAGCAGTTTAACACCATCTGTATATCCAAATCTATTCAGTGGGATTATTCTTCATTTCTGCCTTCCTCTAATGAGAATCTATTTCTTTTCTTCACAAAGTATCTTTGATTTTCTTCCCTGTCAGTCAGTTTTAACTCGGTAAGGAGTTTGCAGCAATTTTGAATATGGCATAAAGCAGAAAAGTGGCTTAGTTGGAGATTTTCAAGGGGATTATAGATTTAGGCTGAAATAATCTGGTAGATTGAATTGTAAGGAGAAGCAAAAGAATTCATTGGAGTAGAACAAATACTGACTTGGTGTCCATTGTTCCACCCAACCGCTGAGGTGATGATTATTTTCTAAATTTTGGAAAAAAGGAGAAAAAGCAGAGGTAAATTGAGGAGAGCAATCAATCTATAAGTGTGAAAAGACATTATCTAAACCTGTAGGTGTCCTGTTGAGATCTCTGTACTTTTGACATTCCCCAGTTGGGAAGGAAAGATGAGAAGTATTATCAAAGTCTGCCTTTTATCTGAGAATGGGCAACTCTGTCAAGTCCATTTTCTTCAAATTTCTCACCCAACTGGTCACAGGTTTTGGTTGGCTCCATTGTGTAGAAATCAGCCAAAGCATATTCAATACATTTTCATGCATCCTTCTCTTGATATCAGTTCTGACTGAATGGTCGGGAATGGAAGGATTTGCTTCTCTTCCAAGAAGTTTCTTGGATAAGAAGCGAAACATCTTCAAGGAGAAACAAAGAAAATCCAGTTGCCTCTTGAAAAAAGCGTCTTTGGGACAGCCACACCTGATGACTGAGAATCTCCATAGATATTGATTCTGTTGAGAATTTGTACTTCCAAATCTGAAGGATTCTGGTAGTTGAGTAGCTGTATTACATTTTTTATTGAATATAGTTTCCTCAAACAGTGATAAAATTGTGCAACTGTATAAAGGCTTTCCATTTCTAGCCTTAATTTTCCTTCTTCTTTTTAAAAGTGATATTTTTTTCTGGGATGGAATTTTCAGTAATCTAGACAATCACATAATATTGTATACTTTAAATACCACATTATACATTAAATACCGCATATACTGAACAGTACTGTGAAGATACAGCTATATAAACAAAATATGAGCATATTTTTTAAAAATACAACAATACTTTTCAAGATGGATTGGATCTCAACTTTTATGACGATAGTAAGGATTACGTATTTCTGAAAGCTGGGGATTATGGGAATTTTCCAAGGAATCGTTATTCTAACTCAGAAATCAAGCAACAGTCCATGGTATGTCATCCCAAACCCTCTCTTGCAATAATAATAATTCAGATCCTAGTCTTTGGCAGTAAGAGACATGATTACAGGGTTTTTTTGGGGAGGAACTGGGGTTAAGATGGTGGTATTCACATAGATTTCTCTGAACCTGAGATTACTATCAACTACACTGCCACACTCAAAACTTTTGAAAGAATGATTAAACTCAAGAAGAAAATGTTAGCAACACCCAAACATGGCTTTCCACCATGAGATTGCCATGTTTTCTCACAATTGAAGAAATATCTTCATGGTTGTCTGTCTGATATAAATGAAGAGGTAGAAAGTACCATCAAGACCTCTTTGAAGAGACAAAGTATGGAGTTCTTCTGTGACGTCTTTAAGAAGCTTGTCCACGTTGGCAGAGGTGCATAGCAAGAGATGGTAATTACTTAGTGAAATGAATGCAGGATATTATATTAAATATTCCTGCTTAAACTGAGGTTTTGAGAATGGAAGGATTATTTTCTATTACATACTTTTACCATGCTAAAGAAATTTCCTTACTGCTTTGGATTTAATTTCAGTTGATTATATCATATTACACAATAACTTGCATTTGTATTTGTTTGGTATTGCATTGGCCAGTTCAGATTTGAAAGAGTCCAAGCTGGAAGATCCTGCTTGAGATACCGTTTGGCCTTTTTCACTTTTTTTTTAATGCTCTCTTTGGTTCACATACTGTTTTTCCCAATATTGTATATTAAAAAAATAGAGCTATATTCTGTGTTCACTGGATAAAAATCCATTATATGTGTCCTGCTATTACTTGAACATATTAATTTGTATATATTGACTTCTACTCTTTGCCCCTTGTTGTGTCCTATTTATCTTGTCATGAGTTCTTCGACTCTGGGTGTGAGATACCCTACATTTTCAATTGCTCCATTGCAACCCAATCCACTTCCTGATCTGTCTAAGCTTTGTAAGAATGTACCATCTCTCCACGCTGACACTGGTACACAATTTTAGACCACTACACATCCTTGTCTCTGGTAATTCTTAATTTATTTTTGCATTGTTAGACTGGGAAAAGAAATTATCTACACCATCTCCCAGACAAAAAGCCAAAATGAAATGTCTACCAGAATGAAGATTTTTTTTCTTATTTACATTTTACAACAGAGTCAGGTACCTAATAAAGGGAAAGGTTAAGCCAACAATAGAAAATGTTGCATAAAAAGAAGGTTATAGAGAAATGAGAACTGGATTCACTGAGTTATGTTTGTAAATGTATGATATGTTTAGTTGACACAGCTTGACTGTTTGGAATTCATAATTAACTGCTTCTGTTGATTCAACAAGCCATGATTTACTCATATGAGCTAAGTGTGGAAGCAATAATGCCCTTGAGCTATTGGTAGACAATATGTATAAATAGAAAAAGAGTTTGAAAAATATTGAATACATTATTTTCATTATGCATTAGTTACTTTTTTCTAATTAGAACTCCATTAGAAAAAAATAGCAGAGATATATTTGAAGACCACATTTTTATGAATTCTATCTACACCTTATGCTGAGGATGAATTTGAAAGTATACAATTAGTGCCTTTTAAAATTCAAAATAGTATCTTTACCAAATCAAAATGCATTGTTTTCAAATATTCTTGAATATTTTCAATGAAAGGGCAAGTAATGATGGGACAACTTCCTTGAAAGATATTGTTCACCCCTATGTATATAAGTAAAAAAGTGTAATACCTTGGGATGTATAGCAGTGGGAGAATCCAATATAAGATGAATTCTTGGGAAAATCTAGGAAAACATCTGATACATCTTACTAGCCATGCACTTAAACATATGAACTTTTTGTATTGCTTTAAGGTTCAAGAAGATTCCTTAAAAGCAGAATGCCTAAAACCCATTAATTCTTTCATCTCTTATATAAACATTATATAACATTATATAAACAATGAATACTTAAGGTGATTTGATGGGTTACAGTAAATCAATAACAGAAAGTTTAAAGCTACATTATGGATGCATTAATTCCACTGCCTTCTGCATAATGATACATGAACCAGGACGGCCATTTGGCCTGAATTCGAGAGTACTGTAGAGTCTAATCCTAATGGGAATATGTCTCAATAAATCCAATTGATTTTGTGGCTTCAGCTTTTTCTCCCTTCTCTTGCTTCATTTACATCAGGCCTGATTAAAGGAGCTGGAGAACTCTTAAGATGTCTTCAGCACTGTGTGACATTTCGATTGGTCCTAATAAAGGCTTTGCCCATTTGTGGCTCACTGTGATTTTTAATGTTGAATGGAGTTAATCCTAAATCATTGTATTGCACACTGTAACTTGTGGATGAACATTTGCTTGAGTGTATAATGCAATTAATCAAATCCTGCTAAGCTATGAGAGTAAAAGAATCGCAATGATTTTTTTTTCATATGAAACATAATTTAATATCAACATGCACTAATAACACAATGACTCTCGTCCACTGCAGGTGTCTGGTTCTGTTCAAAGTCTGACCTTAGAAAAACCATGGAATTCAGATGCACTAGCACCACAATTCATAATACTAAAAGAACCACATGATGTTTTTGGAACAGTGTTTGTCACCAAATGCAGAAATTAGCATGGAACCTCATATGGAAGATAGACATCATTTTCGAATTTTATGTATTTAGTGTGCAACTCAACTTTTTCTTCTTAAAATGACTGGCAGTTGAGGTGGACTATTGAGGAACAGCATTCTTGTGGGTTCCACACCAAGCTAAACTTAACAACAACGCTTGCATTATCTGCTGACTTTTCCATGCCAACAGAATTTTAAGTTTTGTGTTTCACTTTATCCAGTCTCGGTGTGGGTACCTGCAGTATAGCCTCAAAGCAATTTCTTCCATTTTCTCTGAAGGTTACTAATTTTGTTCATTTTTGTGGGGTCTCTTTCCTTCCCATCAGGCTGCTTGCACACTGTGTCATTTTAAAGTTAAGAAGAAAAAAGGCTAAAAAAAGAGGAAGCCAAATACTATGCTGTCTCTGAAAGCTGACACGATAATTTATGCTGCATTGAAAACCCTTCCCTGGGGCAATGCTTTAATAAGATTCCTAGTCGGAAGTCAAGCTCTGCCCAGTAATTCACTCTAAATCCTCAAATATACATTTATTAGCATGGAATTGTAAAAGCAGATTGAAGAAACTAAAGGCACACACACAGACATATGGAATTAACTAAACTTAATGTCAGTTCTACTTTATAAATGCAAAGAAATGAAAAATGCAATAGCAACTGAATGACATTTATGTCACTGGAAGACTAAATATAGATTGTTTGAAATTTAATTTCATTAGTTTTTTTAAAGTCCCCCACTCAGTGCAATAGATTTCTTTTTTGTATCTTAAATTATTGGAATGAAACATTTTACTTGAGGCTGGAGTTTTGTGAATGGCAAAGATGCACATAATCCTGTTGCACCAAGTTTATTATACTTAATGGTCATTATGTGGAATCTATTTTTTTTCCTATTTATTTTTCAACCAGCTAAACACTTCTGATTCATAACTTGAATAGATATTAATGAGTCTCTGCATATTTTATTTAGATTGTTCTACAGTCCATGCAGTCCAATCAACCTTCTCCCAATTGTCAAAGAATTATTAGATAAAATAATATATCTTCAACTCAGTTGGCCACAATTAGGCTTTTAAATATGTATGTGTAGGATTATGCAACTAGAATTTAGGGACTAATTTCCTCAGGGTTTTTTTTTTTAACCACACTTAATGAAGTTTCCTTTTTCTCTCACTATGTGTATTAGAAAATCCTCACTGTGTAATAGCTATATAATCATAATTCCTTTTAAGAAACAGTCAATGTCTAGGAAAGCAATATTTGGATATGTGTATTTCTGTGAGGTGATGTCAGTTCCCATGTGCAGCCTATTCTTAATTTCCTCATCTTGTAACCAAGTATCTTGAAAGAAATTTTCCCCCCAAATATTTGCCAGGAATGATATAACTGGTTTGAATTAATGCCAGCCAGAAAAATTACTTTAAATTTGTTTTTAGAAGTTATTTGATTTGTTCAAACAGTATTTGCTGTAGAAATCCTTTCAGAAGAGAAAGAAATTTTTGAGGCAATGTCAGTGAGGACTATGGTTTTCTTGTAGTTATTTAGTGGGAAAATGGGAAAGGAATATGTCAGAATATTCTGGGTTTTCCCCCCCCCCATTCATTTCTGTAGCAGTATGCAGAAACATTTCTCTTCTTATACTTCCTTTAAATTTCAGGGAAAGATTCCAGCCACAAATTATTCTCATTGGACTTTTTTCTTTAGTAGCAGTGATAGTGCTAAGGTGAAGACAAGCTCTTGAAAAACAGTTGGAGAATTTGTCCACCTTCTCTAGAAATTTGTTTTTTTTGTTCATGTTCAAAAATTGCCAATTCAACAAGTGAATGGAGCAGTTTATTTCTTTAAAAAACAACAACCTGGCAAATGAAAATAGATCCTAATTACACATAATTTGTGCATTCCCACAAATGGTTCTAAATGACAGGAATTGTGACAGAGAGGCCATGACTCCGGTGACCCCTGAAATGACATTGTTTTATTTTTTATTTATTAATTAAATTTATTCAATGCCCATCTCCCTAGTAAGGTGACTCTGGGTAGCTTGCAGATCATAAAAAGATAAATAGAAAAGCAGTTAAAATTTTAAAACTATGCCAATTAAATTTTTAATACTGAAGAAAATAAACAGGGACCAAGAGACAGATGACCCAGGGATGCAGTATTCTTACTCCATCAACCACCTCCATTGGTGAGTGTCCTGCTCGGAGTCCTAAGCTAACCAGCATAGATTGATCCCAATTATACCCATCTTACCTAACCATGCAGAACAGTCAGAGACAATTAGACATAGAGAGTCCTGCAAATATCCAAGCTCTGTTTCATGAGGGGGTTATAGGTTACACTAGTACCTTAAACTGCACATACATCCATTGGTAATTAATACAGCTTTTCTAATACAGGTGTCACATGAGCATATCATGGTACACGTATAATGACTTGCATCATTACATTTTGCAAAGGCCCTCCTATCAGGCTTGCAAAGTATTTCAGATAGAAAGCATGCTCAGATGAACTAATTCTACTTTACTGTAAGGTTACATTCACATAACCTTGCAAATCTGAAAATACATCTCTCCCCCATTACCTTTCCTGCCCAAGAAACTAGTTAAAGGTGTGTGTCCCTTCTGAGTTGTTTGCCATATCCACATTCCTCCTTCAGACTAAACTGCCTGTTCTGCAACCATTCCCTTAACTGTGACTCTTTCTCCTATCTTTCAAGGCCATTCCCACATACCATTACACCTCCTTACCTGCTTATTTTTTTTCAAGAAATAAAAATCTAGAAAGACCCTCCCCTCAACGAATTGTGTACCAGTTCCATCTGTAGAGTGCAGCCCCAATTAGACCTAGCAATGGAAATTCTGAAAAGTGGGGATTAAGAGAATTCGGACATCCCATTTCCCTATCCATAACTTTGGGGTGAATGCCAAACGCAACTTGTTCCCAGTTTTAATTGAATGAATGTGTATTTAAAAACAAAAACAAAAGCATCTTTAGGTGTCAAATGGATAGGAAGAGAAGGAACATAACTGCTTAGCCTCCCCTTTCATGCATCCTACTTGTGATCCCAGCTTAGTCGGTGATGGTGTTCAGTGGAACACCCCTCTAACCATAAAGGTTCTCCATGTTTTATAGAACCCTCAAATATCTGCACTCAGTTGGGTCAGAAGTTTCATACATTTAAGAGCCTCCCTTCTACAGAGGCCCACTTCTAGTGAGAATCCTGAGTCTTGTATGTTGACTTTACAATCTTTGCTCATTAGTAGATTGCAGTTAATTTAAATCTTGTGCCTTTCCTCAAGAAATCATAGTTATTAATTTCTGGGAATAATTTTGGAGGAATTATTAGTTGTTCTAATCAAACTCCTAATTCTCTAGTGAATCCTCCAAAACATCAATTATTCAGGTGGATGTATCATAACTAGCCAGTGTGAATGAAAGGGGGATGGTACCTTGGATTCCTCATCTGTAAAGATTTCTTTTCATTTCTTTTTCTCTGCTTTAAAAAGAAACCAAAGCATAGTTTGACTGGAAATCAGGTTCAATTGATCCAGGGTTCACCCAGCAAGGCACATCTTTCTAATTTCATGCCTCACTGGGATGATACGTCATGCTTTCCGCAGGGCGACAGCTTGCTACATAACATAACTCAACAGACTGATGCAACGGGGCATGCTAAATTAACTTGCTTAAACTCAGGAAATTCAGAGCAAAACGTAGCTTTGGCTGAAACTTGCATTGTTAAAAAGGGTGGGGGTTTTTTGTATCACTTGCTACTGTTTGGAAAGTGATTTATTACAATCTCAGCATGATGGAGCTTGCCAACTTTTCTGGGGCCATTGGTTGGATGGCAAGGAGCTGCTTCAAAAAATATATATCCTACAATTCTTTTTTTTCCCCAGCCTAGTCAAGCAGTATATAATTTTGTGGTTGGACAGGAGAGGAAGCATATGCATTTAGCATTTTGAAAGCATTTTAGTATATAGGACTAGATTGCAATCTATCATTATGCTCTTTTAAAAAACAACATCATGTTCAAATAGTTTATGATGAATTTTTCAATCTTGGCTTCTCTTCTATTTCCTATTTTTGCAAGTTGACTGGTTTCTGTAGAATATAAATACAAACTCATCAACTATTCTGTTTTAGGGTAAGAAACATTATGCAAAGCAGAGAAAAGTATAAGTAAGTAAAAGAAATGGGAGGCAGAAGATAAAAGGAAAGGAAATCTAATTAAATGTAGCTTATATTAACATAATTTACTACATGTCTTCATTAGGGCTCCTATATATGGGCTAAAAAATCATTAGAAGTCAGCAAAGAATTAGAGGTTTTTGGATCACTTTGATGCTCAGGATTGGTCATTCAGATATTTGCTATCTAGATCAACTAGCCAAATTTTCCATATCTACCATTGCCAACTATTGCCTCTTGTTCCTCATTTTTATTTAAGTAGTCCTAATGAAAATACAAGGGACGCGGTAGCTCAGTGGGTTAGGATGCTGAGCTTGTCAATCAGAAGTTCGGCAGTTTGGTGGGTCGAATCCCGAGTGCCGCATAGCAGAGTGAGCACCTGTTACTTGTCCCAGCTCCTGCCAACCTAGCAGTTCGAAAGCACATAAAAATGCAAGTAGAAAAATAGGGACCACTATGGTGGGAAGGTAACAGCGTTCCATGCGCCTTTGGCATCTAGTCATGCCGGCCACATGACCATGGAGACGTCCTCAGACAAGCGGAGATGAGCACTGAAACGGAGATGAGCACTGGCCCCTAGAGTTGGAAACCACTAGCACTCATGTGCAGGGGAACCTTTACCTTTACCTTTAATGAAAATACAAATATGTTTTAATTCAATTAATTTCAAAATCTTTGTCTAAAGGTTTGCTCAATAGGCATAATTTAAGAAACAATTGTTCTTAATGTAATATGTAATTTCTGAGTACACTGTGTTGATAAATATGAAGTTGGAGAGCCACTTTTACTCCATATGCTAATAGGTTGTGCATGTTTGGTAAATGATGTGCAAAAAGTGCTTTAGTACTTATATAAATGTGATTCCTCACTATTACTCATAAAACCACTTCATCTTTTTTTCCGGCTCCTGTCAGAATAGCAGTGGGGCTACAATCACACTTAGACAAAGCCTGAAGCTTCTGAATTATTTCTGAAGTCAGTACAGCCTGCTCCAATACTCACCTTTTAAATATTTTTCCAGGTATAATTGCTCTTTGGATTGCCTATCAGTCTATGCAAATTAAGCAAACAAACATTTTGCCCATAAAATACTAATTTAAACCAATCCATCATATTTCCTATTAGCAGATATAATCCCACTTGAGTTGCTGCCTCTTGACAGTAATTATTTCCTATTTGCTCCCTTGTTCTGGAAAAGCAGACAATTTATTTCCTTTCTGCCCTTCAAAATCTCAGGGCTGTCTCTAACTTGGAAACTGGCACATACCAGAAAAGATTGCTTTAAAAGAAGCACATGAAAATTTGAGGAAAGGCTAGGTATTAGGAGAGGACATTGTTGTCTATTTCTGTTCTCTAAAAATATAGTGTGGTTGATACTTGTGTTGGTTAACCTGGCAATGTAAATATGGCCTATGTCTCCATATGCTTCTGCACTCTAAGTTGCAAATAAAGATTTGGAAGTGGTCAGATTTGAATTTGGGTGATCTTACGGGAGTCCTTTTTCAGTTTTGACATCCATGAATCAACCCAATTTGATTCTAGAGCTGAGATTTGTCTAAATTCAGTGCATTCCTGTAATTATTATTATTATATGCACAGCCAAGTGAAATCACAGCTACCAGTTCCTTAGCTAATGTTAGCCTTCATATGCAACAGGTTCTTCTCAAGAATTTAGGATGCCATAATGTATTGACATAGTAAATGTGTGAATCCAAGCAGTGTGACCTTTCGATAGATGGAAATTTTGTCAATTTCCTAAGTGCCATCCAAAAAATTTTAGTATGTCACCCAATGTGCCTATAACCACTGGAACCAGCATGGCTGTTTTATGCCATAACCTTTCAACTTTGATTTTCAGATACTGTCATACTTTGTGACATTCTCTAATTGTTTGTCTTCTATTCTACTATCTCCTGCTATTGCTTCATTAATTATACACGTTTTCTCCTTTTCAACCACTGTTAAATCTGGTGTGTCATGAATCAAGACTTTATCAGTTTGTACTTGGAAATCCCAATATTTAACATGCTCATTTTCAGCTACTTTTTCAACTATATGCTCCCATTGATTTTTCACTCTAAGCATATAATAATTTCATTATTATTAATTAGAGTTATTATAGACACTCCACTCCAAAAGATAGCTCTCTTTTTATTTACTTGCTTTCTTATCTGGTGTCAATTATTCATACAACTGTCTTAGTTTTAAACTTCAGTCTGAAAAAGCCAGTCTTGCTGAAATTTAGCAATGCTTTTATGTTGGTTAATAGCATATCAAATATCTGAGAGGGGAAAAAAGAAAGGTTTGTATTATCCAATTTTCCTTCTTTTCTTTTTAAGGATTGAATGCATATAAACTATATAGCAATTTTATCAACACTTTGCACTTTTCTTTGCATGTGTTTTAACATTCAGTGATCCTCTTTGCAGGAGATTGGAAAATAGTCTAAAATCAAATTATGTTTTAATATAATTCCTTGTGAAATAAAAGGGGAATGTACTCCATTGCTGGCTAAAATGCATGATAAACATGAAGCTAGGCAAGCCCAAGTAATATGACTAGTTTCTATGGCAACAAAAATGTCAGTTATCCTTTTGGCAGATGCTGTTCGACTGTTGTGAAGCAGTGATTCTGACACTCTAAAATTTATTTTAAAAAGAATGTGCAGGGAGAGTCCCAGAGAAGCTTCAAACAGGCAGAAAGTTAAGCCATAAACAGGATACTTACGGCAGAGAGATAATGATGCAATCATCTCATAAATTTTGTTTAACAAATATGTAATTGAGCCATTTGCCCAAAGAAGTTACCAGGAATCATTTGCCTGTTCTGACAAAACATGAGCTTAGGATTTGAATATGCTATACATGTTTTCCAAACTGTACATATTCACTTGGGATATGTGCTAGAACCAACTGTAAGGAATGAAATCTGCCTTTCACAACAAATCTCCCTTGTACTGGATCTAATACACAGATGCTTTAATAGAGCTGTCTGCCTTTTGTGGCATGTTAAATATTTCTTGCTTTTAAGCATGAAACGATGTTAAAATTGGACATATGTTGAATTTCGAACAGCTCTTCATTCATGCCAAATGTCTTCTAGGTCAAAGAAACGTTTAACTGCAGTAGCACTGCGGCGTCTGCCTATATGGGTCAAATGCATTCTTACAGGCACTCAAAATTATTATGCATGGTTATTTTTCACAGAAGGGTCTCTTTGATTTTGGTTTCATTGTTGTAATGGGAAAATGTTATTGTTCGTCATGGTACAGCAATGTTGCACATTGCTGTGTAAGCACAAAATAAATAGGAATGTTATTATTATAAAAACCATATATCCTCAACCACATATCCTCAACTTCTTTCTTAAAAATATGGAATCCATGTGAAAATGACAACTTTTTGTTAGAGAAAAGCAATTCACAGTGGTATGGTAGTATTCTCTGCGGTTAAGTTTTGACCTATTCCTGTTGGCCAGAGGCAAGAAGGAAAATGAGCATTTTTCTCAAATCTTTTGGCTCTTTTTTCATTACACAAGATTTCCCCGTAACATTGTTTGCTGTATGAGTTAAGCATTCCATGAAAATGTAATGTTTAGAAATGTAATGCTTACATATTTATGGTTAACAGGGAAAAATGCCTGTAAACTCTTCACACTTTTGTCAATGTCAGCATTTCAGAAAGTAATGCAAAGATTATTTATGGTAGGGGTTTCTTTCAAAAAAGAAACAAGAGGAAAGAATGAAATATATATAACTGTTCCTGTCATTTAAAATCAGTTTCCTGCACAGAATATGGAAGTAGCATAATCCATAGCCAGGAAATTCATAAGGGATGGAGATAGTTGGATAACAACAAAAAATTGGCTGCAATGAGAAAATTAAACCATAAGCTTAAAAAAAGGAAGATAAATGCTAGGCTAAATAAATTATTGCTAAAGATATGAGTTCCATGAAAGAACTTTGAAATTTAAAGGTTTTTTTAACTAAGATTAACCCTATATTGCTTGAAAACAAGGTTAGCTGAAACCTGCCACCCAGCAAACAGTCCCCTTTCCAAGAGACATGAGTGAAGTTGGAAACAGCTGTTTCTGAAAATAGGCATGCACAGGGAGTGAAAAGAGGTACGAAAAAGTATATGCAAGATTAATTTTAATTAGTCCCAAATGGCATGATGATATTCTTTGTATCTACCAAAAGGTCTTCTCCGAGCCTTTTATGCCACAATTTTGATACTGTAGTACAAGATTCTTCTACTGGGTACTTGCACAATTTTTGTACTTTTCTATTCAATTGCCATATTGGAGATTTTAATACTTTTGTGCATTTATGTGTTTGGCTACCCTGTTTTCTTTAGATACATTGACTCAATATCAACACAATATTTTCTCAATAATATCTGGTATCTACATATAAAATAGTCTTCTATTTGTGTTGATTTCTGCTAAAGATCAGCCTCTGAAATCACAGATGTTTATATGGACAATTTATAGGATAACATTAATCTAAATGCTATACTTAAAAGTATTCATTTGCTTAGCTTTGCCAGAGACAGAATGCTGACTAAAGATTAATAAAAACAAATCATATTCTTTATTACCCTTTTAGTCCTGATATGAAAATTTGTAATGCATCATACAAGCAAATCAAGAAAAATAGATTGTCCCTTTTCATATGAGGGTTGTATCTTGTTAGAGAATGAAGCATGATAGTGTTTACTTGGAATAAGATTCAAAGTCCATTTTATTCATTTGGTTGAACTATAGCCTCTTCAACTATCTATCTATCTATCTATCTATCTATCTATCTATCTATCTATCTATCTATCTATCTATCTATCTATTTCATCTCTTCTACTGTTATATGTTATACAACACTTGCTTCTAGGAAAATCTTGTAGGCTACTACTCTGAACTTTGGATGTCTTGGTTCAGAATTGCTATTGTTAGAAAAGCTATTGAAATGTGACCCATAGAATCTTAGGGCTGATGATTAAGAAACTTCTCTCTACCATAGAGTTTCTCTTCTTTTTTCATTGGATTATTAAGTGTCAAAATCTCTTCTTCCAATTTTCCCCAAAGCCACTTCCTCTGTGAAAAAAGACATTTCTTTTCTATTCCATTCTCAGTTACTCTTTTTTTGAGGTTATTTCAGGAGGGCTTTGCTTGTTCACTTTTTTGTTCGGGGTCTTTGGTGTTCTCTGAATTTGGTTGTTTTCTTGCAGACATTTCATTACCCACCTAGGTAACATCATCAGTGCACTAATGATGTTAGCTACTTTGGGTAATGTTAAATTTGGGCTAAGATGAAGAAAGACAGAATAGATACAAACTTGTAGCATCCCTTCATCACTTGATAAACAGAAAAAAGTGTAAGAAGTCCAAACCTTACTCATATGAATTTCATCACAATTTCTCTAGCACTGGAAAATAATATGAACCTATAGTAGTTCCCTGCAGGCCAAGACATATGTACTCCTACTGATCTGAGCTGCAGAGTACATTGCATCTCTCTTAAGGCAGAGGGGAAAAGATTGTTTACCTTCCTCCATCATGATGGTCCTGATATGGCTTAAAGTATGGAGAATAAATAGCAAAGTAGATATGTTCAGTTTAGTGATCTCTTCAGTGATCATTTGCCTGTAAGGATTTTTTTTCTCAACCTCACCAATCAGACTATGATTGAATGAGTGGATCTTCCTAACTATTACTCCTGGTCATTAGAAAAAAATAGTGTTTTCTCTAACTGGAAGAGTTGCAATGCTGTTTAAGATCCAGCACTACATAGTCTAATTTGTTGAGTCTTCAACCCATAATGATCCCTGATGTTGGTTATTTAACAGAAAACATCCAGAACTAGAGAAGCAATTCTAACTGCCAAGTTTTCTAAATGAATTAATCAGGTTTGTTTTAGGAAAACATTTTCCGTTTCTATAGAATACTATCTACTTCAGAACAGAACAGAATAACAGAGTTGAAAGGGACCTTCTTCTATTTCCAATTCTCCACTCAAGCAGAAGGCCATATAGCATTGCAGATAAATGGTTATCCAATCTCTTCTTTAAAACCTCCGGTGTTGCAGCACCCACAACTTCTGGAGGCAAGTTGTTCCACCGATTAATTGTTCTAACTATCAGGAAATTTTTCCTTAGTTCTAGCTTGGTTCTCTCCTTGATTAGTTTTCATCCATTCCTTCTTGTCCTGACTTCAGGTGCTTTGAGCAATAGGTTGACCTCCTCTCCTTTGTTATAGAGTAGACAACTTTATAGAGTGTGAACATAACAATGCTTTCAGTATGGGCTCCAAGCTTATTTCTCAGCCCTAACTTTAGGGGCTGAACTAACTCTAATCACCTGTCTGAGTTTCATATCTATTAATAAACCATGATGTCCTGACAAGATTCTGATAAGCATAAATGGAGAAACACAAGGGGTGCTAATGATAAATTATTAATTTCCCCGATAAGTATTTCCAGATTAAAATGTGTTTTCTACATACATCGTTTCATGATTCTAAGTCAGAAATAAAATTAGTGCTGGTCTTAGTGGCGGCAAGAGAAAAATGTTCAAAATCTTTTCAATGGTTTAAATACAGTGGATAATTATGATAATATGCTATCCAGTTATAGCATGTCTAATAAATCAGCATGTTTATTTTCAAATTTAGCATTGATACTTACAGTTAGAAGAAGGCTGTTAAGTGCTTATGTATTGATAGAAGCTGTTTTCCTGCATAATGGGAACCATTAATAAATGAGAGTCTCTTTTTATAAGATTTCCTATAACCTCATTCTATTGTTTCTTGCCTTCTCTAAACAAGAATTCTTCATTCAGCGTGGGTGGCTGGGTTTCACTTTTAGGAAACTATCTGTATTTATTTTAATCTTGCTATAAGAAAGAAGTTCACAGCTGAGCTAAAAAAACCCTGTTTCTTTAGCAAACTAATAGATTTTGATTACTGTAATAATGAAAAATGTGGAAATATAGCATCATTTTTCTTACCACACTCTCTGTTAATTTTCAAAATGTTACTTCTGTGACTAAATTAAAATTGGCCCACTGATGGGTTTGGATGGTGTAAATTAACTTTGATCTGGAAATCTGAGATTCAGAGATTATTTTTGAGTTTACAGTTCAAGATATAGCCAAAAACTAATTTGATCTAGGCCATTTGAAAATGGGAAAAAAATCCCTAACATTTAATGTGGAAGATTCATAAAGCTTGCAGTTTTCTTCATTTTTCCCCCCACTGGGTAATGGCAGAGTCTCAGAGTCTCATTTGACTCAAATATGTATTTTCCTGAGACCATGGAGCTATTTTTTCCCTTCTTACTTCAAATTTTTAGAAAGCATTGATCCCACCAAGTTGCAGCCAGTGTGTTAAAATAATCCCATAGACTATTGTAACGCTCTCTACATGGGGCTGCCCTTGAGATCCACTCGGAAGCTTCAACTGGTGCAAAGTGCGGCGGCACGGACACTCTTGGGAGCCTCCCGATACTCCCATATCACACCTCTCCTCCGTGCGCTGCACTGGCTTCCGGTTGCCTTCCGTGTGAAGTTCAAGGTGCTAACAATGACATACAAAGCCCTACATGGCATGGGTCCGGACTACCTACGGGAGCACCTTCTGCCAATGTCAGCACCCCACCGTCCTGTGCGCTCCCACAGAGAGGGCCTCCTCAGGGTGCCACCGCTCAAGGAATGTCGGCTGGTGGCCCCCAGGGGGAGGGCATTCTCAGTAGGTGCGCCAGCCCTCTGAAACAGCTTACCAACCGAAATCCGGATGGCCCCTGACCTCCGTACCTTCCGTCGCGACTTAAAAACTTTCCTGTTCCAGCAGTCCGGCCTGGCATGATAGCGCTAATTGGGGTCCCAGTTTGTTTTCATTAGTGTTTCTTATTATTTTATTGTTCAATCTGTATACATTCCTTCCTCTGTACACCGCCCCGAGTCCCTCGGGAGAAGGGCGGTTTATAAAAACTAATAAATAAATAAATAAATAAATAGAGAAGTGTTGAACCAATGCATCATTAAAAATCTTGAGAAAATGAAGATATTACTAAAGATCAAAGGACCTACCATTTACTTTTCTAGACTGGCAAGCTTTTTATCATGGCTCATTGTCTGGCTATTTAAGTTGGTATCAGACATCCAACCATACTACTCTCATCCCTTTCACTTTTCTCCACATATAGAAATAAAAGTGCAATATTCTGTAGAATCCAAATACACAAGAAAAGTCCACTAGATTTTTGCACTGCCTAGAAATCTATCAAAAATAATTCAAAGGCAACTCATTTGATTTAATATTTTCAACTGATTCAAAGCTTTTACATTGGGAATTTGAAGGACAAACGATGATTCGTGACCAGTTTGTAGAAGGCCTAATTTTCACTAAATAGGAAATTAAAAATGAGCTTCCTTATTCTTTTTTTTTCCAGATAGAACATCCATAGGAATAAAGGTAGTTTTTCTACTATAATCCACACTCTGGTAATTTCATAGTTAAGCTATGAAACTTTACGAAAAAAAACTTTATGAATAAACTTTATGAAAAAAAATGTTTCAAAATACTGCAGAATCTGAAGAAGCAATGGCTTTGCTTTAAGGTGATGCAGTGGTTAGAATGCAGCATTGCAGGCTGACTCTGCTCACTGCCAGGAGTTCGATCCTGACAGACTTAAGGATTACTCAGCCTTCCATCCTTCCAAGGTCGGTAAAATGAGGACCCAAATTGTTGGGGCCAATATGCTGACTCTGTAAATTGCTTAGAGAGGGGCGTAAAGCACTATGAAGGTGTTATATAAGTTTAAGTGCTATTGCTATTAAGAGATGGCAGACAAGGTTAGCAATTTTTGTGTTTGCACTTCCTCATGCTCTGAAGTACATTTCAAAGGATGCACAATTGTGACATCTATTTTGTAGTATTCCTAATTCAGGGACAGTGAATCTTTTGTTATTTCAGCAGGACTCCTGAAGAGGGCAGAAGTAATGTTAGCCAAGTAGCCAAAGAGTTAATCAGATGGAGATGTGAAATCAAGGATCATTTTAAAATCTCAATAACAGTAGTTGCCTTGGGGATCACAGTGTGCTAAACCACAAGATAAAAAGGCCTGACAAAGGTTATTGACACTTTTACCTTTTAATGAGAAGCTTGGATTGATTTGGTTGCCCTTCAGCTCTGTTCAGTTTGCCTGGTTTTTCACCTGTGATGTCATGATTAACAGAGTCTATACATCTATAACAGTAGTGTCATATTCAAATAATTGCAAAATATGAAGATGTGTTAAGCAAAAAATCAATATTCCTCTGAAATGTTGACTTTAGGTTAAGGATTACACACTCACACTCACTGAGTAGCATTTTGCATACACAACCATCCTACCTTCCCTTCCAGGCACAAGGAATAATTGGAATAATTTTGATGCTTGATTTATAAAATATATAGCATGAGTCTCTAGAATAAATTCTGTAAAATATTTCTATTTCACACTTGAAGATGTGTGTGCTGAAAATTTCTCTCCTGAAAAGTTTATACCATCTACCAATCTAGGATGAGATGGGAAATCTGTGACCAGTGGTGGGATTCAGCTGGTTTGCACCACTTCGGCAGAACTGGTAGCTAATTTTTTGTTGCCCAGGCCCAGAATGGATTTTTGGATCAGCGTCCACACAGAGAACTGGTTGTTCACATATTTGAATGCCACCACTGTCTGTGACCCCTCAATCCATTAAACTATAGCTCCTAACCCCTGAGCATTTTTTATGCTGGATGGGTCTGGGGTAAAATGGAATCCAGCAATTTCTAGAGATCTATAATTTTTCATCCTAATAAATCATAGAAGATAGAGTTGCAATGTACCCTACATATGACACCTCAGAAGTAACCATTGTCAACCATATCAGCTTCTCTCAGCATTGCTATATTGTAACTAAGTTCAACACGCTTTCGAGGACACACTGCTTCTATTAAGAAATTTTTAGTGTAGAAAACTAATGAAGTATTTATGAAAGAACTCCAGTGGGTATTATGTATGAAATTGCAAGCCCTACTTAGAGCAAATTCAGGGTTTGAACTGTTGCATTTTTCCAGAGGGATTTAACAGGGTTTTCTTTTGTGTGGAAAGAATAGTTTCCATCTGTTCCATTATTCTAGTAATGGATAAACCTAGTTTTAGATTCTTTGCTTCTGGCATTGTGAGGACTGTTTCTCACAGTTACCAACTAACGTACTACTAAGAACATATAAAATAACAGTTTTCTTAATGGTTCAAAAATGTGTTTGGGTATTATCCTTCATTCTCACAAAGTTCTCGTTAGTATCTAACGAGAAACCCACTTAATTCTATCACTGTTTCACTCAAAATAATATATTAAATAAAAAGAAATATATATTCCTAAATAAAACAAAATCTGCTATCTTTTGGCTACTCTAGAGTAAATCTACTTAACTTTGGAAATTATGCAGCACTAAAATTAATTATTAAAGGCAATCTGCAGACAAAATATCCCCAGGTTATCAATTTCTTGGAAAGTATTGTGGTGTTTGCCTCTATTTATAAGCAAATTTTAGAAACTAAATCCATATAATATTGGGGAGATGGTGGTTGCCCAATCAATGAATGTATGAAAACAATACTATGACTGCTTCAACTTATTTGAGAATATGGAACAATGAAGTACACAAACATCAAGTCCTCCTTTTTACATATGAATTTGTGTTACAGGCAATGTAGATAATTCCATTCTTTAACATGCTCTCATATACTGTAAGCTAATGGCAGTAACAAATCCAATTTAACATGGAGCATGGCTAACCTGGTTGGTGCAATCTTTTGGCTCTTTTATGTATATTCAGAAAACTCATTTGAAAATAATATATGAGGGATGAAAATATGAAAAGGAAAACATCTGAGTGAATGATCTCTGTGATCACCCTTCATTAGCAAAAGTCCTGGTCATAGTCATGATTTGAAATACATTTAACTGAGCTAACTTAAAAGACTCCCATTATTTTTGATTCCCATTCAATGTATGTCAGGACTGATATTAGCAAGAATGAAACAATTCAAACCTAGTTCCTTTATGGGTCTTTACCAGTGGTGGGATTCAAATATGTGAACAACTGGTTCTCTGTGTGGATGCCGCTTCTGGAAGTCCATTCTGACCTGGTCAACAAAAAATTAGCTACCGGTTCTGTCGAAGTGGTGTGAACTGGCTGAATCCCACCACTGGTCTTTACAGTTACGAGTAGAACTTTCTTGTAGCTTCCATGTGTCTGTCATACATTTAACAAATAATAAAAATAGTCATGAAATTCCATTCTGTTGGCCAGTGGTTTGCCACATATAAACATTGTATAAGAGAAAATATACATTTTCTATGACCTATGCAGTCAAGACCACATTAATATGCAAAGCTTTTGAGTTCTTATATAGTCAGAGTGTTTAGAATTAAAGTTTGGGTACATTAGAAATAGTCCTAGGAAGAAAATGAGTAAAAAAATACTGTGCCATTCTAGGATATGAAATAATTTCTTTTCAGCTTTAGGTTTAACTTTTCTAATTGATTAAAAGAGCCTACACAATAAACGAGGAACTCAAAATTCACTTTATGTTCCTTGGTGGTGAAATTTAAAACAGAAACTTTTCCAGAGACTTGGCATACCCCAGAAACTTATAGAAGAAGATAGCCAATGACACTCTAATAAATCAGGCAATTCAACGTTTAAGTATTCTAGGATGTAATATAAACGCCCCTGCTCTGGTTTATGTTTTTGACATTCAAAGGGAAGTGTAGGCTCTTGAAGAAGAAAAGAAGCATGGAGGCATAAGTGAATCATGTTAGTGATTCATCAGAAAGTTTCCAGGATCACATATCTTATACAGACATCTTAGTCCTTGTTAGTCCTTGTTCTTGTCAAAGGGCTTCCTTTGAAAGTTACCAGGAAGGTCCAAAACGTGATGTCGGATGCAGTGACATACGTCCCAGGTTTACTGAACACAGGCTTTACCTGGCACATTATCTGCCCATCCTATCAGATTAGACAAGGTGATCACGCTCCTAGTTCTGTCCCTTAAGTGCAGGTAGTCCTCGACGGTTCTTTCGTGACCGTTCAAAGTTACAACAGCACTGGAAAAAGTGACTTTTAACCGTCTTTCACACTTGTGGCCATTGCACCATCCCTGTGGTCATGTGATCGAACATCATGCTTGGCAACTGACTCATATTTATGACCGTTGAAGTGTCCTGGGGTCAGGTGGGGTCACCTTTTGGAACTTTCTGACAAGCAAAGTCAACGGGGAAGGCAGACTACTTAGCAATTGTGCTATTGGCTTAACAACTGCAGAGATTCACTGTGGCAAGAATGGTCATAAAAACAGGGCAACTCACTTAACAACTGTTTCACTTAGCAACAGAAATTTTGGCCTCAATTATGGTTTTAAGTCGAGGACTACCTGCATTGCCATTTATGGGATCTGGCAAATGTGACAGCCCCTCTCCCCTAACTTTTTCCTCAGGTGCTAGGATATGAGATGGATGTGAGGTTTTAATGAAGGCCTGCATGTGGAAGCTTAACCTTGGTCCTAGATTTGTAATGTTTATGTTTTTAACAGATTAAATAGAATTTAATAGATTAATAGTATTGTGTTGTTTTATTATTGATGGTGTTAAATTGTTAATTGGGAGCCACCCAGTCTTCAATATAAGATGGGTGGCTAAATAAATGAAATGAAATGAAATGAAATGTTAGAATCTTCCCATGCCATATACTGTATGTATTCCCTCTATCATTCTTTCTTTAGATCAGGGGTGTCAAACTGCTGGCCCCCAGGTCAGATGCATCATAGTGAAACCGCGCCCACCCCATTGCCAGCAATGGTAAAAAAGTTGTGATACATCAAGACACGTCACCTGACGTTGTGAGTTTGACACCTCTGCTTTAAACTATATTGGTTCAGTTGGCATCAATATGTGTCTTTTCATCTTTTTTTCTTTTTTGTTTTGTTTTTTGTTTTGTTTTTGATGGGGTGTTAGCAATATGGATTTGACTCATTTATCAATTAAATGCCAGAGTTTTATAAGGGTGATCATCTCAAGACTAAAAAAAAGAAAGAAAATTTTGTAATATATGTTGCTGATAACATTTATCTTTAGAATTGTTAAAAGAAAATGAAAGATCTAACTTACATCTTTGCTTTAAAAATGTACCTGCAGAATGAAGCATAAAACTTGTAAGAAATATTCTCTCTGACCTTAACCAATGATCCACTTAATTTATGCCTTTGAGCACAAAGGCTGGTAGCCGTTATTTTTAATAGTAATCTTCTGAGACACAGATGCACAATGAACATAGAACTGGTTTCCCCAAAGGAATCTTCCACCTGTCTTACATGAACTAAAGTAATATATAGACATTCGGGACCTATGCCTCTGGACAGTCATGAAAGTGAATCCAGAAACTTAGAAAATGTATCTCTGGACCTAATAGTAAAAAAAAAGCATGGACATTTTTTTCTTAAAGAAATACCCATCATTTTATTATTATTTCAGTGACAGTTTTGTTTTCCTTCATTGATAGTATAGTTGGTCTCATTAAGTATAAATTTTCTTTATCTATGACCATGAATTTAGGACAAGTTAAAAATCAGGAGCTGTTTTTCACTTTTAGTCTTCAGAATTCAAGTGTGGGTTTTATTATCTGTTTCTCCAAGGACAAATTTTACTTCCCTCCCAAAAATATGAATTCAGAATTATTTAATGTGTTTTCCTAATGAATATTTCTTTGCATCTAGTCACTTGTCTAACACAGAACTTATTTTACTGAAGCTAATTTTAATTATGGCAGGACAATGCTAATGAAACAGCCTCATTGAGAATTGACTATTTGAAAGATGTCTCTTGACGCAACCATAAAATCAATCTATCTGATATGGGTCTGATTTTGAAGGTAATTAAATCCAGTTAGTAATTTATGGACCAATAGCAGGGGACAGTAAATAGAGGATAACCTAATTTGTGATGGCCCAATATTTTGATGTATGTAGTCCATACCAAATCTAGCACATGAAACTGGTAGATGTAAGAAATTGAGTTCCCTGAGATTAATGTAGATAGCTCCATATGGATTTCCTAGAATTGAATTTGCTAGCTTTCTTTCTGAAGGTTCAAAAATTATCCCAATGTACCCAAATGACAGCAGTAATACATACCAGTCATTTACATGCTATGGTTGGAATTTGCCACAATCTCCATCAATAATACCATTTTTTGCCTTTTCTAAATACAAGCAGAGTGATCCAAAACCTGACGCTAGATTCAGGACTGTTTAACTCACCTTCTAGAGAAGGAGTCTTCAAACTTGGCCCTTTTATGACTTGTAGACTTCAACTCCCAGAATTCATCAGACAGGCATGCTGGCTGAGGAATTCTGGGAGTCGAAGTCCACAAGTCATAAAAGGGCCAAGTTTGAAAAACCCTGTTCTAGAGCTAGCTATAGGTAATTTCTGTCATGTCACAGATTTTCCTGGCTCATTTAGCTCTGCCTTTTATCACCTATACCATATCCCAAAATTCTCCCAGTTGCTGTATTTAAGATCATTTGAACAAGAGAGAATGTTCTTTCTTTCTAATAAGCAGGCATATACATAGAATGAAGGCTCCTGCTAAGCTTGTAAGCTGCCCTGAGTCTTCGGAGAAGGGCGGGATATAAATGGAATTAAAATAAAATAAAATAAATAAAATAAAAGGAGCTGTAGACACTATTAAACATGGGCTGGGACAATGTTTTTATTTATTTATTTTCCCCCCCAGCTTAAGGGTAGTCAACCTAGTCAAATGAGTAGATGGGAAACTGTACAGCATTTTGCAAGGCTGGATTGTACATTAATTACTTGTAAGATTAAATTTTCAATGGAGGAAAACACAGGACTAAACCAATGAGTATTAATGCATAGCAGTGCTTAATACATGACTTTTAAGAACAAAATCTGTTGTGTGGTAATAAAACAAACCAATGAAGTAAAACGGGAGTTCTAAAAGATTTGAGCAGTGGAAAAATGCACCACAGCTCTGAATTTATGGTTTGACAGAGTCCCGATAAGGAAGCCATGGAATTTATGCTAATAAAAGATAAGAACATAGACACAAAAGGAAGAAAAATTAAAGTTTGAGGAAAATAGCTTTCCTGATTGTCTCTTGCTAATAGGAAGGAAGGAAGGAGCTGGTTGGTAGATGAGAAAACTCTCACCCATACAAATTTTAACAAAACATTACAGCAAACAATCCATTTAATATGCTGCACATTGATGAGAACCAAATCTGAATCAGACTAAATCACCCTGGTCCAACACAAAGGAATAGGTTGCTGAGTTTGCAACAATGCATACCCTTCTATAATTATTTCTATCATATAGAATTAAAGAGGATTAACACAGAGCAGGTAGTTTCCACCAGATTGCTATATTATTATGCACACATTGTTGTGGGTCTTCACATAGGCTACATTCGTCAAACTGAATGTACTTGCTTTCAAGCACCAGTGAATCAGAGGAAGCAGGAGGCAGTGAAAGCTCCTTTATGCTCACTTGATTTCAGTTTAGTAGCAAAGGCTTAAATATATATCACAAAGTAATTTCTCTCTTGACCAGTGCAAGTCAGGAAATCAGTGACTCTTTAGATGTGGTTGGATTCCAATCCCATCAGTCCCAGCCTGCATGGACAATGCTCATGGCTGATAAGAATATGAGATATCTAGAGCGGTTTCACACTCTTATAGCCTGGAAATGATAACTCTTCAGAGATAGCCAAGGCTGTGGAGACCAAGAGACTGTTTGCTTAATCTGTGGTGCCATGGTTCTTTTAACAACAATTTATTGAACAAGGCAGAGTTTGTTGGATTCTAACAAGGCAAAGCTATACATCAGACATGTCAAACACAAGGCCCGGGGGCCGGATCCGGCCCGCAAAGTGGTTTTATGTGGCCCACGAAGCCATCCTGGAAACAGTGAGGGAACGGCCCCCACTGCCTTGGCCCTGGCCCAGAGACCCTCCTTCTGCCAAAGACCCTCAGATCTGTCCCACTCCTGCCCAGGCCCCCATAGGCACCCTTGATGGGAACGATGTAGAGCTGGCCAATCCCACCCAGTAGGCCATATGCACTCTAGCCACGCCCACCCAGTAGGCCACTCCCACCCTGGCCATACCCACCCGGCCCCCTGAGGGCAACCACAGTGCTGATGCGGCCCTCAATGAAATTGAGTTTGACACCCCTGCTATACATCATGATTTACAAACCATTGTGAGCCAGTTTGGTCTAATGGTTAAGGCCAGGTGGGTGACTTTGGGGCAGTTGCTCTCTCTCAGCCCAACCCACCTCACAGGGTTGTTGTTGTGGAGAAAATAAAAGGACAAAGGAGTATGTTCGTCACCTTGAATTATTTATATAAAGGCAGGACATAAACTAAATAATAGTAGCTTAGTACTCAAGTTAGACAAAAGCACACACAAAATTCCACTTTATAGCTTAGCGTGCTGTGTGAAGTTAAGGCAGAGAGAACAAAGACACAGAGTCAATAGGAAGGAAGGGAGAAACCAAGCAAACAATTTGTTCCGTCAATAGCAGTAAATGGTCTTGGTATATCAACAGTTGCTTTGCCCTGTGAAAATTAATTCTCTTAAAATCTAGTGCTAGGTCCAGAGGTTCAGATCTTAATTTTTATTTCCATAATATTGAAACTGTTTGCAAATGGACCAAGTGGAGGAAAGAATTCTGGGATTGGAAGAATTGTTTCAACTTTTGTGGCAGGAGACGGGCATTTTAAAGGGCCAGGCTCAGAGTCTTGTCTGCCTAATTTACTCTCAAAAATAGAAAGACGTAATAATTTAATAAAAAGAAACAAGTATCCATCCTCTGAATGTCTTTTGATAGCCATGGGAGAATGCATTTAGAGCCAATGTCATTCTACTGTTGGGTAAGCAGATAGATCTATGTCAGCAGATTTTTTTAAACAAGATTTTTATCCTGCCTTTAGTTACATACAATTCAAGATGGTGAACACACCAGTACTCCTTGCTCCTTGTTGGCTGAAATGATCTAAAAAAGTAAGAAAGGAATATTTTTGCCTTTGAAACTTCAGACCTTGACACCCCCAAAAATATATTATTATTATTATTATTATTATTATTATTATTATTATTATTATTATTATTATTATTATTATTATTATTATTATTATTATTATTATTAATTTCTAACAGCTAAAACCTAAAAAACATAACATCTCTCTTAGTTAACTTTCTGTCCTGGGGGATTGGAATGAGGTGGTTTCTCCACAAAACAAAGAACTTCTAAGGAAAAAGTATTTAAAATGTACAAGGCAAACTACCAAAGATTCTTTTCTTATTTAATGGTAATTTGGAGTTTGTTGATGTATGGGCATATAAAAATGGTGACTCAAAAGAATACTGTATACTTATTTTTCTGAAAGGCATAGATCCTTGTAACACTTTCTGGTCCTATTTTACAGGTTAGACAAGCCATATTTTGAGAAGGATTCTAGTATGCTCAGTTTATCAAGCCTTGTTGTCTTAGGGCTTTTTTTATATTACAGCCAAAAGCTGCTTGATCTCCATGAGTAAACCACTAGGAATGAAGTCAGTTTAAGAAATGCCTTTCAGAATTTCAACTTCTTCCTCCCCTTTAACCATGGTGAAGATGAGATATCCACTTATCATGGCCTCTGATTGGTGGATTCTCCGGCTACTTTATCCCTCCCACTACTCCTAGGAGGGATAAATCATTTTCACATGCATGAGTTTTTGAGAACAGAGAGTTTCCACTGATAGACCTTTTTATAAGCCGTTCTCTAATGGATCTTCCTTATACCTGATATTTCTACAAGCAGGGGCAGCTACTGTTTTTCTATTTTTTCTGTCTTTTATCAATTAAGAAAGCAAGAGTTGCACAAGTTTTCCTTAAGGAGTGCAATGCCAAGAATTAGGGTAGAGTACAGAAATTGTAAAAATAGAGGTAGGAATGCTGTCCTCTTTTATTAGCAAATCCATTAATAACAGGAACTCTCTGAAGCTTTTGAATTTCTTTTCTTTCAAGATGTGTGCATTTTGGGCAAAAGACTCTTTGATAAATCAGTAAGGATTTCCCCCATCTGCTGTTTGTATCTAGAGGGATCCTTCCTTCTCCGTCAAACTCAACACCATTTCTTCGTAGGCTAGAAGAAACTGGCAGGACTCTTGTCAATTTGATTTGGTTAAAAAGAAAGAAATGTTCCAGGATGACATCACTATACCTGTAGGGCAGGGTAGGGAAATAAATGAAATGAAATTTTATCATTATTTTTGCTTTTAGGTTGGAAGGAGAAGCTGGAAGCTGTCAACTCTACCTACCGTAGTTAAAAAAATAATAATATTTCAGCAGGCCACATGTTGTGGTAACCTGGTTGTGCAGGTTAGTTGCTAGCATCATCTAAAGCTGCTCTCTGGTTTTCTCACCCTCTGGGTGTAACAATGTAACAATGCTTAGAACTTCCTTTGCTGAGATGGGTGGCATATAAATTTAATTAATAAATAAATAATTTGCAAGCAGAAAAGGGGCAGGGCTCAGGTCACAGTACAATGTTGCTGCCATCACAGTTCTGTGTGCCGTGTGGGGAAGTTTCTTGACTTTTGGACCCACTTCTTTGCCCTATGCTTAATATTATTTGCATGTCTTTGGTTTCCTTTGCTTCACTATCTTTGGGCTGTCTTCATGCCCTTCCCCCCTTTTGGGTTCCAGTTTTGACGTACATCTTGAATAAGACTATAGATTATTTTTTTCTAATACTGGCCACGCTTGCCAGCTTGGAAGAGACTTAGAACATGTTTGGATTTCCATGCTATGGTTAGTTTTGGTTTATTGGACTGATAGTTTAGTTTGGTTCACTTGGCACAATACAGTGTGTACTTATAGAGGCAGAGTTATAAACTAGATTATCACGGAGCATCCTTCCTTCTGCACTAAGATTTCTGATATTATTTTCTCCAGATGTGGAAATTTTTTTTACTTCTCATTAGAGAGCTCTGTGAAACTAATCAGCATCTAGCTGTGAAGTCACCTGAAGGGAAAACCATAACATTCTATATGAAGATAAAATCATTTTAAAATTAATTGTAACCAGTGTCTTATTTTTATGCAAGGAAATCATATTTAGGTCTTTGATTATTACTATATCGTTTATCCTCTTTTCTAAACTGTATTTGGCTTTCGGAGCTTTTGTAAAAATGCAGTACCTAAACTGAAAAGAAAAGGAATTTCTGAAAATCCACTGCAAATCTGCCGAGTAGCTGCACACCTCGGAAGGTTATTAGAAAGGCAGATTTAAAATGATTGTGAAGCGTATTACATGCTTGAAATGAAAGATAAATATAATTCCTGCAAATAAAAATCCTTTCTCCATCCCAAAGAGTTAATTAGAAATTAGGGATTTTTAATGGTAAATCCAAGGAGAGAGGAGGGACACAAAGCACTTGTCCCTAAAGATCATTTTCAGATGTATGCTACCAGATAGGTTGGAAAGGCTGTGAAAATAATTATTTTTACGGATTTGTTAGGAGGTCTGTGTGCATATCAGCCATCATCCAATTTGAGCTTCAAAGGAGGTTTGATTAGATGCAAATTTATGATCTGAAATTTGAAGACAATATGTTAGCAGTTAATAGAAGCTTTAACCATAAAGTAGAATAAGAAACCACCAAAAAAAATGTTTGCACGCAAGTTATTGGATTTTTGATGGGGCTGGAGATAGGATGGAATAAAAATACTAGCTATGGTAAATCCTCCCCAAAAGTAGGAAAAGTAGATCCTCCCAAAGTGAGAAATCTCAGCTGGATACCTTTGAGAGTTTCATGACAATATGCTTTGTAAATATTGCCTATGCATCTCTTTTAAGGCAGAGATACCAGACATGATGAACAGAAAGCACAGCAACTTCTAAACTTATAAAGGAGAATATCTGTAGTTCATGGTTGAAATCAGAGGTCCTTGGTGCTCTCTCAGCTTGATTGTTTTCTTGCAGACTCGTTTTTTGTAAACTAGCTAACATCATCAGTGTTAATAAGTTCCACCAACACTGACAGGGCAAGCCACCAGAATGTGCTCTAAAAGTAAGCTCTTACTAAACATTGAAGAGGCTACCCAAGTTCATTAGCCCCAAGCACTACTAGTACTAACACTACTACTAGGCTGTGTGGCTTGTTGATGCGGCATGCGACCTTATACCCATTCTGTGCAAGAAACAGATAAGTAGCAGGGGAAAATTAAAATTTTAATTTAATTTTAATTTGTTTAATTGTGGGCTAGTCTTATTTAATTCTATTTTAAAGTGTACTTATTTGTATTGTTTTAACTCGCCCTGTAAACTGCCCTGAGTCCTTCGGGAATAGGGCGGTATACAGTATAAAATCAATTAAATAAATAAATAAATAAAAGGGATTCCCCCCACCCCCTCCTCAAATTAAATGAGAAAAGTGGGCATAATAAAAGGAGAATAAAACAATGCTCCTAAAGGCTGTAGAACTGTAGAGAACATATGCTGGATGATGGAGAAAGCTAGAGAGTTCCAGAAAAACATCTACTTCTGCTTCATTGACTATGCTAAAGCCTTTGATTGTGTGGATCATAACAAACTCTGGCAAGTCCTTAAAGAGATGGGCATACCAGACCATCTTATTTGTCTCTTGAGAAACCTATATGCGGGCCAAGAAGCAACAGTGAGAACTGGACATGGAACCACTGACTGGTTCAAAATTGGGAAAGGAGTCCGGCAAGGCTGTATACTGTCGCCTTGCCTATTTAACTTATATGCAGAGCACATCATGAGAAATGCAGGGCTAGATGAATCAAAAGTTGGAATTAAGATTGCCGGAAGAAGCATCAACAACCTAAGATATGCAGATGATACCACTCTAATGGCAGAAAGTGAAGAAGAACTAAAGAGCCTCGTGTTGCTGGTAAAGAAGGAGAGTGCAAAAGTTGGGTTGAAACTTAACATTAAGAAAACCAAGATCATGGCATCCGGCCCTCTCAATTCCTGGCAAATAGATGGGGAGGAAATGGAGGTAGTGACAGATTTTATTTTCCTGGGCTCCAAGATCACTGCAGATGGGGACTGTAGCCAAGAAATTAAAAGACGCTTGCTCCTTGGGAGGAAAGCCATGGCAAATCTAGACAGCACACTAAAAAGAAGAGACATAACCCTGTCAACAAAAGTGTGTATAGTCAAGGCTATGGTCTTCCCAGTTGCAATGTATGGCAGTGAAAGCTGGACCATAAGAAAGGCTGAGCGCCAAAGAATTGAAGCCTTTGAACTATGGTGCTGGAGAAGACTCCTGCGAGTCCCTTGGACTGCAAGGCGATCAAACCGGTCATCCTAGAGGAGATCAACCCTGACTGCTCTTTGGAAGGCCAGATCCTGAAGCTAAAACTCAAATACTTTGGCCACCTAATGAGAAGGAAGGACTCACTGGAGAAGAGCCTAATGCTGGGAAAGATTGAGGGCAAGAGAAGAAGGGGACGACAGAGAATGAGGTGGCTGGATGGAGTCATTGAAGCAGTAGGCGTGAGCTTAGATGGACTCCAGAAGATGGTAGAGGACAGGAAGGCCTGGAGGAACATTGTCCATAGGGTCGCGATGGGTCGGACACGACTTCGCAACTAGCAACAACTGCTACATGCCAAAGAAGTAGATTGAGATAGGGATAAACGGGTATGGATGTAAAAAAAAAATCACCCAAGAAGGAATGATTTAAAAAAAATGAAGGAGTGGAATTGATCTGAGACGCTTTCTTTCTGTTTCTCCTTTTTCAAGGGTGACTTCCTAAGCAAAATATGGAAAAAGAATGAGACATAAAAAGCAGCCATCCCAAATGCTCTTAGGGGCAAGAAGGAAATAATAAAATTTATGGCTAGTTATTCATGCTAATATCAGAAAGCCCACCCCCCCCCGCTGCCATTTTGTCCATCTATCAAAGGAAAGCTGCAAAGATGAATGAGAGGCTTCAAATTTCTCCAAAGAAACAGATTTAATTCAATGCCATGAAATGTTCCAAAGGTAATAATTCAGAGGGAGAATTTGATCCAACCTTCTTCAAATAAAATAAATAACACACAGCCCTTTTTTGTAATAGCCTATATAATGTTGTGAGTTCATAAAGTTCTTTATGAGTCAAGTAATTAGAACACAGAAGAGAGATCCTTTTATCCTTGTCTTGTATAATAAGGCTAATTGGTTTTGAATATTTATACAGCAGTCTGGAAAGAATCCTAATTAATGTAGAGCTAATTCCATCACGTCACACAACAGATATACTTTCAAACCTGTATATATTTTAATGTTTTAATGCAGGACACAGAGAAATACTGCAGTCATATATAGCATGACTTTTAAATAACATGATGTTTAGCGACTATAAAAAGTGCCTATTATGAAGCTTGTCCAACTTAAAGGAAAATAGAAATGAAAGTTCCACATATGCCTTTAATAATAAGACATTGATCATAAGAATGTGAGAGATATAATCTCAGATTTGCTCACTGCCCACTTTTTTCTAAGGTCCTTATGCTGAAGCCAGGATGGTATAACATCTTCCATTCCTTGGATCATAAGAATAAGTGACAGATCCTGAAATATATATGAAAACATATATCTGAAATATATATGAAAAACTACTTGAGGCACATCATGGTAAACAAAACGCAATGTGCCATGGACAATAGTAAACATAAATAGCTGAACCCCGGTTAGCTATGGGTGAGCCTCTCTGTATCCAGGAATTTATCATCTGTGGTCTTGGATGAGTTGCACTACCCTTGACAGGCCACCCGTATAAACGGGGGGTCCTCTTGGACTCATGGCTCCTGCTTGAAGAGCAGTTGGCAGCTGTGGCTAGAAAAGCCTTTGCTCAAATTCATTCAGTTAGGCCCTTTCCGGGAAAGGGAGGCTGTCATACCCTGGTCATCTCCTGACTGGACTATTGCAAGGCACCTCACATTGGGCTATCTTTGAAGAATATACAAAAGCTTCAGCTGGGGCAGAATGTGAGCAATCCTAGATGCACAAAAAAGGGTGAGTGTAACACCTTTGTTCCACAAATTGCACTGGGTGCCACTTTGCTTCCAGGTCCAATTCAAGGGGATGGTTGTGACCTCTAAAACCCTATACAGCATGGGGCCAGGCTACCTATGGAACCATCTTTGTCTCATTATATCGGCACAGTCCATCCAATCAGGCAGTGAAAGTATGTTAAAGAATTCCAACTGAAAGGTCTAGGAAGAGACTCTTCTCTCCCTTTGCCCTGCCTGGTGGAATCTAAGACTAATGAACATATTTCAGCGTGTGTCAGTCACAGGCACATTTCAGACAAGGCCAAAAAGCATAAAAATCAAGAACTCTGTGATCGAAGCCCCATTGCTCTTTTGACAGGTGTTGCCGGCATAAGGCTTCTTTGTGGCTAGTAAAAACTACATTCAACTTTATAGGAAGGCCTTTAGTAGACAGAACAATAAATCAAACCTGATAGGGTTAAATTACAGACTATGTTAAAGCTGAGGTCTTCTGGGTTTATTCCAGGTTTTTGAGAGTCTGAGATATGCTTTTGAAAAAGTCTATTAGACTTACACTTCTTTCTGTGTGTGTTTCCTGTCTCAAAATGGCAGAGAACTATGCCACCAGTTTTTAACATAGGAAATTTGAGAAATTTTGTAAGAGTGTTCAGATCTCTATTCATGTCTGAGGCATAGATTATTGCCCTGCTTTAAAAAGCAACCATCTGTCTGTTGTTTGCACCTTTTGGTAAAATGCTTAGTACAACTTGTTCTATTTGAAGTTCCTCCTTGATGTTACCTGCACTTCCAATCATTGTCTTAAATTATTTTTCACAATGAATTTACATTGCATTTTTTTAGATTTGTTGGATGGAAGTTTGATGTAGTGTTTGCCCTGAAGTGGAAAAGTCCCAGGGCTGTTTATTTAATTCAGAACACATTTCTCAGCTGCATCTTGGAAGCTAACAAAAAAAAATAGTACTTTCATAATACTTAAAACAAATCTGGTATACTTTGGTACAATGTGGACAATATATCTCAAAGCAACAACAAATCACATCACAACTTCATGCTCTTTCTAGTAGTAATATCTCATTTAGAAATGTTTAAATCTATGAAAGCAGGATTTCAAGTCAATAAGCCAATATATTTCTTCCTTTGACCATTTTTTAAAATGAAGTGTGCATTTATATGCCATCCATAAATATAGGGTTGATTGTAATACCTAATTTAATTTTCAAAACTGGGGGGAGTAAAGATTTGAAAATTAAGAAGCTATTTGCTAGATGCACAAAGACATTTCTGTAGGTCCATGGAGATTTGGTTCAACCTCCAGGAAACATAGGTAATACATCACAATTATTCCTGCCTATGCCTTATATGTATTGACTTCATGCAGAATCACAGATAGTTGGAAGTGATAAAGTTAGTGAATGTGTTGCCTGTAACTGGTTTCTTTCTCCATTGGTGCTTATTGCTTGTTAATGTGTATTTGACAAATAGCACTTTGGTTTCTATTTCCTTCTCCCTAATGTAGTCATTTGAGGAACTTTATGGAGGGCTCAGTTAAAGTCAAGTCTTTCCGGAATGGTTACAGTTCTTTCTTTTCCCACAATGCTACCCCCAGAGAGAGGTAACATTCTACCTACTTGTCTTGCCTATAAACCTATCCACCTCAACAGCAAAGCAAATAGTACAGTGACTGTAATTTGCGACTTTGGAATATATATACTAGATATACTAAAACTAGCAACTTGTGAGCAACTAGCTCACAATCATGTCGTTCGTAATTTCCAAAAAAAATAAATAAATAGGAAAGAAAGGAATTATTTATTCCTTAATGTCATGGGGTTGGGAAGAAAATGAATATTTCTGCCCTTCTCTCACTTAATCTTATTTGTGTATTATATATTAGCAAAGAAGAGAGTCTTATGTAGGTGAGTATGCCATTTAGGCCGCTATTTTATACTCATTTCCTAGGAACAGGCTATCCAAAATCAAATGAGGCTTATTTTGAGTAGATATTATTATAATAGGATTACATAAACAGAGTGATTTCTGCAGCCGGCATCTTTCCATATAGAGCTTGCACAGAACGTGAGCTGGAAGCATGATCATGTACGACTCAAGACTGGGCAGAAATGTTCATGAAAGTGTCTTCCTGAAGACACCTGCATTGAATTCCTGGAGGCTGACTCTTCAGTAACATTTCCAGTGTAATTTGCCAGGGAGAGAAGGCTGAACACCATGATTTGCAGCTGCAGAGCCTGTTAAAAGCAGAGAGGCATTATAGGGAGTTCCAAATATTCAAGAACTGCTTAAGAAGAAGACAACTTTGGGAGAAATTGCTGCTTCCTGCCAAGGTGTCTGAAGCCGGGCAACAGCAATCAAGGTAAAACGGCATGTTGTTGATCAACTGCAATTCTTGCACAGGGTAATTCCGTCTGTCCTCGGAAGAAAGAGTACAAAAAGATTATTAAACCTGATGTAGCAAAGCAGTTCACATATATGTTTGTCCTCTAGGAAATGCCAAATGATAAATGGAACTTAGCTCTAAAAGCGCCATCTGAACCAGTGAAGGAAATAATTTATCATGGGATGTTCTATTGTTGCAGAAAATTATGATTAAACTCTATTGATTTGGAAGAGTCTTGTGGGGTGAGGCTGTTACTTCAAAGTGCTTCCTGGGACTTATTAGAATGCTGGTGTTAGACTTTGAATCCAAGCAGTTTCCTAGTCCATAGGGATCTTGTTTGACCCTTTCGGGGTTTCATTCCTCCAAATCTCCAAGGAGTTACATACTTTGACAGCTTTTTGGTATCAGTGGATGCCTGAATTCCATAAATGCTAACATAGGCATTAATTCAAGGAAGCTGTATTTGGAGAAGTGTGCTTCAGACAATTTGCTAGCTGTATTAGTTAACAGTTCCCGGTGGCATTTCTTTGCTATGCAGCTTAATTGGGAGGCAAACTCTGAAAAAATGGATCCATCTCAATTATTGCTAATATGTCAACTCCTAACAAGTGTGGCTGAACTTATGATTTGCAAAACATGTAGAAGAGTGGGCTCCAGGGGCCCTGATAAACACTGGCATAAACCATTGCATTTGATTTACTCTCACCTAGAAAATATTTTTTTAAATCTTGCATATCTTGTGCTTGTTTTAGCAATATAGTTATGCACAATCTTTCATATATTTACTTATCTTATTGATATATCCATGGTTCCAAGAATGATTAAGATTAGATACCAACAGCCCCCACCTCGTTAGGCTTTCATAAGGCACTTAAAAAATCTAGCAGCTTCCAAGCATGTGGACCAGGATGTCGTCAGGATCTGCTTGCTGATTATTGTAGATGTATTCTTGATTACTAAATGGGAAATATTTTTGAAGCTTGGCGATTTGAATCATTGTTGATTGTGAAATTCTTTGTGCTCTCTAAGTTTGCTTGTTTCTAAATTTTTTGTTTCCCAACTAGGTAACTTCAAAAATGTTAGAGTTAGGGAAAAAGAAAGGTTAAAGAAAAAGGAAAACAAAGGAAAACAAAGGGAAAGGGGGGAAAGAAGAATGTCACACTTTTTTTGGTATAGATACAGATGTAAAATACATTAACCTCTAAAATCAACAATAATACGCTTGTATTTCTATATTCATAAACAGTTCTAATTCTCAAATCCCAAAATTAAATTTTCAAAAGCAGTGTTTTCTAAGTTGAAACAAATTAGGCAAAGTCTTTTCTTTAATCAGAGGAGTGAGTTTAACCATCTCAGCCAATTCCATTAGCTTCATGATCCATTCTTCTGTTGTAAGACTGTATAAGTCTTTCCATCGCTGTGCATACAAGACTTTCACTAATAAGATAATCTTTATTGTCATTTTTTACTGTGGGCACAATGGCACACATCAAAAATGAAATTTAGTTGCCCGCTCTCAAAGTGAAACACATACATGACAAATACCTAAAACATACTACATACAACATATGTATAGACTCACACCCCTACATATACATAACAATAAAATATTAAATACTGTCCAACTTGAATATATAACAGAAGGAGGAAGCCTGAGAGTTCACAAGGTTAATGGTGTATGGAATGAAACTATGGCTGAATCTGGATGTACTGCTACAGATACCACGAAGCCTCCTCCCAGAAGGTAACAAGGAAAACAGGTTGTGAAGAGGATATGTAGTGTCCCAAACAATGCTTCTGTGCCATGTCCTGGTTGGGAGGGAGGGAACTGCCAATGATTTTTTCGGCCATCCTCACCACTCTCTGCACCGCCTTCCTGTCTGAAGCAGTGATGCTTCCAAACCAGACTGTGATGCTGTATGACAGGATGCTCTCGATCGTCCTCCTGTAGAAAGTGGTCAGGACAGGGGAAGGAAGAATGAGCTTTTCTCATGCGACTTTCACTGCTGTTGTCATGTACAGAAACAGACCCATTTTTCCTTTCAACCTGTTATCCTTCAAACCTAGGAAGAAAACTTCTGATTTCAGTTGTGTATGCAGATGCCAAGAAAGTTAACCACTTACTGGGTCTTCCCTCCCTCCCCTCCCCCATTTGTCCGCCTTTCCAATTTTCTGTGTCCTCCTTTGCATGTCCAGGTATCTTTTTTTTAAAAAATCCCATTTATATCCCGCCCTTCTCCAAAGACTCAGGGCGGCTTACAATCTAAAGCACAAATCAATGTGCTTAGGAATAGCCTTCATTCTATGTATATGCCTGCTTATTAGGGCTTTTGCCCCCCCCCCCAGCGGCATTATTACAAAGTCAGCTTATTGCCCCCAACAATCTGGGTCCTCATTTTACCTACCTCGGAAGGATGGAAGGCTGAGTCAACCTTGAGCCTGGTGGGACTCGAACCTGCACTAATTGCAGGCAGCTGGTATTACTTAAGGAGGCATTAGCCCACTGCTCCACCAAGGCTCTGGTACTTCTAGTAAGTTAGAGATCACCTCCTGCTTTCTGTGTTAATGAAGCCATTTTATATTTCCACTAAGACTTTGATGAACATCTTTCTGGAGTTGTAAATGGATAGAAAAGAAATAGTGTCTAGACACAACAAATGATAAAAAAATAGGAGAGAACTCAGGGGTGTATAAGAAGGAAAAGCATTGCAAGAACTTCTTTTAAAAATATTTCTGACTAAATATTAACATATCTATACTGCATTCCTGGTGGTTTCTTTGTTCTATGTGCACCTGACTGAACAAAAAGCAATCTAATTGTGAACATTTTATAGAGTCAGATAAAAGTCATTGGAGCCTGCCACAGCTTTGTTGTCCTCCCCTTCCACATACACACCCAAAAAACAAAAACAAAGAACATATACACAAACACAAACCAATTAGTCACAACACTGTCAGAAGGTCTAGTGATTTATTGATAATGTATATTTTAGTGTTCTGTGTTACTTGCACATTACCTTGGAAGGGTTTGTATCCTGAAAAAAGGGTACGGATAACTACAATGAAGAAATGAAAATAACCTTTTTTATGTTATGTTGTAAAAGGAGCAAAACAAAGTCCCACAGAAATAAACAGAGATTGTTTCTGAGTATATAGCAGAGGTTTATTCTATTAAGTATGCTAATTATGGAACCCCTTGTATTAAAAATACTCCTTAACACATGAAAGAACAGCAAATAAACGTATATATGAAGTTTTTATGTAACACTAGAAAAGAAAAAAATAGATAAAAGAAAGGCTAAATATAAAATCCCCTCGATTGGGTATTGTATTTCATACAGCTGCTTTTAGAAATAGATCTGTTACTGGTATTGTAAGCATCTCCACATCTGGAAATAACTTCTTATAGATTATTTCCTTCCAAATAGTAAAGGGGAAGATGTACCACAAACACCTATGAAACAAAAATGTTCCCAATTAAAATAGGTTCTGTTGTTTGGAAATTAAATCAATACTGACCCCCCAAAAGATGTCCCTGTAGATTTGAAATCTGGGAGAAATGCTTGTTATCCACCTGATTATGAATGATACCAACTAAGAGGGGGGAAAAATCAATACAGTGACCAACATAAGGAAGAGTAATAAAATGATGAAGAGAACAAACCCAGACACAATAGAGTCTGTATTTTACTTGCTTTACTTCCTAATACAGTCTGCTGGCATATTTACAGAAAATCTGGGTACCAATATAGCAAAACAACAAATGAAGGTGAGCACATATGTTTTGAGATTATACAAATCTGTGTGATGAAACACAAAACTTGATTGTACCCCCTTTCAAGTGCCTTAAGGACACAAATCATAGAATTTATAAACACAATCTGGATTAGATTATACCAGGTATGTCCCTTTTCTTCCCTTCCAAGACTTTTTCACAGATTGGGCATGAAGAGATTATGAAAACAAAAATAGCAGATTGTACAACTGATAATTTTGATTTGAACCAAAAGGGTCAGGGTGAATAATGGGAATTAATTTGCATCCGCTTTGCTTTGACACCTTTACTTATCTGTTGGAATAAATTATGATTTATTAACAATGCTGTGTCAAGGGCATTTTAAGTTGAAAATTCTTGACAATTATTATCAGGAAGCAAACTATTTGGGGCAGATAGAAAAAGAAGTCAATCCATGAGGTGAGGTGTCTGATCCATGCCTACAGGCCAATGTGGTATGAGAACCATCTGTGACAATATATGGCTGTTTTTCGAAATAAATTAAGGAGGCACTAGATAGAATTGACATTGCTTTCCATTTCCAAAAGTATTAATTATTATAATGTATCCATCTTATGCAGCCTGATAAGGGATAAACTCTGCTGAACTTGTTATGTATTGAATATATATAAAGTTGTGTTAATCCCTGCTAAAGTGAAACTAACTTAACTCCAACTGCTTGTGAAGCTAAAATGAATCTAACCTTTAGACGACCCTGACTGTTAACTCCAACCGTTTTGGAGGGAAACTTTGAACATTCATATTTGGATGGGTTTTTCAAGTATTGTGATTGGTTAAGGCCCTGTGGGTTCAGAGTATAAATTACAGGCAATTGCCTGCCGCTCTCCAGTTCTAGTTTGAGTCAATAAATAATGTTGTAACTATGCTGGTCTGCTCCTTGCCTACTGAAGCCCAATACTCAATAGAACTCATATACATTTCCTCCTGGGGTGTCATTCCTTCCCTTAACCTCATGCTGTATACAAAATTTGACTGTGTGAGAATTTTAATTTTATTTTAATGCTAGAGACAGGTTTGCATACCTAGTCTTTTTCTCCACCTTGGAAGCATTTCCCTTTTCCTCAGAACCCCACCACCAGGCTCATTCTCCATAAAGATAAAGCTGTCTCTGCCTAGGAGAGCAGTATTTTTCCCCTCAATAAGTTCCACTTCATTAGGATTGGGTTCAGCAGGCCAACCTCAATAATTCTTCTAGCTCTATCTTACAAACTTCTAGGTTGTTTCTGAGAGAAAGGATCAAATGCAATGGGGAGAAAACGCTTATTTTTAACTTACCATAATAACAATGGCATTTATGTGCTGTGCCTGAGCACTATCTTTGACTCATCCTCTTGATCAGGGATCTTCAAACCTGGCCCTTTTATGACTTGTGGACTTCAACTCCCAGAATTCCTCAGCCAGCCTATCCTCAGCCACAAGTCATAAAAGGGCCAAGTTTGAAGACCCCTGCTCTTGGTTCTTTGATTTTTCAAACCATGCATCTACCCCCTTGCTTGACTTTTGTTGGTATTGTTGTTGTTGTTATTGGTGGTGGTGTTTCTCCTTTGAAGAAACCTGATATCTCTTGGGTACAGCTTTACTAACCAAGCTTCTCTCTTATGTGAAGCATTAATATTTGGAGCTGTGGTCGAGAGATTACAAAAGAAAGAGTCACTCGTAATAAAAACCCACCTGGTGGCTGAATCAGTAGAAATTAAATTAAGGCTGGAGTTTCAGTTCAACTTGATTGTAGGTTTGGGTCTGCCTTGCTTTGTTCACTCATTGTGTCTGATTGCTGTCTCAGAGGAAATCAATAGTATGAATTCAACTGGGAACTGAAATGACATGAGTTCAATGCCTTCTGAGCAAATACATTTTCTTGAAGCAAAGGATTCACTTTCCACAACCCTGCAAAAAAGAAAAAAGAAAAAAAGAATTGTTCACCAAAATATAAGGGGTGCCCCAGGGAATCAGTATGGAAGGTTTGGATAACTTTTTGGAGGTGCACAAGTTATTTACTCATGTATTATAAATACCCTCTTAAAGTTTTACTGGCTGTATTTTGAATGCAGTATATGAAAAAGAACAGCTTGTAAGAAGACTAGAGTATTCTTAAGGAGTTATTGCAAATGTATTGGCTAAAAAAAGTAAAGAAAAAGTATAAATGCCTCCTCTCTTTTTTCCTAATAAGCTACTAAATTACTGAAAAATTAATTAAAAGCTGTAAAATTATTTTCCTATGGGAATAGTAATTGAAAATAAACATTATGAACACCCCATGCTTTTCTGGTAATGTCTTTAAAATGCAATTTATGAACATAATGACAAATTTCATTGAGATGGCGGCTGCCATTTTGTATAGGTTTTTTTTCCTTTTTATTTATGGAGCCGGCTCTATTCCTTCGTGTTAATTGAAGATGCTGAATTTTATCCGAAAATAGTGTTTCATTTTTTCTTTCTTTCCTGAATACAAAAGTCTACTGTATTATTCAACAGTGCTGAACAGGAAGATTTGTAGTGCATTTCTTCTAATGCTCAACTCAGGGAGATCAATGGCATTGGGTGAGGTGCAGCCAAAGGAGGGCATTGAATAAACTCGCCTGAAAGCTAAATGTATCATGATGTTGGAGATTAATAACTGCATCACAACAGGAAACTTTCTCCTTTTTTATTAAAGCAACCATGAAGAGGTGGTATTTGCAGCAGGGCTTTGCTCCTTAACCCAACCCAAATCAATACAAAGCTGCCCAGTTATAAAAATGTAGCCTAGCGCCAACCCAGATCAGTACTAGGGTGTTTTTCTTCAACATTTGTTTCTTTGATTTCTCATAAAAAGCTGGCCTGATGGGTTGTGTTTCATATGTCGAAAAGTGGAATAAACTTCTTTTAAATACATAGGTAAGGGTACAAGTTCCCCCGCACATGTGTGCTAGTCATTTCCGACTCTAGGGGCCGGTGCTCATCTCTGTTTCAAAGCTGAAGAGCCAGCGCTTGTTCGAGGACGTCTCCGTGGTCATGTGGCCGGCATGACTAGACACCAAAGGCGCACGGAACACTGTTACCTTCCCACTGTAGTGGTCCCTATTTTTCTACTTGCATTTTTACGTGCTTTCGAACTGCTAGGTTGGCAGAAGCTGGGACGAGTAACAGGCGCTCACTCTGCTACCCGGCACTTGGGATTCAACCCGCCAAACTGCCGACCTTCTGATCGCCAAGCTCAGCGTCCTAACCCACTGAGCCACCGCGTCCCTTTTAAATACATATGACTCTTTAAATATGTTTATTTAATACTTTGTTTTGCCTGGCTTTAGCCTTCTCCCTCTTAAAAAAAGCATTAATTTATGTAGTTGGCTTTGTATTTTCTGCTGTATGTTTGTCCTGGTGATTTTATTATTGCATTTCAGCTTGCTATACAATTCTTTTTACTTTAATTACATGATGCCTGGAGACTTGGGGGTCGTAGCTGTTTTATAAATGTTATTAACAAAAAATAAATAACAACAGGGCTTAGAATTGCTCTGTAAGGCAGCAATTCCATAAATATGTACCTTTGAGTAAGTTCTCTTTAGTACACTAAGACTAATCTCTATATAACAATCCAGAGATTTGAATAAGTAAATGCATGTGAATAAATAAATCCTAAACATCTTTCAACATATTTGTGGAGATGAAGAGGGAAGGAGAAAGAATTGGGTTTTAATTGGCTGATGGAAAAGTACTATATGAGATGCATTTGAATTTCAGCATACTTTGCCTCTTTGTGAAATCTTTTATTTCATTGAACCATATAAATGCTATGGAACATATTTTTTCTATCTTCCTCCTGTTTATTCCCATTGCTTATTATTTATCCTTTTTAATATATTAGTATTAAGTGGATAAACAGCTTTGAAATTATTTATTGGTATACAGTCCACTAAGCATAATGATGACAATTTTAAATCTTGGTGATGCTGATTAGAATCATTTTATTTTAAATGCATTTACTTCTTTTATTTTTACCATTTTGCTCTAAACTTTTACAAATTAGCATTTTTAATAGTTATTTTCCTTACTATATTAGCCATTCAGTAAAGAAATTCGCCATTTTTTTCCATTTGAATGTGACATTAATTGAAAATGACTTTCTAGAAATAAAGTAAATCAATAATTTCTTATTGTTATTGCTAAAACAGACTTCATATGAGAGATTGTCCAGTAGGGAAACAAACCATTTAAATGAAGTATTCAAGTGTACATTGAACTGTTTAAATGCTGCACAGGAACAATTAAGGACAATTTCTGTTATGAAGAAAACAAATAAGAACTCAGTTCTTGATAGTCATTTATCTGCAGGGGACTATAGAGGAGATGATGAGATTATGGGATGGCTCTCTCTATGTAGTTATTTTAACAGGTATCCACAAAGATAAATATCTTACACTTTGGGGTGAGCGTGAGACATGATAAGCTTTACCCAGCAAAACAATTTTGTGTTCAACCAAGTGATTTGAATGGAGTTTTATTAAGGCAAATGCAATATAGATCATTGCCTTTGATCAACCCCAGATTTTAAGGATTTTAAAATACTAAGAATTTTAAATATTAGGGAGGAAGTGTCTTCCCTTCCCCTGCGTTCAGCTAAATCAGCTAACAGTTGGAAGATATTGTGTCTGTTTCCAAGTCAAATTAAAAGTTATTAACGTAACTCGTTACATTCTTGATGATATCCGGAGGTCAACTCTGCTCTCAATCCCAGATTCCCAACCATGTGTTCCATTCTTAAGGAAAGCTCTTCCTCCCATTTTCCTTGACTACCTTTGCAGGCATGGATAATATTAAGTCATCCAGTCCCTACTTTCATTACATGGTGCAACTATGATGCCTGCAGTTATGAAACCACCAGCAGCCATTCAGTCTTACTTTCACCAATGAAAAGTCATTCCCATAAAAGCAAAACACATGCATTGAGCCCTGAGAAATATATTTTCACAGAGCATTTGATATCTGGATCCCTTGAAAATGGATTATCCTTACTCTAGAAATGAAAGTGGTATAAGAGAGCTGTAATCCTCATTTGCGGAAAAGCTAGGAAACAGAATAGAAAAGGGTTAAGCTGATGGCATCATGTGTTTTGATGGGATCAAGTTGATGGGATCATGTGTTTTGAATGACTATTATTATGATTAGAGTCAGCGATGAATCTACATGCCACTATTTACATTATTTATATTTGTTTGACACAGTGACCTTTGAACTTCTCTGCCACATTTTTAAGCAGAGAAATTGGGCAGTTTATCCAAATGCTTCCAAGGAAAGAAGGCATTCTCCAAAAAAAATTTTTCGAAGACAGGTCCCCTGCTTGGTGGTGTTACTACCTGTGCTACATCCCATAGGAAAAATTACTCATGAGGTGGACAAATATTGTCTTGAGATTTAATAGATAAGAATTCAGAGTTCATGAATTGCATCATTAGAGAAGTTACAGCACTACAAGAAGGACATTCCTTGAAGCTTCAAAATATGATTTTACAGTTGGATTAACTTTGATTAAATCACCTCATCAAATCAGATGCATAAACCCAAGCAGAGATCTGCTTCAAAACAAATTGAATTAAATAATTCCAATGTATTTTGGAAATTCAGTGGCTTTCCTGCTGCTTTGAGGGGGTTTTTTTTTACAAACAATATGCAAGTGGCAACTTCAGTTCCATATAAGCTGAATACAGTGTATATATGATGGAGGTCTGTGAAGGTAGCCAATGAAATGTATCCTCTCATTAAACATTTTCCATACCAGAGCTCTTTTCAGGCAGCAAGACTAATATTTATTTGAATTTCAGTCACTTTCCCCAGCTTACAGCATTTTTAAAGTGGCCAGCTAGTTTTCTTTTTGCTTGTATTAATAGAATGTTGTATTTTTATTTTAGTCCAGCCAATCCAACTGGAAGCTCAGCTCAACTCCCAGTAGGCTGAATATAGGATTAAGCTTGTCCTTAATTTTAAATATAAGGCTTTTTTCCTACGAACTGTGCTGCTCAAAATGTTTACTCAATGACTTGGATAGAGCAGTTGAGAGGGAATGCATATATAGTTTATAAAACAGGGTAGGTGACTTATACTTTAGGTCAGGGTTAGGTTTAGGGGTCAATATTGCCCCCCAGTGGGACTATCCATTACTGCTGCTGCTGTTGTTATTGTTATTGTTGTTGTTGTTATTATTGTTATTATTATTATTATTATTATTATTATTATTATTATTATTATTAATTAATTAATTAAACATGAACCTTAGTCAACTGAACATTCAAACTGACTGGCACCAATGTTTGACACGGGTTGCTGCCAGCATCCTAGGTATCAACCAGGTATCTCCTTAAAATGTAAGATGTTCCGAGTAGCACAGTTATTATTATTGCTGTTGTTGTTATTGTTATTATTTGCTAAAGCATTTTTTAAATTTTTGTATAATTTTGAGAATCAATGAACAATCTGAAACCTCAATAAATGGAGCTTAGGGACCCCTAGTTTATACGAAAGAGAAGAGGTTCAAATAGAAAAAGCTGGAGGTATGTACTGAAATTAACAGGATGGTATTTAACTTGGACCAATCTAAATTCTGCATGTTGGTAGGAAACACACAAGGCACAAGGAAGACCTGGCTTTCCAGTGGTACATGTGAAAGGGCTCTCATTATCCCTGCTGATATGAAGTTAAAGATAGGCAAGCAGTCTGATGTAGCTTCTTAAAAGGGAAATGTGATCTAGAGATACAGAGAAATCACTTCCTGGTAACAGATCTTGTTTTCCTCTATTCTGCCCTAAATCAGACTCCTTGGGAATTCTCCTTTGGGAATTCTGTATCCGATTCTAAGCACTATGGTTCAAAAAGGACAATGACAAATCAAAGTGGAAGTGCAAAGGAGAACAATCAGAATGCTGAGATGTTTGGAAAACAAATCTTAAAAAATTTGGAGAGTTATCACACAGAAGAGGGGATGGACTTATTCCCTTCAGAAGTCAAAGCCAGAACCAAGGGGTTAAAACTACGAAGAAGGAGATGTTTGATTTCTATGATCCTTTCCAACTCTAGGATTCTATGAGAGTCTGCCTCAATAAGGCAGGATTAAATTATCTGAATTAATGAGTGCTAAAATAACCGCACAGACAAGGGCTTCAAACTTTTGTGGCTGTAAAAATAGGAGTGGGATAGTGAGGCTGCTTTGAAACCTCTATAGCAGACATGTCAAACACAAGGCTGGGGGGCCAGATCCAGCCCGCAAAGTGGTTTCATGTGGCCCCCGAAGCCATCCTGGAAACAGTGAGGGAACGGTCCCCGCTGCCTTGGCCCTGTAACAGAGACCCTCCTTCTGCCAGTCCCACTCCTGCCCAGGCCCCCATAGGCACCCTTGATGCCAATGATGTAGAGCTGGCCATGCCCACCCAGTAGGCCAAAGGCATTCCAACCACAACCACCCAGTAGGCCACGCCCACCCTGGCCATACCCACCCGGCCCACCAAGGGCAACCACAATGCTGATGTGGCCCTCAATGAAATTGAGTTTGACACCCCTGCTCTATAGCACTATATTGCTTTGTGCCATTTTGCTTTGTCTGTCTTTTCTGGCAAACACAGACTATTCCTAGGAATCCAGCCTGATGACATAATTGAGTCCTATCAGAGATGAGAAGACCTGTCCTTGGCAAGACAAGACTTTCTAATCAGCCGTGACGTTTCTTTGTTCCCTTTGATCCCTGGTTTTCAGGGTTGTCAAGAAAGCTAGCTGAAATGACTGAAAAGCTGTTTATTTAATAATTTAATTAAGAAATTTATATAGCCATCCAGTGAGCACACGGATAATTCTGGGTGGCTTACAACATTAAATGTTTCAGCCTAGCACTCATTCACACTGAAATTATTGTAATAGACATATTAGTGAATAAGGAAGGGGGGCTATTTGCAAGTTTCCCAACAGATTCAATTCATAGGGTTTCCTAGAACAGTCCTCTCTGCCAGAAATGTTAAATGAATAGAAAGATAAAATGAAGTGCCAGGAGTGACTGTTCCTGCATACATTACAGACCAAAGATTATCTCATTTTGAAAGCTTAACCTTTGGCTCTGGTTAACCTGACATTTCAACCAATGGCTGTATTTTTGTCACGATGACTCGAGACAATTATTAGCATTAATACACAGATCTTTGCAACCCCCACATGAACAATCTGTCCTTTTATGGACTGCTGGGATATCAGCCGCTTTTTATATTTCTAAAGTTCTGCAGAGAACTTTGCTGATAGATAGATTTGCATTAGTGGAAAGGAATGTGAGGGGTGAGAATTCAGGGTGTAGAAAAATGGAGAAATCTATGGCTGATAGTTCTTATTTGTTTTATATTAAAAAGATTAATTATCTGAGATCATAACATCAAACACAGCAATTTTGTTGTGTACAGAGTCCATTCTGCTTACTATTAAACTTTGGATTTAGCTTACAGAACATGCAGACACATTGAGGGTCAGTAGGCTTTTGGTGAATGAGCTGGGGATATAATTACATAATCTCTGTAATTTCTGTAATTTTTTCTGATTTAATTCAAGCCTGCCATCCGAGATTGGATGCCAAAGTGATTGAGTTATTCATGACACCAAATTCATTTTAAAAAACAAAAAACAAAAATCTGTCCACAAGCTGTAAGTTTCTGCAGTTGTTTTGTTAAAGTTTAGTGTGGGATTAAAATAGCAAGGATGGTAGATTTATTTATTAATTTTATTTGTGTGCTGCTGATTTTGCAGACTCTTTAAAAAGATCTGGAAAATTTCATCTGGTTATTTTCAGGATTAGACTCCTATATATATACACACACATAAATACATAGGGATTACAATCATATGGATAAATAAAATTTGTATATCTAATTTATATAGTTAGCCATCTCACCAAAAGCAAATCTGTCTTCTATATATGGAAAATATCCCATTGAATAGCTATGCTCTATTTCAATGTTTCTGAATGTTGCATGCACTTAGATAAAGTGGTGGAGCTTTGATTTTTTTTATTGTAATAGCCATTTTACCTATTTTGACCTCTCCCACAGACACCTCTGCTAAGTTCAGCTCAACAGTTTCCAAAATTTTCCAGCAACAATGTGTGATAATGGAGAAGATGTTCTATTTTCTTATATTTGATGCAGGTGTCACAAAGCTCTGTTTTCTTGCATCGTTTCTGCACAGCTCATTGAATGCATAGCCTGGCTTTTTCTGCTTGTTTTGTGAGACACTACTGTAAAATGTACATATTAATCTTGATTTTAAGACTCTTCTTTCAGACAGTACACACAAATGTATTGAGTGATTTAAGTTGGTTTTTCTCCGTTTGTAATTGTAGTGTTCTGTGCTTGCCCAGGGGCAATTCTAACATCCACATCTTGATAAGAAACATTTTTCAAAGTATTCGGCTAGCAGAATATTTGCAACTTACTCATGTGTGCCTGCAATGCTGCTGCTTTCATCTCCTTTTCCTTTCTTTTATAGAAAGGAATAATATGAACAAGATATTAAGAATCTCAAAAATTTTGCTAGAATTATAATGAAAATGCCAGACTAGAGCATGGTATTCTGCCTATTAATCTAAAATTAGTTTTATCTGCTCCTTTAGGAAGGATCAAAACTATTCAATAGTAAGGTAGACAATTATGTAGACCCAAAGATGAAACAAATTTATAATAAGCAAATGATCACCAGTACTATGTAAGCTTCAGAAACAGAAACTAACTAGATCAGGGATGCAAACTTGCTGCGTCACGTGACATGTCGTGACGTATTGTGACTTTATTCCCCTTGCTGCGAGCCAGCAATTTGACACCCCTATACTAGATGGTCCACTCTTTCTTCAGCTTTTTTGTAGAAGTGGCTTTTGCTGTCTGTTCTTCTATGCACTTGTTCTTAAACAAATCATTATTTGCAACTTCATTTAAGAAATATAGTTCTGGAAGGCATTTTTGATGATAAAGGGAAGTTTTTAAACTAGCTGTCATTGACTTGTACCATTCAAAATAAAGCTGCTTCTGACATATTTTATACGCAACTTTAAAAAACACACTTTCACTGCTTCTTTTTAAAATGCACCTTGTAGTATTATTATTATTATTTTAGTTCATTATGGTTTGTAGCATTTCATTAACTGCTGCATGTGTCTTTTGAGAGATCACGCTCCAGAAATCCATGGCAATTTCTTTCACATCTATACCTCAGTTTTTATATTCTTTTTGGATTAGTGTAGTGGCTTTCATGATCTGATCAAAAGATTAACGAGCAGTTGGGAGATTTATTTTTTTTATTTTAATTCCATTTATATCCCGCCCTTCTCCGAAGACTCAGGGCGGCTTACAAGCTTAGCAGTAGCCTTCATTCTATGTATATGCCTGCTTATTAGGGCTTTCACACACACACCCAAGTGGCATTATTACAAAGTCAGCTTAATTGCCCCCAACAATCTGGGCCCTCATTTTACCTACCTCGGAAGGATGGAAGGCTGAGTCAACCTTGAGCCTGGTGGGATGCGAACCTGTACTAATTGCAGGCAGCTGGTGTTACTTAAGGAGGCATTAGCCCACTGCTCCACCAAGGCTAGTATTCCCAAGATTAGCTAGATGATAGCTAATCTTGGGAATTATGTCTTTACCTTTAAATAGCACAATAATTGCTAAATAATTTGAATTGGAATGTTCAGACTTCCTAGCAGAATCCAAACTGGTATATTTCATCAATATCTCAGACTACTATATACATTTTTAGTAATATCTACAATATTCTTATGAGTCAAAGATCCCAAAACTATTGCACAGGTTATAAATGTGTGAATACTAATCTCACCTGGCTCTTAATTTTGAAAAATATTAAAACTTCTGGTCTTTGCTAAGAGTTCTGGAGAGAAGAAGGGCACAAATTAAAGCAGATTACTGTATTTTATCACTTTGGGGTGACTTTCCCATCTAAGAGCACCCGGAGTGTAGAGCAGCTAGCTTTCAGGTCTACAAGAACTATTAAGCCCTTCCTATATACAAGTAGAGAATCCCTGAGGGATAAAAAAAAATTAGGCCAATGATGTTATCCATTCAGACTAACAGAATAACAGAGTTGGAAGGCACCTTGGAGGTCTTCTAGTCCAACCCCATGTTCAAGCAAGAGACCCTATACAATTTCAGACAAGTAGCTGTCCAGTATTTTCTTTAAAACCTCTAATAATGAAGCACCCACAATGTCTGAAGGCAAGCTGTTCCACTAGTTAATTGTCCTCACTGTTAGGAAATTTCTTCTTAATTCCAGGTTGCTTCTCTCCTTGATTAGTTTCCATCCATTGTTTCTTGTCTTGCCTTCTGGTGCTTTGGAAAATTGGATGATCTCCTCTGCTTTGTGGCAGCCCCTCAAATACTGGAACACTGCTATCATGTCACCCCTTGTTGTTCTTTTCACTAGACTAGCCATGCCCCATTCCTGCAGCTGTTTTTCGTATGTTTTCTTTCCAGTCCCCTGTCTTTTTTACTTTTATCTTCACTCTTTCCAAAGTCTCAATATCTTTTTTATAATGCGGTGACCAAAACTGGGATGCAGTATTCCAGGTGTGGTCTTACTAAAGCTTTATAAAGTGGTACTAGTACTTCACATGTCCAACTTTTGGCAATTGTATGGGCCAGATCTCTCCACATCTTCCATTCTTACACTACTTCTTTGAATTGTTCTATACTTCAGCTGGTGTCAAGTTTGATGGAGTCCAGCCACTGTGTTCTTTTGTGGCTTGGTTTCCTTTTACCATTAACTCTTCCAAACAAAATTGTTTTCTTCAGTGAATTCTCCCACATAACATGGACAAAATAAGTGATACTCTGAGGCCAAACCACTGACTCAAATCCTTTATGATGCACAAATAGGGATTTATGTGAGGAAAGATGCACTTGAAATAACACAAATTTGTTGAGATCAATCCTTGTTGCACCCAAAGAAAAAGCAAATGCCAATTAAATCTTGAAACAGGAATTCCTGCTATCCAGGTAACATCTTGGAGGGGGATGATAAACTACTAGCTGAAAATCATACCCCTTTAATTTTAATAGACAATTTTCCTTCTCCCTGGAAATAAATAAGGACATTTGGGGACCAGCAAAATATCTACAAAATCTAACCTTCCCAGCCTGAGGATAGCATTTTTCAAAGCCAAGTATAATATCTTACCCATATGCTCTGCTGCAAGATGAAGACTTCAAAATCCCATTAACTGACTGTATCTGTTTATGTCCACAAGGAGATTGAAACCATTTCATATGTATTATTATATTATAAATTCTACAGGGATATTAGAGCAGCTTATATTCTGCCCCAATTTGTAAATTTCCTGGAAGGTCAGAAAATTTCTATCTTCTAGACCAGTGGTATCAAACTCGCCATGTCAAGCAACATGTGACATATCATGACTTTTTCCCCCCTTGCCGGAGCTGGGGTGGGTGCAGCTTCCACGTGACGCATCTGGGCCTGCAGGCCAGCAGTTTGAGAACCCTTTTCTAGAAGATCTGAATCTCTTGTGCAGGAGCCAAATGATGTGTTGCCACAATGAAAATAACATGTTACAGAAATAATTACTTCTGTTTTATTTATCACTCCAGTACCTACTGGCTATCTTGTCTTTAGAAAATACACATTTTACTTCATTGATTGTAACTTTTCAGATTTATATTTGCACAGGTAAATTAATGACCCATTATGGTAATACACATCACGTTTTATGTGTTGCTTTCTCTTTGTCAAATATATTTGCCTGATTTTATTTTGGCATTTTGTTTTGTTTTGCTAATTATTGACCAAATATACAGTATTTCACTATTCATGTCATATCAGGGTATAAAATGATGTGAGTTGTTTCTATTGTCTCCTTTTACTACTCAGTTCTCACATACAAAAGCCTGAGGTTTATGTGTAGTGATGTCATAATACATATTTCATCATTTTTCTTTCACTGTGGTTTATATTTATTTATTTGTAAAATTTATTGACTGCCCATCTTACCTCATGGTATCTTTGGGTAGATAAAAACTATATAAACTTAAAAAATAAGTTAGTACAAAAAGTCAGCAGGAGCATGATGTAGCTTCAGATACCTTTGACTGTACTAGCTTTTAATGGAACCAGTATTTACTTATAGTAATGAAAGGTTTGGCAGACTTTTCAACAATGTTTACCTCCTGAACATACTAAAACCCATGAAGTTTTAACAGCTCAGTCAAATTATTCTTGGAGTGAAGTTAATTTCATTGTTCACTAGGCATTATTTCTGACTAATGGCCTAATCCTAGTCATATTTTCTTCATGTTGTATTAATTTTTAAAAACATTTACTTCCAAGCAAGTTGCTTAGACTCATAACAAAAGTGTTCATAGACTAACCAAACCAAACCCTAATGGCATCAATAGGATTTTTTTTAGCAGAGAAACACTCTGAAGAGCAGCGAAGTTCAAGAGTTAAACGCATAAATTAAATAAAGTCTTTTGAAGCACGCTCCATTACAGAATAAATATCTCAGGAGAATCACAATAAGCTTTTTCTGTAGAAAGTCAGGGAAGTGCTTCTCTTGATCTTCCAAGCATTTTGAAACTTTATTGGCATTCTAGCGATGTGTCAGAATACAATCTGTGAGGATCAGTGCTGCTCACGTCCCGTGAATGTTTTAAGTTGGAGGAAAAGTAATTATACGCTTCCAAACATAATGTTGTAAGATTTTGAAGGGAGAGCTTTATAATGAATGTTTTCATTTTTAAACCTCCAAAATTCAGATGCATTCAAGGAATTAGAAGCACAGAAGTTTTGAATGGGCCAGATTGAGATTTCCTAGGCCTAGTCATTAATTATCGATATACTAGTGACATCTCTGGCCAAAGCTTTGTTTTGCCAGCATTAGTTATATTTATGCTAGTGTGGTCTCTTCATCTGGGCTGCTGTATGAAGATCAGTCAGGTATTTCCATTGATTCAAAATTATAATCACAGTCTACTAATTGGTATTGTAAAGGCTTACTCTGCCAGCATTAAAACAAACAAAAAAAGGTCATTGCAGTCCGGTTAGTTTCTGAATGCAATTTGAAGTGTTAACCTTGGTATTGCATTAACAGCATTTTCTTGGTACTTCTGTCCATGTGTGGTATTTAATTGCATTATTTTGGAAACCAATGTTTTATGGTTGTGGGTTACCATAAAAGCAGTTTATGAATGTCATGAATAATTGAGTATTAATTATAAAGAAAAGTAATATTCATGTGTTTCAAAATGCTTACCCAACTCAGATATATTTATTCATAACTGCTGTATAGATTTGATTTAGGTTTTATATAGGTTTAAAACATAGATAACATTTATGATGATACAGTGGTTAAGGCTTTGGGTTAGGAAGAAAGAGATTTAGGTTCGTGTCCATCCTATGCCTTGAAAGCTCACTGTGCGATTTTGGACAGTCATTATCTCTAGCTGAACCTGTACCATAAGTATTGCGGGAAATAAAAAAGTTACATATGTCACTTTCATCTCCTGGAATAAAAGTAGGATAACAAAAAATGAACAAATTCTCCTCTTATATTTTAGATGGTCTTTTCATGCAACCCAACTCACTCTTTAAACATGTATAGCAAGGAACAGTTCTTTAAATTATTGATGTTCATGTGCTATGCTGTGCTGTGCTAAGCATATGCATACATGATGTGTTGTCTCAAAGATGCTTTTTAAAAAGGCAGCTGACTACATGACACACACCTAAAACATACTATATACAACATATGTAAAGATCCACACCCCTACATATACATAACAATAAAATATTAAATACTGCCCATTTTGAATATATAACAGATTATATTATATTGCATTGCATTGCATTGCATTGCATTGCATTTACATTACATTACATTATTACATTACATTACATTACATTACATTACATTACATTACATTACATTACATTACATTACATTACATTACATTACATTACATTATATTATATTATATTATATTATATTATATTATATTATATTATATTATGATATTCCTTGCAGTCATCTGGTTGTTAGCCTTCTTTCTGAGAGTTGTTGAGGCTACTTGGGGGTTTATCTGTGCCCTCAGAGTCACCTGAAAAGTGCAAATTGGTGTGCGACCTTCTTGGAACTGCTGAAAGGACTGATGTAAACAGGAGATAGGTGGTGTTGTATCCCTCCTACTGTTGAGAGAGGGTTGTCTCCTGTTTACAACGCAGTCCTTTCACCAGTTCCAAGAAGATACCATACAACCATGATCTGGATGACTGAGAATCTCCACAGACATTTACATGATGTGTTGTTATGCTAATTGGCCAAAGGCTAGGAGTGAACAACAGGAGAGGCAGATGTTGAGTTCTATAGACTTATGGGCAAAATATCAGATTCCAGAGAAACCCACATTTTCAAATACCTTCAAGATGTAAGAATAAAGCAGAATTTGAGTGCCAGAGTTGCTATTGCAAATTGACCAGGACAGAACAGAAGGAATAAATGGATGAGTGAATGACTAAATATAGAAACTTAAAGTGACAACGGGTCTCAGATGAACATGTTCCAAAGTGAAGGCTCAGTTGACTATCTGAAGGACCGTCTTTCCCATTGCAAATCCTAAGCATGCTAAGATTTGCAGGAAAAGCCAATCCTTCCAAAGAGGTTCCCATGGTCAAAGTTCCATTCATCTCAAATGCAGGAAGGATTTTTTTCCTCTTTTAGATAAGGTATAAAAATTAATTTCTTTCGTTAAACTTTTAATAGCTGATTAATTTTTGTCTTGCTTATTTTTTTTTAAAAGAAAGTTTTGTAACTTTTTTTCCTAATTTATCATTTATACTTATCTGAGTAGAGGTAGTGCTTGGTTAATAACAGTAACTGGGACTGGGAAGTCCATTGCTAAGTAACTCAGCTGTAAAGTGCAACATCATGTGACTGCATCAACTTACAGCAGTTCTGGCAGTCCTGGTTGCCACATTAGGCAAATCCCACAGGGTTGTTAGGTCCTATGTCATGCAATCCCCATTTGTGACTTTCTGCCAGCTTCGCCATTGATTTTGCTTGTCAGAATCTGGCAATAAAGACCACAAATGGCAATCATGTGATCCTGCAATTGTAACTGCGAGTCAGTTGCCACGTATTCCAATTGCAGTTATGTGATCACAGGGATACTGCAACGGCTGCAACTTTAAGGATCAGCCATAAGTCTCCCCATTCAGTGTTATCATAACTTTTAATGGTCATTAACCGAGAACTACTTGTACTTATCATTAAATATTTATCTAAGTAAAAAGAAACCTGGTGGCACAGTGGTTAGAATGCAGTATTGCAGGTTACTTCTGCTGACTCCCAGCTGCCAGCAGTTTGGCAGTTTGATTCTCACCGGCTCAAGGTTGACTCAGCTTTTCATCCTTCTGAGGTTGGTAAAATAAGGACCCAGGTTGTTGGGGGCCATAGGCTGACTCTGTAAACTGCTTAGAGAGCACTTTAAGCACTGTGAAGCGGTATATAAGTCTAAGTGCTATTGCCATTGTTGAAATAATAATAGCACCTGAGGTAGAGTTCAGCATACTACAGACTGAGTGTCCCCTTAAACACTAATTCATTTATCAGATTTGTGGCTGATACCTAATGCTAATGAGGCAGACAAGAATATGCCCGAGGGCTGGGTACTAACTCCCATCCCTTAGACCCTTTCAGATGAACATGGTGCGATGACTGTAATGAAAGGGATATTTGGCAATCAAATATTCTGTCCACCCCTGCAGTACCTTAGATGCTAAGATCCAGTTTGAGGGACTCATTTATATGTACAAAATGCCCTTTGGGAATGTGAGTAAAGCTGCCAAAGAGATTGCATACATTGTCGTCCCTTCCAATGTTATTTCCCTTTTCTTTTGTGCACAGTGCATTTGATTTGTTTTGGCAACATCTTGTTAGCATCTCTCAAAAGAAACTGTGACCTTTTATGGAAAGAAAAAAAAGAACTTGCATTCAACAGTGGTCTATGAAAAGATAGTGGTGGGCTGCTCCTGAGTAAATAACTTTGGACAAAATAAATAACACAAGCATCACTGATCACAAAGCTGGCAAAAATAAGGAACAAAAAGGCAGGGTACTGGATTCACTTTTTACAGTTGATTGATTTAAAAAGATACATTCCTTACTCTTATTCATTGTAATTCCCTAGACAACATTTCTTTGCAGCTTTGTAGCCATTTACTATAAAGTATATGCCACAGTACTAAGTCATTCTGGAACTTTTGAATAGCATCTTATTAAAAGGAAGTTGATCTCTTGTTATAAAATGCATAGCAGCCAGAATGGCAGAACCCAAGGCTGACATGGGTTGAAGTAACCTTATTCTGCCATTACTAAATTTGTATTCCGGTAATTAGGGCCAAACTCTTTTCTTACACTGTAAGTCTTAAATACAGAGATTCACCCCTTCTGTAATGTTCTGAGTTTTCTAACAAGGCATTCTTTCCTTTAAGGCAGGCTTATGCCTCTGGAGCAGAAAACTCTTTTCATTTTTTTATATATAGACAACTTCAGATGATGCTTTTGTAGTGAGGAAGCTCAGCTTTGCCTTGATTCTGCAGATCTTTCCATTTTTATAAAGTTAATGATGAGCTCAACTCCTAATGGATACAAAAACATAATCATGCAATTCCTTTTTGGCCTCAGCATGGAAGTAGTTAGCATTTGTCTTCTTTTGGCTCACTTCTTGACTTCATAACTTTTGACTCATTGTAGTTCTGATTTTTCTGGCAATCTCCTCTCTAAGTATTAACAAAACCAAATAGTGTTGCATAGCTTCCACACCAAGATAAGGTCAGTAAAGGACTACTACTGCTAATACTACAGTTTTTGTACCAAGGGCAACATGTTGAAATCTACCTTCCATTTTTGCAGCAGTTTTCCTCCTCTAAAAACAGAATTCTAGGTTGTTGTGTGTGTTTTTTTTAAAAGAAACTAATTCTCAGGCTTCTTTAGAATTTATTTCAAAAGTCTTTTTGATGGACAGCTCCTGCTGTTTTTCTGCCCCCTCCTCACATCATTCTGCGACAGCTAAACCAGGGACTCTGAAAACCATAGCATGTGGTAGTGGCTGTTTGTTCCTCTTTTTTAAACTGCCAGAGGGGGTGTGTTCTGTGGGTGGTTTAAAAAAGAGGAACAAACAGCCACTACCACATGCTTCTCCCAGAAGAAGGAAGCTGAAGCCACCAGCCTGATGATGACGGATGGGATTCCGTCGAAATGTTGCTCCTACACCTTTAATTCTATGTGGGGAAAAACCCGAATGACCAAAGATCCACATACAAACACCAGCGAAAACCTCAGAAAACAAATATATATATTAGAACTAGAGGTGTAGGCACAACGTTTCGACGGAATCCCATCCGTCATCATCAGGCTTTAGCTTCCTTCTTCTGGGAGAAGCATGTGGCTGTTTGTTCCTCTTTTTTAAACTGCCAGAGGGGGTGTGTTCTGTGGAGGTGTGCTCTGATTGGGTAGGGGACCAAGTGTGTTCTGATTGGGTGGGAGTGTGTTTTGAATGGTGGGTGTGTTCTGATTGGGTGGGGGGGTGTTCTGAGTGGATGGGCTGGTCTCAGCTGCCAGCTCCAGACCTGAGCTGGTGAGTTGTGCTGCTTTTGTTCGGCTTCGTGTTTGTGGTGGTGCCATGTTTTTATAGTGGGTGTCAGTTTGCTTATTGTGTGGTTTGGAGGGGTTTAAAGTGGCTGATGTTGCAGCTGTAGTTAGGTTTCTGTTTTGTGGTTGTGTGTCTTTATCGTTGTGGGTTCGGATTTGCTTTTTGAATGGTTGTGTGGTGGTGATGTCATGTGATGTTATCATGAGTTTGGGTCTGGTATCATTCTTGGTGGTTGGGCCTCGTCTGTCAATCAAGGCGGGTTTCCAAATGGCTGGTAGACGAGAGGTATCATCTCGTTTATTCATGCTGTGGGGGCGTTTTTATATCTCAATGGCTTCTCTGATTATTCTGTTGTTAAAATGTTCAATTTTGGCGATAGTTTTGGTTTTTTTAAAATCAATTTCATGTCCCGTGGCTTCAAAGTGTTGGACCAGGGATGAAGTTTGTTCTCCCTTTCTGAGTGAGTTTTTGTGCTCTTCAATGCGTGCACTTATTCTTCTGTTGGTCTGTCCGATGTATGTGGTGGGGCAGGTGGTGCATGGGATTTCGTATACTCCTTGGTTTTCTAACCCAATTATGTCCTTGGGGTTTCTTAGAATGGTGGATATTTTTCTGTCTGTGTAGAATGCTGTTTTGATGTTGTGTTTTTGGAGGACCTTGCTTCTCCCACATGCTTCTCCCAGAAGAAGGAAGCTAAAGCCTGATGATGACGGATGGGATTCCGTCGAAACGTTGCACCTACACCTCTAGTTCTACGCAGGGAAAAACCCGAAAAACCAAGGATCCACATACAGGCACCCGCGAAAACCTCAGAAAACACACACACACACACACACACACACACACACACACACACACACACACATATATATATATATATATATATATATATATATATATATATATACACATACATACACAGTATATACTATATATATATATATACACATACACACACACACATATATATACACAGTATATACTATATATATATATATATATATATATATATATATATATATATATATATATATATATATATATACACATACATACACAGTATATACTATATATATATATATACACATACACACACACACATATATATACACAGTATATACTATATATATATATATATATATATATATATATATATATATATATATATATATATATGTAAATTTTAGATTGCTAACAAAGAATTGAAGTGGCTGACAGACCACTCGGAGACAGCTGGCTAATGTTAACAGGTTTATTAGGAGTCGGACCAAAAGGTATTAGGTGTTCGAGCTTTTATAGCCGGTTGCCGGCCGGCTAGTCCAATCAGCAGCCGACCTTCTCCCACCGGGATTCCTGGGCCAATCTGCTGTCAGCTATTTTGACAGCTCCTTCGCCGCGTGGCTGGGCGGCTCCGCGTTGTGTTGACAGCCGAGAGCTGTCAACCGGCTGCGCCTGCGCCTTCGCTGAGGGAGTTTTGACAGCTGTCAAAACTCCCCCGTGTTCAGCTGTCATGGAGCTTTACCTCATAACTAAATATACAGTTTAACTTGTAATGATAACGTATTACATATAATACACCCCTTACCCTTCCCCAGGATTAGTTTACATATAATACACCCCTTACCCTTCCCCTGGATTGGTTCTTCCCTCCTATTGTTGTATGTTGCTGCCTGCCCACTCGTAGTCCTGGAGGTAGGCAGGCGCTCTCTTGGTTTGGCTGGAACGTCGTGGGGGTGTTTCATTGCAAGGCTCCCTTTCCTCTTGCTGAAGTAGTGGCATTCCATTTCCATCGGGTGGGGTTAGGTTATCTGGTATGGGGTTGGTTGTCGGTGTCCAGTCTCGGTGTTCAGACGGTGACTGGGAAGTGTTTTCTGGTCTTCGTGCTCTGAGTTGGTCCACATGGTGTCGTAGATGGCCTTCAGAGCCCGCGTTTATTAGGTATGATAGGGGTCCAGTTTGTTGCAGTATGACCCCTTGTACCCATTTTTGATTACTAGTGTAGCTCCTTGCCCAGATGGCTTGTCCTGGGCTGAAGGTTCGAGGTGGGGAAGGCTGCTCTGGTCGGTGTTTGCCCTGTCGGGATGCAGTCTGTCTAACCTTGTTATCAGCCTCCTCCCCCACCTTAGTTCCGCTGGGGATTTGCCCGTGGTTGTGCACGGGGTGGTGTGTTGGGCAAGGAGGAACTGGCTGAGGCGCCGGTGGCAGTCTCCTTTTACGAACTTTTTTAATGCTTCTTTTGTGGACCTCACCATAATTTCTGCCATTCCATTCATCGACGAGTGGAATGGGGATGACGTGACATGTCTAATAGAGTTCCTCATAGCAAACATCTGAAATTCACGAGAAGTGAATTGTGGTCCGTTATCGGAAACCAGGACGTCAGGGAGGCCGTGTGTTGCAAAAACCCTCCTGAGTGCGTGTATGGTGGAGGTTGTGGTGGTTTTATTGATGGGAATGACCTCGAGCCATTTCGAATAACTATCTACAATTATTAAGAAATTTTGTCCCCGTATCGGTCCAGCAAAATCTAGGTGGATGCGGGACCAAGGGTTCTTGGTGGTTTCCCATTTATGGACCGGGGCGTGGGGAGGGTCTACTCTGGCTAATTGGCATGTGTAGCACCCCCCTACGTGGTCTTCAATATTGCTGTCAATCCCTGGCTACCACACATAACTTCTGGCAAGGGACTTCATTTTCACTACCCCTGGGTGTCCTTCGTGAAGTGTATTGAGTGTCTGGAGTCTGTTTTTCCCTGGGATCACCACCCTATTCCCCCATAGGAGGCAGCCTAAATGGGACGTTAGCTCTTGCTGTTTAGTAAAAAAAGGGCAGAAGTCCGGTTCGGGGCACTTTGCTGGCCAACCTGTGGTGACCCAGTGTAGGACCCTGCTAAGGATTTTGTCCTTAGCGGTGTTGGCTGCTATATCTTTGGCTGAGAGTGGGCACTCTGGCAGCTCTGAGATGGCCAGTATGTTCCCGGCCGGAGCTGGATCTGGGTCCTCTGTTTGTAGGGGAAGCCTGCTGAGGCCGTCTGCGTGTCCTAATTCTTTTCCTGGTTTGTGTATCAGCTTGTAAGAGTATGCTCATAGAAAGGTAGACCAGTGTAGGATTCTTGGGGACAAGATTTGTGGGGTCATTTTGTCCCACGTAAATATGCCTAATAGGGGCCTGTGGTCAGTAAAGATTGTAAAGGGTCTGCCGTATAGGTAATCGTGAAACTTCTTCACACCGGTGACGATAGCCAGAGCCTCCCTATCTATTTGGGCGTAGTTTCTTTCTGCTTTGGATAGCGTTCGTGAGTAGAAAGCTATTGGCCTTTGTGTTCCATCTTTGTCCAGGTGGCTTAAGACGGCTCCTATCCCGTACGAGGAGGCATCACAAGCGATGCAGACGGGAACGTCTTCTTTAAATAGGGTGACTGTGGAGCTATTACAAATGATGTTTTTTAGGGATTGGAAACTGTTTTCGTGTGTCCTTGTCCAGGACCACTGAGTGCCTTTATCCAATAGCCTATGTAGAGGCTCCGCAATGGTAGCCTTGTGAGGCAGGAAGGCATGGTAAAAGTTTAATAACCCCAAGAAAGCTTGGAGTTCTTGCTTGTTTTTGGGGCTGGGGGCCGTTTTGATGGCTTTGAGCTTTTCGTTTGTGGGGTGGATGCCCTGGGCGTCTATCCTGTACCCCAGGAATTCCGTTGAGGGAACTCCGATGGAGCATTTCTCCTTTTTTAACTTAAGACCGGCCGTTCTGAGCCGGTCCAGGACAGCTGACAACCTGCCAGCTAGAATGGTTTCTGTCTCTCCGGCGATGAGTACATCGTCGAAGTAGGGACAGACCCCGGGAATCCCTTTCAGTGTTTTTTCCATTATACTTTGGAATATTCCCGGGGCAGCCGAAATGCCAAATTGTAGTCTTTTTACTTTGAATGCCCCGTGGTGCGTGACGATCGTCTGTGCGTCCGTGGTTTCATTGGTTACAGGCAATTGCAAGTACGCCTGCGTGAGATCAAGTTTTGCAAAGATGGCGCCTGAGCATATGGAAGCGAGGACGTCTCTCACCGCCGGGACTGGGTAAGTGTGGGCACTTAGAGCTAGGTTCAGGGTGGCTTTATAGTTGGTGCAGAGCCGATGGGCTTGATAGGAGTCAATATAGGGGTCTCCCAGCTTCCCCCTTCCATAGGTTCTAATACCCCCAGCTTTACGAGGCGTTCCAACTCGTCCTCAATTTTCTTTTTGAGGGCGAATGGAACCCTCCTGGCCCTAATTCTGATGGGTTGTATGGTTGGGTTCAGATTTAGGGAGACGGGTGGCCCTGTATACTTCCCCAGGGAGCCGTCGAAGACGTCTGCATATTGTTTGCAGACAGCTTCGAGGCTTGAGGCCTGTACTGCATTGACGCCCGTGATTGCGATGACCAAGGGGCTAAACCAGTTTAGCCCTATTAAGTTGGTGCGTTCCCCCTGCATTACTAATACCTCTAGGGGCCCCTGAAATTTTTTATATTCTACCCACACTCGGGCTTTACCCTTTAATTGGATAGGGGTTTTTTGGTAATCAGCCAATTGTACATGGGGGGGCTCTAAGGGAATTGTTTTGTTGTTGCACCGGCAGATTTCCTTGTATGTTTTTAAGGAGATTATTGATACTGCTGACCCGGAGTCGACCTCCATGTTGCAGGCGACTCCCTGGAGTCTGGTTTTAATTTTTACCTTAGGGCTTAAGAAGTGGACCCTGTCTACAGCCTCCACTAAACTTCCCGGGGGCTCTCTCCTATCGGCTCGGGTAGGAATCGTACCTGGGGGGGTGGCCTCCACTTCATGCAGGTTGTCGCGGGGGCAGCTCCAGCAAACTGATTTGATGTGCCCGGTCTTCCCGCAATTGTGGTACTTCTTGTTAACTATTTAGATTACCTTGCTAGGCCCCAAACATGGAGCAAATCTTTATTTCCTGTTTCAGCCTATCTTGAAGGCCATCGAACAGGCAGTAGTCACACCGGACAGCTCATATAGTTATGTAAATTACTAACAAAGAATTAAGGGAGACTGAAATGCATTTCAAACTTATTAGTTTTCATCAGTCAGCCATACCCTTCTGAGATTCGAACCTATATATATTTGGGTGAACACCCTGGTTTCACCAGCTTCACAGATACCCCACACCTTATTCTGAGAATTTCACCATTTCTTTTTTAAAAAATAAAGAAATAAATTGTCCATTTCATGAATTGAGAATATCAGGGAAATAAATCTAAAATAAATAGTTGGCATAGGTCTAGAAAGTATATTGTATAGATTTTACGTTCTGCTTCAGTGTGGCAGGTCTTCCATTATATATGAAATGCCCACCTCTGTGACTAAATCCTCTGGGAATTCATCCCATGAAACATTGCTTCCTTGCGTTCTTGCCTATTACAAGAGAAGTATAGAGACCAAGATTTATGTCAGTTTGGTGTGCTGTTGTTATATTTTTCCTCCCACTGGGAAGAAGTTTATTACATTGCTGGTATCCTTGCATCTCACATTACTTTTGTCATATATATTTTTTTCCAAATTGTGAAATCCTTCTGAGCTGGAGATGTTAAATGTGCTCTTATCATCTAGAATGTCTTGAAAAGTTAGTCATCTAGCACATGATGAAAGTTAATACTTGGCATTCCAATCTCACAGAAGTCTAGTTATGTAGTGGCTGTCACAGGCAACTCCACAAAGCTCACAGATTCTTCTAAAACATAAGCACTACGTGTTGTAGACAGCATCCAATGGCTCTTAGTCAAACAAAACATGTTAAAACTGCTAAAACAACAACTATAAAACAATATTAATAACTCATTGTTTATAAGGGCAATTGGCATTAAAAATATAAAATGGCATGACAGTTTTGAGAAAAGTATTCTCCCAGTGCCTCATGCTTAAACAGGATTCATCTGAATTGTGAAAATAGTCTTCTAATACTTCTGGGATTTTCCTTTAATTTATATTGTGCTTTATGAAGAGGTCCTTTCCACTGATATGCATTTGTACCTGAATATATATTTTGTTCCAATTTTGATCTAATCTAGGGTGAAGCAAAGTAAGAAGAAACTCAATTGTACAAGCATATTAGCATATTGTCTGTGATGAGAATATTACAGATTCAAAGATTTTTTAAAAAATGTTCCTCTATGCCAGCGGCCCCAAACCTTTTGGGCACTAGGGACCGGTTCTATGGAAAGAGGTTTTTCCTTGGACCAGAGGGGACGTGGTTTCACGTGCTGCCTCCATCCCGTGGATGGGATTTCTCTTGTATGCATGGCCCCGGTTGCTGGCATGTTGCAGCCTGGTGCTGGTTCACGGTTGGGGTTGCCAGTGGTGGGATTCAGCCAGTTCACACCACTTTGGCAGAACCGATAGCTAATTTTTTTGTTGCCCAGGCCCAGAATGGACTTCCAGAAGCGGCATCCAAACAGAGAACTGGTTGTTCACATATTTGAATCCCCTCACTGGGGGTTGCTCTATGATTTCACACTGGACTTTATTGTACTTTATATTTGTTAATGTATGGATATCCTATCAATGCATTAACAAACATAAAGTACAAGAAAGTCCAGTGTGAAAGTACAAAGGAATATTTTTTTAAAAAAAAAAATTCTTTTGTTTTCATGAAAAATGATATAATCTGATGCCTGTTCAATTATGTTGATAAACATCAGTAAAAATAGTGATCCATTGAGAATGTGATCAAAATCATCCTCCTGATGTGTATTTGTAAAATCATTCTGCATTGACTATGTCATTTACCTGTATATGATAAATTGAAGGCTATGATGAAAATGCAACATAACATGACTGCCATAAACACAGACAGAATCATATTGTCTTATATTACATAATCAGGAAACCTATTCATAATGAAAGCAACACTTTCTCCATCATGTAAATGTGGCCATTAGCATTGTCACATAAACCAGATCCCAGTGACAGCAAGGTAATATTATTTGATTAATGTCATCCCCAAATGGTGGAATTATCTAGGGAAGATGGCCTAGCTAATTACAGTCTATTAAACTAAGACCAACAACTAGTTTTTAATTCAAACCAATTATCAATTCAATTATTTTAGCATATTGATTGAAATCCATGCACAGTCCTTTGTGCCTTCACTCACAGCTGCTCTGGGAGGAAAAAGCTCAAAGAATACAGTTGTTTGAGATTATTTTTGAAAAGGAAAGAGGTAGAAACAGTGCTTTTTTTCTAAAAAAAACAACAACGGTGCCGGAACTCTCATCTTGGCAGGCTCAGGAGGCAGGAGGGGTGGGGGGGCGGTGCTGCTGCAGTCACAGGTGCGAAGGGTGTTGGCAGCGGGCTCCCCTCCCTGGGGCCGGAGACAGCACGGCTGGTGCTGTGGGAGCAGCAGAGCCCACTCTATATGGCGGGGCTGCGCAATGTGGGCAGCGGAGGCGGTGCGGGCCAGGCGATGTTTTAATCTTATAATTTTAAAAACATATTTTTTCTATTGTAAGTTTCCCCAAACCTCGCCATGTGGATTGCATACAAATATTATATAATTGGTAAATAAAGGTAGAACATACGTTAAATATACATCAAATGATAATATGCTTTCCTGCAAAGTCAATTCTTGCTCAATGACAGACTAAGGAGTTAACTCGGAAAGGCAAGAGGAAAATCTAGAAGAGGTCTGTGCAGCTCTTCAACATCTTCACCAATGATTTGGACGAGGGGATAGATGGGGAACTCATCAAATTTGCAGACAACACCAAGCTGGCAGGAATAGCCAATACTCCAGAAGATAGGCTTAAGATACAGGAGGATCTGGACAGACTCGAACACTGGGCACTATCTAACAAAATGAAATTCAATTGTGAAAAAAGTAAGGTTCTACATTTAGGCAGGAAAAATCAAATGCACAGGTATAGTATAGGTGGTACCTTGCTCAATAGTAGTAACTGTGAGAGAGATCTCGGAATCCTAGTGGACAATCACTTAACCAAG